>NC_141874.1:348331806-349531806 GCF_056163025.1 Triticum urartu | reverse complement strand
GAGTCGGTCTACTTGTCACGGACGTGGTGCCAATATTCATGATCATTGCCTTAGATATCATCATAACTTTACACTTTTCTATCAATTCCTCAATAGTAATTTGTTTACCCACCGTATATGTTCTTTCAAGAGATAAGCCTCTAGTGAAAACTATGGCCCCCGGGTCTATTCATATCATATTATTTTCAGATCTATAAAACCAAAAACACAAAAATACCTTGCTACAATTTATTTACCTTTACTTTATTTTGCACTTTTATTTATCTTTTTACCAATCTATATCAGATCTCATATGTGCAAGTAACCGCGAAGGGATTGACAACCCCTTTATCGTGTTGGGTGCAAGTATTTTTTTGTTTATGCAGGTGCTATCATTGGAGACTTGTGTATTCCTCCTACTGGATTGATACCTTGGTTCTTAACTGAGGGTAATACTTATCTCTACTTTGCTCCATCACCCTTTCCTCTTCAAGGGAAAAACCAACGCAAGCTCAAGAAGTAGCAGGTAGTATCTCCTGGTCCTGCATACTCAAACAGGCGGTGGGCGCACTCTGACAGCAGTTGAACCCGCCTCTACATTCAGGTCTTTAGAGTTTGGATGTTGGTGATCCCTTCACCATTTAGGTACTTCACCTCGGCCAATGGGAGTCCGACCTCCTCAGACAACTTGGGTACGTCTTGTCACAAGAACATTTTTGGCACCACCACCATAAGCCGCGGCACACCAGCTACCATCCACCTGCATGGCCATGGAAGCCAGCACCTGAGCCACAAGCTCCGCCCATGAGCACCGCAGCTCCCACCGCTAGGGCCGCTGCCCTGCATCTAGACACTCCAAAGACCATCCAATGTACGGGCATTGCACAGACAAGCATACCCATGTCACTGACGGAGTTGCCAGCAACCGCATGCCCCAATCATCACATGATGTGGAACCAAGAAGCACCAAGGTAGGAAAATGAGATAGGAAGGGAGTGGACTGTGCCCCCTGGGCCACCGATGGTGGCCGGACCACCCGTCCCTGCCGCAGCCTCCCCACACGCCACCCCTAGCACCCCACATAAATGTGGGCACACGCTTTGCGGTTGCACCGCTCAGTCACCCGGATGGTGCCACTGAGCCAGCATGCTAGCACTGACGATGGGTAGAGGTCAGCTAGGTTGAAGCCACCAGTTAGCTTCATAGATCAGTCGAGCTCGTGTAGGAACTCGTCCTACCGCGGGCACCGTCCGCCAACGGGCGACTACACCATGATATAATTGATCGTGCGGGAGATCCACTGGCCGATTTTGTGAACGGTGCAGCCTCCGCCACGAGCGCGACCATGGTACCGCCCTCGACAATTTATGTGCAAATAGTGTGATAATTTACACCCAATTGCACTGATAACCTATGTATAATCAGAGCAGTAACTTTTCACCGGGGGAAAATAATTTTTGAAAACATACCCCCCCCCCCCTAATAACTTATGTGCAAATAACATGTTAATTTACGCACATAGTAGCTAATAACCTACCTATGTACAAACACTGTGGTAACTTCTGACTGAGGGGAAAAGAAAAGTTGAAAAGACACCCCACCCCACCCCACCCCACCCCTTGATAACTTATTTTCCAAATAGCGTGATAATTTACACACAGTGGAGCTGATAACCTATGCACAAACACATTGGTAACTTTTGACCGAGGGGAAAATGAATTGTTGAAAACATATCCTCCCCCACCCCATAACTCCTGTGCAAATAACGTGATAATTTACGCATAGCGGAGCTGATGATCTATGTACAAACACAGCGGTAACTTATAACTTAGAGAGTTGTTGAAATGTATACCCCCGCCCCCAAATAACTTTTGTACAAATAGCATGATCACGGCCGAGCTAATAACCTATGTACTAACTCCGCGATAAATTTTGGCCGAGGGGGAAAGAATAGTTGAAAATGTACCCCCCCTGATAACTATGTGTAAATAGCTTGATAATTTACAGGCAGCGGAGGTAGTAACCTATGTACAAACACAACAGTAACTTTTGACCTAGGGGAAAAAGAATAGTTGAAAACATGCGCCCACCCCCTCGATAACTTTTGTGCAAAAAACGTGATAATTTACGCATAACAGAGCTGATAACATGTGTACAAACACCGCGGTAACTTATGACTCGGGGGGTTATTGAAAAATATACCCCCCCCCCCCCGATAACTTATGTGCAAATAGCATGATAATGTACACATAGCACAGCTGATAACCTATGTGCAAACACCGCGGTGACTTCTAACCGAGGGGAAGAAGAATAGTTGAAAACGTACCCCTCCCCCCACGCGCGATAACTTATGTGCAAATAGCGTGATAATTTACACACGGCAGGGCTGATGACTTATGTACAAACACAGCGGTAACTTTTGATCCATGGGAAAAAGAATTGTTGAAAACATACCAGGTACGTGGGGAGAAAGGTTGGAAGACCATTTTTCATGCCTGGTAATTTCAATGAAAACAACTTGGTAACTTATGTGTCACACACGTGATAACTTACGTAGCCCAGATATGGTAACTTCCTTACCTAGAAAAAAAAGTCGTTGGAACATACTAACATGGGATCTAATTTCAAAGATCTCACCGCGACGAAACTTCTAAGTGAAGACAGTTTTCCAATCCGACATATAGTTTAAGCTAAAAACCTTGAATTTTTAGTTTTGAAAATAATCTGCTGACATCATCAATTTTGTTTTTTTCCTCCATGCATCTAATTAGGAGTGATGCGGCTCGAACTACGTCGGTATTTCCCCAAAGAAGAAGGGATGATGCAGCACAACTACGGTAGGTATTTCCCTTAGTGATGATGCCAAGGTTATCGAACTAGTAGGAGAACCACTCAAAACTACGTGAATGGTACCTGCACACAAAGAACAAATACTTGCAACCCGACGTAAGAGACGGGTTGTCAATGCCTCACGGGTAAAAAGATAGATAAAATTGTAGTAGATTGGATAAATAGATCTCGCGGGAATGCGAGATAAAATAAATAACAATAAATTGCAGCAAGGTATTTTTGTGTTTTTGGATTAATAGATCTGAAAATAAAAGCAAATAAAAATAGATCTCGAAGGCAAATATGATAAAGAAGAGACCCGGGGGCCATATATTTCACTAGTGGCTTCTCTCGAGAAAAATAGCATACGGTGGGTAAACAAATTACTGTTGGGCAATTGATAGCTAGGCATAACGCAAAGATTCAAGTTTTGTCATCTTTATTTCTAGATCCATAAGATGCCCCCGTGATTGATTCATATGGAGGCCTAATTCTTGTTCTAGGGAAGTGTTACATTCCCTTCCATAGTGGAAATTGAAATTTAATATTGCCTTCGTTCATATCAATCACGGCACCAATAGTCGGTAAGAACGGTCTACCAAGAATAATTGGACAAGACGGATTGCAATCAATATCAAGAACAATAAATTCTATGGGCGCATAATTCCAATTTTCAAGAATAAGAACATCATTAATTCTTCACATAGGCTTTTTAATAGTAGAATCCGGCAAGTGCAAATTTAAAGAACTTTTTTCAATACCGGTAAGACCAAGCACATCATATAAAGATTTTGGAATTGTAGAAATA
The DNA here is from genome assembly GCF_056163025.1 of Triticum urartu. Lineage (NCBI taxonomy): Eukaryota > Viridiplantae > Streptophyta > Magnoliopsida > Poales > Poaceae > Triticum > Triticum urartu. Next base: position 349,528,190 of record NC_141874.1, on the reverse strand, counting down.
CTAGCACCCAAGTCACATAAAGCAAAACACTCATAATTCTTAATCTTGACTTTGATAGTAGGTTCCCATTCATCATGTAATTTTTTAGGAATTGAAATCTCTAATTCCAACTTTTCTTCCAAAGCTTTCATCATAGCATCAACAATATATTTAGTAAAAGCTTTATTTTGTTCATAAGCATGGGGTGGATTTATCATGGATTGCAACAAATAAATACAATCAATCAAAGATCAATTATCATAAATAAAGTCTTTGTAATCCAAAAGAGTGGGCACATCACTAGTTAAAGTTTTGACCTCTCCAAACCCACTTTTATCAATTTTCTCAACAAGATTTTCACCCTCCAAATTATTGGGACGCATTCTAACTAAAGTTGACTCTTCTTCAGTCCCTTTTTCATCAATCTTAATTTTACTAAAGAAAGAATCAATAGAATAAACACCAATCATTTTAAGATTTTCATCATTTTTATGAAAGCAATCACTAGAAAATGCTTTTTCTAAAAATTCTCTTTTAGCTCTAAGCATAGTAGTTCTTTTCTTACTTTTATCCATAGAAACATATAAAGATTTAATTGATTCTTCAACCTTAGGCACAAAAATTTTCATCTTAATATTTTCTACATCATGAGAAATTCTATCAATGCTTCGAGACATACAATCAATCTTACTCAACTTTTCTTCTATCGTAGTATTAAAATTCTTTTGAGCATTGATAAATTCTTTAATATTATTCTCAAGATCAAAGGTGTTCCTATTATTATTATAAGAAGGATTACTATAGGAATTACCATAGTTATTAGAGGAATTACCCGGAAAAGGTATAGGATTAAAATTACCTCTGTAAGCATTGTTATTAAAATTGTTTTGAGAAACAAAATTCACATCTATGGCATCACTATTTTTCTCAATAAAAGTAGATAAAGGCACATCATTAAGATCAATAGGAGAATTTTTATTAGCAGCCAACTTCATAAGAGCATCAACTTTTTCACTCAAAGAATTTATTTCTTATACCGAATTAACCTTTTTAATAGTAGGAGCTCTTTCGGTATGCCATTGTGAATAATTAACCATAATATTATCAAGAAATTTAGTAGTTTCACCCAAAGTAATTTCCATAAAAGTACCCCCCGCGGCGGAATCTAGTAGATTTCTAGAAACAAATTCAAACCTGCATAAAAAATTTGTATGATCATCCAAAGATTTAAACCATGAGAAGGACAATTTTTTAACATCAATTTCATTCTTTCCCAGGATTGCGCAACATGTCCATGCTTAAGTTGCTTAAAATTCATGATTTGGGTCCTAAGGGAAATAATTTTCGCGGCCAGAAAATACTTATTAATAAAAGCATCCTTGCACTTATCCCAAGAATCAATACTATTGCGAGGCAAAGAAGAAGACCAATTTTTTGCATGATCTCACAAAGAAACCGGAAATAATTTCAACTTCACAATATCATTGTCCACATCTTTTTTCTTTTGCATATCGCATAATTCCACGAATGTGTTAAGATGGGACGCGACATCCTCATTAGGAGTATTGGAAAATTGATCTTTCCTAACGAGATTCAACAAAGCGGCATTAATATCACAAGACTCCGCACTAGTGGCGGGTGGAGCAATCGGAGTGCTAATAAAATCATTGTTGTTTGTATTGGGAAAATCACATAATTTGGTGTTCTCTTGAGTCATTGTGACTATGCAACAAGATTGCACTCAAAAACAGATCTAACGAGAAAACGACGAACGAAAAAGGGGGCGAATAAAACGGCAAATTTTTGTGAAGTGGGGGAGAGGAAAACGAGAGGCAAATGGCAAATGATGTAAATTGCAAGGAGATGATATTTGTGATTAGGAACCTGGTAGATGTTGATGATGTCTCCCCAACAACGGCACCAGAAATTCCTTTTGATGTGACTTGAACTACGTCGGTATTTCCCCAAAGAGGAAAGGATGATGCAGCACAACTACGGTAGGTATTTCCCTCGGTGATGAGACCAAGGTTATCGAACTAGTACGAGAACCACGCAACACTACATGAACAGTACCTGCGCACAAAGAATAAATACTTGCAACCCGACGTAAGAGAGGGGTTGTCAATCCCTCATGGGTAAAAAGATAGATAAAATTGTAGTAGATTGGATAAATAGATCTCGCGGGAACGTGAGATAAAATAAGTAAAAATAAACTGCAGCAAGGTATTTTTGTGTTTTTTGATTAATAGATCTGAAAATAAAAGCAAATAAAAGTAGATCTCGAAGGCAAATATGATAAAGAAGAGACCCGGGGGCCGTAGATTTCACTAGTGGCTTCTCTCGAGAAAAATAGCATATGGTGGGTAAACAAACTACTGTTGGGCAATTGATATGTAATACCCCGGATGTAACTTTCCCAATTTGTACTCCAACTCTTGCCGTTTCCGGCGTTAAGTTATTATATTTTCTCGGGTTCGGGTTTTTGTCTCCGTGTGTTGTTGTCGTTGTCATGCATCCCATATCATGTCATCATGTGCATTGCATTTGCATACGTATTCCTCTCATGCATTCGAGCATTTTTCCCGTTGTCCGTTTTGCATTCTGGTGCTTCCTTCTCCTCCGGTGGTCATTTCTACCTTTCTTTCGTGTGTGGGGATTAAACATTTCCGAATTGGAGCGAGACTTGCCAAGCAGCCTTGGTTTATTACCGGTAGACCGCCTGTCAAGTTTCGTATCATTTGGACTTCGTTTGATACTCCAACGGTTAACCGAGGGACCGAAAAGGCCTCGTGTGTGTTGCAGCCCAACACCCCTCCAATTTGGCCCAAAACCCACCTATGCCTTCTCCATCATCTAGAGCGTTCGATTACGATCACGTGGCCAAAAACCGCACCTCATTTGGACTCTCCTAGCTCCCTCTACCTATAAATATAGCCTCCTCCCCGAAAATTCGCGGATCCCCTCTCCAAACCCTAGTCCCCTTCGTCTCCACGCGCCGGCGGACAAATTTCCGTCCGGCCGGACGTGTCCGCTGCTCCCCGCCGCCGCCATATGGCGCCTCCCTATACGCCTGGCCGCCTCTCTCCGCCAACGGCCCGCCGAGCCCAGGCAGGGCCCCCGCGGGCCCATCCGCGCGCGCCGCCCGCACCGTCGCCCCGCCGCCTTCTCCTACCTCGCGCCGCCGCCTCCCCTTTTGCCGGCGCCCGCGCCACCGGACGCCGACGAGCCGCCGCTGCCGCCTCTCCGCCTCGGCCACCGTCCGCCACAGGCCGCCGTCCGTCCCGCGCCGGCGTCCGCCTCCTCGCCGCGCTGTCCTCGTCGCCGGCAGGAGCTCCGGTGACCGGATCCGACCGGATCTGCCTCCTCCGACCTCCCCGGCGCCGCCCCGCGCTCTCCTCCGGTGAAACTCCGGCCGGCCGTCCTCGGGATCCGTGCCGGCGAAATCCAGATCTGGACCCGGTTGACCTCTTTCTCCTGAAACCCTAGCTTCATGTGCCCATCTTCATAATGCTATAACTTTGCATCCGTAGCTCCGATTTGGCCATATAGCATATCAAAATGTTCATCTCAGAGAGTACATCATTTCATTCCATTGCATCATTTTCATTTGAGTTCATCTTGATGCCCGAAATGCTGTTACAAGAGGGCTACTTGAGATAATTGTCAGATCTGCTGCTCCAGTTAGCTTTTTGTCATTTCTGCCATGATTATTGTGTGCATGATATGCCCTGATGCTCTACATATGTTTTGTTAAGGGTTTTGTCATCTTTCCAGAGGTGCAACCCATGTATTTTTGTGATGTGTGTGGTGACTAGCACGAGCTTGCAAAGTGGTGCACTTGGTAATTCTGATTTCAGGGACTTAGCAATTCCACTAAGTCCTTGAGCTGTGTATCTCATATGGCCATATGTTCATGTTGTTTCCTAGTGATCCGTGCCTCTTTTGAGGATGATCAGTGAGGATGTTTTGTTAATATTGTAGTGCTCTATCCATCCATATCTTTGTTTGCAATTATGGAGCACCCTACCTTGAGTCAATCGAGTTCTACTTTTGCTACTTTGTGAATCTGGGCAGATTGTCAACTTGTTTGCAATTTTGCAGATGATGTTGTTGTTGATCCGTGCATGCTATGCTATTGATCTTGCCATGTCTAGCTTGAATTTTGTGTATTCTTGATGGATGTATGCTTAGCTTTTCATGACTTGCTCCGTATTGAGTGCATCGAGCTCGTAAACATGCCTACTTGATATCTGTTTTGAGCATGCTTCAGTTTTCACTAAGTCTGTGATCTGATTATGTTTTTGCCATGTTCACATGCTTGCAATTGTATTTTCTGATCCCTTGTGGCTCAAGGTCACTAAGGGACTTTTGTTAAGCTCTTTGAGTAGCTCCATGCCATCCTTTACTTTTCCATGTTCAGGTCCTGTATCATGTAGTTTTGTTGCTCCGAAGAGTGTTATCTGATCTGAAATTCCAGACAAGTGTTGATTTCACCAAGTCTGAAATCTGTTTGCCATATGCATTTTTGCCATGCTTGTTTGAACCTGATAATTGATGAATTGGCCGTAGCTCAGTGCTAGACTTTTGTTAGGCATCTTGAATTGCATCACTGCCATGTATTTTGTTGTCATGTTTGGGTGTTGTAGCATGTTCATTTCCTTGCATTTAGATGGTTACTTGCTGTTAATCGCAGACCGGTGTCATATTTGAATCGCTTGCCATTTCCAAACCGTAACTCCGATTCCGGCGTTCTTTATATCGTTTTCAAGCGATTTCATCTCATCTTTCCAGTGGCACACTTGGATTTCCAAGTTGAGGCCAGGTTCTTGCATTTACTGTCACATCTTGCATATGCATCCCGCATCGCATCCCGCATAGCATATCATCTTTGCATCATGTTGTTTGAGTTGCACGTGGTTGATTTGTGTCCTTGTTGCTTGTTTGTCTTGTTTGGGTAGAGCCGGGAGATGAGTTCGCTAACGAGGAGCCCGTTGAGTTTGCTTTCGAGGATCCAGTCAACTCTGACAACTGTGCAGGCAAGATGATCATACCCTCGAAATCACTACTATCTTTGCTATGCTAGATTGCTCGCTCTTTTGCTATGCCAATGCTACAATGCCTACCACTTGCTTTCAAACCTCCCAAATTTCCATGTCAATCCTCTAACCCACCATGTCCTAGCAAACTGTTGATTGGCTATGTTACCGCTTTGCTCAGCTCCTCTTATAGCGTTGCTAGTTGCAGGTGAAGATTGGAGGCCGTTCCTTGTTGGAACTTTTATTTACTTGTTGGGATATCATTATTTTGCCATGTTATCTTAATGCATCTATATACTTGGTAAAGGGTGGAAGTTTCGGCCTATCGCCTAGTGTTTTGTTCCACTCTTGCCGCCCTAGTTTCCGTCATATCGGTGTTATGTTCCCGGATTTTGCGTTCCTTACGCGGTTGGGTTATAATGGGAACCCCTTGATAGTTCGCCTTGATTAAAGCTTTTCCAGCAATGCCCAACCTTGGTTTTACCATTTGCCACGTAGCCTCTTTTTCCCTTGGGTTTCCGGAGCCCGAGGGTCATCTTATTGTAAACCCCCGGGCCAGTGCTCCTCTGAGTGTTGGTCCACCTTCAGCTGCCGGTGGCCACCAGGGGCAACTCTGGGCTGGCCTACCCGTACCTAAGACAATCTGAGTGTGCCCTAAGAAAGAGATATGTGCAGCTCCTATCAGGATTTGTCGGCACATTTGGGCGGTGTTGCTGGTCTTGTTTTAACCTGTCGAAGTGTCTTGAAGAACCGAGATCCCGAGTCTGATCGGAACGTCTTGGGAGGAGGTCTATTCCTTCGTTGACCATGAGAGCTTTTCATGGGCTAAGTTGGGACTCCCCTACAGGGATTTGAACTTTCGAAAGCCGTGCCCGCGGTTATGGGCAGATGGGAATTTGTTAGTGTCCGGTTGTAGATAACTTGAACCTTAACTTAATTACAATGAATCAACTGAGTGTGTTACCGTGATGGCCTCTTCTTGGCGGAGTCCGGGAAGTGGACACGGTGTTGGAGTAATGTTTGCGCAGGTTGTTCTCTAGTTTCTCGCTCGCGCTTTGCCTCCTCTTCTCGCTCTCTTTTGCGAATAAGTTAGCCACCATACATGCTAGTCGCTTGCTGCAGCTCCACATATATTTGTACCTTGCCTTACCTATAAGCTTAAATAGTCTAGATCGCGAGGGTGCGAGATTGCTTAGTCCCTGTGGCTCACAGATTACTATTACACCAGATGCAGGGCCTGATGATTCCGCTCCAGGAGACGCGTTTGAGCTCAAGTGGGAGTTCGACGAGGACTCTCAACGTTACTATGTTTCCTTTCCTGATGATCAGTAGTGGTGCCCAGTTGGGGGTGATCGGGACCGTGTCGCATGTTGGGTTATCTTTTATTTTGGCGCCGTAGTCGGGCCATGAGTATTTGGATGATGTAATGTTATTTATGTACTTGATTGACGTGGCGAGTGTAAGCCAACTATGTTTTCTCCCCTTTTATTATATATATTACATGGGATGTTGTGAAGATTGCCTAACTTGCGACATATGCCTTCAATGCGATTATGCATCTAAGTCGTGCCTCGACACGTGGGAGATATAGTCGCATCGAGGGTGTTACAAGTTGGTAATCAGAGCCTTCCCCGACCTTAGGAGCCCCATTGCTTGATCGTTTTTAGCGGTCGAGTTGTGTCTAGAAAAATGTTTTGAGTCATTTAGGAATTATATATCCGAGAGTTTAGGAATTCTTTTTACTTCCCAGTCTCCTCATCGCTCTGGTAAGGCATCCTGACGTTGAGTTTTGACTCTTCTCTTCTCAAATTTCACTAAAAAATTTAGGATCACGTGGGTATCTTGGAATCGTTCTGATGGTTTTATGATGAGAACATTGTCTTGGTGCCTCCTGTCAGGGGTTTTGTGGAAGTGTCCCGGGGAGTTGAGCTCTGAGGTGTTGTCGTCATAATTTTATCGTTGCAGTTCTGGAATACCTGAGTCTAGTACGCCGACATCGAAAATCTCTTTTATGCAGTTCGTTGGTGAGATAACCTCGACGCCACCCAGTACTGGGGCGGGAGTTCGGGAGTATCACCATAACTTGTATAACGGATGCTTTTCGAAGGTTGAGGTAGATGGTTTCCGAAGTTTTCTTGGTTATGTGTTGAAGGATGGATACAGCTGGATGTCGGATTTGCTAGATTTGGGTGAGATATTATGCTTCCCCTGTATCCCCAACACCTGATTGCATAACCAGAAAGGTTCGGGAGTTTCATAGGTGGGAATTCTAGTAGCTCTAGTTCTTCTTCCACGGATATTGGTTTGAGATTGGGATTTCTTACCAATTATTCGTTCTTGATCCGTACCTTGTTGATTTATTTCTCTACCTTAATTCTAAGTGGCTTCTCAATTTATGGATATGTGACCATTTCAAGAGGAATGCATTCGTTCATTTTGTTCGGATGTGAAGACTATATGTTGCAATTTTCATTTCGTTGGATTCAGCTTCAATATTTGTCTATCAATGTGCTAATGGATGTCAACCTCTTCAGGATGGCTCCTCCAACGCGCACGACTCCGAATCCTAATCCGCCACCACCTCCCCCTCCTCTGGAGGCATGGCAAGCTGTGATGGCCGCAACCAATGCAAACACACAGTTGATCATGCAAATTCTCCAAGAGCGCAATCAAGGAAACCAAGGGAACCAAGGAAACAATCAGAATCACTTTACTACACTCAACCAGTTCCTTGCTAACGGGCCAAAGACTTTCAGCAATTGTGTTGAGGCAACCGATGCTGACGATTGGCTTGTGGATCTGTGCAAGCATTTCGAGTGCAGTAACGTCAGGCCTGAGGACTTTGTCAAGTTCTCTTCCTTCCAACTCAAAGATCAAGCTGCAGGATGGTTCCAGCAGTACAAGGATTCCAGAGGTGGACGTGTTATTACTTGGGATGAATTCCGTCGAGATTTCCGAGCTCATCATATCCCCCAGTGTGTGGTTGAAAGCAAGCGTGAGGAATTCAGCAACCTGAAGCAAGGCTCTTTGTCTGTCTATGACTACAACAAGTTGTTCCAGAAGCTCGCCCGCTTTGCTAAGCAGGACGTCCCTGATGAGAAGAGCATGATATACCAGTTCAGGGGTGGTCTCAGAGAAGAAATTCAGCTAGCTCTTGTTCTCTTCGAGCCCTTGAGATACGATGAGTTCTACAACATGGCACTGAAGCAAGAGGCCGCTCAACTGAGGTGTGATGCTTCCAAGAAGCGAGTCAGAGATGTTACTCCTTCTTACTCTACTCAAGTGGCCAAGCAGCAGAAGTATTGGCCTCCTCCTCCTCCGTCCCGTCAGCCGTATCAGCAGAAGAGCAAAGGTGGCAGTGGATCTTCCCACCCACCCAACCCTGGCTTTCAGAACAAGACTTCGTCTCAAGCTCCAAGATCGAGTGCTCCGTATCACCGTCCGCTTTCAGAGGTCACGTGCAACAAGTGCCAACAGAAGGGTCACTATGCCAACAAGTGTTTCAATCAGACGCGTCTTCCTCCTCCTCCTCCTGTCAGATCGGCAAGTACACCTGTGGTCAAGCATAACCCCAAGCACGCCAAGGTCAACTTGATGAACGCAGCTCAGGCAGAGGATTCGTCAGATGTCATCATGGGTAACCTTCATGTTAACGATATTCCCGCAAGAGTTCTTTTTGACACTGGTGCATCGCATTGTTTCATGTCAAAGCCATTTTTTACCAAGAATGAGTTCGTTTCGTCTCATTTGGGTAAACAAATGGATATCGTTTCTCCTGGCAAACGTTTGAGTGCAAGTCTGGAGGTGCCAGATGTTACTATCACCTTGGGCGACTACAAGTTCCTTTCTTCCCCAATGGTTCTTGGTAACTCAGATATTGATCTTATTCTCGGGATGGATTGGCTTTCTAAGCACAAGGCTCAGCTTGATTGTGCTGCAAGGCAGATTCAATTAACTCATTCGTCTGAGGATGTAATTGTCTTTGCCGCTCGGGATAATACCATCCGTCTGTTTTCTCTCAATGAGAAGGGTGAACTCGATGCCATCTCTCAAATTCCAGTCGTTTGCGAATATCAAGACGTCTTTCCAGAAGAGCTTCTAGGAATGCCTCCGCACCGGCCAGTTGAATTCGTTATTGATCTTGAGCCTGGCACGGAACCTGTGTGCAAACGTCCTTACAAGCTCGGACCTGAAGAGTTGAAGGAGCTGAAGAAGCAACTCGATATTCAAGAGAAAATGGGTCTCATCCGGCCTAGTTCTTCTCCGTGGGGTTGTGGTGTTCTTTTTGTGAAGAAGGATGGAACGGACCGACTTTGTGTTGATTACCGTCCATTGAACAAGAAGACCATCAAGAACAAATACCCACTTCCCAACATCAACGAGCTGTTCGAACAACTCAAAGGTGCCCAAGTATTCTCCAAGCTTGATCTCCGTATGGGTTATCATCAGATTCAAATCTGTGAGCAAGATATTCCAAAGACGGCTTTCAGGACAAGCTTTGGTTCATATGAATACACTGTCATGTCTTTTGGTCTCGTCAACGCTCCTCCGACGTTCTCTCGCATGATGAACTTCATCTTCAACGCCTACACCAATGACTTCGTTTTGATCTATCTCGACGACATTCTGGTTTTCTCGAAGAACAAGGAAGATCATGCCAAGCACTTGCGTTTGGTACTCGATAAGCTCAGGGAACATCAGTTCTACGCCAAGTTCTCCAAGTGTGAATTTTGGCTCGATGAGGTTCTTTATCTTGGTCATATCATCTCTGCCAAGGGCATTGCCGTGAATCCTGAGAAGGTGTCTGCAATTGTGAATTGGGAACCTCCTCAGAACGTGAAGCAACTCTGTAGCTTCTTCGGTCTCGCAAGCTACTGCCGAAGATTCGTTGAAAACTTTTCTAAGATCGCGAAGCCTCTCTCTAATCTCCTCCAGAAGCACGTCAAGTACGTTTGGTCTCCGGAGTGTGACATTGCTTTCAACACCTTGAAAGGAAAATTGATCACTGCTCTAGTTCTGACTCCGCCTGATGAATCCAAGTCGTACGAGGTCTTTTGTGATGCCTCTCTCCAAGGTCTTGGCGCAGTATTGATGCAAGAGAAGAAAGTTGTTGCTTATACCTCTCGCCAGTTGAAGCCCAATGACAAGAACTACCCCACTCATGATCTCGAGTTGGCGGCAGTTGTGCATGCTCTTTTGACTTGGAGACATCTCTTATTGGGAAGAAAAGTGGACATTTTCACTGATCACAAGAGTCTCAAGTACATCTTCACTCAGCCTAATCTCAACCTCGGGCAAACTCGATGGGTCGAAATGATTCAAGAGTATAATCCGAGTATCGAGTATACTCCAGGCAAGGCCAATGTGATTGCTGACGCATTGAGCAGGAAAGCTTATTGCAACAGTCTGATTCTTAAGCCTTATCAACCCGAGCTTTGTGAAGCTTTCCGCAAACTTAATCTGCAAGTTGTTCCTCAAGGTTTCCTCGCCAATGTTCAAGTCTCTCCTACCTTGGAAGACCAGATTCGCCAAGCCCAGCTTCTTGACGCTATGGTGAAAAAGGTGAAGATTGGGATTGCCAAGAGTCAACCCAAGTACAAGTGCTACCGCCTTGATGATAAGGATACTCTCTTCTTCGAGGATCGTATTGTTGTACCCAAAGGTGACCTTCGTAAAGTGATCATGAACGAGGCTCACAATTCTCTCCTCTCCATCCACCCTGGGAGCACGAAGATGTATCAGGACCTTAAGCAGGCTTATTGGTGGACTCGAATGAAGCGCGAGATTGCTCAATTCGTGAATGAATGTGATGCCTGCAGAAGAGTGAAGGCAGAACACCAAAGGCCAGCTGGTCTCCTCCAACCTCTTGCCATTCCAGAATGGAAGTTTGACCACATTGAAATGGACTTCGTGACTGGGTTTCCAAAGTCCAAGCGTGGCAATGATGCTATATTCGTTGTCACTGACAAACTCACCAAAGTGGCTCATTTTCTGCCTATCAAAGAGTCGATCACTGCAGCTCAATTGGCGGAACTCTATACCTCTCGTATTGTCTCTCTGCACGGTATTCCACAAGTGATCTCTTCAGACCGTGGCAGCATCTTTACATCCAAGTTTTGGGATTCTTTTCAGAAGGCCATGGGCACCAACTTCCGCTTCAGCACAGCTTTCCATCCTTAAACTAGCGGTCAAGTCGAGTGTGTCAACCAGATTCTTGAAGATATGCTCAGGGCTTGTGTGATCTCCTTCGGCATGAAGTGGGAGGATTGTCTTCATTATGCTGAATTCTCCTACAACAACAGTTTTCAAGCAAGTTCGGGCAAGGCCCCATTTGAAATTCTGTATGGCAGGAAGTGTCGTACCCCTCTCAACTGGTCTGAAACCGGTGAACGTCAGCTTTTGGGTAATGACTTAATCACAGAGGCAGAGGAAATGTGCAAAGTCATTCGTGATAACCTCAAAGCAGCCCAATCCCGCAAGAAGAGCTACTATGATAGTAAGCACCGTGATTTGGCTTTCGAGATCGGAGATCATGTTTACCTCCGCGTCTCTCCTTTGAAAGGTACTCGTCGCTTCGGTATCAAAGGGAAGCTTGCCCCTAGATACGTGGGACCTTTCAAGATTGTCAGCAAGAGAGGCGACCTCGCCTATCAACTCGAGCTTCCTTCAAACTTTGCAAATGTTCATGACGTGTTCCATGTCTCTCAGCTTCGAAAGTGCTTCAAGACTCCTGACCGCACTATCAACTTCGAGGACATTGAGCTCCAAGAAGATCTCTCCTATCGTGAGCACCCAGTTGCTATTCTTGAAGAGACTGAACGCAAGACTCGCAACAAGTCAATCAAATTTCTCAAAGTCAAGTGGTCACACCATTCCGACCGTGAAGCTACCTGGGAACGCGAGGATCACCTCCGTTCTGAATACCCAGCGTTCTTTCAGTCCTAGATCTCGGGACGAGATCCTTTCGTAGTGGTGGAGTGTTGTAACACCCCGGATGTAACTTTCGCAATTTGTACTCCAACTCTTGCCGTTTCCGGCGTTAAGTTATTATATTTTCTCGGGTTCGGGTTTTTGTCTCCGTGTGTTGTTGTCGTTGTCATGCATCCCATATCATGTCATCATGTGCATTGCATTTGCATACGTGTTCCTCTCATGCATTCGAGCATTTTTCCCGTTGTCCGTTTTGCATTTCGGCGCTTCGTTCTCCTCCGGTGGTCATTTCTACCTTTCTTTCGTGTGTGGGGATTAAACATTTCCGGATTGGACCGAGAATTGCCAAGCGGCCTTGGTTTACTACCGGTAGACCGCCTGTCAAGTTTCGTATCATTTGGACTTCGTTTGATACTCCAACGGTTAACCAAGGGACCGAAAAGGCCTCGTGTGTGTTGCAGCCCAACACCCCTCCAATTTGGCCCAAAACCCACCTATGCCTTCTCCATCATCTAGAGCGTTCGATCACGATCGCGTGGCCAAAAACCGCACCTCATTTGGACTCTCCTAGCTCCCTCTACCTATAAATATAGCCTCCTCCCCGAAAATTCGCGGATCCCCTCTCCAAACCCTAGTCCCCTTCGTCTCCACGCGCCGGCGGACAAATTTCCGTCCGGCCGGACGTGTCCGCTGCTCCCCGCCGCCGCCACGTGGCGCCTCCCTATACGCCCGGCCGCCTCTCTCCGCCGCCGGCCCGCCGAGCCCAGGCAGGGCCCCCGCGGGCCCATCCGCGCGCGCCGCTCGCACCGTCGCCCCGCCGCCTTCTCCTACCTCGCGCCGCCGCCTCCCCTTTTGCCGGCGCCCGCGCCACCGGACGCTGACGAGCCGCCGCCGCCTCTCCGCCTCGGCCACCGTCCGCCACAGGCCGCCGTCCGTCCCGCGCCGGCGTCCGCCTCCTCGCCGCGCTGTCCTCATCGCCGGCAGGATCTCCGGTGACCGGATCCGACCGGATCCGCCTCCTCCGACCTCCCCGGCGCCGCCCCGCGCCCTCCTCCGGTGAAACTCCGGCCGGCCGTCCTCGGGATCCGTGCCGGCGAACTCCAGATCTGGACCCGGTTGACCTCTTTCTCCTGAAACCCTAGCTTCATGTGCCCATCTTCATAATGCTATAACTTTGCATCCGTAGCTCCGATTTGGGCATATAGCATATCAAAATGTTCATCTCAGAGAGTACATCATTTCATTCCATTGCATCATTTTCATTTGAGTTCATCTTGATGCCCGAAATGCTGTTACAAGAGGACTACTTGAGATAATTGTCAGATCTGCTGCTCCAGTTAGCTTTTTGTCATTTCTGCCATGATTATTGTGTGCATGATATGCCCTGATGCTCTACATATGTTTTGTTAAGGGTTTTGTCATCTTTCCAGAGGTGCAACCCATGTATTTTTGTGATGTGTGTGGTGACTAGCACGAGCTTGCAAAGTGGTGCACTTGGTAATTCTGATTTCAGGGACTTAGCAATTCCACTAAGTCCTTGAGCTGTGTATCTCATATGGCCATATGTTCATGTTGTTTCCTAGTGATCCGTGCCTCTTTTGAGGATGATCAGTGAGGATGTTTTGTTAATATTGTAGTGCTCTATCCATCCATGTCTTTGTTTGCAATTATGGAGCACCCTAGCTTGAGTCAATCGAGTTCTACTTTTGCTACTTTGTGAATCTGGGCAGATTGTCAACTTGTTTGCAATTTTGCAGATGATGTTGTAGTTGATCCGTGCATGCTATGCTATTGATCTTGCCATGTCTAGCTTGAATTTTGTGTATTCTTGATGGATGTATGCTTAGCTTTTCATGACTTTCTCCGTATTGAGTGCATCGAGCTCGTAAACATGCCTACTTGATATCTGTTTTGAGCATGCTTCAGTTTTCACTAAGTCCGTGATCTGATTATGTTTTTGCCATGTTCACATGCTTGCAATTGTATTTTCTGATCCCTTGTGGCTCAAGGTCACTAAGGGACTTTTGTTAAGCTCTTTGAGTAGCTCCATGCCATCCTTTACTTTTCCATGTTCAGGTCCTGTATCATGTAGTTTTGTTGCTCCGAAGAGTGTTATCTGATCTGAAATTCCAGACAAGTGTTGATTTCACCAAGTCTGAAATCTGTTTGCCATATGCATTTTTGCCATGCTTGTTTGAACCTGATAATTGATGAATTGGCCGTAGCTCAGTGCTAGACTTTTGTTAGGCATCTTGAATTGCATCACTGCCATGTATTTTGTTGTCATGTTTGGGTGTTGTAGCATGTTCATTTCGTTGCATTTAGATGGTTACTTGCTGTTAATCGCAGACCGGTGCCATATTTGAATCGCTTGCCATTTCCAAACCGTAACTCCGATTCCGGCGTTCTTTATATCGTTTTCAAGCGATTTCATCTCATATTTCCAGTGGCACACTTGGATTTCCAAGTTGAGGCCAGGTTCTTGCATTTCCTGTCACATCTTGCATATGCATCCCGCATCGCATCCCGCATAGCATATCATCTTTGCATCATGTTGTTTGAGTTGCACGTGGTTGATTTGTGTCCTTGTTGCTTGTTTGTCTTGTTTGGGTAGAGCCGGGAGATGAGTTCGCTAACGAGGAGCCCGTTGAGTTTGCTTTCGAGGATCCAGTCAACTCTGACAACTGTGCAGGCAAGATGATCATACCCTCGAAATCACTACTATCTTTGCTATGCTAGATTGCTCGCTCTTTTGCTATGCCAATGCTACGATGCCTACCACTTGCTTTCAAACCTCCCAAATTTCCATGTCAATCCTCTAACCCACCATGTCCTAGCAAACTGTTGATTGGCTATGTTACCACTTTGCTCAGCTCCTCTTATAGCGTTGCTAGTTGCAGGTGAAGATTGGAGGCCGTTCCTTGTTGGAACTTTTATTTACTTGTTGGGATATCATTATTTTGCCATGTTATCTTAATGCATCTATATACTTGGTAAAGGGTGGAAGGCTCGGCCTATCGCCTAGTGTTTTGTTCCACTCTTGCCGCCCTAGTTTCCGTCATATCGGTGTTATGTTCCCGGATTTTGCGTTCCTTACGCGGTTGGGTTATAATGGGAACCCCTTGATAGTTCGCCTTGATTAAAGCTTTTCCAGCAATGCCCAACCTTGGTTTTACCATTTGCCACGTAGCCTCTTTTTCCCTTGGGTTTCCGGAGCCCGAGGGTCATCTTATTGTAAACCCCCGGGCCAGTGCTCCTTTGAGTGTTGGTCCACCTGTCAGCTGCCGGTGGCCACCAGGGGCAACTCTGGGCTGGCCTACCCGTACCTAAGACAATCTGAGTGTGCCCTGAGAAAGAGATATGTGCAGCTCCTATCGGAATTTGTCGGCACATTCGGGCGGTGTTGCTGGTCTTGTTTTAACCTGTCGAAGTGTCTTGAAGAACCGAGATCCCGAGTCTGATCGGAACGTCTTGGGAGGAGGTCTATTCCTTCGTTGACCGTGAGAGCTTGTCATGGGCTAAGTTGGGACTCCCCTGCAGGGATTTGAACTTTCGAAAGCCGTGCCCGTGGTTATGGGCAGATGGGAATTTGTTAATGTCTGGTTGTAGATAACTTGAACCTTAACTTAATTAAAATGAATCCACTGAGTGTGTTACCATGATGGTGTTGGAAATATGCCCTAGAGGCAATAATAAATTGGTTATTATTATATTTCCTTGTTCATGATAATCGTTTATTATCCATGCTATAATTGTATTGATAGGAAACTCAGATACATGTGTGGATACGTAGACAACACCATGTCCCTAGTAAGCCTCTAGTTGACTAGCTCGTTGATCAATAGATGGTTACGGTTTCCTGACCATGGACATTGGATGTCATTGATAACGGGATCACATCATTAGGAGAATGATGTGATGGACAAGACCCAATCCTAAGCCTAGCACAAAGATCGTGTAGTTCGTATGCTAAAGCTTTTCTAATGTCAAGTATCATTTCCTTAGACCATGAGATTGTGCAACTACCGGATACCGTAGGAGTGCTTTGGGTGTATCAAACGTCACAACGTAACTGGGTGACTATAAAGGTGCATTACAGGTATCTCCGAAAGTGTCTGTTGGGTTGGCACGAATCGAGACTGGGATTTGTCACTCCGTGTAAACGGAGAGGTATCTCTGGGCCCACTCGGTAGGACATCATCATAATGTGCACAATGTGATCAAGGAGTTGATCACGGGATGATGTGTTACGGAACGAGTAAAAGAGACTTGCCGGTAACGAGATTGAACAAGGTATCGGGATACCGACGATCGAATCTCGGGCAAGTATAATACCGCTAGATAAAGGGAATTGTATACGGGATTGATTAAGTCCTTGACATCGTGGTTCATCCGATGAGATCATCGTGGAACATGTGGGAGCCATCATGGGTATCCAGATCCCGCTGTTGGTTATTGACCGGAGAACGTCTCGGTCATGTCTGCATGTCTCCCGAACCCGTAGGGTCTACACACTTAAGGTTCGGTGATGCTAGGGTTATAGAGATATTAGTATGCGGTAACCCGAAAGTTTTTCGGAGTCCCGGATGAGATCCCGGACATCACGAGGAGTTCCGGAATGGTCCGGAGGTAAAGAATTATATATAGGAAGTGCTATTTCGGCCATCGGGACAAGTTTCGGGGTCATCGGTATTGTACCGGGACCACCGGAAGGGTCCCGGGGGCCCACCGGGTGGGGCCACCTGCCCCGGGGGGGCACATGGGCTGTAGGGGGTGTGCCTTGGCCTATATGGGCCAAGGGCACCAGCCCCAAGAGGCCCATGCGCCAAGAGAGAAAAAAAAAAGGGAGAGTCCTAAAGGGGGAAGGCACCTCCGAGGTGCCTTGGGGAGGATGGACTCCTCCCCACCCTTGGCCGCACCCTTCCTTGGAGGAAGGGGCAAGGGCTGCGCCTCCCCCTCTCCCTTGGCCCTATATATAGTGGGGAAAAAGGAGGAGCAAACCAATCTAAGGCCTGGTGCCTCCCTCTCCCTCCCGTGACACATCTTCCTCCTGCCGCAGCGCTTAGCGAAGCCCTGTCGGAATCCTGCTACTTCCACCACGCCGTCGTGCTGCTGGATCTCCATCAAACTCTCCCTCCTCCTTGATGGATCAAGGCATGGGAGACGTCTCCGTTCCGTACGTGTGTTGAACGCGGAGGTGCCGTCCGTTCGGCGCTAGGATCATCGGTGATTTGAATCACGACGAGTACGACTCCATCAACCCCGTTCACTTGAACGCTTCCGCTTAGCGATCTACAAGGGTATGTAGATGCACTCTCCTTCCCCTCGTTGCTAGTCTCTCCATAGATTGATCTTGGTGACACGTAGGAAAATTTTGAATTTCTGCTACGTTCCCCAACAGTGGCATCATGAGCTAGGTCTATGCGTAGATTCTATGCACGAGTAGAACACAAAGTAGTTGTGGGCATTGATTTTGTTCAATATGCTTGCCGTTACTGGTCTTATCTTGATTCGGCGGCATCATGGGATGAAGCGGCCCGGACCAACTTTACACGTACTCTTACGTGAGACCGGTTCCACCGACAAATATGCACTAGTTGCATAAGGTGGCTAGCGGGTGCCTGTCTCTCCCACTTTAGTCGGATCGGATTCGATGAATAGGGTCCTTATGAAGGGTAAATAGCAATTGGCATATCACGCTATGGTTTTGCGTAGGTAAGAAACGTTCTTGCTAGAAACCCATAGCAGCCACGTAAAACATGCAAACAACAATTAGAGGACGTCTAACTTGTTTTTGCAGGGTATGCTATGTGATGTGATATGGTCAAAAGGATGTGATGAATGATATATGTAATGTATGAGATTGATCATGTTCTTGTAATAGATGATCATGGAGCCCCAAGATGGAGATCAAAGGAGCTATATGATATTGGCCATATCATGTCACTATTATTTGATTGCATATGATGTTTATCATGTTTATACATCTTATTTGCTTAGAACGACGGTAGTAAATAAGATGATCCCTTACAACAATTTCAAGAAGTGTTCTCCCCTAACTGTGCACCGTTCCTACAGTTCGTCGCTTCGAAGCATCACGTGTTAATCGGGTGTGATAGATCCTTTCGTTCACATACAACGGGTGTAAGCAAGATTTACACATGCAAAAACACTTAGGGTTAACTTGACGAGCCTAGCATGTGAAGACATGGCCTTGGAACACAGAGACCGAAAGGTCAAACACGAGTCGTATGGAAGATACGATCAACATGATGATGTTCACCGACGTTGACTAGTCCGTCTCACGTGTTGATCGGACACGGCCTAGCTCACTCGGATCATGTAATCACTTAGATGACTAGAGGGATGTCTATCTAAGTGGGAGTTCATAAGATGAACTTAATTATCCTGAACATAGTCAAAAAAGGATTTTTGCAAATTATGTCGTAGCTCACGCTATAGTTCTGCTGTTTAGATATGTTCCTAGAGAAAAATTAGTTGAAAGTTGATAGTAGCAATTATGCGGACTAGGTCCGTAAACTAAGGATTGTCCTCATTGCTTCTTAGAAGGCTTATGTCCTTAATGCACCGCTCGGTGTGTTGAACCTCGAACGTCGTCTGTGGATGTTGCGAACATCTGACATACATGTTTTGATAACTACGTGATAGTTCAGTTAAATGGTTTAGAATTGAGGCACCAAAGATGTTTTTGAAAATGTCGCGAAACATATGAGATGTTTTCGAGGGCTGAAATTGGGATTTCAGGCTCGTGCCCACGTCAAGAGGTATAAGACCTTCGACGATTTTCTTAGCCTGCAGACTAAGGGAGAAAAGCTCAATTGTTGAGCTTGTGCTCAGATTGTCTGAGTACAACAATCGCTTGAATCGAGTGGGAGTTAATCTTCCAGATAAGATAGTGATGTTTCTCCGAAGTCATTACCACCAAGCTGCTAGAGCTTCGTGATGAACTATAATATATCGGGGACATGTATGATGATCCTTGAGATATTCGCGATGTTTGACACCACGAAAGTAGAAATCAAGAAGGAGCATCAATTGTTGATGGTTAGTAAAACCACTAGTTTCAAGAAGGGCAAGGGCAAGAAGGGATACTTCATGAAACGGCAATTCAGCTGCTGCTCTAGTGAAGAAACCCAAAGTTGAACCCAAACCCGAGACTATGTGCTTCTGTAATAAGGGGAACAGCCACTGGAGCAGAATTACCCTAGATACTTGGTAGATTAGAAGGCTGGCAAGGTCGATAGAAGTATATAGGATATACATTGTGTTGATGTGAACTTTACTAGTACTCCTAGTAGCACCAGGGTATTAGATACCGGTTCAGTTGCTAAGTGTTAGTAACTCGAAATAAAAGCTACGGAATAAACGGAGACTAGCTAAAGGTGAGCTGACGATATGTGCTGGAAGTGTTTCCAATGTTGATATGATCAAGCATCGCACGCTCCCTCTACCATCGAGATTGGTGTTTGCGTTGAGCATAGACATGATTGGATTATGTCTATCGCAATATGGTTATTCATTTAAGGAGAATAACGGTTACTCTGTTTATTTGAATAATACCTTCAATGGTCTTACACCTAAAATGAATGGTTTATTGAATCTCGATCGTAGTGATACACATGTTCATGCCAAAAGATAGTAATGATAGTACCACCTACTTGTGGCACTGCCACGTAAGTCATATCGGTATAAAACGCATGAAGAAGCTCCATGTTGATGGATCTTTGGGCTCACTCGTTTTTGAAAAGTTTGAGACATGCGAACCATGTCTATTGGTGTGTATGCATGAAGAAACTCCATGCAAATGAACCGTTTGGACTCACTTGATTTTGAATCACTTGAGGCATGCAAATCATACCACATGGGCAAGATGACTGAAAGCCTCGGTTTCAGTAAAATGGAACTAGAAAGCAAATTGTTGGAAGTAATACATTTTGATGTGTGCAGTTCAATGAGTGCTGAGGCATGTAGTGGATATCGTTATGTTCTTTCTTCACAGATGATTTGAGTAGATGTTGAGTACATTTACTTGATGAATCACGAGTCTGAATTATTGAAAGGTTCAAGTAATTTCAGTGTGAAGTTGAAAGATCATCATGACAAGAGGATAAAAGATCTATGATATGATCATAGAGATGAATATCTGAATTACGAGTTTGGCACAAAATTAAGACATTGTGGAAATCGTTTCACAACTAATACAGCCTGGAACACCATAGTGTGATGGTGTGTCCGAACATCATAACTGCACCCTATTGGATATGATGCATACCATGATGTCTCTTATCAAATTACCACAATAGTTTATGGGTTAAGCATTAGAGACAACCACATTCACTTTAAATAGGGCACCACGTAATTCCGATGAGATGACACCGTATGAACTATGGTTTAGAGAAACCTAAGCTGTCATTTCTTAAAAGTTTGGGGCTGCGACGCTTATGTGAAAAAGTTTCAGGCTGATAAGCTCGAACCCAAAGCGGATAAATGCATCCTCATAGGACACCCAAAACAGTTGGGTATACCTCCTGTCTCAGATCCGAAAGCAATAAGGGATTGTTTCTAAAATCGGGTCCTTTCTCGAGGAAAAGTTTCTCTCGAAAGAATTGAGTGGGAGGATTGTGGAGACTTGATGAGGTTATTGAACCGTCACTACAACTGGTATGTAGCAGGGCACAGGAAGTTGTTCCTGTGGCACCTACACCAATTGGAGTGGAAGCTTATGATAGTGATCATGAAACTTCAGATCAAGTCACTACCAAACCTCGTGGGATGACAAGGATGCATACTACTTCAGAGTGGTACGTAATCCTGTCTTGGAAGTCATGTTGCTAGACAACAATGAACCTACGAGCTATGGAGAAGTGATGGTGGGCCCGGATTCCAATAAATGGCTCGAGGCCATAAAATCCGAGAGAGGATCCATGTATGAAAACAAAGTGTAGACTTTGGCAGAACGGCTCGATGGTCGTAAGGCTATTGAGTACAGATGGATTTTAAAAGGAAGACGGACAATGATGGTAAGTATCACTGTTAAGAAAGCTCGACTTGTCGTTAAGATGTTTTCCGACAAGTTCAAGGAGTTGACTACGGTGAGACTTTCTCACTCGTAGCGATGCTAAGAGTCTGTTGGAATTATATTAGCGATTACTGCGTTATTTATGAAATCTTGCAGATAGGATGTCAAAACATTGTTTCCTCGACGATTTTATTGAGGAAAGGTTGTATGTGATACAACCGGAAGGTTTTGTCAATCCTGAAATATGCTAATAAGTATGCAAAGCTCCAGCAATCCTTGTAAGGACTGGAGTAAGCATCTCGGAGTTGGAATGTACGCTTTGATGAGATGATCAAAGATTTTGGGTTTATATAAGGTTTATGAGAAACTTGTATTTCCAAAGAAGTGAGTGGGAGCACTATAGAATTTCTGATGAGTATATGTTGTTGATCAGAAATGATGTAGAGTTTCTGGAAAGCATATAGGGTTATTGGGAAAGTGTTTTCAATGGAAAGCCTGGATTAAGCTACTTGAGCATTGAGCATCAAGATCTATAAGGATAGATCAAAACGCTTAATAGTACTTTCAAATGAGCACATACCTTGACATGATCTTGAAGGTGTTCAAGATGGATCAGTCAAAGAAGGAGTTCTTGCCTGAGTTATAAGGTATGAAGTTAAGACTTAAAGCTCGACCACGGCAGAATAGAGAGAATAGACGAAGATCGTCCCCTATGCTTAAGACGTAGGCTCTACAGTATGCTATGCTGTGTACCGCACCTGAAGTGTGCCTTGCCATGAGTCAGTCAAGGGGTACAAGAGTGATCCAAGAATGGATCATAGGACAGCGGTCAAAGTTATCCTTAGTAACTAGCGGACTAAGGAAGTTTCTCGGTTATGGAGGTGGTAAAAAGAGTTCATCGTAAAGGGTTACGTCGATGCAAGATTAACACCTATCCGGATAGCTCTGAGTAGAGATACCGGATGCATATAATGGAGCAACAATTTAGAATACTCCAAGTAGAACAGTTATTTGGAATAGCTCCAAATAGAAGCTACATCTAGGAGATGACATAGAGATTTGTAGAGCACACACGGATCTGAAAGGTTCGGACCCGTTGACTAAAACCTCTCTCACAAGCAACATGATCAAACCTAAAACTCATTGAGTGTTAATCACATAGTGATGTGAACTAGACTACTGACTCTAGTAAACTCTTGGGTGTTAGTCACATGGCGATGTGACCTGTGAGTGTTAATCACATGGCGATGTGAACTAGATTATTGACTCTAGTGCAAGTGGGAGACTGTTGGAAATATGCCCTAGAGGCAATAATAAATTAGTTATTATTATATTTCCTTGTTCATGATAATCGTTTATTATCCATGCTATAATTGTATTGATAGGAAACTCAGATACATGTGTGGATACGTAGACAACACCATGTCCCTAGTAAGCCTCTAGTTGACTAGCTCGTTGATCAATAGATGGTTACGGTTTCCTGACCATGGACATTGGATGTCATTGATAACGGGATCACATCATTAGGAGAATGATGTGATGGACAAGACCCAATCCTAAGCCTAGCACAAAGATCGTGTAGTTCGTATGCTAAAGCTTTTCTAATGTCAAGTATCATTTCCTTAGACCATGAGATTGTGCAACTCCCGGATACCGTAGGAGTGCTTTGGGTGTATCAAACGTCACAACGTAACTGGGTGACTATAAAGGTGCATTACAGGTATCTCCGAAAGTGTCTGTTGGGTTGGCACGAATCGAGACTGGGATTTGTCACTCCGTGTAAACGGAGAGGTATCTCTGGGCCCACTCGGTAGGACATCATCATAATGTGCACAATGTGATCAAGGAGTTGATCACGGGATGATGTGTTACGGAACGAGTAAAAGAGACTTGCCGGTAACGAGATTGAACAAGGTATCAGGATACCGACGATCGAATCTCGGGCAAGTATAATACCGCTAGATAAAGGGAATTGTATACGGGATTGATTAAGTCCTTGACATCGTGGTTCATCCGGTGAGATCATCGTGGAACATGTGGGAGCCATCATGGGTATCCAGATCCCGCTGTTGGTTATTGACCGGAGAACGTCGAGGTCATGTCTGCATGTCTCCCGAACCCGTAGGGTCTACACACTTAAGGTTCGGTGACGCTAGGGTTATAGAGATATTAGTATGCGGTAACCCGAAAGTTTTTCGGAGTCCCGGATGAGATCCCGGACATCATGAGGAGTTCCGGAATGGTCCGGAGGTAAAGAATTATATATAGGAAGTGCTATTTCGGCCATCGGGACAAGTTTCGGGGTCATCGGTATTGTACCGGGACCACCGGAAGGGTCCCGGGGGCCCACCGGGTGGGGCCACCTGCCCCGGGGGGCCACATGGGCTGTAGGGGGTGTGCCTTGGCCTATATGGGCCAAGGGCACCAGCCCCAAGAGGCCCATGCGCCAAGAGAGAAAAAAAAAAGGGAGAGTCCTAAAGGGGGAAGGCACCTCCGAGGTGCCTTGGGGAGGATGGACTCCTCCCCACCCTTGGCCGCACCCTTCCTTGGAGGAAGGGGCAAGGGCTGCGCCTCCCCCTCTCCCTTGGCCCTATATATAGTGGGGAAAAAGGAGGAGCAAACCAATCTAAGGCCTGGCGCCTCCCTCTCCCTCCTGTGACACATCTTCCTCCTCCCGCAGCGCTTAGCGAAGCCCTGTCGAAATCCCGCTACTTCCACCACACCGTCGTGCTGCTGGATCTCCATCAACCTCTCCCTCCTCCTTGCTGGATCAAGGCATGGGAGACGTCTCCGTTCCGTACGTGTTTTGAACGCGGAGGTGCCGTCCGTTCGGCGCTAGGATCATCGATGATTTGAATCACGACGAGTACGACTCCATCAACCCCGTTCACTTGAACGCTTCCGCTTAGCGATCTACAAGGGTATGTAGATGCACTCTCCTTCCCCTCGTTGCTAGTCTCTCCATAGATTGATCTTGGTGACACGTAGGAAAATTTTGAATTTCTGCTACGTTCCCCAACAGATGGCCTCTTCTTGGCGGAGTCCGGCAAGTGGACACGGTGTTGGAGTAATGTTTGCGCAGGTTCTTCTCTAGTTTCTCGCTCGCGCTTTGCCTCCTCTTCTCGCTCTCTTTTGCGAATAAGTTAGCCACCATATATGCTAGTCGCTTGCTGCAGCTCCACATATATTTGTACCTTGCCTTACCTATAAGCTCAAATAGTCTTGATCGCGAGGGTGCGAGATTGCTTAGTCCCTGTGGCTCATAGATTACTATTACACCAGATGCAGGGCCTGATGATTCCGCTCCAGGAGACGCGTTTGAGCTCAAGTGGGAGTTCGACGAGGACTCTCAACGTTACTATGTTTCCTTTCCTGATGATCAGTAGTGGTGCCCAGTTGGGGGTGATCGGGACCGTGTCGCATGTTGGGTTATCTTTTATTTTGGCGCCGTAGTCGGGCCATGAGTGTTTGGATGATATAATGTTATTTATGTACTTGATTGACGTGGCGAGTGTAAGCCAACTATGTTTTCTCCCCTTTTATTATCTATATTACATGGGATGTTGTGAAGATTGCCTAACTTGCGACATATGCCTTCAATGCGATTATGCCTCTAAGTCGTGCCTCGACACGTGGGAGATATAGTCGCATCGAGGGTGTTACATGATAGAACTTCAAATAATCATGACGGTATCCAGGCAATGATCATTATATAGGCATCACGTTCAAGATTAGTAGACCGACTCCTGCCTGCATCTACTACTATCACTCCACACATCGACCGCTATCCCGCATGCATCTAGTGTATTAAGTTCATGAAAAAATGGAGTAATGCAACAAGTACGATGACATGATGTAGACAATATCTATTTATGTAGAAATAGACCCCATCTTGTTATCCTTAATAGCAATGATACATATGTGTCGGTTCCCCTTCTATCACTGGGATCAAGCACCATAAGATCGAACCCATCACAAAGCACCTCTTCCCATGGCAAGAAAAATCAATCTAGTTGGCCTAACTCAACCATAAATTCGAAGAAGAAATACGAGGCTATAAGTAATCATGCATATAAGAGATCAAACGACTCAAATAACTTTCATGGATAAAAACATAGATCTGATCATAAACTCATAGTTCATCGGATCCCAACTGCAAAAAGAGTTACATCAAATAGATCTCCAAGAGACCATTGTATTGAGAATCAAAAGAGAGAGAGAGAGAGAGGAAGCCATCTAACTACTAACTACAGACCCGTAGGTCTACAATGAACTACTCACGCATCATCAGAGAGGCACCATTGAGGATGATGAACCCCTCATTGATGGTGTCTAGATTGGATCTGGTGGTTCTGGAACTTGCAGCGGCTGGAATTGATTTTCGTCGACTCCCCTAGGGTTTCTGGAATATTGGGGTATTTATAAAGCAAAGAGGCAGTGCGGGAGGCCACCGAGGTGGGCACAACCCACCAGGTCGCGCCTGGGCCCCCAGGCACGCCCAGGTGGGTTGTGCCCCCCTCGGGGCCCCCTCTCTAGTACTTCTTCGGCCCATCTTGTGTCTTCTGGTCCAGAAAAAATCTCTAAAAAGTTTCGCTGCATTTGGACTCCATTTGGTACTGATTTTCTGCGAAGTAAAAAACAAGCAAAAAATAGCATCTGGCACTGGGCACTATGTCAATAGGTTAGTCCCAAAATTGATATAAAGTTGCTATAAAATGATTCTAAAACATCCAAGAATGATAATATAACAGCATGGAATAATCAAAAATTATAGATACGTTGGAGACGTATCAAGGAGCTTCTAAGTAAACTAACCTACGATATAGAGAAAAGGCAAATAACATCGAAGCGTATCAGCATGCATGCATGCATGCGTTTGGATATGTGTTTATAACAACCGAACTATCGAAAATTAGTCATTAAATTAACCTGCTAGACATGATTTAGAAAAATGGCAAACAACGATCGAAGCATACCTGCATGCATGGATGGGTTCGGATATGTTTCTAACAGCCGAACGATCGAAAGTTAGTCATTGAACTAACATGCTGGACACGATACAAAGAAAAGGCAAACAACATCGAAGTGTATCTGCATGCATGCATGCGTTCGGATATGTGTTTCTAAGGGACGAACTGTCAAAAATTAGTCATTAAACTAACCTACTGGACACGATATGAAAAAAAGGAAAACAACACCGAAGCGTATCTGCATGCATGGATGCGTTCGGATATGTTTCTGACAGACAAACAATCGAAATTTGGTCATTAAATTAACCTGCTTGACACGATATAGAGAAAAGGCAAACAACATCGAAGCATATCTGCATGCATGCATGCGTTAGGATATGTTTCTAACAGTCGATCGATCGAAAGTTTTTATCATAATAATTTTATTCCTCAGATAATAGCAAGATCATTTACATATTTGTGAAGAATAAAGTCAGGGATGAAAGTCTCCCAAACTTCAGAAGTACTATTACTAAAACAATGCTTTGCTAATCCATCCGCTAGCATATTTGCCTCTCTGCTACAGAACTCATAGCTAATACTCGCAAACTCCATTGCCAAGTGGGAGCACTCTGCCACCACAGGAACATCCACTCCCATGTACGCATTCGGGTCGGGTATAGATTTCAAAGCGTTCATACAATCTGACTCAATGTTGAGATTTGTGCATCCCAGATTTGCTGTCGGGTATAGTCCAGAACGGATGGCCATTAGCTCAGTTGATTCCATGCTTGAGACATGAGGTAGTGCTAGTGTTGTCGCCTTCCAGAAATTTGCCCAGGTATAGTTCACAATGGATGGCCATTAGTCAGCTGATTCCGCGCTTGAGACCTGAGGTAGTGCTAGTGTTGTCGCTCCCAGAAATTTTCCTTGAACGTCACGGGCGGCAATTCCACAAGCTCCACTGAGATTCTCTTGATGAAATGATGCATCAACATTCACTTTTATAACTCCCCTACTTGGCTTCTTCCACACTTGATCATTCTTGTGGATGGGATGGTTTGGTGTATTTGCACGAACAAAATTGGTAGCAAGTACCTGAATTGAGATGGCTGATTGCTCTGGAGTTGCGACAGCCTCCCCCTTTGCAACTTGCCTCCTTTGCCACCATATAAACCACATGGCCACCAGGATAAGCTCGGTAGTGGGAATATCATGTGTTATCGTATGCAGGCAGATCAAAATAGACCCGGACCGGTCCTGCACAACTGCGTTGTCTATCACCTCAGTTAACCCTAGTGAAGACCACACTTGCATTGCTGTATCACATGTGAACAGACAATGTTGAATGTCTTCGAAAGAAATTTTGCATATCCCGCATTGTGGGATCAAGGGTATAGACCGTAGCATGGTAGTACTCCCTTAAGGACTTTCCAACCAAAATGCTTGATCTTTCCCGGTAAAACAAAGATGCCATGGCTCCTTCCAAACCCCGCTAAGTTGAGCACTCCCTGGACTATTCGAATTTGCATAGTGGCGACCATGGTCAAATTCTAAGTGATATGCCGAGCGTACTGAGAAGGTTCCAGACATTGTATAGTGTCATGCCACAAAATCTTCTAGTGCTTCAACATGTAATGGAATTTGTAACATTCTGCGTACATCAACTGGTGAGAACACGCTCTGAATTAGTGCCTCATCCCACTGACCCGTATGAGGGTCAATGATCTCTTGCACTTTTGACAACATGATTCCACCTCTAGGGGTGATAATCTTCCTTGTTAGACTTGATGGGATCCATGGGTCATCCCAAATGTTAATCTGTGAACCAGTGCCCACTCGCCAAATACATCCCCTCTTGGAAGTTTGTATCCCAACAATCAAACTTTGCCATGTAAACGAGGAGCCTTTCTTTGGGCCAACTCTCAGAACATTACCATCAGGATAGTATTTTGCACTTAGAACACGTGCACACAGAGAGTTAGGATTCTGGATCAGTCGCCAACACTGCTTTGCTAACATAGCAAGGTTAAAGCTATGAAGGTCTCTAAATCTCATACCTCCCTTCTTCTTCGGTACACACATCTTCCACCATGCAAACAAATACATTTTTCTTTTCTCCTCTCCATCACCCCACCAGAAGCTCGATATTTCATCAGTGATTGATTTGCATATCCTTTTTGGTAACTTAAAAACAGACATAGCATATGATGGAATTGCCTGAGCTACTGCCTTTAAAAGGATTTCTTTACCTTGCACTGACAGAAATTTTTCCTTCCACCCCTTCAGTCTCTGACATACTCTATCGACAAGATGTTGAAAGCAGTCACTGCGATCAACCCCGACAATAGTTGGTGGTCCCAAGTACTTGTCCGACAAAGCTTCTGTTAGTATATTCATCAATCCACATACATTCTTCCTTTCATTTACTCTGGTATTAGGACTGAAGAAAATACTGGATTTGGGTGTACTTACGCGATGCCCTGAACTCTCACAATATGTATCTAGGACCCTCTTCAGCGTACTTGCATCCTGTACCGTAGCTCTCATGAGGATCAAAGAGTCATCTGCA
Source organism: Triticum urartu (assembly GCF_056163025.1). Taxonomy (NCBI): domain Eukaryota; kingdom Viridiplantae; phylum Streptophyta; class Magnoliopsida; order Poales; family Poaceae; genus Triticum; species Triticum urartu. The sequence goes on along the minus strand of NC_141874.1, from coordinate 349,499,684 downwards.
AACAAAAGATGAGATGTCGAGGGGGCATTCCTTGACACATTTATTCCTTCAATACCACCAACTTCTTCTTCGTGAGTCAACATGCTTGATAATCCTTCAAAACAGATCAAAAAGAGATAAGGAGATAGGGGGTCGCCCTATCTTAGGCCCCTAGTTGGTGTAAATTCATCTCTCTTTGTATCATTAAATCTGATCTGATATTTGACAGAGGAGGCGCACTCCATGATAAGCTCAATCCATTCTACATGAAACCCCATCCTCATCATCATCTGCCTCATGAATTCCCATTCTACTCTCTCATATGCTTTCGACATATCTAGCTTAACCGCACAAATACCATTTGAGCCATGTGTTCACTTCTTTATGGAATGAAACTATTCATAAGCGACCAACACATTTTCAGTAATTAACCTACCTGGTACAAAACCACTCTGTGTAGGGGAAATCACCTCATGTAGGATTTTTTTTCAGTCTATTAGCCAGCATCTTTGAAATTATCTTGTAGACCACATTACATAGACTAATGGGCCTAAACTGTGTAATAACCTTCGGACTGTCCACCTTCGGTATTAACACCACATTAGTGGCATTCCACCCATCTAGGATCTTTCTGTTGTTTATCATTTCAAGCACTTCGTTTGTAAGCTCCTCTCCAATGATATGCCAAAAAAGTTTAAAAAAATATAGCATGAAGACCATCAGTGCCGGGGGCCTTCATATCACCTATTTGAAATAGGGTTTTCTTTACTTCTTCCCGCGTATATGAAGCAATTAGAAGAGTCGATCGATCGAAAGTTAGTCGCATCCTATATATATATATATATATATATATATATATATATATATATATATATATATATATATATATATGTATGTATGTATGTATGTATGTATGTTGTGGAATAAGAAGCTCTCGTACCTTAATAAATGGAAAATCGTAATTTTTCATTAGGTATTTGATCAAATAGGATCGTCCAGCTCCTACAGAATATGTATGTATGTATGTATGTATGTATGTATGTATGTATGTATAGAGTAAAGATACATATAGATTGATACTTTCTTATTATGTATAATTTTACTTTAAAGCATTTATGTATTCCTCATATATGCTTGTTGTATTCGAATCCAGCATAATCCACGTCCATTCCGTTCCGTGTCACGTTGAAATTCAGCATAATCCGGTATTCAAATCTAAATAACCCGGCATTCGAAAATCTATTAGAGGACGTCAGAACAGGGCCTAGTAGGCTACAGTGGGTACCAGCACGCAAACCCACTGTTTGCTGCCGCTTCTAAACTAGCTAAGGGCTTGTTCTAAAACTATCCAGGTCCAAACTTCTCAAAATATGAGAGTGGCTCCAGCCCGAACGCTTTTGCTCCAGGAAGCTAAATCCACGAAGCGATCCTGGGCCGCAGTGCAATTTGGTGAAGCGAGGGAAACCCAGTCCATGTTTTCATGAATCTGGAGTTCCTCTTATTTACCACTAAAATGCCACCACAAAAGAAAACGGTTCAAGTTGTGCTCTTCCTCACTCGAACAGGTACGCCACATCTTCTTTCTCCAGCGCGACTGCTAGGGTTACGCACCGCCGCCGCCCGCATTAGCACGTAGCTGTGAGGCCCGCACCGCCGTCACTAGCCCCGCCGCCTCCTCTCCTCTGAGTTCCACCCCAGCAGCGTGCCCCAAGTCCCTGATGCTCCAGCGTAGAGCAGAACGCTCTAGTCCGGCCATGGTGAATGCATTTTTGATCTCCTTGGTTAGTGAACAATAGGTTGTGCACTCTAATGGAATGGATTCACGACGAATAGGGCGACAGATTTGATGTTCAAGTTGATGTGATTCGAGGTCTAAATCACCTGATTTGATGTGTAATTGGTAGTAGTTCTGTGTCCAGTTTGTTCCTGTGCGTGAACTAAAGGTTGAAGACGACCTGTAGCGAAGATGGGCTAGGTGGGAGGATCCCCTACTACAGCCCAGTCGGTCCAATATGGTGGTAGACAGGCCAGCAGCCGCTGCCAGCCCAAGGTAGCAATGGAGAAGCTGATTTTGCTACCGAACGGATGAAACTCGCTGCGTGGAGCTAGAAGCCACGATGAGAAGCTGGAATTATGGAGTTTTGAGAAGCTACAAAGTTTCAGAACAGGCCCTAAGACCTAAACCAATTCATGCATGTAAATAACAGAAATATCAATTTAGTTTACATAAAAACATGATCAAAACTTACATTCCTTTCATTTAGGGTCTAAGAGTAACTCCAATGCACCGACTTAAACGGACCCGCGCTTTGTCCGTTTGGATCAACAGTCAGCTCGTCGTCCGCCCTTTTTTTGCGTTTGGGTTGGCAGTGCGCCCAACACACCGACACATTTTCGCCCTCGCGGCCTGTTTGTCGTGGTTTTTCAAACATAATTCAAACAAAATACAAACATTTTACATAGTTTCGCAAGCAAACAAATATATCATAGTTCACAAGCCAAATAAATATATTATAGTTTACAAGCCAAATAAAGATTGAATTGTCTCAAATACATTTTTAAAAAAGATACATCTATTGGTTGTCAACGTGAGCCTAAATATGCTCAACCAAATCATCTTGCAACTGAATATGAGTTTTCCAATCACGCATTTGATGATGAAATTGGGTGAACTGTGCAAACGTTGCCGCTCCTCCATGCTCAAGTACAACATTGTCACCCTGGAACTGAAACCCTTGGTCGTAGATACATTCGGGCACTCATCCTCTACGGTCATATTGTGCATGATCATACAAGCAGTCATCACCTCCCACAACTTCCTGATACTCCAAGTTCTAGCAGGATACCGAACGATGCCCCATCGAGATTGCAGAATACCAAAGGCACGCTCCACATCCTTCCTATAACTTTCTTGCTCTTGTGCAAATCTCATCTTCTCTTCTATAGGGTTGGAGATTGTCTTCACAAGAGTAGTCCACTAAGGATAGTTACCGTCAGCTAGGTAGTATCCTTTATTATAGTTGTGGTCGTTGATGTTAACATTCACCGGCGGCAGTTGCCTTTGGCAAGCCTTGCAAACACCGAAGCCGAAGAAAGAGTGCCAAATTCAGAGATCTTGTGAAGCCAGGCCTCGAGTATGATGGTGCAAGCTTTGACATGACCCTTATACTGCCCTGCCAAGCAGAAGGGCAATTCTTCCACTTTTAGTGCACACAGTCTATGCTACCAAGCATCCCCTGGAAGCCCATGCTGGCATTCATGTATCTTCAGCATTTGGCTACTCAGGGCCAAACACTGCAATCACAACCTTGCAGAACTTGTACATGGAGTCTAGGGACGTAGACTTGCTCATACGGACGTAGTCATCAATGAGATCACTGGAAACTCTATATGCAAGCATCCGGATAGCTGCAGTGCATTTCTAATAAGAGGAGAAGCAAATCTTTTCAAGGACATCCTCCTTGCACTTGAAATACTTACTGTATGATTCATATCCGACCACCCCTTTCCGGATACGGTTGAAAACATGCCTAGCCATACGAAAACAGCACCGAAATTAGTGATGTTTGAAGAGCGGGTTGGGTGTCTCAAAGTAGTGCTTCCAAAGAAGAAAATGGCCGTTCTCTTGGTTGCGATTCAACATTGAAGTGTGCCTCGAGGTCGAGCCCTGGAACAACGGCCGTTGCCTACTAAGGTGGTCATGGACGACCAACACAGCAGCCACCATCTCCTCATTGTCGGATGAAGAATCATCCGAGTTGCAGAGAAAATTGTAGAAAAAGAACTCGTCGACAAAGTACATTTGTACCTTGCGGCCAAACGATCGAACAGCTTGCCGTCGTCATCGAAGAAGCAGGCCGGCAAAGAGACGCACGCCTCCCCTAGACCTGGCCTGGCAACGGCCAACGAGCATGGCGACGTCAAACAAGCATGCCGACATTGTCGAAGGAGTTGGCCAGGGGCACAAAGTGGTGCTCACCACAACATCAAGAGGAAGGAAGGAAGCTGCAGTGGCCCGACGGCGAGGCAATGGTGGTGGCAACATGGAAAGATGGGCTACGGGGGAGGTATGTGGGTGCAAACTACTGGCGAGGGCACCGAAAGTGGGCGGCGACAGCAACAGGGTGTAGCGGCCAATGGCTTGTTGTCGATGAGAGGAAGAGAATGGCCTATGTGCCACCAACTAGCAGGCCAGGGAAGGAGTAGACAGGCATCGCACGCATCCGCCTCATGTTTGCGCCGACGAGGCCCAAATTTGGACCAGGAATGGGTCGCCCGGCTGGCCGACTTTTGTGTCAATTTTGACTAAAACGGACACACATGAACGAAAACGGACACACATGAACGAAATGGGTCGGCGCGTTGGAGTTGCTCCAAAGATGTGCATTGTCAAAAAAGTGAGTGATGTTGACAACACCAACCGAACGATCCGGTTCGGGATGGCCGATTTAACTATAGCGGAGTAGGCAACTATCAGCCTCATTTCCGTGACAACCAAGAGGAGAAACAGGCCATACACGTCTGGAAAATGGACCATACTGGGCAGCAAAATACTACCAGTATTCCACATGTTGCCAACTAGTCAGCGTCTGCCCCTGTGAAACAATCCAACTCAAAGTGTACTCCAGGCAAAAAAGAGCTGCCAGATTGGCACCGAAACTCCTGCACAAGCTCAAGAATTGCGTAGCAACACAGGCCATCATCGTTGTACTATCTTGCTGCTCTTGATTTACTGGGGAGCCGCTGTTCCGAGGCATGAACATTTGCACTGTACAAATCTCTATGTTAAATCAAGAGTTACTGGCTCAAGGAGGACCAAACAAAGAGTGCTCGGGTAGTCAGGTTGGCAAAAATAAGTTCCGTCTTCAACTTGTCTCCACTGAGCAAGAGTTCAGCGGCTTTCTTAGTCCAGCCTCCACCTTCAAGAGAAAAAATGTCACAAAGATGTCCCAAAGTGCAAGTCAGAATCAATGTGATTACAATTGCTCGGCACAAATGCATTTTAAAGAAATAATTTGTAGAGATGCTATCAGTTAAACATGATGTCAATGAGTTACAGGTTGCAACTCTTGCCCAAAGCTGACGGACTGCCAATGCCATTCCAGCAAGACTTTGCATTTAAATTTTTATTATTTATGCTTTCAGCTACTTACATCCAGAAATGGAAATACCATGTGCTCTTGAAATACCACCACGACTCTAAATGGAGCCTTGCACAAGTAAGGACTACGGAAAACACACAAGTATAAATAATACTCATACCATTACTAGCAACAGGGCAGTTTAAATCAGCTCCTGTTATTCCAGATAAAGCAGAAATGTGTCATACTCCAGCAGTACATGATGCGTCAAAAACCAGCTAGATCAACTAAAATGAGGCATCAAGGACCCTTAGCAACATAAGTTGCATTTATGGTTCCACCATATCATCAAAATGAACTCTCATACCACCATATTGAATAATTGTGTTCCAAGATATTTCTTCATGCGTTCATAGATCAAACCCCAACTTAAATGAGACAGTGAAATAAGATTCTCACTGAAGGTAGTGATGTGATGGAAGAAAGGAGAATCTAAGAACAAACATGCTATATATTCTAATTTCAAATGATTGAACACGACTTACATCATTGGAAAGAAAAGATCTACTACCAAAAGATTTAAGCCGTGGAGATTGGCCTGCAGATGTTGACCCGCTATCATTACTACCACTTTGTTTATCACCCTGCAGACAGAGAAGTTCGCTGTGAATTATAATGTTCCGGCTTCTACCGAGGTTGGCATGTACTAATTTCTGTACTTTGTAACTGAAAGTACAAGACTTTCTGAATGCATCTTTTGTGTTGTATTAATTCAAATATGGTACTTTGTTATACATCAGCCAGCACTTTGTGTGTATGCATTTATAAGTGAAGACATTCTTATTAACTATGAACTTTGCTATCTCACGTTCGAACTTAACTAAACATGAGTACGAACTTTGCTGATCTCCTGATTGAACTTGACTGTGATTTGTAAATCGGCACTTAAATTTAGTATTGCTGGTACTTAAAATACTTGATGGTAAACTGCTGGTACTTAGTATGTTTACTGCATGGCACTTTGTAATTTGGCAATTAAATTTAGTACTGCTGGTACTTAAGTTTGGCACTTAAATTTAGTATTGCTGGTGCTTAAAATGTACTGCTGGTACTTAGTATGTTTACTGATGTGGCACTTTGTAAACTGATGTCAACCTTTGTATATCTTCACAATGCGGCACTTCGTAACTTGGCACTTCAAATGCATTGATGGTAAACTGCTGGTACTTAGTAAGTTTACTGATGTGGCACTTTGTACATTTCGGAATGTAGTACTTTGTAATTTGGCACCTTTTTTATTTGAATACCTTGTATATTTTGAACATGGCACTTTGTATATAAATATGGAACTTTGTTTTGTAAATGCGGTATGTCCGTCACTTTGTATTTTGGTGTATGACTGTATTACTGTGCATGGTCTGTAACCTTGTACTCCCTCCATTCCAAAATATAGTGCGCCCGCGCTTCCCGAGGTCCAACTTTGACCATAAATTTAACCAACGAGACCAACTGCGGCAGGAGAAAAATATATATAATTGAAAACTTCTTTCGAATACGAATTCACTAGAGGAAGCACTACATTGTGGAATGGAGGGAGTATGTCACTTTGTGCATAACCTTATATTTCTATGTATGGCACTTTGTTAAAATTCCTCGTACTGTTTAATTAAAGCATGTCACTGTTAATAAATACTCCCTCTATAACTAAATATAAGATGTTTTATAGTAGTATTTAGTTACAGAGGGAGTAGTTCTCACTGTTCATAAAAAAACTGGCACTTTGTTAGTTAATGGTACTTTGTTAATTAAAATATAATCACCAGTCCTGGTCAACCGTTTCAAATTTTCAAAGCTAGCAGCTAGCAAAAACGGCACACGGTTCAAAGCCTTCAACCTGCTGTAGTAAAAAACAAAGGAGAGGACAGAGGGATGTGACGAATAGCTATTCATAAATTGCAAAGAGAATAAGTTCGGCGATTTATTGCACGGATAGAAGTGAATGGAAGGTGATTGACGGTGTTATGATCCAGGGCTGCCTCACCTTGTCGGTTACCGGTCCAAGTAGGCCGGCCCGAGGCCCCCTAGGTCGGTTCCGCCCTGGGCCATCATGCCAGCCCATGGGATCCTTGCCGTTCAAGACAAAGAAGCCGGATCCGTGGAGGACTCCCCTCCAACGACATAGCCGACTAGGTTGTGTAACCCTAGGAGCCCTCGTATCTTATATAAGTAGGAGTCGAGCTAGTCGATAGATGGTCGTACAATCTCTCCGTTATACATGTACTTTGTACACCCCCGATCGCAATATACACATGCAAGAGTAAAGTTTTAACTCGTATGGAGGGCCTGAACCCAGGGTAAATCTATCTGTTGTTCCCCTCCGACCTAATCGCCACGCCGGGATACCCTACCAAGGGATCTACCGAAATTAGCTCCGACATTGGTGACCCATACAGGTCCCGCAGAGGTCGGATGGGTTCTCCGATGGATGCCGGCGTAATCTAAGCGCTGGGTCAACTCTTCGACTTCGGCGTGATCATGTTCCTCGCCAACTCGGCTTGCCACATCGGCCAGGTCGAGAACTACGGTTCAGGCCAGATCGTTCGATTTGGCAACCTTAAGTACGTCACAGACTCCTGCGGCGAGCTGGTTCTCCAGGGCTTGTCGTCATGCTGGGCCCAGGAGCAGCAGGTCAAAAATTTGACCCACCAAACTACCCACTTGATCGCCAACATTGAAGACCTAACCGGCATCCTTGAAGGCGCAATCGAGGAGCAGGACTAGGACGAGGAGTTGGGCGAGTCGGCTACAGCCAACCACCAGCCGCGGCGCCCTTATGCCCGTGGCAGGCGACCTCGGTCCACGAGTGCTACATGGTTGATGCGCCAAATCTAAGCTTCATGGCAAGCGAGGAAAGCGGCGAGGTAGAATTCAATGATAGGGAGATCGAGGCGCTTGACCAACAGATGGATGATCCGAAGCAAGATGCAGCTTGGCTGAAGGTCCTGTCGGCCCTAGGCAAAGTTTCCAAAGAAAAGCGACCCCTGGAGCACAAAGCGGCCGAGCTCATGGATGTCGAACAGCTATATCGAACTACCCATCCAATTGGCAAGACCGAACCGACTACAACCAAGGCCTCCCTGGCCATGAAGAGCAGGAGGATGGAAGAAACTATGAAGAACGCCGTAGACCATGGCCAGCCGATGTACCCATAAGTCTGGCAGTCGTTATCAGGAACACCGCATGACCCACGACGTAGCTCCTCGTACGATCTATCAACCTAAGACGATTCAAGGGCCCGCTCCAAGGCCTGATGTGCCACGTGACCCAACCATGCGTGAAACCGAGAAGCAATGTGCAATTCGGCTGCGCCGGCAAGCTTGGCATAGAAACAAGCCAGCTTTCAACGACTACAACCGCGCGGCCGGCCTGGATGATGCACGCAACACTATAAACATCATCCACCCCTCGGCTGCAGGTCCCTCCGCGATGTATCCGGCCTGCTTCACTGACAAAATTGTCTGCCACACTTTTTCACCAAATTTCAAGCTAAATGCGGTGGACAAGTATGACAAAAGCCAGGAACCTGAGATTTGGTAACCGACTACATTATAACGGCCCAGGTGGCTAACGGTGATGATTGGCACGCCGTCAAACACTTACCCCTGGTGCTGAAGGGATCCGCCCAAGCCTGGTTAAACACCCTCATGCTTACGTCGACCGGCGGCTGGGATGATTTGCAAGCCAAGTTCATACCTAACTTCAAGGGCACGTACGTCGGGCCTGATGATGCCAGCGACCAAGGACATCTGGCCCAAGGAAAGATAGAATCGGTGTGTGACTTCTAGACACGTTTCCTCAGGAAAAAGAATGAGATCATCGACTCTGATGGCGCCGAGGTCATTGTTGTGTTTAAGCACTGCCTATCTGACAAGCACCTCACCAGATACTTCGGGAAGTACATGCCCAAGACCATGCTGACCTTGATGGAGATAGTAACCAAGTTCTGTTCCGGTGAGGATGAGTGGTACGCCAAGCAGAAGGCACACGACGGGGATCCCAGCATGTCCGGTACGAAGGACGAGATCGGCAAACCTAAACGCAACTGCAAGAACAAGCACAAGGACTACAACGACGGCGACGACCAGATCAACGCGGGCTTTGAAGCCCATCATGGGGGGGGGGGGGGGGCGGTCCGAAGGCAAAATAGTGGCGGGACAAGGGCAAAAACCGCGGTCCATGCCTTGACAATATCATGGATAGGCCTTGTGACTACCATCGGCCCTAGAACCATGACGATCCTCCACCCAATACAAGTAGAATGAGCTAGAAGGCTCTCAATCCTTGGCAGAGAGGAAGGTTGTGGGATTTTATAGCCTTACTGAGAGGAAGGAAATGAGAAAAAGTAAAACAGGGCAGGTGAACATTGTAGCCTTTTGCCGGAAAGCTGAGCAGCGACTCTTGGGAGTCTTAGCAGCTGTCGGATGCTTGATCTACATCGCCCGCTTCCTCATAACCCGCAAAGCGGTACGGAGGAACGGAAGATGCAAGATGGAGGCCTTAGTCATTGTAGCTGATGGGTGAGTCTAGATGTCTCCAGACGTGCATGAAAGGAGCTCGCTGATTGGTAAGAGCACACCGCCGTGCAAGGATTTCCTGGCCTGCCTATTCATGCATATGGCAGGTTGACCTCTCCTGATTTTGGTACCAAGCATTGCCTAGTATGGGGATCATACACAAGTTACCAAAAATTAGTCCATTTGTATGGGACTAAGGGAAACTCATGCAAGGGAAAAAGGGATGTATTGGACATATAAGGCAGCAAATAATAAACCTCGGCATGTTCCCGAAGCGCAATGCCAGTCTCACGTCTAAGGTCGGCAACGCCACCCATATGCCCCAGATCTTCCTTAACAAGAAGCTCGTGGGCGGGCTTGTCGTGCTCAACTCCTTGCGCAACAACGGCGAGTTTGAGTGGCGTGTGAGCGAGCTCGCAGGGAGGCGTTGCCCCGACGTAGTGCTTCCATTGCCGCGACATGGACATGCAGACGCCATAGCAAAAACCGCTGGTGCACGAGGAGGTACCGGACTGCATGGCGCTGTGAGTTTTCTACAAAAACCACTATTAGTCATTTTTCTAAAAACTGGTTTTTCAGGTTTTTATAAAACTCACTTATACTTATCTTAGTTGGATAACCTAAACAAGTTTTTAGGTGGTCAGAAATTACGTTTTAGGGAATACGGTTTTCTATAATCCCCATATCCAAACAACCCCTTAGCGAGGAATAGAGTAGTTTATATGAGACCAATATGACGAACTAAAAAGGAGGCTAATTGGTCAACCTTATGGAAGGAAATAATTGTCTTATTAATACTTGTTCATGCAGGTAAGTACAAACAAGGAGAAATGGTAGCATTAGTTAGGATTGATACTGTGTTGGCGTGCTTGATGAAACCCTTAACCTGTATGTCTTTTTCATACCTGATGATTGCATGCATTATTTCGAACATCTTCGAAGAGAGAAGAGTAGTAAGAAGGATCGTAAATTGAACCACCCAATATATCATCAGCCATTGAACCCCGTCTAACTGAATTAGATCTGGGGCTCAAGAAACTATTTCTTGCATCATTTGCTTCATAATATGTTGGCGTGCTTGATGAGACCCCTAACCTGTACATCTGGATCCATATAAATGAAGACAAAAACCTCACTGAAAACCCAATAGTTTGCATCCACAATGCAAGTCTGAGTGAGAAGACAAAAAGTTGACCATACTTCTCATCAGGGGTACTATTCCTGTACAAATAGATATAGTCAGAAGCACACGGTATAAAACCGTAAAATACAGCAGAGTATTCTATCTGATACTAAACAAAAAGCAAACAAACAAATATTTCTACGTTTGTCCACAGAGATACTTATTTGATGAGAAAACATATTCACAATGTAGCAATGAATGAATCTAAATAAATCTGTAAAATATCAAAGAATATGTAAATGCCATACTGAAAGGAGAATGCACAGCCAAAGAGAGTCTCAGGCAATTTCATGTCAATCAGATGTAAAATGGGAATAATAATTCTAAACAAACTTCAAGAAACAAAGGTGAACCTGAACCTTCCATAGAATCTAATCTATTTCAAAGAAGGGTGGCCCTGAATCTTCAACTCTGCTGACTCCAAAAGGGGGGGTGTGGGGATTTTAAGCCACTACTTACTTTGGACTTTGACAATTTGCCACTTCTTACTTTGTAATTGATCTACTGATATCCTTTAGTTTGCACTTTGATATTTTCCACTCTGTCAAGTGGGTCACACGTAAAATGACCAACCCTGTTAACGAGATTGACCAGGAACAGGAGGAGGATCTCGTTCGCTCACTCGTTCCTTCTCATCCCCTGTCGCCTGAGGAACACCGGGAGACAGCTGGGCGGTGGCTACCTCCCAGAAGCCCCTGGTGGTCCTCAAGGGTGGTGGCTACATAACGGGGGCAAAGGTATACTTGTCCACTATTTTGTGCATATAATAATGTCTATCATTTGGAAGTATTTTTTTTAAAGGCAAAGATCAAAGTGCAGACTAAAGGATGGCAATAGATCAATTACAAAGTTAGAAGTGGCAAATTGTCAAAATCCAAAGTAAGTAGTGCCAATCGAAATGCAAAACCCAAAAGATTAAAAAAAAACTAAAGACTAGTTTGACAACTATTTTGCATGGGTCCACTATTTCGTCAAGTTTATGAAGCTATTAATGTTTAATAGCACCTACAAAGTCACTAGCACTTCTATTATGCAGGAAATGTTAATTCTGATGCCATGTGTACTGAGGGTGCACATGCAAAAAAAGAAAAGAAAAAATATGTCTGAAAGATAGTGGTTGCAGAAAACATACCATATAGCATGTGAGAAGAGTATAAACCATGCAACGTCAAGGACGATAGCAAAGAAGAGCAGGACAGCATAAGTCCGGCCAAGTCTTTGGCTACTACTTTCAATCGCAACAACAGCAAATAGCCCTATCACAAGGTTTATCACAAGAACCCCATTGAACAGCGCACCAAGCGATCCAATCAGCGCACAACCAATCTAAAACATAGAAGATTATGTTATGCAAATGAATACATTAGTTTGAAGAACATTTTGCTCAGAGCTCATTCAACGTTATAAGCATTAAGCCAGGTATTATAAACTAACTAAAGTAAAGCAAGTACGTAAGCTTCACTGAATCTAAGAATGTTAACTGTTAAACCATGATATAACCACAAGCGAAGGAGACCAGTAATCACTAATTTTCTACCAACATGATAAAAAATTCAAAATAGCAATTCCTAGTTGCCTACAAGACCGCCCTGGAAGGCGGATCGCATGGTTGGCTCTCCGGCGGGCACCATGGCTATGTCTCTTGGTCGTGTGGGCGACGAGGGGTGTAGCGGCTGGTGGCTCGGGCTCGCTCTCTGTAATTGACAGGGGAGACACCCAGATCTGGATCTGTTGCCATGTGCTCATCACGGTTGTCCTAGGTGCCTCATGGTGGCATAGGTGAGCTGTCGAGCAAAAGCAGTCCTCTTACAAGCAGATCTCGGGTACCTTGGTTGGTGCTTTATCTATAAAGCGGGGCGTGAGCCTGTTTCAGAGAGTTGCCTACAAGACTAGCTAAGTCACACGCTCAATAATAATATATGGTTTCCAGCATTGTAAATGGCCAGAATACAATACTTCTGAGATTTAGAATTTCATATTTTTAATACAAAGAACCAGGGGGTAATTAGCACTGCTATACGGACATGATCTGGAATACTCAAACATGAAAGAGATGGCACAGATTTATATGATTGTTACCAACTCTACTCTGTAGTATAACTTATCCATGCTTAATTGGATTGTGGATTTGCCTGAATTTTGATAGTTCTTGATTCTTGAAATGTTTACAGCACCTGTTACGAAATGAGCTTCTTGTATTGAACGGGGCCAACAGCCAGTACATATACACAAGAGAGAAATAAGCGAAGTACCTGTACAATATGGTAAATAACTAAATACACACACAGCACAACCCTGATCTAACACCCCCACCCCCCACCCGCCCTCAAACTCAAGTGGGGTCTTGGACATCAAGATTGGAAAGGGAGAAGCTGTGTTGTGACCGTGTCTGAGCTTTTGGCAGAAAATCAGCAAGCTGAAGCTCCGAGGGAACATACTGAAGGGCCACAGTCCTCTTGCACCTGAGAACGCATGAGGCATCAACACCGATGTGCTTGGTGAGCTCATGCTTCACAGGATCACGGGCAATGATGAGCGCCCCAGTACTGTCGGAGAGCAAAGGGGTACTTGCAGCAGTGGAAACACCAAAGTCCTGAACAAGACACCATAGCCAAGTGATCTCTGCAGTCATGGACACCATAGCTCACAGCTCAGCCTCAACACTGGAGCGAGATACAGTGGTCTGCTTCTTGGTATTCTAGGCAATTAGAGAGACCCAATAAAAACATAATAGGCAGAGAGAGAGAGAGAGAGAGAGCTGCGATCATTGTAATCACTAGCCCAGGCGCATCACAGTAGGCATGAAGCTGAAGCAGGAGCGAGGGAAGAATAGGCGAAAAGTCACAATACCACAACGATAACGAAGAGCACGAAGAAGATGACTAGTGAAGTTAAGTGGGAGCAAAAACAAAACACCCCAGCCAAACCCAGCAGTTCACCCACCATTTCGTGGTCGTTGCGCCTAGCTACCATCTAGAATCTAGACTGGCCCCACAGACCAATACTAGTCTTTACTGCGCACTTTGTGCTCACTCGTGCACACCCGAGATCAACTTCCTAGTCGGTCACCTATCCTCATATTGCTCCAAGCCAAGCACGCTTAACTTTGAGGTTCCTTTCGGTAGACTTCCGAAAAAGAATGTGCACCTTATTGACATGAGTAGTCTAGCATTACTATTAAGTTGGGATGTCACACAAACTGACTCAGAATGTGCACAACATAAGAAATGTTAGGACGAGTTATGCCTTGATAGACAAGGCTCCCAACAAGATGACAGCAGCGAGTGGGACCTGCAAGGGGTTCACCCTTACTAGGACGAAGATGAAGACCAAACTCATTAGGAGTGTCAACTGTGCGCTGATCAGTGAGGCAGGCATATGCACGAGTGAGAAGAACTTGGATGTACTTCTCTTGAGAGGGATAAGTGCCCTCACGGGAAGAAATGATCCTAAATCCAAGAAAGTAGCAAAGATAACCCAAATCAGTCATCAAGAATTGCTCATGGAAACGTTTCTTCACAAAATCAATGAATTGGTGGCCATTCCCTGTGATAATCATGTCATCAACATAGAGGAGCAAAAGAGTATGATCACGAGGATAAGTGTGAATAAAGAGAACCCTTTTCAAGAAACCATGAAGTGCACGTGATAGGTACTCGCCAGCCAAATCAGCACGAAAAACACGAACAGAGGAAGGAATCATACAGAATGCAAACCAGGGTAGCGAACGACTTGTAAATTTGAAGCACTTGACTACGAGATGATGGTCATTTCTCTCCTCTCTTTCTCTCTCCTCCATCCAGTCTTAGTCTTTGTTCCTGGTCTCACTCGCCATCCTCCCGACGCCTCCTCGCCCCTTCCTCCCCATCGGCTCATCCGGCTAGAGATGGAGGGAGGAGGTGCTCGGCCCTCCTTTTTCCCTTTGTAGATCCACATGTTTATGCGTCCTTTATGGCCTGTTTGAGGACTTCCGAATCGGATTGGAGTGTTCAGTGTCGAACTAGATCTGGGGTCACTTCTTAGTTCCCGGCGGCGTGCAGATGCAGGTTGGGCTTGTGTTCCTCTCTACAAATAACCTCCCTTGTTCTATCTGGCTAGATATGTCCCCTTCTGGTGTGTTTGGGGATTATGCTGCCAGATGGTGGTCTTGTTTTTGTTCCCAATAATTCCCCTTCCATGTTTTTCTCTTCTTGGTCACCAGATGTTCATCTCCATCATCTTCCTCTCCCATGGTGCCCGCCTTGCTGCTCCACATATCATCTTCGCTGAGTTATTTTCATTTTCAGCACTTATTGGTTGATCTACCTGAGGATCAAGCAGGTCAGTTTTGGGCCGTTGCATGGTTCCTCTATTCTTCTGTTGGCGCCGGCCCCTTCTTTCACTGGTGGTGGCTTCTCCCTTCCAGCATATGCACACGCGGAAAACTGATATACGCTGTTATCCTCTTCTTCAATCTATCGCTACCCCTCTCAACCTCCATATCGGAGACCCGCTCAGCGGCTTCAAGGAGTGGTGATTCCAAGACGAGTTTAGCGGTGGTGCTGGATCCTCAGAGAGGAGGTCCTCATCCGAACATGCAGACTAGATTGGCTAGCACATGCTCATCTACCTATTTTGTGCTGCCGACTGCTTTTTTGTCTAAGTTTGCGGTTGAACAGTGCTTAGACTTCATTCTCGCCTTCTCGGCTTCATCATCCTCTTACTCTAGAATCCTTGATGATTCATGCGAACGCAACTTTTCCAAGTGATTGTTCCATTTGTTGGTGGCGGCCTTCAGTGGTGGTTAGTGTCAAGGTCTGTGATGGAGCTGAAGCTTGGACGCGTGACAACCCGTTCTATTGACGCTTTGCGTGAAGTAGTACTGAACCCGGCTGGTGCTTTGTGTGAGTAGCAATCAGATCTTGGGATTTGTGCTCACACTAGTACTTGGTGCTACTTCTTCTGGTTGATCTCACGTGGAGCAGCAGTTGGAGATCGGATCACTCAACCGCATTACTAGTTGGCTGCAACTTGGAAGCGCGACTCGGATTGGGCTGCTGCGACTCGGCCGCAGTACTGGTTTGCTGCAGTGATGATACTCAGCTGAAGTAGTACTCGGCCGCTGAAATAGTACTCGAAGCAAGTAGTACTCGGCATGCCGACTAGGGATCAGATTGCTTGCATGCATAATACTATTCATCAATCAGATCTTGATAACCGCGCTGCAACTAGTACTACTAGTACAAGCACTTCACGGCTGAATTGATTCAACCTCATGGCCTCTTCATCGATCTCACGTGGAGCGACTTGGCGTTTGAGCGGGTCTGAAGGTTGCTGTCTCCAGCTAGGGAGACTGGAACTTGACATGATCGAAGCGAAGTCGGCAAAGCCATTACCAGCACCTTCCTTGCGCATGTCGTCGTCGTGCGCACCATCTTCGCGCACGCCGCCATCATTGAGGTCGATGCTGCCCATGAAGACACTTGCCACAGAGGCGAGGCTGTCAAAACTTTCTTCCCCATCGGAGCAAGACTCCAGTATGGAGTATGGTGAGTCAGAGTTGACCATGCCAAAAAACGAGACAAGGATGGCGAATCAAGGCATTGTGGAACACCTCAAGCGCCGCTGGGGCACCTGTCAGCCAGCCGGTGTGAAACCGGATCTTGCGAACACCGATTGTGGCAATGACGAGCCAAGGCATTGTAGAACGCCTCAGTCGCCGTTGGGCACCTGATCGGTCAGCCGGTATGAAGCCGGATCTTGCAGCCACAAAATGTTAGCGATGTTGACATGTTAGTGCAGACTCCCGGTGTCCAACAACGAGATCTCAGTGAGCAAGGCGTCGGGGCGCGATGTTGAACCATCAGTGAGGAAGTCCAACGAGCCAAAATGGATGGCACACCCATGAACCAGTCCGTCGTTGGTGGTTGTAGAGGAGGCCATTTGAACCATAGCTCCAAACTGACGCTAGGCCCCACGGTGTGCGCCAACTATCGTGGGCATTTCAGCTGTACGTGCATGGGTGTGTATGAGAGGGCGTAAAGCTTATTACCCAGGTTCAAACTCCCTTGCTAAGGGATAACACCCTACTCCTGATGTGCTTTTTCTTATGTGTATAGGAATTACAAATGATGTGAATCCTTGGCAAGAAGCCCCAACCATGCCTTGTATAGGCTCAACATGGCTAGAAGCGTGAAAGGTCATCTGAATTAATTCTACAAGTAACGGCCTATTGAATGCCGCCTATTACTAGCTACTTGTTACATTGTGTAACACCCGAGTTAATGCTTAGTGGTGACCATGGTAACGTCTGCCTTTATTGCGCGTCCTTTGACTTGTCGGATGACCGTGATCCAACTAACTGGCTTCTCCTGATCCGACTAACTGGCTTCTCATGATCCGACTGACTGGCTTTCTGTTGTATCCGACTGGCTAGCTTTCTATTGAACCCAATTGGCCTCCCCATCCAACCAAGTGCTCCACACCGGCTGGCCCATCACATTTGTCCTTTAGCTAGGTCGACTGTCATTGTGGGCCTACCTGGTGGGGATTCCCTTGTGAGGGGCGATGGCGGTTGAGAACCTAACCCTAGCTCTTATACCATGTTACAAAATAAGCTTCCTGTATTGAACGGAGCCAACAGACAATGCATATACACATGAGGGAAATAAGCCAAGAAGTGCCTATACAATATGGTAACTACAACAAAACACAACCATGTTCTAACAGACAGCACCGAAGCGATTACATTTGATTTAATCCACTTGGTGGGCCTCCAACTATTACAGGTGTTCGAACAAGTGATGGCGACACTGATGACTTTCTGATTAAAATAGGACTACACCAAGGGTCAGCTTTGAGCCCTTATCTTTTTGACATGGTGATGGTGAGGACACAAGGGATATACAAGGACATCACATGGTGTATGCTCTTTGCGGATGATGTGGTGCTAGTCAATGATAGTCGGACTAGAGTTAATAGAATGTTAGAGCTATGGAGACAAACTTTGGAATCAAAACATTTTAGGCTTAGTACATGAGGTGATGTTTCAGTGCTACTAGGCACGAGGAGGAGGTTAGCCTTGATGGACAGGTGGTACCTTGAAGGACACCTTCCGATATTTGGGGCCAATGTTGCAGAAGGATGGTGATATCGATGAAGATGTGAGTCATCGAATCAAAGTCAGATGGATGAAGTGGCCCCAAGCTTCCGGCATTCTCTATGACAAGAGATTGCCACAAAAGCTAAAAGGTAGGTCCTATACGACGGCGATTCGATCTGCAATGTTGTACGGCGTTGCGTGTTGGCCGACTAAAAGGCAACATGTTCAACAATTGGGTGTAGTAGAAATGCGCATGTTGAGATGGATGTGTGTCCATACAAGAAGGATCAGGTCCGGAATGATGATATTCGTGTTAGAGTTGGGCTAGCACTGATTGAAGAGAAGCTTGTCCAACATCGTCTGAGATGGTTTGGGCATATACAACGCAGGAATGTCGAGGGGAACCCGTAAAGAGAGATCTGAGGGATAGGAATATCACCAAAGAACTAACCATGAACAGGGATGCGTGGAAGTTGGCTATCTATGTGCCAGAACCATGAGTTTGTTTTGAGGTCTTATGGGTTTCAGCTCTAGCCTACCCCAACTTGTTTCAGACTAAAGGCTTTGTTGGTGGTGGTGGGCCTCCAACTTCATTTCGTTTATCCGTGAACGCTATGTTGGAAATAGAAACTGAAATGGTAAGGTTAGACATACTTATATGCCTTCCTTATTGCTTGACTAAATCCTCATAATCTTTCAAGAAATGTTCCTTGCTTATTTCCTCATTCAAAGTTTAAAACAACTTAACAGTTTTCATTTCATATCCGGCTGTGGCATTTGCAAGCAGTGAATTCTGATCTAATATGACCTAGAGCTAGTAAGAAATCAGAGCAAGATAAGTCATCTTTTGCTGTAAGAAATACATAAAGCCCATCCAGGGTAGCATCTGAATAAAATGACCTGGCCAAATGGAACATAAAAGGATACCAAAAATGCTGGGCAAGTCCAAACCCACGAACTAAGGCACATGGTTGTCACTAAACCTGTGAATCATTGCAATGCCCCCAAACTTGACTCAACACCAGACTGAACCAAAACTTCTCGCTTCTCTTCGTAAGGTTACGCCACGCATAAGAAACTATCCGATCTCAAGCCCATCTAAACCGCATTATGAACTTGTTCATCCTAGGTAGTCTGACACCGCTAGCATCATCATGAACTAGATTAGTTAGGGGTAAACCATGGGGACACCAGAAGGCCACAGCCCGTGCACGGTAGTAAAAAGAATACAGCGCGCTCAAATCTGCTCCCTCCTCTTCTCCGCGCCTGAGCTCCTCACCACGGATAACAACAGCAACAACAAAGAACCGCGCCCGAACCAGTGATAGACGATCAGATCGAGCTGAGGGCAAAGAACCGCGTGCGCACCTGGAGGTATATGAGGGCGAGGGCGAGGGACTGGAGCGCGTCGTAGTCACGCAGGAAGGAGCGCGCCCGCGGCCCGATTCCGGGGCACCAGTGCATTCCGATTCCAGCGAGCCCCGGACATGCAAATCGGGGAGCCTCCGGCGGATTCCTCGCCACGAAAGCTCTTCCGCCTCTCGGGGCGTGATCGACGGGGACTGGAACGGATTCCGTCCTAGATTTCACCCGCGCGCGTGCGTGGGGTGGGTGCGTGCGTTCGTGCAACTGGGGCCGCCCTCCTGCCGATGGTTCCCTGGCTGCTAGATTTATTAGGACAGTGACTCACCGGAGAACGGGGGCAACGGGTGTTACCGGCGGAACCCGGCTCCTGTCTGATTTGTTCGGAATCACTTTTCAGTTTTCTTGTTGCCGGTTTGTTGCTACGGGTGTACAAATATGTTGGCCATTCTTTTTTCTTTTCTAGAATATATGCACTAGAATGAATATATCCCTTCACCAAGGCTATAAAAACACCTGTTTACAAGAATGGGTTTCGAGATATACGCTGCTTTAACTTTGCTTTGTTGGCCAAACAAACTTGACGACTGATTGATAACCCTGACTCTCTTTGTGCAATGATTCTCAGGGCAAAATACTATCCGAAAAGGGACTTACTTAATGCCACACTAAAGAAGAAAGCCTTATATACCTGGCAAAGTATCATGGAAGGTGTGGAGACCTTGAAGTTGGGATATATTTGGAGGGTAGGAGATGAACACAAAATAAAGATTTGGTCAGAAGCATGGATACCACAATCCAACAACGGAAGACCGACACCTCGCGGAGTTAACTTGTTATCCATGGTGGTTGATCTTATAGACCCAGCAACAGGACAGTGGAACATGCAATTGATTGAGCAGACGTTCTGGCCCATCGATGTACCACGCATCCTGTCGATACCTCTACCAGCTTTCGAGATGGAGGACTTCATCTCATGGCATATGACAAAAACAGGGACGTTTTCGGTGAAATCAGCTTATTATGTCATGTGGAAGTCTAAATATGAGGCGAGAGGAACCACACATGAACCTAGTTCCGCATCACTGAACCGTACCTGGGATGTTATGTGGAAATTGCCTTGCCCTGCCAAAGTAAAAATATTCCTCTGACGAACATTACATGGAACTCTACCATGTAGAACTACACTGGTTGATGGACACATGAAGATTGAAACAAAATGCCCGGCGTGCGATGGGCGTGAAAGTATTAAACACATGTTATTCCAGTGCCAAAATACGAAACAAGTCTGGACAGAATTGGGACTTGAGGAGGTTATTTCACGGGCATGTGAGATAGACCATTCAGGAGAAGTTGTGCTTGAATATCTATTGAACCTACCTGCAAATGAAACAGTTGTATTGGGGCAGGAAAGATCGGATATTATTGTGTCAATTGCATCATGGTATCTGTGGTGGGAACGCAGAAAGCTTGTCCATAAAGAGCGGACAACCCAGCCTTCTGAAATTGTTGCATCGGTTCGGGGCCTTGCAGCAAACTTCTTGGCTGCCTCTCTACCGAAGGCGAAAATCCAAAAGAATCCATGGGTGTGACCGCCTGCTGGGATAGTGAAACTCAATATTGATGTGGCATTTGACTCCGACACTTTACAAGGTACAGTTGGTGCAATACTGCGGGATAGCTCTGGGAAATTTTTGGCAGCAGGAAATAATGTCGCTGGTGAATGCATGGATGTGTTCATGGCTGAAGCCCTTGCGCTTCGGTTCGGCCTTAACTTGGCCCAAAGCTATGGGTGCTCAAGACTGGTGATAAATTCTGATAATAGTGATGTGATCCAAGCAATGCAAGATGGTGGCCTTTTTGCTGGACCAGCTGCAGCAGTTATAGATGATTGTTACCATATGTCGCGTGATCTAGTTCAAGCTCGGTTCGAGCATTATCATCGCTGTTGGGGATATTACTACTGGGCGTAAACCGGCCAGGACAAGCCGGGTTAACTTCATCAGTAGTTGAGTGTGATAAAAGCCCATGAGGGCAGATGAGGGCTAAAGGCCCATAATCGGTTTAAGGCCTATAGCTATAAACCGGCGTCGGTATGTAACTTGTGTTATAAGTTAGGAATAGTGGAGACCGAACCGGACGCATCTATGAGCCGGTATCGGGACTCTGTAAACCGACGGGCGTCCCCATGTATATAAGGGGACGACCTGGCGGCGGTTCAAGGAGAGACAACAACTCGAGACATAGGCGAAGCTTATTTGCTCCCTAGTCGTCGAAACACCCATCAATTCCATCACAACTAGACGTAGGCTTTTACCTTCATTGAAGGGGCCGAACTAGTATAAACTCTCTTGCGTCCTTGTGTCCGCTTTAACCCCTTCAAGCTAACCCGTGACTAAGTCCTTTCTCTAGGACATCTGCCGTGACAAAACCACGACAGTTGGCGCCCACCGTGGGGCTATCGCACGATGGTTTCCGGTTCTTGGAGGGCCGCTTTGAATGACTCGAGGGCTACGCTGTAGGCCGGATGACTAAGAGTCGTCGCGGCAAACTCTACATCGACGACGCAGGCTGGGGCCCTGAGGCCGGCTCAATTGAGTACGGGTACCGGGTCCCCTTTGGTAGCATTCACGTTTTCATTGGCAAGATCGGTGAACCGGGCCCTGAGCCGGACATCTGCACCGACCTCGTCGAGACGGCTCAGCGTACGCGATCCGCTCGGGTTAAACCGGCCATGAAGCGTGCCTTCGTGGGAATGATCCATGGAGGGAGTTATGAGGATGGATCGGAGCTTCGCGGGGCGACTGCCGTTCGTTCCGGTGACGAATCTTCGACCGGAGAAACCGAATCTCTTTATCAGCTACAAGATGGCCGGATTAAGAGCTGTTCCGATGGCGACAGTATTCCGGACCCCTCTGATCTGCCTAACCGGGTTGGAATATTCATGACCGGAACACAAGCAGCGCTTCACTCTTCGACAGCCGCGGCAACAATCTCCGGTTCAGCAGCGGCAACGGTTGCCGGGGCGGGAGGCCCTGTGCGCCCACCGGCTCAGGTTCTATCAGAACTATTTGATGCGTTGGCTGTGCTTATGGCAGAAGTCAATCCGCCAGATCAGGACGCTCACAACACGGAGATTGCAAAGGTAAAGGAACAAATCACCCAGGACAAAATAGATCTGGCGGCTGAGGACACTAGGATGGCCGCAGAGCGGGCCGCTTTAGACGCACAGGCCTACAGGCTTATGTTGGATCAGAGCGCGTCGCATGAAGTCATGAGGAGGAAGCACCGGTCCCGCTTACCTCCGGTTTTCGAGGCCAGAGACCTTTTCAACACTCCAGGACCAAGAGCCAGTAATCCGCTGGAGGGGAACCGGGCATAAGCCCTTGGGACCGGTGCACCGGTTCAGCCCCATCAGATGGACCCGCCTCGTCAAAACACCGTTATACCTCGGGATGCTTTAATACCTCCGGGTCACTACTCCAACCCAATGGACAATCTTGTTGCCGCTGCTGCACGACTGGAGGCCATTCCAGTTGAAGGTGACTCGCCGCAAGCAGTAGAGACGCGGCGGGTCAAGGAACTTCTGAGGACAGGTTTGGCCCAACAGGAGGCGTACTCGTACAGCCGTGACTGAATCCACTCGACCCCCTGTCCAAGCCGGAGCTATAGCAGACATATGGATGAACCAGCAGTGTCGAGTAATGAACGACGTGGAGCACCCCGTGGCAACAACCCGACGGGTGGTGCTGATGATGCTCAGGAAGTGGTGAACCAGGCCCGAGCGCGTAGGGAGGCCGAGTTAGCTGCACAGCATCAGGCTCGGCAGCTCATGCCAGTTCGTCCAACCATTTCGATCGAACCTGGTGTTACTTCTAGTTCTTTGGGGGTGCCTTGCCTCGTCCCTGCTTTACGCAACGTGTGCTTGCCCAATGATTTCAAAGGCCCACGCAAGGTACCAAATTATACGGCGGATTAACCACCAGAGACATGGGTAGAGAGCTATGAGATGGCCATGGAGATGCTTGATGTGGATGACACGGCGTGTGCGAAATACTTCACCATGATGCTTGAAGGAACGGCCCGTACTTGGTTAAAAAGCTTGCCCGCTAATTCTATCAGTTCATGGGCCCAATTACGAGCCCGGTTTATCAACAATTTCAAGGATACCTGTAAACAGCCTATGTCGATAGTGGACTTAGCTGCATGCGTCCAGGAGGAAGGAGAGTCAACGACTCATTGGGTGCGCCGGGTTTCACAAGTGTTGCACTCCTCAGACCGCATCAACGCTGACACGCAGTATTAACCCTAGAAGGCAACTGCCGGTTTGGGCCCCTGAAGTTGAAATTGGGACGGATGAAACGTCATTGCACCGACATGGGGACCCTCATGGCCGCTTTGGTAAAATATGCTGATTCTGATAGTACCAAGGATCCCGAATCTGATGATGACAAGACAGGGAAGGGGAAGAAGAACAACAGCTCCAAAGGTCAGCAGCATCACTGGGTAGGCAATGGCGGAGGAGGCAAGCGTAAAGCAGATGGCAACATGGATTTTGTGGCTAATACCAACGTACAGGACAATGGCCAGCGGCGCAAGGGTAGGCCGAAAAATCATAGTGGAGCACCCAACCCCAACCCAAACCGCCTGAACTATCTGCTAAGCCAGCCCTGTCCAAGACATGGGACGAAGGAGGAGCCAGCAAACCACCTTTGGAAGGATTGCTTTATTATGCAGGAGTTCAAAAATTCTAATAATTTCCGATATGATCACGGATCTGGCGGTGGCTCAGGGTCCGGGCCGGGTTACGGTGGAGGAAGTTCCGGTTCAGGATTTAATGGTAATCCGGGCGGACATAATGGTCAAAATAGTCAGAACAACCAGGATGGTTACAACCAACAGCAGCAACAGTCAGGTTACCAAAGCAACCCAAAGCAGTTGAGTAATGGGCAGTACCATGTCTTTACCACTAGCTTGGACAAGCGAGACCGGAAGGTTCAGAGGCGGGCAGTCAACTCTATTGAACCGGCCACACCCCGTTATCTACGTTGGTCCGAACAGCCAATCATATGGAGCAGAGAGGATCACCCACTCCAGGTCGATAATCCGGGTCAGTTGGCTCTGGTGGTGGCGCCTCAGGTGGGAGGTTATAAGTTCACCAAGGTGCTCATGGATGGAGGGAGCAGCATTAACATCCTATACTATGAGACCTTCCGTCGTATGGGACTAACAGATAAGAATCTCAAACCGTCCAATACAGTATTCCACGGTGTAGTGCCTGGCAGATCAGCATATGATAGAGGCTAAGGTGTCCCGATGTTTCGATGAGATGGTGGCTATCGTTTTCTGTGGGAGTCGACCTTGACGATCCGACTACGAACGTGCGAGACGTCGTGCCTTAGCAATCGCTAAACCAACTTCCGAAGGTTATTGACCACGCCAGAGCACAATCAACCTGACCACGAGGGTCTGTTTCCTGCGAGCAAAGGAAGAACAAGCAAGAAACTGAGATTGCAATCGGGATATTGCAAATATAAGATGAAAGCTTTATTGATCAAGGTGGGGTTCTGTGACGTCTTGGTCTGGCCGTTGGACACAAACGAAGTACGCGAAGTTGCAGCTATGGCGAACTTTTAATCTAAACAAAACCCAAAGTCTAAACGACGCCCTAAGGGCTATATATATGGAGGAAGAGGGGGGAATTTCGTGGCCCTTGAGGGTGGGGTCTGAAACCAACCCTAACTCTTGTTTCCCCACACGTACGGACTCTAAAAATAGCCTATACTTAAGTATTTCGAAATTACATGGGCCTGGCCCATTAATAAGGTGACGCAGCACCTAGAATAGCCTATGGACGAATATTATGAAGTGGCATCTTGTATATTTCGTCCAAGACTTTATGCACTCCTTATGGCGGCTTCAAAGTCCTGAAATCATCACTTGTAACTCCGTTCTTGATCCCCTTGCGCATGCCATCAACTCCATGCGTGTTCTTGCTCCAATGTTCATCCTTCTCCAAGCTAGGCCCTTCATTTGTAAGCAAAACAAATGTATCCAATTTAGGCAGCATCATAATCTCATGAACATTAGAATCATTACCAAGAAACGAAAGTACCTTGTAATTTAATTGGCGTGCGCGAGCTCTAGTAATTGGTCCAGTATATGTAACAGTAGGGGCTGTGGGTGTAATAATGGTATTGATGTGCTCATCATCCTCCCCTTCTTGAAATGAAGTCGTCCTCGACGGAAGCGCATCTTCCTCACCCAAATAAGGCTTCAAATCTGCAATGTTAAAAGTGGGACTAACCCCAAAATCTACAGGTAGCTCAAGTTTATATGCATTATCATTTATTTTCTCTAACACCTTAAAAGGACCATCAGCACGTGGCATTAGCTTTGATTTGCGCAGATTAGGAAATCTATCTTTACGCAAATGTAACCAAACAAGATCTCCAGGTGCAAACACAACATGTTTTCTACCCTTATCTCCAGCAAGTTTATATTTAGCATTCATGCGCTCAATGTTTTCCTTAGTTAACTCATGCATTTTTAAAATCAATTCAGAACGTTCTTTAGCATCAAAATTAACCTTCTCCGAAGATGGAAGAGGCAACAAATCAATAGGTGCACGAGGTAGGAAACCATACACAATTTCAAAAGGGCACATCTTAGTAGTAGAATGCAATAACGATTATAAGCAAATTCAATATGAGGCAAGCATTCTTCCCACATTTTCTTGTTATTCTTCAAAACAGCCCTAAGCATAGTAGACAATGTTCTATTGACTACTTCAGTTTGTCCATCAGTTTGGGGGTGACAAGTAGTACTAAAAAGCAGCTTAGTCCCCAACTTAGCCCATAAACATCTCCAAAAGTGGCTAAGAAATTTAGTATCACGATCTGAAACAATAGTATTTGGCACACCATGTAAGCGAATAATTTCACGAAAGAACAAATCAGCAACATTAACAGCATCATCGCTTTTATGACATGGTATAAAGTGTGCCATTTTCGAGAACCTATCCACGATAACAAATATGCTATCCCTCCCCTTCTTTGTTCGAGGTAAACCTAAAACAAAGTCCATAGATATATCCTCCCAAGGAACACTAGGTACTGGCAAAGGCATATATAAACCATGAGGATTGAGTCGTGACTTAGCTCTTTGACATGTAGTGCAGCGAGCAACAAAACGCTCAACATCCCGTCTCATCTTTGGCCAAAAGAAATGTGTAGCAAGTATATCCTCCGTCTTCTTGACGCCAAAGTGTCCCATTAATCCTCCTCCATGCGCCTCCTGCAACAACAAAAGACGAACGGAGCTAGCTGAAATGCATAGCTTGTTAGCACGAAACACAAATCCATCGTTAAGAACGAACTTGTTCCAAGTTCTCCCTTCCTTACAATTCTGCAATACATCTTTAAATTCAGCATCATTAACATATTGATCCTTGATGGTCTCCAAACCAAATATTTTAAAGTCAAGTTGTGAAAGCATAGTATAACGACGAGACAAGGCATCAGCAATAACATTTTCTTTACCCTTCTTGTGTTTAATCACATAAGGGAAAGTCTCAATGAATTCAACCCATTTAGCATGTCGACGGTTCGGTTTTGCTTGACTTTTAATGTGTTTCAAAGATTCATGATCAGAATGTATAACAAATTCCTTGGGCCATAAATAATGTTGCCATGTTTCTAAGGTCCGAACAAGAGCATATAATTCTTTATCATAAGTAGAATAGTTCAGACTAGGCCCACTCAATTTTTCAGAAAAGTATGCAACAGGTTTTCCATCTTGTAATAACACACCTCCTAATCCAATTCCACTAGCATCACATTCAAGCTCAAAAGTCTTATTGAAATTAGGAAGTTGGAGTAAAGGAGCATGTGTCAACTTATCTTTCAATACCGTGAAGGCTTCTTCCTGTGCGGTACCCCAAACAAAAGGTACATCCTTCTTTGTAAGCTCGGTGAGAGGTGCAGCAATGGTGCTGAAATCTCTCACAAAACGCCTATAGAAACCAGCGAGGCCAAGGAAACTCCTCACTTGTGTGACCGTTTTGGGCTGCGGCCAACTCTCAATAGCTTCAATCTTGGCTTTATCAACTTCAATTCCCTGTGGAGTAACAACATAGCCAAGAAAAGATACTCGGTCGGTGCAAAAGGTGCACTTTCCAAGGTTACCAAACAAACGTGCATCACGTAGAGCAATAAAAACAGCACGTAAATGTTCCAAATGTTCCTCCAAAGATTTGCTATAAATCAATATGTCATCAAAGTAAACTACCACAAATCGTCCAATGAAAGCACGTAAAACTTCGTTCATTAACCTCATGAAAGTACTAGGTGCATTAGTTAACCCAAAAGGCATGACTAACCACTCATATAATCCAAACTTAGTTTTAAATGCTGTTTTCCATTCATCTCCCAATTTCATACGAATTTGATGGTAACCACTACGCAAATCAACTTTGGAGAATATTGTAGAGCCACTCAATTCATCAAGCATATCATCTAGCCTAGGAATAGGATGACGATAACGAATATTAATATTATTAATGCCTCTACAATCAACGCACATACGCGACGTACCATCCTTTTTCGGCACTAAAATGATAGGAACAGCACAAGGACTAAGGGATTCGCGTATATAACCTTTGTCGAGCAGTTCTTGTACTTGACGCATAATCTCCTTCGTCTCCTCTGGATTGGTACGGTATGGTGCCCGGTTGGGTAATGATGCACCGGGAATTAAGTCAATTTGATGCTCAATCCCTCGAATAGGTGGTAATCCCGGTGGCACGTCTTGTGGAAAGACGTCGGCGAACTCCTGCAAAATGTTAGTGACAGCAGGAGGCAAAGAGGAAGGCATGTCCTCGAATGAAAATAATGCCTCTTTGCACACAAAAGCATAGCAAATAGATTTGCTAAAATCTAGATCATCAATATCAGATTTGGTGGCAAGTAAACATGCACTTTTCAATTTAATTTCAGAAGCAACACTAGATTGTTTATTATTATTAGGCTGCATTTGTTCCTCAAATTCTTTTGCCACAATCTGATTTTCACTCTTAGTTTTCTCCTGTTTTGCTTTATTAGCTCTATTAATATCATCTTTCAAAATGGAATCAGGAGTCATAGGAAGCAAAGTAATATTTTTATCCTTATGAACAAGAGTATACTGATTGTTTCTACCATGGTGAATAGAATCTTTATCAAATTGCCATGGT
Organism: Triticum urartu; assembly: GCF_056163025.1. Lineage (NCBI taxonomy): Eukaryota > Viridiplantae > Streptophyta > Magnoliopsida > Poales > Poaceae > Triticum > Triticum urartu. Next base: position 349,471,192 of record NC_141874.1, on the reverse strand, counting down.
CTACCAAGTAATAAGGAACATGCTTGCATAGGTACCACATCACAATCAACATAATCAGCATATGTAGAGATACTAAAATGCACACGAACAGTACGTGTTACCTTAACCTTGCCGCTGTTGTTGAACCATTGGATGTAGTAAGGATGTGGATGTGGTCTTGTGGTGAGAGATAGCTTCTCCACCATCTCCATGCTAGCCAAGTTATTGCAGCTCCCTCCATCTATGATCACGCGAACAGAACGTTCCTTCACAACTCCCTTTGTATGGAACAAATTATGCCTCTAATTTTGCTCAGCTTGTGTAACCTGCACACTCAAAACACGTTGAGCAACTAAACATTCATACCTGTCAGCATCTTCAGGAGCCATGTATTGCGTCTCATGATCAGAATCGTCTCCACCGTGTTCGTCACGTGTAATAAGAGCCAAAGTCTCCTCATCATAGTCACTAGCGGACTCATACCCACCATCCTCAGTAACAATCATCACACGCTTAGATGGGCATTCTCTCGCATAATGTCCTCCACCCTTGCAACGTCGACAAATAATATCATGTGTTTGCCCTGTTGATGCCATGGATGAAGAAGAGCTCTTTGCAGGCCCAGAAGGTGTGCTCTTGGCAGATAGTGGCGATTGTGCCTGCTTTATTGTATCACGGTTGGAGGTGGCAGCTGACGGAGGCGCCGGTGAAGCAGAACGTGTGGAAGTAGATGATGCACGTGGTGTCCATGAAGAAGGTCGACCTGCAGAAAAGTTAGTCCGCGCCAATGCCTGTCGATCCTGCACTTCACGTTCAGCTTTACAAGCAAGATGGAATAAACGAGTGATATTAGTATACTCCTTATACTCTAGAATCGTCTGAATCTCTCTATTTAATCCACCCATAAAACGTGCAAGCATAGCTTCATTCTCCTCAACAATACCACATCTAATCATGCCAGTTTGTAATTCCTGATAATATTCTTCTACAGAATTTTTTCCCTGTCTTAAGCGCTGCAATTTTTGAAGTAATTCACGTTGATAATATGGTGGAACCCAACGAGTACGCATAGCAGTTTTCAAAGCAGCCCAAGTAGCAGGAATGGGATATAATCTACAATGCTCAGACCACCAAACACATGCAAAACTAGTGAATGCACAAACAGCAGCAGGAACACGTCTCTCCTCGGGATATTGTAAACATGTAAATCGTTGTTCAGTTTCTAACTCCCAAGTAAGATATATATCAGGAACATATCTACCCTCAAATGGTGGAATATTCAATTTTAGTTTAGGGAGATGGTCATGATCTCGTACCTAAGGGTGAGCCCTACCATTGCCATTATTTGCATGTGGACGACCTGATGGTTACTGTGCTGGTGGTGGCACGTAGTTCTGATTTTGATCAACCTCATCCTCGTAATCGCCAGCAAAATCATCCTCCTCCGCATCAGCAGCAGGAGCCACAGAAGTAGCAACAGCAGCACCAACAGTTTGGCCAGGTGCAAGAGGGAGACGGCTCGCTCGGCGGAGGGCTATTTCACGATGTGTAGGTAGTCGTCGTTGTTGTTGTTGTAGAGGTGCGTTAGGTGCAGCCGGTGGTGGTGGTGGAAGACGCGCGAGCAATTCATTAAACCTGTTATCGAGCTTTGTTTCGAACGTCTTCTCCATGTCATCTATCTTCTCCATGGCCTCTTCAAATCTGTTTAGCACATCCTGCACCTGTCCATTCATCATTTGCTGAAATTTATCATGCAACTCCTGATTCGTCATGTTCTCCCAGTCAGTCTCGTCAACTTGTGATCCTGCCATGGTTAGCAACAATAGAAAACACACAAGAATATGATCCTACAGAATACTAACAAGAGGTGGTGGTGGCGGGTGTCACAAATCCGTCAAGCAAATCTCAAATTCTTACCAGTTCTTACCCAGCAGCAGGCGGTGATCGGCAACCGTTGTAGTCAAAACTCTCAAAAGCTTGGATAGAGCGATTGCCAGGGAGAGTCAAACGCACGACGTAGAGGTATGTGGAGCTGGGAAGGCTTATAGTATGGTAGCAAAAAGGGTCAGCAATAATCAATTCAGAGATGCAAAGTTGAATAAACGCTCAACGACGGTACTGTGCTGGTCCTAGGCTAGACCGTGCTAGAGACGCGAGCCTAGAACACTAACAAAATCACGGCGCTGCACGTAAATAAGGGAAAAGCACACTCTGGAACTTTTTTTTTCGCTTTTTTTTGCGCTCCTCTTTTTTTTGCGAAAAATTACTATAATGGCGAGTGTCTCAAAACTCTTCCCTCGTCAAACTGATACGATGGGCACGAATTTTTTTTTTCACTTTTTTTTCGGAAATCAGGGCAGCGACGACGAAAAAGTGCGACAAAAAATCACTATGATGGCACGTGGCTCAAAAGACTCAGAAAAGCCTAAAAATAGGATAGGGAAAAAATATTTTTGCCCGTGAAAATTTTGGCCTAAAAACTGCCCGGGGGTCTCCGACTCTTTTTTTTTCCCGAGACCTACGCAGGCAAGGAAACACGAATCGGAATTGAGATTGATCTCAAGAACAAACCTAATATGAGAAGAACTCGGATTGGTGGTGGATATATGGTTGTGGTATATGGCAGCGGTGGTGGTATATGGTAGCGGTGGTGGTATATGGATAGAGATTGATGGTGGTATATGGATACGGATTGGTAGTGGTATATGGATAAGGATTCAGAGCGGTGGCGGATAAGCAAAAGTGGTAGATGGGCGATGATGATGGTGCGGCGGCGGCGTGACAACTTATGACCAGAACTCGAAACTCTAAAAGACTAGACTCTAAGACCAGCAACCTGACACGACGATGCAACCGCAAATTCAACAAAGCAAAAACCCTAAAAAGATTATGCAAAGGCTCATATTGGTTCGGATATGATGAACTAACCCTAATTTTTTTGTGTGACTTTTTCGTGGACTGTAGGTATGAAGAACAGACTCGATCTAATCTACGAAAAACTGTAAAATCTCACCGAGCAACCTGGAAATTTGATACCACTTGATAGAGGCAAAGGTGTCCCGATGTTTCGATGAGATGGTGGCTATCGTTTTCTGTGGGAGTCGACCTTGACGATCCGACTACGAACGTGCGAGACGTCGCGCCTTAGCAATCGCTAAACCAACTTCCGAGGGGTTATTGACCACGCCGGAGCACGATCAACCTGACCACGAGGGCCTGTTTCCTGCGAGCAAACGAAGAACAAGCAAGAAACTGAGATTGCAATCTGGATATTGCGAATATAAGATGAAAGCTTTATTGATCAAGGTGGGGTTCTGTGACGTCTTGGTCTGGTCGTTGGACACAAACGAAGTACGCGAAGTTGCAGCTATGGCGAACTTTTAATCTAAACAAAACCCCCAAAGTCTAAACGATGCCCTAAGGGCTGTATATATGGAGGAAGAGAGGGGAATTTCGTGGCCCTTGAGGGTGGGGTCCGAAACCAACCCTAACTCTTGTTTCCCCACACATACGGACTCTAAAAATAGCCTATACTTAAGTATTTCGAAATTACATGGGCCTGGCCATTAATAAGGTGACGCAGCACCTAGAATAGCCTATGGACGAACATTATGAAGTGGCATCTTGTATATTTCGTCCATGGCTTCATGCACTCCTTATGGCGGCTTCAAAGTCCTGAAATCATCACTTGTAACTCCGTTCTTGATCCCCTTGCGCATGCCATCAACTTCATGCGTGTTCTTGCTCCAATGTTCATCCTTCTCCAAGCTAGGCCCTTCATTTGAAAGCAAAACAAATGTATCCAATTTAGGCAGCATCATAATCTCATGAACATTAGAATCATTACCAAGAAACGAAAGTACCTGGTAATTTAATTGGCGTGCGCGAGCTCTAGTAATTGGTCCAGTATATGTAACAGTAGGGGCTGTGGGTGTAACAATGGTATTGATGTCCTCATCACCACCGTTCTTCATGGTTTATGGAGCGGAGGCGGTTCTCCCCAGCGATATCTGTCATGACTCACCTCGTGTCATGGCTTATGTTGAAGCGGACAACGAGACAGCACGGCAAGATGCTTTGGACCAATTGGATGAAGAGCGTGACATCGCAACCGCCCGGTCGGCGATTTACCAGCAGGATCTTCGTCGTTATCACAGTCACCGAGTCAGAACCAGAGCCTTCCAGGAAGGAGATTTGGTGCTTCGGCTCATCCAAGATCAGACTGATATGCATAAGCTATCCCCACCTTGGGAGGGGCCTTTCGTGGTCAGCAAGAATCTGCACAACGGGTCGTACTATCTGATCGATATTCGGGAGCATAAGGACTCACGTACATCAGAAGAAGAGACTAACAGGCCGTGGAATATAGCTCATCTTCGGCCTTACTATACCTGAGCCATTGGCTATACTTATGTACATACAATGTATATATTATGATTAAGTATAATAAACCGGAACCTCAGCTAAAGCGGGGTATCTGTTCTTTTACATCATGTGAGGTTACACGGAGTTGCTCTAAAGCGGCCTCCGGTTTACCCCTTGAGTTCGCTTTGCTAAAAGCATCGTGTTATATCACTTGGAGGATTGGTCGTGTCCGAACCAATACCATGCCTCTTTATAGGCGAAAGCCATCAGATCACTTGGGGACTTGGTCATGTCTGAACCAGTCATGCCTCTTGATCGGCCTAAGGCCACAGAATCACTTGGGGGCTTGGTCGAACCCGAACCATGACCACGCCATTTGGTCGGCATAAATGCCACAAGAATCACTTGGGGACCTGGCTAACTAGAACCATAGTTACACCTAACGGGAGCTTGGTCGTGTTTGGCCATGGTTACGCCATTTGATCAGCTTAAATAAATCTTTTTTGGCAAACGATTTTGTCGTTGCTTTTGCTACATACTTTTCTTTGAAGGGTTTTTTTGCTTTTTATTGTGTTCTTTAAACCGACAGAGTTTTTTAACCAATCAATTGACGGAACACAGTTCACGTCAATCCGGAGACTATTTGTCCGGTTTGATCCTTGTTGTTAACATCCTCTTATGGAGTAACACGGTGTTCATTATAACCCGGCACGGTTTACATGGTAACCAGTGTCATATACATATACAGGAGTTGTGATTTCCTCCAACAGTGTGGGTTTGCAAAAGCTCCGCTTCAAGGTTGGCCAAGCCAACTTCACACTCAATGGTGGCAGAAAGTATTTTGGAAAGTTCATTACCACAGGAAGAACAAGTTATGCGCGAAGGCATATCAACATCAAAGGTATCAGCTAGCCTATTACAAGGCAACATGGTGCCCATAATAACATAATTGTTTTGCACAAAGGAGAGACAGTTTTAAAACCGGCTTCCGGTTTAAGCTTGGCCACCAGCCTGGCCTGATGGTTGTGGGTCATCCTGCGCCGCTTCAGCTTCCGTTTCTCTACCCAGTGGCTGAAAATCCATAGTTGTCCAGTCGATTCCCATCAATGCTTGAAAAACAGCTTCGTCATGGATTAGCGAAGACGGGTCAATATCGGGAGCGTAAGTATGCTTACGGATTGGAGGGATCAGGTTTTCCGATTCATGGATTGGTGCAGCTATTCGCTTGTTCTGGCTGTCATATTGGGCTTGATAATGAGACAAATCTGCTTCCTCAGCCAGTTGACAAGCTAACGGACGTACCTCCCGGTTTATGGCTCGCAGATCCGCTTTACCAAATTCTGACCTGTCTTCCTTCAAACTGGGATAACCTTGAGCCGCTTCAATAGGATCAAAATCCGGCACCCAGGCTTTTACCCGGATTAAAGCATTGATTGCACCGGTTCGAGCAGCATATTTCTTCAGCTCTTCAACCCGGGCAGGAAGCACTGACAGTTTCATCAAAGTATCTTGAATCAAAGTGGGCGCCGGTTTGTTATGAGACGCGGTACAGATGATCCGCTGGGCACCAGTATACAATTGTTCAACCAAGGTATAGGCGGCTTTCAATTTCTTCCGCACATCTGACCCCAAGTGACCAATGCATGTCCCTGAAATACCATAAAAGGTTAATAAACCGGCGACTCTGTAAGAAGGCAGAACCAATTCAGAAGGCAAGCTGGCTTACCAAAGATAGCAGTGGTCATGGCATGAACGTGCCGCTTTATACTGGTCAGTTCATCCGTCACTGGTTTCAGTGCAGCCTCGGCATCCTCTGCTCGTTTGATCAAAGCGGACTTTTCAGTGGCCCAATCCGCCCGTTTCTTCTTGAAGTTCTCCTTAAGTTGTTCCATGGCGCTTAAGGCACTGGCCAATTCCTCTTTTGCCTTGGAGGTTTCAGCCTGTTGGGTTTTCAGGTTTTCTCGCAGATCGATGACTTGGCTTTCTTTCGCCTTCAGCTCCGCCTGCAGGCATACAGATATATGTTTCAACAAATCGGTAGAAGGATTCAAGTACCAACCACATAACAAGTTATGCGCTTAGCACTTGGGGGCTAATGCATATTCGATCTTCATCTTTCAATTGTTTATAAAGTCCCAAGCTCAATACAAGTATTCAACTTGGCACTTGGGGGCTAATGGCTATTTGATCATATGTATTCTGATGCGGCAGTTTCAATTATTTAAAGTACCGGTTTAACTACGCTAAGTTGAACCGGCCCTTGGGGACTACATCAGCAAATTTCAAAGCATCAAGATTCATATTATTAAGTCCCGGTTTGAAAGAATATTTCAAATCGGCTCTTAGGGGCTAGGAGAGTCAGCAAGAATGAAAGCATACAAGCAGGAAGGAGCATATGGAAGTTACCTCATATTTATCCTTCATCATGTTAACCAGACCGGCTTCATAGTCACGGCTGGTATACAGCCGGTTCAGATAGCCGGAATGGATATCTTGGGCGTTCAGAGCAGCGTAAGCCGTCAGATCAGCATTCCACTTGCCTTTGCCAAAAGCAGCTAATTCTTCCTTGGCAGAATGTTTGGATAAAGCGACAGGATTGCTTGGCTCAGTATGGCCAGTGCCAGTAATGACAACTTCATCATCATTGGTACCGCCGGTTTGCACAGGAGCTGTTGGCTTGTCAGTAGGTTTTGCGGGACTGGTGGAGCTTTCAACCCGGAGGGAACCTGTGGGCTGATGGATAGGACCTGAGGTATTAGTAGGTATTTCCTTAGCAGTAAGATCATCATCTGGCTGCGGTGGATCATTGGGAATATCCTCAGGAATAGCCGCTTCAAGATTGGGTGTGGTGCCTGGTTCAAGAATGACATCTTCTTCGGCCGCTTTATCCAGGCGGGCCTTCTTGCTCGGCCTAGGTTTGGCCCTGAGAAGAATAACAAAATTAAATACAACATATATTCTAAGGCAATATACTACAAACATCACAATAAATATAGCTTACCCAAGCACCATTTTGAGCGGTGGGAGCTGAGTAGCCGACGACTCGCCAGAAGATGAGTGGGAAATAACCTGATAATCGGAGTCAGACGGATTAAGAGGTTGACAAAAGCAGCCCGCTTTAGGACAAGCACTGACAAGCGAATTAGAGACCTCGGAATGACGTTTCCGAACCGGACTGTTCGGTAAACCGGCGGAGGTAACTACCTGGCCGCTGTGCCGGGTGGTACGGCGAGCTTCGTGTTGTTGAGTCTTCATAAGAAGTTTAGGATCCAAATAAGCAAGAGGATGAGAAAATTTAACTTTCCGGTTTGCCTAACGAATTTTTTGTGAAGGCAAAGTTTCTGAATCGGAAGAGAGAATAATTACCTCTGCAACATCCGCATTGCTGGCTTCGGCATCATCCTGACAAATATCATCATCAATAAGATGCATGAAAAATAAACCAAGTGAGTCAAGCTCTACCTCAAAGTCCAGATTATCCACCTCGTCATCGGGGGCCGGATTAGAAGATGCAATGGTTCTTTTCTGGTGGGCAGTCTTCTTCACAGTTTTAGTTTTTTGCCGGGTTGCTCTTTCCGGTTTATCTATTTTCTCTGGTTTCTCCTGCGGCAGCTTTTTGCTCCAAAACGGATCATCGCCCTGGTTATGCAGACACTGATATTAAAAACAATGACCAGACATATCAATAACAGATTCAGCAAAGAGAAAAATCAAAGTCTTACAGCTGGCGGTTTGTTGGTGGCATAGAAGGGAAGCAGGCCGGTTCTAGCGCAGATGTGCTCCGGTTCATTAAGTATCTTACGCACAGCCTCTGTGATTTCTTCACCGGAGAGCTGGAGTCTTGAATGTCGCAGTGGGTCATCCACACTATCAGTATATTCGCACATTAAACCGGAGCGCTGACTAAGGGGCAGTATGCTCCATGATATCCAACAGCGAGCGAGGTCAACCCCTGTTAAACCGTTGGCCATAAAGGCCCTGAGCTTTGATAGCTGAGGAGCATATTTGCTTCTCTCCTGGGCAGTCAATCATTGAGGAAAAGGATGGGTATTGCTGAGCCGCTCCGGAAGAAAGCTAGGCAAGGGATTCTCACCAGCAGGGGAGGTGTCTTTGCAGTAGAACCATGTCTGATTCCACTCCTTGGGGTGACTGTGCAGCTTGGCGTGAGGGTATGTGACCTCTTTCCTTTTTTGAATCGGCATGCCACCCAACTCCGTATTAGAGCCATCAGTAAACTCAGTATGGCGGTTTAGATGGAAAAGATCTCTGAATAATTCCACTGTGGGCTCCTCTTGAAAGAACACCTCACAAAGCACTTGGAAGTGGCACATATTTGTAACAGAGTTGGGGCCAGTGTCTTGCGGATGGAGTTGGAAATCAGCTAGAACATCCCGGTAGAATTTAGAACCGGGCGGTTTAAAACCCCGGGCTAAGTGGTCTACGAAAACAACAACCTCTCCTTCTCGAGGTGTGGGGGGCATTCTTTGCCAGGAGCCCTCCAATGGACGGTGTCTTTGCTGCCCAAGGCGCCAATCAGGACTAAATCGTCCATTTGATCCTCTGTGACGCGAGAAGGGACCCAATTGCACTCATACACTGCTTGGCCATGATGAAATCTACAAAGTACATTGATATGTGCAATGTTAAACCGGAAGCAGATCTATCTAAACCGGAGTTTATAAGCAACAGCATCCCGGCAGTTCAACAAGGGGACTAATGATATATGATAGATTGCTTTTTCAAAGGTGAACCGCCTATGTGGTAAAGAGGATACAGATCTAAGGCAAGAATGACTAAGGAAGGTAAAAACAGATTTCATAAGGTCGCAGTGAAATTTTGGATCTACCGCAAGACAGGAAAATAAAAGGATTTAGACCTAAAAGGTTGATCTCAAAGCAATTCACAAGGGACCAGATCAGTGTTTTATGCGCATAAAGGTTTGCTTTGGTAACAGAAGATGAGCCATTACAGAGAATACATCAGGTTTGAAGTTTTATTCATGGGCTAAAGAAGAAACAAAGGAAGAACAGCGCCAGAGTCTCGATGAACTTCGACGAACGAGGAAACCCTAGAACAGATCTGTGGGGGAAAGGAAAGAAGATTTACCGGAGCTGAGGAAGAAGCGGAAGGTCGCCGCGATGCTCTGGTGTGCTCAGGTTGATGCAGCGGCCAAGGTTGATGCAGAGGACAACGGTGGCGGCGGAGCTCCGAAGCTGGGCAACGCGAGGAAGACGAAGCAGAAGGGGTCGGAGGGAAAGAGAAAGGAAATGACCCTTCGGTCCTATTTATAAAGAAAGGGATATGTCAGGCGCGAGAATCAAGTAGCCGCGAGTTTGGAAACAAAAATGCGGCCTTAATTGTCGCAGGCTTGTTAACAGGATAAGGTTCTTTATAACCAATGACGTCACACCGGTCTAGCGCGAGCAGACACACCGGTCTACCGCGAGCAGAGAAGATGACATCACGGCAGTTCAACAAAATACAAGAAGATGTTGAAGATGAAGATTTTTTGCTAAGGATTGACATGAACCTGTTCAAATCAATTTGGGGCCTAATGTTGGGGATATTACTACTGGGCATAAACCGGCGAGGACAAGCCAGGTTAACTTCATCAGTAGTTGAGTGTGATAAAAGCCCATGAGGGCAGATGAGGGCTAAAGGCCCATAATCGGTTTAAGGCCTATAGCTATAAACCGGCGTCGGTATGTAACTTGTGTTATAAGTGAGGAATAGTGGAGACTGAACCGGACGCATCTATGAGCCGGTATCGGGACTCTGTAAACCGACGGGCGTCCCCATGTATATAAGGGGATGACCCGGCGGCGGTTCAAGGAGAGACAACAACTCGAGACATAGGCGAAGCTTATTTGCTCCCTAGTCGTCGAAACACCCATCAATTCCATCACAACTAGACGTAGGCTTTTACCTTCATTGAAGGGGCCGAACTAGTATAAACTCTCTTGCGTCCTTGTGTCCGCTTTAACCCCTTCAAGCTAACCCGTAGTGATGGCTCCACGACTAAGTCCTTTCTCTAGGACATCTGCCGTGACAAAACCACGACAATCGCGAAGCAAACTCAGTTGCTCATGAGCTAGCAAGATTAGCTAGGTTCTCCCCCCCTAGTACTTGGTTTGATGAGGCCCCTAGTGCCTTAGCCCCTTTTATTGTAAACGATACATTGTTATTCACCACTGATTAAATAAAGAGGCTTAGAGAGTTCAACAAAAACAAAAAAACACCTGTTTACAAGAACATGATCTACCATGACACCCAACTCAACGCGGACTACTCATATATTGCCCACCTAGCTATCTCCCTAAAGAAAAACCCCAAATCGCCTTTGAGAAGACCTGCCATCCTCCAGTTCCTCCCCTCACGGTTGATGTTGGTGACAACCTGTTGTGGTGATGGTGTCTTACCCTCGAACACCCCATCATTCCTATGCTTCCATATCTCCCACAGGCATAGCATGATGATTGCCTTGAGGTCCTTCCGTAGGTCTTAGTTGACTTGTCGTGTTGTGCACCAGTCGAGAATGTGTGGAAGTGTGTGGTTTAGCCATCTCAGGTTGGGAATGCCTAGTCCACCGGCCCACTTTGGCATGCAAACCTGCTCCTAGGACACCAAACATTTGCCGCCTTTAGCCTCTCTTTGTGCACACTAAAGAAACCCTCTACAAATCTTCTCAGGGCCAGCAAAGTCTTGGCTGGGAGTTCCAATGCCATCGGATATGGATGGGATGGGAGCATAGCACCGATCGTATAAGTAGTAGTCTGTCGCTCTTTGGTAAAGAGCTTCGACGCCACGTTGGCAGCTGGTTTGCTAGCTTATCCACCAGAAAATGAAGATGCGTGACCGAGCATTTGCGGACACTGAGTGGTAATACCCAGATATCTACATGGGTAGGACCCAATCGTGCACCCCGGTAGGGTGCGGGTTAGTTGCACCTGCTTAGGAGAGCAGCAGATGGGCAGGGTTGCGCTTTTCTGAAAGTTGACCCTTAATCCCGAGGCCATCCCAAAATCATGTAGGATTTGTGCGCACGCCCAAAGTTCCACCTCTCTTGGCCTGATAAAGATCATAACATCATCAGCAAACATTGAGACCCTTTGTCGCAACGCTCTGTTGGCCAACGGCTCTAACGTGCCCATCATATCCGCTCGCGAGAACAAACGGTGGAGCACCTCCATCATGATGATGAAAATCATGGGCGCGATTGGCTCACCCTGTCTTAGACCCACCCTTGGGTAGATAGTGAAGGAAGTATGCCCTAGAGGCAATAATAAAGTTATTATTTATATTTCCTTATATCATGATAAATGTTTATTATTCATGCTAGAATTGTATTAACCAGAAACTTAGTACATGTGTGAATACATAAACAAACAGAGTGTCACTAGTATGCCTCTACTTGACTAGCTCGTTAACCAAAGATGGTTAAGTTTCCTAGACATGGACAAAGAGTTGCCATTTGATAAGCGGGATCACATCATTAGGGAATGATGTGATTGACTTGACCCATCCATTAGCTTAGCACGATGATCGTTGTAGTTTCATTGCAACTGCTTTCTTCATGACTTATACATGTTCCTCAGACTATGAGATTATGCAACTCCCGAATACCGGAGGAACACCTTGTGTGCTATCAAACGTCAGAACATAACTGGGTGATTATAAAGATGCTCTACAGGTGTTTCCGATGGTGTTTGTTGAGTTGGCATAGATCAAGATTAGGATTTGTCACTCCGAGTATCAGAGAGGTATCTCTGGGCCCTCTCGGTAATGCACATCACTATAAGCCTTGCAAGCAATGTGACTAATGAGTTAGTTACGGGATGATGCATTACGGAACGAGTAAAGAGACTCGCCGGTAACGAGATTGAACCAGGTATTGAGATACCGATGACCGAATCTCGGGCAAGTAACATACCGATGACAAAGGGAACAACGTATATCGTTATGCGGTTTGACCGAAAAGATCTTCGTAGAATATCTAGGAACCAATATGAGCATCCAGGTTCCGCTATTGGTTATTGACTGGAGATGAGTCTCGGTCATGTCTACATAGTTCTCGAACCCGTAGGGTCACGCTTAACGTTCTATGACGATTTGTATTATGAGTTATGTGATTTGATGACCGAAGTTTGTACGGAGTCCCAAATGAGATCGGGGACATGACGAGGAGTCTCGAAATGGTCGAGACGTAAAGGTCGATATATTGGAAGGCTATATTCAGACATTGAAAAGGTTCCGAGTGGTATTTTTCGGAGTACCGGAGAGTTACGGGAATTCGTAGTGGGCCTTAATGGGCCATACGGGAAAGGAGAGAAAGGCCTCAAGGGTGGCCGCGCCCCTTCCCCATGGACTGGTCCGAATTGGACTAGGGAAAGGGGGTGCCCCCTTCCTTCCTTCTCCTTCCCCCTTCCCTTTTTCCTATTCCATGTGGGAGGTGGAATCCTACTAGGACTAGGGAGTCCTAGTAGGACTCCACACTTTGGGCGCGCCCTATGAGGGCCGGCCTCCTCCTCCCTCCATTCTTTATATACGTGGCCAGGGGGCACCCCATAGACACACAAGTTGATCATTGACCCCTTAGCCGTGTGCGGTGCCCCCCTCCACCATAATCCACCTCGGTTATATCATCGTAGTGCTTAGGCGAAGCCCTGCGCCGGTAGCTTCATCATCACCGTCATCACGCTATCATGCTGACGAAGCTCTCCCTCGACACTCTGCTGGATCGTGAGTTCGTGGGACGTCACCAAGCCGAACGTGTGCAGACCGCGGAGGTGCCGTACTTTCGGTACTAGGATCGGTCGGATCGTGAAGACGTACGACTACATCAACCGCGTTGTCATAACGCTTCCGCTTACGATCTATGAGGGTACGTGGACAACACTCTTCCCCTATCATTGCTATGCATCACCATGATAGATCTTGCGTGTGCGTAGGAATTTTTTTGAAATTACTGCGTGTAACACCCACAATGCGGCTATATCTCCCACGTGTCGGGGCATGACTTAGAGGCATAGCCGCATGGTAGGCATGTCGCAAGAGGGGTAATCTTTACACATCCCATGTACCGAATAAGAAAGGGATAAAGAGTCGGCTTACAATCGCCACTTCACACAATACATAAATAATCCATACATCATCCAAGGTACAATCAAAGGTCCGACTACGGAACCAAAATAAAGAAAGACAACCCCAAAAGCTAGATCCCCGATCGTCCCAACTGGGCTCCTCTACTGATCATCCGGAAAAGAAACATAGTAACGTCCCGAATCCTCGTCGAACTCCCACTTGAGTTCGGTAGCGTCCCCTGCACTGGCATCATCGGCACCTGCATCTGTTTGGAAGTATATGTGAGTCACGGGGACTCAGCAATCTCACACCCGCGAGATCAAGACTATTTAAGCTTAAGGGTAGGAAAGGGGTAGTGAGGTGGAGATGCAGCAAAGCACTAAGCATATATGGTGGCTAACTTACGCAAAAGAGAGTGAGAAGAGAAGCAACACACGGTCGAGAAGCTAATAAGTGATCAAGAAGTGATCCTGAAGCTATTTACGCTCAAGCATAACACGAGACCGTGTTCTCTTCCCGGACTCCGCCGAAAAGAGACCATCACGGCTACACACGCGGTTGATACATTTTCATTAAGTTAAGTGTCAAGTTCTCTACAACCGGATATTAACAAATTCCCATCTGCCCATAATCGCAGGCACGACATTCGAAAGTTCAAAACCCTGCAGGGGTGTCCCAACTTAGCCCATCACAAGCTCTCACGGTCAACGAAGGATATTCCTTCTCCCAGGAAGACCCCATCAGACTCGGAATCCCGGTTACAAGACATTTTGACAATGGTAAAACAAGACCAGCAAAGCTGCCCGATGTGCCGACAAATCCTGATAGGAGTCGCACATATCTCGTTCTCAGGGCACACCGGATAGGTCAAGCTACGAGTAAAACCAACCCTCGAGTTGCCCCGAGATGGCCCCGCAGGCTGCCCGTTTCGGACCAACACTCAGAGGAGCACTGGCCCCGGGGGGGCGTTAAAATAAAGATGACCCTTGAGTCTGCAGAACCCAAAGGAAGGTATATGGTGGTAGGTAGGCAAATGGTAAGCCCACGACAGTGATATGCTAAGAAACTAAGCTACCGCACCCCAACATATCAACAAGGCATATGGCAGTGATGTACTCAAGATGCTTGACAAAACATGAACACCGAGCTACGGCTAAATCACCCAAGAGCAGGTTCAAACAAGCATGGCAAAAGTGCAAAAGATATCAGCATCACAGACTTGGAGAAAATACTAACATGCGAGAAATAACATCAGGAAGCAATGTTTAGAGCAAGCAAACAACATGTGATAGAGGCTAAGGTGTCCCGATGTTTCGATGAGATGGTGGCTATCGTTTTTTGTGGGAGTTGACCTTGACGATCCGACTACGAACGTGCGAGACGTCGCGCCTTAGCAATCGCTAAACCAACTTCCGAGGGTTATTGACCACGCCGGAGCACGATCAACCTGACCACGAGGGTCTGTTTCCTGCGAGCAAAGGAAGAACAAGCAAGAAACTGAGATTGCAATCGGGATATTGCAAATATAAGATGAAAGCTTTATTGATCAAGGTGGGGTTCTGTGACGTCTTGGTCTGGCCGTTGGACACAAACGAAGTACGCGAAGTTGCAGCTATGGCGAACTTTTAATCTAAACAAAACCCAAAGTCTAAACGACGCCCTAAGGGCTATATATATGGAGGAAGAGGGGGGAATTTCGTGGCCCTTGAGGGTGGGGTCTGAAACCAACCCTAACTCTTGTTTCCCCACACGTACGGACTCTAAAAATAGCCTATACTTAAGTATTTCGAAATTACATGGGCCTGGCCCATTAATAAGGTGACGCAGCACCTAGAATAGCCTATGGACGAATATTATGAAGTGGCATCTTGTATATTTCGTCCAAGACTTTATGCACTCCTTATGGCGGCTTCAAAGTCCTGAAATCATCACTTGTAACTCCGTTCTTGATCCCCTTGCGCATGCCATCAACTCCATGCGTGTTCTTGCTCCAATGTTCATCCTTCTCCAAGCTAGGCCCTTCATTTGTAAGCAAAACAAATGTATCCAATTTAGGCAGCATCATAATCTCATGAACATTAGAATCATTACCAAGAAACGAAAGTACCTTGTAATTTAATTGGCGTGCGCGAGCTCTAGTAATTGGTCCAGTATATGTAACAGTAGGGGCTGTGGGTGTAATAATGGTATTGATGTGCTCATCATCCTCCCCTTCTTGAAATGAAGTCGTCCTCGACGGAAGCGCATCTTCCTCACCCAAATAAGGCTTCAAATCTGCAATGTTAAAAGTGGGACTAACCCCAAAATCTACAGGTAGCTCAAGTTTATATGCATTATCATTTATTTTCTCTAACACCTTAAAAGGACCATCAGCACGTGGCATTAGCTTTGATTTGCGCAGATTAGGAAATCTATCTTTACGCAAATGTAACCAAACAAGATCTCCAGGTGCAAACACAACATGTTTTCTACCCTTATCTCCAGCAAGTTTATATTTAGCATTCATGCGCTCAATGTTTTCCTTAGTTAACTCATGCATTTTTAAAATCAATTCAGAACGTTCTTTAGCATCAAAATTAACCTTCTCCGAAGATGGAAGAGGCAACAAATCAATAGGTGCACGAGGTAGGAAACCATACACAATTTCAAAAGGGCACATCTTAGTAGTAGAATGCAATAACGATTATAAGCAAATTCAATATGAGGCAAGCATTCTTCCCACATTTTCTTGTTATTCTTCAAAACAGCCCTAAGCATAGTAGACAATGTTCTATTGACTACTTCAGTTTGTCCATCAGTTTGGGGGTGACAAGTAGTACTAAAAAGCAGCTTAGTCCCCAACTTAGCCCATAAACATCTCCAAAAGTGGCTAAGAAATTTAGTATCACGATCTGAAACAATAGTATTTGGCACACCATGTAAGCGAATAATTTCACGAAAGAACAAATCAGCAACATTAACAGCATCATCGCTTTTATGACATGGTATAAAGTGTGCCATTTTCGAGAACCTATCCACGACAACAAATATGCTATCCCTCCCCTTCTTTGTTCGAGGTAAACCTAAAACAAAGTCCATAGATATATCCTCCCAAGGAACACTAGGTACTGGCAAAGGCATATATAAACCATGAGGATTGAGTCGTGACTTAGCTCTTTGACATGTAGTGCAGCGAGCAACAAAACGCTCAACATCCCGTCTCATCTTTGGCCAAAAGAAATGTGTAGCAAGTATATCCTCCGTCTTCTTGACGCCAAAGTGTCCCATTAATCCTCCTCCATGCGCCTCCTGCAACAACAAAAGACGAACGGAGCTAGCTGAAATGCATAGCTTGTTAGCACGAAACACAAATCCATCGTTAAGAACGAACTTGTTCCAAGTTCTCCCTTCCTTACAATTCTGCAATACATCTTTAAATTCAGCATCATTAACATATTGATCCTTGATGGTCTCCAAACCAAATATTTTAAAGTCAAGTTGTGAAAGCATAGTATAACGACGAGACAAGGCATCAGCAATAACATTTTCTTTACCCTTCTTGTGTTTAATCACATAAGGGAAAGTCTCAATGAATTCAACCCATTTAGCATGTCGACGGTTCGGTTTTGCTTGACTTTTAATGTGTTTCAAAGATTCATGATCAGAATGTATAACAAATTCCTTGGGCCATAAATAATGTTGCCATGTTTCTAAGGTCCGAACAAGAGCATATAATTCTTTATCATAAGTAGAATAGTTCAGACTAGGCCCACTCAATTTTTCAGAAAAGTATGCAACAGGTTTTCCATCTTGTAATAACACACCTCCTAATCCAATTCCACTAGCATCACATTCAAGCTCAAAAGTCTTATTGAAATTAGGAAGTTGGAGTAAAGGAGCATGTGTCAACTTATCTTTCAATATCGTGAAGGCTTCTTCCTGTGCGGTACCCCAAACAAAAGGTACATCCTTCTTTGTAAGCTCGGTGAGAGGTGCAGCAATGGTGCTGAAATCTCTCACAAAACGCCTATAGAAACCAGCGAGGCCAAGGAAACTCCTCACTTGTGTGACCGTTTTGGGCTGCGGCCAACTCTCAATAGCTTCAATCTTGGCTTTATCAACTTCAATTCCCTGTGGAGTAACAACATAGCCAAGAAAAGATACTCGGTCGGTGCAAAAGGTGCACTTTCCAAGGTTACCAAACAAACGTGCATCACGTAGAGCAATAAAAACAGCACGTAAATGTTCCAAATGTTCCTCCAAAGATTTGCTATAAATCAATATGTCATCAAAGTAAACTACCACAAATCGTCCAATGAAAGCACGTAAAACTTCGTTCATTAACCTCATGAAAGTACTAGGTGCATTAGTTAACCCAAAAGGCATGACTAACCACTCATATAATCCAAACTTAGTTTTAAATGCTGTTTTCCATTCATCTCCCAATTTCATACGAATTTGATGGTAACCACTACGCAAATCAACTTTGGAGAATATTGTAGAGCCACTCAATTCATCAAGCATATCATCTAGCCTAGGAATAGGATGACGATAACGAATATTAATATTATTAATGCCTCTACAATCAACGCACATACGCGACGTACCATCCTTTTTCGGCACTAAAATGATAGGAACAGCACAAGGACTAAGGGATTCGCGTATATAACCTTTGTCGAGCAGTTCTTGTACTTGACGCATAATCTCCTTCGTCTCCTCTGGATTGGTACGGTATGGTGCCCGGTTGGGTAATGATGCACCGGGAATTAAGTCAATTTGATGCTCAATCCCTCGAATAGGTGGTAATCCCGGTGGCACGTCTTGTGGAAAGACGTCGGCGAACTCCTGCAAAATGTTAGTGACAGCAGGAGGCAAAGAGGAAGGCACGTCCTCGAATGAAAATAATGCCTCTTTGCACACAAAAGCATAGCAAATAGATTTGCTAAAATCTAGATCATCAATATCAGATTTGGTGGCAAGTAAACATGCACTTTTCAATTTAATTTCAGAAGCAACACTAGATTGTTTATTATTATTAGGCTGCATTTGTTCCTCAAATTCTTTTGCCACAATCTGATTTTCACTCTTAGTTTTCTCCTGTTTTGCTTTATTAGCTCTATTAATATCATCTTTCAAAATGGAATCAGGAGTCATAGGAAGCAAAGTAATATTTTTATCCTTATGAACAAGAGTATACTGATTGTTTCTACCATGGTGAATAGAATCTTTATCAAATTGCCATGGTCTACCAAGTAATAAGGAACATGCTTGCATAGGTACCACATCACAATCAACATAATCAGCATATGTAGAGATACTAAAATGCACACGAACAGTACGTGTTACCTTAACCTTGCCGCTGTTGTTGAACCATTGGATGTAGTAAGGATGTGGATGTGGTCTTGTGGTGAGAGATAGCTTCTCCACCATCTCCATGCTAGCCAAGTTATTGCAGCTCCCTCCATCTATGATCACGCGAACAGAACGTTCCTTCACAACTCCCTTTGTATGGAACAAATTATGCCTCTAATTTTGCTCAGCTTGTGTAACCTGCACACTCAAAACACGTTGAGCAACTAAACATTCATACCTGTCAGCATCTTCAGGAGCCATGTATTGCGTCTCATGATCAGAATCGTCTCCACCGTGTTCGTCACGTGTAATAAGAGCCAAAGTCTCCTCATCATAGTCACTAGCGGACTCATACCCACCATCCTCAGTAACAATCATCACACGCTTAGATGGGCATTCTCTCGCATAATGTCCTCCACCCTTGCAACGTCGACAAATAATATCATGTGTTTGCCCTGTTGATGCCATGGATGAAGAAGAGCTCTTTGCAGGCCCAGAAGGTGTGCTCTTGGCAGATAGTGGTGATTGTGCCTGCTTTATTGTATCACGGTTGGAGGTGGCAGCCGACGGAGGCGCCGGTGAAGCAGAACGTGTGGAAGTAGATGATGCACGTGGTGTCCATGAAGAAGGTCGACCTGCAGAAAAGTTAGTCCGCGCCAATGCCTGTCGATCCTGCACTTCACGTTCAGCTTTACAAGCAAGATGGAATAAACGAGTGATATTAGTATACTCCTTATACTCTAGAATCGTCTGAATCTCTCTATTTAATCCACCCATAAAACGTGCAAGCATAGCTTCATTCTCCTCAACAATACCACATCTAATCATGCCAGTTTGTAATTCCTGATAATATTCTTCTACAGAATTTTTTCCCTGTCTTAAGCGCTGCAATTTTTGAAGTAATTCACGTTGATAATATGGTGGAACCCAACGAGTACGCATAGCAGTTTTCAAAGCAGCCCAAGTAGCAGGAATGGGATATAATCTACAATGCTCAGACCACCAAACACATGCAAAACTAGTGAATGCACAAACAGCAGCAGGAACACGTCTCTCCTCGGGATATTGTAAACATGTAAATCGTTGTTCAGTTTCTAACTCCCAAGTAAGATATATATCAGGAACATATCTACCCTCAAATGGTGGAATATTCAATTTTAGTTTAGGGAGATGGTCATGATCTCGTACCTAAGGGTGAGCCCTACCATTGCCATTATTTGCATGTGGACGACCTGATGGTTACTGTGCTGTTGGTGGCACGTAGTTCTGATTTTGATCAACCTCATCCTCATAATCTCCCACATAAGCATCCTCCTCCACATCAGCAGTAGGAGCCACAGAAGTATCAACAGCAGCACCAGCAGTTTGGCCCGACTGAAGAGGGACACGGCTCGCTCGGCGGAGGGCTGTTTCCCGACGTGGAGGTAGTCGGTGTTGTTGCTGTTGTTGCAGAGGTGCGGCAGGAGCAGCCGGTGGTGGTGGTGGAAAACGCGACATCAATTCAGCAAACTTGTTATCGAGCTTTGTTTCAAACGTCTTCTCCATGCCATCTATCTTCTCCATGGCCTCTTCAAATCTGTTTATCACATCTTGCACCTGTCCATTCATCATTTGCTGAAACGTATCATGAAGCTCCTTGTTCGTCAAGTTCTCCCAGTCAGTCTCGTCGGCTTGTGATCCTGGCATGGTTAGCAGCAATAGAAACACACAAGAATATGATCCTATAGACTACTAACAAGTGGTGGTGGTGGCGGGTGTCACAAATCCGTCAAGCAAATCTCAAATTCTTACCAGTTCTTACCCAGCAGCAGGCGGTGATCGGCAACCGTTGTAGTCAAAAACTCTCAAAAGCTTGGATAGAGCGATTGCTAGGGAGAGTCAAATGCACGACGTAGATGTATGTGGAGCTGGGAAGGCTTATAGTATGGTAGCAAAAAGGGTCAGCAATAATCAATTCAGAGATGCAAAGTTGAATAAACGCTCAACGACGGTACTTTGCTGGTCCTAGGCTAGACCGTGCTAGAGACGCGAGCCTAGAACACTAACAAAATCACGGCGCTGCACGTAAATAAGGGAAAAGCACACTCTGGAACTCTCTCTTTTTTTTTCGCTCTCTTTTTTTTTGCGCTCCTTTTTTTTGCGCTCCTCTTTTTTTTGCGCTCCTCTTTTTTTTGCGAAAAATCACTATAATGGCGAGTGTCTCAAAACTCTTCCCTCGTCAAACTGATAGGATGGGCAAAAAAAACTTTTTTTTTTCACTTTTTTTTTCAGAAATCAGGGGAGCGACCACGAAAAAGTGCGACAAAAAATCACTATGATGGCACGTGGCTCAAAAGACTCAGAAAAGTCTAAAAATAGGATAGGGAAAAAAAATTTTGCCCGTGAAAATTTTGGCCTAAAAACTGCCCGGGGGTCTCCAGACTCTTTTTTTTTCCGAGACCTACGCAGGCAAGGAAACACGAATCGGAATTTAGATTGATCTCAAGAACAAACCTAATATGAGAAGAACTCGGATTGGTGGTGGATATATGGTTGTGGTATATGGCAGCGGTGCTGGTATATGGTAGCGGTGGTGGTATATGGATAGAGATTGACGATGGTATATGGATACGGATTGGTAGTGGTATATGGATATGGATTCAGAGCGGTGGCGGATAAGCAAAAGTGGTAGATGGGCGATGATGATGGTGCGGCGGCGGCGTGACAACTTATGACCAGAACTCGAAACTCTAAAAGACTAGACTCTAAGACCAGCAACTTGACACGACGATGCAACCCCAAATTCAACAAAGCAAAAACCCTAAAAAGATTATGCAAAGGCTCAGATTGGTTCGGATATGATGAACTAACCCTAATTTTTTTTGTGTGGCTTTTTCGTGGACTGTAGGTATGAAGAACAGACTCGATCTAATCTACGAAAAACTGTAAAATCTCACCGAGTAACCTGGAAATCTGATACCACTTGATAGAGGCTAAGGTGTCCCGATGTTTCGATGAGATGGTGGCTATCGTTTTTTGTGGGAGTTGACCTTGACGATCCGACTACGAACGTGCGAGACGTCGCGCCTTAGCAATCGCTAAACCAACTTCCGAGGGTTATTGACCACGCCGGAGCACGATCAACCTGACCACGAGGGTCTGTTTCCTGCGAGCAAACGAAGAACAGGCAAGAAACTGAGATTGCAATCTGGATATTGCGAATATAAGATGAAAGCTTTATTGATCAAGGTGGGGTTTTGTGACGTCTTGGTCTGGTCGTTGGACACAAACGAAGTACGCGAAGTTGCAGCTATGGCGAACTTTTAATCTAAACAAAACCCAAAGTCTAAACGACGCCCTAAGGGCTGTATATATGGAGGAAGAGGGGGGGAATTTCGTGGCCCTTGAGGGTGGGGTCCGAAACCAACCCTAACTCTTGTTTCCCCACACATACGGACTCTAAAAATAGCCTATACTTAAGTATTTCGAAATTACATGGGCCTGGCCCATTAATAAGGTGACGCAGCACCTAGAATAGCCTATGGACGAATATTATGAAGTGGCATCTTGTATATTTCGTCCAAGGCTTCATGCACTCCTTATGGCGGCTTCAAAGTCCTGAAATCATCACTTGCAACTCCGTTCTTGATCCCCTTGCGCATGCCATCAACTCCATGCGTGTTCTTGCTCCAATGTTCATCCTTCTCCAAGCTAGGCCCTTCATTTGTAAGCAAAACAAATGTATCCAATTTAGGCAGCATCATAATCTCATGAACATTAGAATCATTACCAAGAAACGGAAGTACCTGGTAATTTAATTGGCGTGCGCGAGCTCTAGTAATTGGTCCAGTATATGTAACAGTAGGGGCTGTGGGTGTAACAATGGTATTGATGTCCTCATCAACATGCTACACGAACATATCATAGCAAACAAAGACATCTCATGAATCTACTAAATGCATAGAACAAAAGTCCCTTACTTATCATGAGCCAAAAAGGCACAGAAGATATGATGGCAACCATGTAAACATAGCAAGTTTTATTAACAATTTCAGACTTAGCAGAAAACTAAGCATGGAATAAACAGAATTATGAAGGCATCTTTGCAAGCTCAAATCACTCATCACAAAGCCTTTCATGTCAAAACAAGCATAGCATCAGCAAGATGACATGTTCATGAAGCTAACCATGGCAAGAGAAAGTTCATAGCATGCATGGATCACTAACAACAACCATGGCAAAATTGATTAACATGTAAACATTCTGCCAGGAACATTTTATAGCAAAAGTAGAGCAAGATTAAGACATGCTAGGGCACTTCATAATTGCAAACAGGGGCATGGATGGATAGAGCATAATCATATGATCACAACATACTTACTGAAGCAACTCAAAACAAGCATGGATCTCACTGTAGCATCATGTTTACATGGCATAAAAATAACAGCAGAACAAGGACTTAGCAAAATCCTAAGTCCCTAAAAACAGCAATATCACGAATCCTAGTTTGCAAGCTTGTGCTAGTCACCAAATAGAACACAAATATACATGGCAAGCACCTCTGTAAATATGGCATGGCATAGATCAAAACACATGTAGAGCTCATGTCAATATGATGCACACAACAAATGTGACAAAAATGACAAAACATCATAATCTGATAAGTAGCAGCAGTAAACATTTTATAGCATTCTTGCATCAATGATTTGGGCATCACGAAAATCAAACAAGCATGCCACAATGGAATGAAATGAAGAGCATCTCACAATCAACATTTTGAATATCATATGCATGACACGGAGCTACGGTCATGGAGTTATGGCATGAAGAACAAGGGCATAAAATATGTGCAGGGAAAAGACTTAGCAAAAAAAATCAACCTCTCAGTTAGATCTAGGGTTTGGCATGAAAAACGAGGATGGCCGGGATTGCTCACCGAAGAAGGTCGCCGCGGTGGCCGGAACTTGTGGGTGAGGAGGGTGGTCGCCGAAGCGCTGGGGCGCCGGATCCGGCCGGCCCGTGGCCGGATCTGGCGAGAGGAGCGGCGACGGCGAGCGGGCATGGCGAGGCGCGGCCGGGCGGCGACTGGTGGCGGCGAGGCGGAGCGGCGCCGGCGGATGGTCGGCCGCGAAGAGGACGGACGGCGGCGGGGCGGTCGCGTCCGGCCCGATCCGGACGTATTCGGCGGCGGCAGGGGATGTGATAGCTAGGGTTTGGACCCGAATTTGGAGGAGGGGTGCACATATTTATAGGTAGGAGTGTTCAAATGGAGTGTAGTTTTCGCCCACACAATCGTGATCCGACGACGGAGGACATGGGGGTGGTTTGGATGGGTTATTGGGCCGTTTTGGAGGGGTGTTGGGCTGCAACACACAAGAGGCTTTTGCGGTTACCCAGTTAACCGTTGGAGCATCAAACGGACTCCAAATGGCACGAAATTTGACAGGCGGTCTACCGGTGGTATACCAAGGCCACTTGGCAAATCTCGGTCCATTCCGAGAACATTTAACACCTGCTCATGAAAAGATACAAAAGGGGTACGCCGGTGCACGTAGGAGTGTCGGATTGCAAAATGGACAACGGGGAAAAGGCTCGGATGCATGAGACTAACACGTATGCAAATGCGATGCACATGATGACATGATATGAAATGCATGACATGAATGAAATGCAAAACGAAGACAAAACCCAACCACGAAGGGAATCTCATAACTTAAAGCCGGAAATGGCAAGAGTCGAAGTACAAATATGGTAAGTTACATCCGGAGTGTTACAACACTCCACCACTATGAAAGGATCTTGTCCCGAGATCTAGGACTGAAAGAACTCCAGGTATTCGGAACGGAGGTGATCCTCGCATTCCCAGGTGGCTTCTCGATCGGAATGGTGTGACCACTTCACTTTCAGGAATTTGATAGACTTGTTGCGAGTCTTGCGCTCAGTTTCTTCAAGAATAGCAACGGGATGCACATGATGACATGATATGAAATGCATGACATGAACAAAATGCAAAACGAAGACAAAACCCAACCGCGAAGGGAATCTCGTAGCTTAAAGCCGGAAATGGCAAGAGTCGGAGTACAAATATGCCTTTGGTTGAAGCACTTGTTTGCATAGTGTCTTTTCTGCTGACACTTGTTGCAAGTAACCTCTAAGAGCGGATGGTGATAAGGAGCACTTGACCTTGGAGTATGAGATTGAGCTTTGTTTTGATAGCCTGGGTTGGGTGGGTGGGAAGATCCACTGCCAGCTTTGCTCTTCTGCTGATAAGGCTGACGAAACGGAGGAGGAGGAGGCAACCAGAACTTCTGTTGCTTAGCTGCCACTTGTGAAGAAGAAGAAGATTGAACTGCATCCCTGACTCTCTTCTTAGATACCTCACACTTGAGCTGAGCAGCTTCTTGCTTTAGTGCCATGTTGTAGAATTCATCATACTAAGTCGGCTGAAGAAGCACAAGAGCTAATTGCAGATCTTCTCTGAGGCCACCTCTGAATTGATAAATCATGCTCTTTTCATCAGGGACGTCTTGTTTAGCGAAGTGAGCGAGTTTCTGAAACTGGATATTGTATTGATACACATACAAGCTGCCTTGCTTGAGATTGCGGAACTCCTCACGCTTGCTCTCAGCAACACTTGGTGGGATGTGATGAGCTATGATGTCTCGGCGGAAATCATCCCAAGTAATCACACGACCTCCTATGGAATCTCTGTATTGTTGATACCACTCAGCAGCTTGATCCTTGAGTTGAAACGAAACAAACTTGACAAAGTCCTCAGGCCTGACATTGCTACACTCAAAATGTTTGCAGATATCCACGAGCCAGTCGTCGGCGTCTGTGGCCTCGACACAGTTGCTGAAGGACTTCAGCTGGTTTGCGAGGAACTGATTGAGGGTAGCAAACTGAGGCTGATTGTTGCCTTGGCCTTGATTTCCTTGGTTGCCTTGCCCTTGGTTGCACTCTTGCAAGAGTTGCAAAAGCATCTGAGTGTTGGCGTTGGTGGCTGCCATGACAGCTTGCCATGCCCCCGGAGGTGGAGGTGGTGGCGGAGGGTTCGATTGATCCCCATCATTGCGGTCCAGATTCTGACGCGTTGTAGGAGCCATCCTAAAGAGGTTGACATCCGTTAGCATCTTGAAAGGCATATATTCAAGATGAATCAATGGATCGAAATTGCAACATAAAGCCTTAACATTCGAACAAGGATGAACGAATGAATTTCAAAGTAAATCATCACACGTCCATAAAGTTGAGAAGCCACTTAGATAAAGGTAGATGAATAACTCAACAAGGTATGGATATGAACAAATAAGTGGTAAGGATTACCCAATCACAAACCAAATATCTGCGGGAAGAAATACTAGAGCTACTTTAATTCCCACCTATAAAACTCCCGAAACTTTCTGGTTATGCAATCAGGTGTTGGGGATACAGGGGAAGCATAATATCTCACCCAAAACTAGCAAATCCTACATCCACGTGTATCCATCCTTCAACACATAACCAAGAAACCTTCGGAAATCATTTACCTCAACCTTCGAAAAGCATCCGTTATACGAGTTATGGCAATACTCCCGAACTCCCACCCCAGTATTGGGTGGCGTTGAGGTTATCTCACCAACAACTGCATAAAATAGATTTTCAATGTCGGCGATCTCAGGTATTCCAAAACTGCAACGATAAAATTGTGATGACAACACCTCGGAGCTCAACTCCCCGGGACACTGCCACAACCCCTAAATGTCAGGAGGCACCAAGAACAATGTTCTCATCACAAAACCATCGGAACGATTCCAAGATACCCGCGTGATCCTAAATTTTTTTTCATGAAATTTGAGGAGAGAAGAGTCAAAACTCTACGTCAGGAGGCCTCACCAGAGCGATGAAGGGACTGAGGAGTAAAAAGAATCCTACTCTCTGATATATATATATATATATAATCCTAAGACTCAAAACATTTTGTTCTAGACTCAACAACGTCAACGATTCGATCAAGCAGGGGCTCCTAAGTCGGGGAAGGCTCTGATACCAACTTGTAACAAACACAATGCGGCTATATCTCCCACGTGTCGGGGCACGACTTAGAGGCATAGCCGCATGGTAGGCATGTCGCAAGAGGGGTAATCTTTACACATCCCATGTACTGAATAAGAAAGGGATAAAGACTCGGCTTACAATCGCCACTTCACACAATACATAAATAATCCATACATCATCTGATGAGGACATCAATACCATTGTTACACCCACAGCCCCTGCTGCTATACATACTGGACCAATTACTAGAGCTCACGCACGCCAATTGAATTATCAGGTACTTTCGTTTCTTGGTAACGATTCTAATGTTCATGAGAATATGATGCTGCCTAAATTGGATACATTTGTCTTACTTACGAATGAAGGGCCTAGCTTGGACAATAAAGATGAACCTTGGAACAAGTTCAAGCATGGAGATGATGGCATGCGCAAGGGGATCCAGAACGGAGTTACAAGTGACGATTTCAGGACTTTGAAGCCACCATAAGGAGTGCATGAAGCCTTGGATGAAATATACAAGATGCCACTTCATAAATTTCATCCAGAGGCTATTTTAGGTGCTGCATCACCTTATTATTGGGCCAGGCCCATGTATTTTTGAAATACTTAAGTATAGGCTGTTTTTAGAGTCCATATGTGTGGGGAAACAAGAGTTAGGGTTGGTTTCGGACCCCTCCTCCAAGGGCCACGAAATTCCCCCCTCTTCCTCCATATATACAGCCCTTAGGGCATCGTTTAGACTTTGGGTTTTGTTTAGATTAAAAGTTCACCATAGCTGCAACTTCGCGTACTTCGTTTGTGTCCAATGACCAGACCAAGACGTCAGAGAACCCCACCTTGATCAATAAAGCTTTCATCTTATATTCGCAATATCCAGATTGCAATCTCAGTTTCTTGCTTGTTCTTCGTTTGCTCGCAGGAAACAAGCCCTCGTGGTCAGGTTGATCGTGCTCCGGCGTGGTCAATAACCCCTTAGAGTTGGTTTAGCGATTGCTAAGGCGCGACGTCCTCACATGTTCGTAGTCGGATCGTCAAAGTCGACTTCCCCTAAAACGATAGCCACTATCTCATCGAAAGACAGGACACCTTTGCCTCTATCAAGTGGTATCAGATTTTCAGGTTGCTCGGTGAGATTTTACAGTTTTTCGTAGTTTAGGTCGAGTCTGTTCTTCATACCTATAGTCCACGAAAAAGCCAAAAAAATTAGGGTTAGGTCACCATATCCGAACCAATCTGAGCCTTTGCATAGTATTTTTAGAGTTTTGCTTTGTTGAATTTGCGGTTGCATCATCGTGTCGAGTTGCTGGTCTTAGCGTCTAGTCCCTTAGAGTTTTGAGTTCTGTTCACAGGTTGTCACGCCGCCGCCGCACCATCGTCATCATCATTACCATATACCATCACCCCACCATATACATCGCCGCTGCCATATACAACCACCAATCCGAGTCCACATATACCATCGCCATATACCACCACCAATCCGAGTCCAGATATACCATCGCCATATACCACCACCAATCCGAGTCCAGATATACCACCACAGTCCGAGTTCCACCAGATTCATCTCTGCCACCAGTCCTAGTCCGAGTCTAGTATTTGTTGCTTTGTTTTCGAGTTCCAGATCACACCATACTCCGAGTCGTGACAGAGTAGGACTCCCGAGACTACGTGCTACCCGCAGAAGAAAAATAGTTCCAAACTAAAAAAAAACTGAGTCTGGAAAATTCTGGCTAGGCAGTTTTTAGACCATTTGTAGACTTTTTCGAAAAATATTTGTTGCGGAGCAAAAAAAGAGAGGAAAAAAAGTGCTAAAAAAGAGTGAAAAAAAAATAAAAAAATTCAGAGTGTGCTCCTCCATTGTTTACGTGCAGCGCCGGGATTTTGTTAGTGTTCTAGGCTCGCGTCTCTAGCACGGTCTAGCCTAGGACCAGCACAGTACCATCGTTGAGCGTTTATTCAACTTTGCATCTCTGAATTGATTATTGCTGACCCTTTTTGCTACCATATTATAAGCCTTCCCAGCTCCACATACATCTACGTTGTGCGTTTGACTCTCCCTGGTAATCGCTCTATCCAAGCTTTAAGAATTTTGACTACGACGGTTGCCGACCACCGCCTGCTGCTGGGTAAGAACTGGTAAGAATTTGAGATTTGCTTGATAGATTTGTGACATCCACCACCACCTCTTGTTAGTAGTTTGTAGGATCATATTCTTGTGTGTTTCTATTGCTGCTAACCATGGCAGGATCACAAGCCGACGAGATTGACTGGGAGAACATGACGAATAAGGAGTTGCATGATAAATTTCAG
This sequence comes from Triticum urartu, assembly GCF_056163025.1. Taxonomy (NCBI): domain Eukaryota; kingdom Viridiplantae; phylum Streptophyta; class Magnoliopsida; order Poales; family Poaceae; genus Triticum; species Triticum urartu. The sequence goes on along the minus strand of NC_141874.1, from coordinate 349,442,110 downwards.
CAAATGATGAGTGGACAGGTGCAAGATGTGCTAAACAGATTTGAAGAGGCCATGGAGAAGATAGATGACATGGAGCAGACGTTCGAAACAAAGCTCGATAACAGGTTTAATGAATTGCTCGCGCGTCTTCCACCACCACCACCGGCTGCACCTAACGCACCTCTACAACAACAACAACGACTACCTCCACATCGCGAAACATCCCTCCGCCGAGCGAGCCGTCTCCCTCTTGCACCTGGCCAAACTGTTGGTGCTGTTGTTGATACTTCTGTGGCTCCTGCTGCTGATGCAGAGGAGGATGATTTTGCGGGAGATTACGAGGATGAGGTTGATCAAAATTAGAACTAAGTGCCACCACCAGCACAGCAACCACCAGGTCATCCACATGCAAATAATGGCAATGGTAGGGGTCACCCTCAGGTACGAGATCATGACCATCTCCCTAAACTAAAATTGAATATTCCACCATTTGAGGGTAGATATGTTCCTGATATATATCTTACTTGGGAGTTAGAAACTGAACAATGATTTACATGTCTACAATATCCCGAGGAGAGATGTGTTCCTGCTGCTGTTTGTGCTTTCACTAGCTTTGCATGTGTTTGGTGGTCTGAACATTGTAGACTATATCCTATTCCAACTACTTGGGCTGCTTTGAAAACTGCTATGCGTACTCGTTGTGTTCCACCATATTATCAACGAGAATTACTTCAAAAATTGCAGCGTTTAAGACAAGGAAAAAATTCTGTAGAAGAATATTATCAGGAATTACAAACTGGCATGATTAGATGTGGTATTGTTGAGGAGAATGAAGCTATGCTTGCACGTTTTATGGGTGGATTAAATAGAGAGATTCAGACCATTCTAGAGTATAAGGAGTATACTAATATCACTCGTTTATTCCATCTTGCTTGTAAAGCTGAACGTGAAGTGCAGGATCGACAGGCATTGGCGCGAACTAACTTTTCTGCAGGTCGATCTTCATCATGGATACCACGTGCATCCTCTACTTCAACTACACCAGCACCTCCATCATGTGCCACCTCCAGCTGTGATACAAGAAAGCAGGCACAACCACCACTATCTGCCAAGAGCACACCTCCCGGGCCTGCACAGAGTTCTTCTTCTTCCATGGCATCAACAGGGCACACAAGTGATATTATTTGTCGTCGTTGTAAGGGAAGAGGACATTTTGCGAGAGAATGCAAATCTCAGCGTGTGATGATTGCTACTGAGGATGGTGGGTATGAGTCCGCTAGTGACTATGATGAGGAGACTTTGGCTCTTATTACACGTGAAGAACACGGTGGAGATGATTCTGATCATGAGACGCAATACATGGCTCCTGAAGATGCTGACAGGTATGAATGTTTAGTTTCTCAACGTGTTTTTGAGTGTGCAGGTCACACAAGCTGAGCAAAATCAGAGGCGTAATTTGTTCCATACAAAGGGAGTTGTGAAGGAACGTTCTGTTCGCGTCATCATAGATGGAGGGAGCTGCAATAACTTGGCTAGTATGGAGATGGTGGAGAAGCTATCACTCACCACAAGACCACATCCACATCCTTACTACATCCAATGGTTCAACAACAGTGGCAAGGTTAAGGTAACACGTACTGTTCATGTGCATTTTAGTATCTCTACATATGCTGATTATGTTGATTGTGATGTGGTACCTATGCAAGCATGTTCCTTATTACTTGGTAGACCATGGCAATTTGATAAAAATTCTGTACACCATGGTAGAAACAATCAGTATACTCTTGTTCATAAGGATAAAAATATTACTTTGCTTCCGATGACTCCTGATTCCATTTTGAAAGATGATATTAATAGAGCTAATAAAGCAAAACAGGAGAAAAATAAAAGTGAAAATCAGATTGTGGCAAAAGAATTGGAGCAACAAATGCAGCCTAATAATAAACCATCTAGTGTTGCTTCTGAAATTAAATTGAAAAGTGCATGTTTAATTGCCACCAAATCTTATATTGATGATTTAGATTTTAGCAAATCTGTTTGCTATGCTTTTGTGTGCAAAGAGGCATTATTTTCATTCGAGGACGTGCCTTCCTCTTTGCCTCCTGCTGTCACTAACATTTTGCAGGAGTTCGCTGACGTCTTTCCACAAGACGTGCCACCGGGATTACCACCTATTCGAGGGATTGAGCATCAAATTGACTTAATTCCCGGTGCATCATTACCCAACCGTGCACCATACCGTACCAATCCAGAGGAGACGAAGGAGATTATGCGTCAAGTACAAGAACTGATGGAGAAAGGTTATATACGCGAATCCCTTAGTCCTTGTGCTGTTCCTATCATTTTTAGTGCCGAAAAAGGATGGTACGTCACGTATGTGCGTTGATTGTAGAGGCATTAATAATATTACTATTCGTTATCGTCATCCTATTTCTAGGCTAGATGATATGCTTGATGAATTGAGTGGCTCTACAATATTCTCCAAAGTTGATTTGCGTAGTGGATACCATCAAATTCGTATGAAATTGGAAGATGAATGGAAAACAACATTTAAAACTAAGTTTGGATTATATGAGTGGTTAGTCATGCCTTTTGGGTTAACTAATGCACCTAGTACTTTCATGAGGTTAATGAACGAAGTTTTACGTGCTTTCATCGGACGATTTGTGGTAGTTTACTTTGATGACATATTGATTTATAACAAATTTTTGGAGGAACATTTGGAACATTTACGTGCTGTTTTTATTGCTCTACATGATGCATGTTTGTTTGATAACCTTGGAAAGTGCACCTTTTGCACCAACCGAGTATCTTTTCTTGGCTATGTTGTTACTCCACAAGGAATTGAAGTTGATAAAGCCAAGATTGAAGCTATTGAGAGTTGGCCGCAGCCCAAAACGGTCACACATGTGAGGAGTTCCCTTGGCCTCGCTGGTTTCTATAGGCGTTTTGTGAGAGATTTCAGCACCATTGCCGCAGCCAAGATTCGTCGGGCCGGACATCCGGGCCATCGGGCTGGACATCCGGGTCCCCGGCCAGACATCCGGCTCCTGGAGCACCAAATCTGCTCGGTTCTGGACAGACAGCCCCGGAAATCTGGGCTCCACCCCGGACATCCGTCCCGTGGGATTTCAGCTTCCCCCGTTTTACCGTTTTGTCCATAATTAATTCATCCGGAGTCCGTTTTTGATGTTCTTTAGCTCGTTGAAAAGCTCTTGACATCCCCCATCCCACAAAAATACTACCATCATCATTTGACTCCATCAAATTTTTGGAACTTTGGCATCTTTGCCTAGGGCTTCCACCACAACCTCCGCATAACCACCACCGACTTCCGCAACCTAACCAATTTTGTTCCCCATTGCATTAGTAGTTGCTTGAGGAGTGATTTGAGTCTCCTAAGGTGTCTAGGATACTTAGGGACGGTTGCTTCTTCATCAACCACCACCACCACTAACGCATAGGCTTGACCACTATACACCTCCGCCACCCCGACTTAACCCAATTTTGTTTGTGTTGTGAGTTGTGCCTCCTAAGGTGTTTCGGATACTTAGGGACCATGCTTCCAACTCTGACACCGTGTATAGTCCACCACCTTACCCTTCACTTCCGCATTTCTACTCACATAACCCATCATTGCATCTACGCAATGCCATTGAGCTTCCGCAACCACCACCGCATCCCGCTACCACCATTTGACATTTGAGATTTTGAGTTCGCGGTTTTCCGTTTCCTAAGGTGTTTCGGCTACTTAGGGACGAGTCTCCATCATCTTGGTATATCCATCAAGATCACCGCCACTCATCATCGACATGGACGGTAACCTCCATATCATCTTGGTATCGTGGTATCCCTCCATTGTATATCCCCTTGCCATTGCATTGATAAACCCTAGCCCATTTTGCGTCACTTGCCTATCGAGACTAGCCATTTGAGTATTGCCGGCAATGTTACTTGTGCACATTAGTGATCTACACCATACATTGCATACATACCATATCATATTGGTATCATATCATCCCTTGTGTCACAAGATTGTTCCCGTATATACCCAATTGCTATATTGGTTTGTGCATTTCGCATAGTGGCCATACAAAAAAAGGAGAATAAAGCTTTTAAGCAAAAGAGAAAGAGCAAAGAAGCTTGTAAGCAAGTGCCATAGCATCACACCACATTGCATATAAGATTGTCATATCCGATCATCTTGGATCATACCACCGAAACATCATATACATAGCATACTTGGGATAGAAGTCGTTGCATTTTTGTCTCCTATAGGTTGTGCACAAGTGTCGTATCCGCCAATTGGGCAATCGTGCTAGCGTCTCCCTAGAGTTGTGCAACACGAGCGTTTTCCGTGGATTTCACATTTTGTGCTCATCCTTGGTTGCACGACCCCATTGATCTATCCGTGTGTGTGTTTCCGTGTGCCATTCATTGCTATTGGTCTACTTGTTACACTTGCGAATTTGTGAATCTTTTTCAACATTATTGACTCTTGCTAACATTTTGCATCAAATTTTTGTGCCACTATCCTCACCGAGCTCCACCATAAGCCTTATTTGTGTATGTGTGAGAAACCAAAAAGAATTGGTACCAATTGTGCTATTTCCTTGTTCCACATTGGAGTGATCATTGATCCACCTTCAACTTCAGTCAAGGTACATTCGGTATTCATTCTTCTCTTTCTCCCACTCATATTTGCTCGAGTCTTGTGATGGATAGGCAAGGCATTTCATCTCCGGTCTTCGACAACAACGACGGCATGAACAACTACATCACCAAAGCGTCAATCTTCGATCTACAACGACAAATGCAAGGCGCACAATCAAGATTGCGAGAGCGCATCGAGAACCTCTCCATCGACATTCACCACTCCGAAGCGAGGAAAAGGGACTACATCGACAACAAGCTTTCCGCACAAAAGAAGGAGCAAGATGCAAGGATGGAGGAGATTCGGGCCTTGATCAAGTCTACTTCCCCTTTGTCATCTTCAAGGCGGCGGCGAGCACATCAATCCCCTTCGGAGTGCCCAAGCGATAGAAGCGCGAGTCATCCACGTCCACATCTCCATGGCGACCACCATCACGTTAGTGATCCACCTCATCATGAAGGGCAAGTCACCTCCAAGCAACATGTGCACGACGACGACGAACGACACCTACGACGAGCTCAAGTGCGACAACACCAACATCATCATGACAATGCTCACCAAGCGCAAATGCACAAGTCCCAACAAGCCCTACTTCACGCCAAGTCCAAACTTCATGAGCACAAGAGAAGACCGCGAGACGAGGACCACCAAGACGGAGCTACGGCTACAACAACCACTTCGGCATCTTTGCCAAGTGCTATAAAGGCATATTCGCCTTTGGACGTACGACATCTTCGCCTACTTCCTGTGAGTTCGCCTACATCGACATCATCAAGTACACGGCGACCACCTACGAGCAAGGGTGACACCTCCATCTTCGGAAGCCCCTCAAGGAAGATGGCCGAGCATGGGAAATTCCCTTCGGGCATGGAGACGAGCTATGAGGTGCCACGTCATATGGGCCTCCTACAACAAGACGGCGACAAGAAGGTCGAGCAAGGGCCATCCCCTTCGACCACGGCGACGAGCATGAACCTCTTCAACTACATGAAGACGGTGCCCCAAAAGGACTCATTCTCCGAGTCAAGCTACGAGACCGCACATGAGACCTTATCTTTGGTCTTGGAGGAGAGTGATGATGTGCCATCTTCGGCCTTCATCCACGACTACGACTACGACGTGATTGAGCATGGAGACATTTGCACCAACATCACTCCGACACCGACATGTGACGAGATGCCCCAATTGCCATGTGAGGAGTCCACGACCACATGAGTGACATGAGTGACTCCACCATACGTGACATTGAGTGCATTTCCTATGAGAGGATGAGTGTGACCACCACTAGCCCCACACATGAGAGCATGCCACACATCCTATGTGAGGTTGAGAGCCATTTGAGTGACTCCACCAACCATATGAGTGAGAGCATCCAAGAGGGAGTGAGTGAGCCACAACACTTAGTGAGTGAGGTAGTTGACACGGCATGTGAGGCCACTATTATTTCTAACGACTTAACCTCTACTCCGAGTGTGTTTTCTTCTTTGGTGCTAGGTCTCCTACAAGATGACACGCCTATCCTCGACGAGTCCATACCTCCAATGGACACAATGATGGCCATGGTGGACGATGATGCACCCCCACATGGTTCCATCAAGATGAAGATGACCACGACTTGGTCTTCGACACCTCACCTACAACACATGAGCGATGCTCCAAAGGTAAAATAGGTGATGGTGCTTTTCTTGTCCCACTAGTGGACTATCTCACCAATGATTGCTTGCATGATGTTGATCCACCTATTCCCATGCTTCATGATAGCGCGACTTCTTCATGCCATGACTTACCTATTTATGATGAATATGATGATGAGCATGTTGAGTTGCCTAGTTGTGATGCTATGCTCCATAGGATATCATGTGAAAATTCTACTGGTCACATCATGTTTGAAAATCCATTGAACTTGTCATATGCTATGAGTGAGATCTCCCATATCGCATCATTTCAATCTCAACATAGTAACTATGCATGCCCCATTAAAATAAATCCCATTTGCACTTATGGCATAGATGACGAGATGATGGTCATTGGCTTTTGTTTTTCATGTGATGATATTTCTATGCTTCCTTTACATGATTTGCGCAATTCATCTACTATGCCATGCCACGATCACATTGTTCCAAATATGCATTGTTTTGGATGTTGTCAATATTCTCCATGTGATGTTTCCATTAATGCTCATGAGGAGACCCCCATAGTTTCCTCATACATATTCGGAGATTTTGATGCATTCCATACTTTGCATGATTCTCATAATTGCTTGCACCGTATGCATTCCATGAATAACAATGCTCTACATATTTCTCGTGATGCATTACACAATTTGAGTCTCCATTATGCTATACATAACAACAAACCTATCATGATGGATGACATGTTTCTATATCACACATCTCATTTATTTGAGCATTGGCTATTTTGTGCTAACCAACACTTGCACGTGCGCATCATGATGGATGATGTGTACATATACCATGCACACACAATTTTCCCTTTGTCTTTGTTTTGTGTAGGTACTCCCGTATACTCGTCAACCTCTCAATCCCAAGAGTTGACGAAACGAGCTCTTGAGAGCAAAGATGACTTGGGATCCCGTGAACTATCCTTCTCACCGCTCTCTTCGCGCAATGACTACGCGCATGTCTCTCACTTGGCTCTCACATGGCTATGGGCTATATACCACTCTCTTGCTCATTTTACCGTGTTCACTTTGCATGTTATGCTTGCTTCTATGCCTTTGCCATGCATTTGTGACCCTTGCTTGCGTCTACCAATGATTCACCATTATGCTACTCCTATGTGTATTTGCATGCTTGGTGGAGATCCTTATTGCTATTGCCATGTTTATCACGTGCCTCATGCTATTGATGCTATTTTGATCATATCCTCCTTTCATGCTTGTGATATGTCTTGTGCATTCTTCATGCCCACCATTTGCACATATGACATACTTGACATGATTCCTTCTAGTACATTGCATATTTGCACCACTAGCTTGCTTCCCTTGATTCACATGATTGCTTGCTTTGTCGCATCACCCATGTTCCATTATTACTTGCTTTCTTGGGTTGATGATGTATATGTTCATGCCTCTCACATGATATATTTGGTTTTTCATTGTAGCTTGCCTCCAATTGTTGCATCTATGCTTATTGATCATGGAGACTTGGACACTTTACTTGTGATGCATGCTTGCTTGATTGAGCCTATTGTATTTGGTTGTTCGCGCATCATATGCCTTCATACTATGAAATGCTCGCTTGTCCTTTCTTATGATGAGCATGATGCATACACTTGTTGGGTATTTTACCATACGAATGATAGGTTTTGCATCTCCGCTAACCTCATTTGTTTTTCCGAGTGTTTGCCATGTTCTTTCACGTTGAAGGATTCACAAGGCGATACCGTCATCATACAATTTGGTCATGTGAAGGCATACACGATGTGAAACACCAACATTTGCGAAAATCTCCTAAAGGTGAACTCCTTCCTTTTGAGCCATCCTCAAATATGCATATTGGATGGGTCACTCTTTCATTGTTGTTTCCTTCTTGTTGTCTACATAGTACATCTCGCGAATGGAGGAGCGACATTGAAGATTGGCTCTATGGACCTTCACATTGAGGAGCGCTCGGACTTATTGGAAGCACCTTCGAACCTCCACTCACGCCACGACATCGAGCATCGGTACACCAACACCTCCATATTTGTTGATTGTGCTCACACATGTGATGCTCGACGGACATATCATACACATGACAAATTTGCATCTTATGCATGGATTGACTCATATTATGATTGCCTTGTTGCATCTTGTCTTTCTATGTCATCCATGATATATGAGCTTGTGCATTCCCTTAGCAAATTTGTTGTGACATACCTTGATGGCATATTCATACATCATGATCATATTGCCTACCATCAATTGCATGATAACTTATTCATCTTGAGCATCCATTGCCATATTCATGCTATTGATAAACCGTCTCTCTATGACATCATTTTGCACCGTGGTTGCATTGATCACATTCACAATACATATATGTGCACAATGAATTATTTTGCTCCCATGAATGCCTTACATCTCATTCCATATCATCTTGCTAAGCTTCATGTATTTTGTCACGAACATTGTTGCCGCACGGACTCATACTTCCTTGATGGACACTTTGTGTGTGCTAACCATTGTATTTTCGAGTGTCGTTTGTGTTTGCTTTTCTTGCATGTATACCACTCCGGCGACACCTTGGAGTACTTGGATTGCGCAGTGTCTTCAACTCCGTCCAACTACAAGTATGTCCACAACAACTGTTTCCATGGTGACGAGGATCACGATCCGAGGTCAGATCTTTCCCAAGGGAGGGGAGATGATGCGGAGCATCCTATGATCATCCCCATGACACGAGCACGAGCTAGAGATCTCGAGAATGAGGTGACTTCTTTCCTTAGTATATCCTATTTGATCCTCTCGAGGCATGGCTACTACCTAAGTCCGGAATGTTATGCATGATTAGGTATCAAGAGGACCCTCCCGAAGATGCACGTGAAGTCGGACAAACCGCCAAGTCCACGGATGAAGAGAAACGCCGAAAGGAGAAGAAGGCAGCTCCAGGACCCGGACATCCGGCCCTAGGCCCGGACATCCGGCCGCTGGAGACGACCACTACAACAACAACCGCCCCGCCGCCAAGTGCCACAGGCCCCAGATATCCGACGTCAACCCCGGACATCCGGCGCCTCGCCAAGTCCCGGACATCCGGCCTCGCCCCCGGAAATCCGGCACCCTCCAAACAGAGAGAAACAAAGTCAGCTCCTCTAGCCCGGACATCCGACCTGCCAGCCCGGACATCCGGCTCTCCGTGAAGCCCCGGACATCCGGCCCGTCGCCTGGACGTCCGGCCTCCCCTGCCTGCGTGCAGTGCATCTGGCCAAGGCCCATGTACCCCTCGCCCCTTAGACTATATATACTCCCCCTCCACCTACGTTTTAGGGTTAGCGTTGTGTTAGCTCATTTGTGAGATAGAGCTTCGCTCATCCATATCGGATCTACTCCACGAGAGAGACCGCGACCCCTCTACGGAGAAGATCCACCTTGGATTCAAGACCCCTCATGGGAAGATCCCCTTGTGGATTCAAGACCTCCTCACGGAGAAGAACCGGTTACCTCTTATATCATCCGTTGTTGACTTTAGATCTTGTATCTTCCTTTGTGTTCATGGATCTAGCACATGTGTGACTTGTTTGATAGAGGAAAAGGTGTCCCGATGTTTCGATGAGATGGTGGCTATCGTTTTCTGTGGGAGTCGACCTTGACGATCCGACTACGAACGTGCAAGACGTCGCGCCTTAGCAATCGCTAAACCAACTTCCGAGGGGTTATTGACCACGCCGGAGCACGATCAACCTGACCACGAGGGCCTGTTTCCTGCGAGCAAACGAAGAACAAGCAAGAAACTGAGATTGCAATCTGGATATTGCGAATATAAGATGAAAGCTTTATTGATCAAGGTGGGGTTCTGTGACGTCTTGGTCTGGTCGTTGGACACAAACGAAGTACGCGAAGTTGCAGCTATGGCGAACTTTTAATCTAAACAAAACCCAAAGTCTAAACGACGCCCTAAGGGCTATATATATGGAGGAAGAGGGGGGAATTTCGTGGCCCTTGAGGGTGGGGTCTGAAACCAACCCTAACTCTTGTTTCCCCACACGTACGGACTCTAAAAATAGCCTATACTTAAGTATTTCGAAATTACATGGGCCTGGCCCATTAATAAGGTGACGCAGCACCTAGAATAGCCTATGGACGAATATTATGAAGTGGCATCTTGTATATTTCGTCCAAGACTTCATGCACTCCTTATGGCGGCTTCAAAGTCCTGAAATCATCACTTGTAACTCCGTTCTTGATCCCCTTGCGCATGCCATCAACTCCATGCGTGTTCTTGCTCCAATGTTCATCCTTCTCCAAGCTAGGCCCTTCATTTGTAAGCAAAACAAATGTATCCAATTTAGGCAGCATCATAATCTCATGAACATTAGAATCATTACCAAGAAACGAAAGTACCTTGTAATTTAATTGGCGTGCGCGAGCTCTAGTAATTGGTCCAGTATATGTAACAGTAGGGGCTGTGGGTGTAATAATGGTATTGATGTGCTCATCATCCTCCCCTTCTTGAAATGAAGTCGTCCTCGACGGAAGCGCATCTTCCTCACCCAAATAAGGCTTCAAATCTGCAATGTTAAAAGTGGGACTAACCCCAAAATCTACAGGTAGCTCAAGTTTATATGCATTATCATTTATTTTCTCTAACACCTTAAAAGGACCATCAGCACGTGGCATTAGCTTTGATTTGCGCAGATTAGGAAATCTATCTTTACGCAAATGTAACCAAACAAGATCTCCAGGTGCAAACACAACATGTTTTCTACCCTTATCTCCAGCAAGTTTATATTTAGCATTCATGCGCTCAATGTTTTCCTTAGTTAACTCATGCATTTTTAAAATCAATTCAGAACGTTCTTTAGCATCAAAATTAACCTTCTCCGAAGATGGAAGAGGCAACAAATCAATAGGTGCACGAGGTAGGAAACCATACACAATTTCAAAAGGGCACATCTTAGTAGTAGAATGCAATGAACGATTATAAGCAAATTCAATATGAGGCAAGCATTCTTCCCACATTTTCTTGTTATTCTTTAAAACAGCCCTAAGCATAGTAGACAATGTTCTATTGACTACTTCAGTTTGTCCATCAGTTTGGGGGTGACAAGTAGTACTAAAAAGCAGCTTAGTCCCCAACTTAGCCCATAAACATCTCCAAAAGTGGCTAAGAAATTTAGTATCACGATCTGAAACAATAGTATTTGGCACACCATGTAAGCGAATAATTTCACGAAAGAACAAATCAGCAACATTAACAGCATCATCGCTTTTATGACATGGTATAAAGTGTGCCATTTTCGAGAACCTATCCACGACAACAAATATGCTATCCCTCCCCTTCTTTGTTCTAGGTAAACCTAAAACAAAGTCCATAGATATATCCTCCCAAGGAACACTAGGTACAGGCAAAGGCATATATAAACCATGAGGATTGAGTCGTGACTTAGCTCTTTGACATGTAGTGCAGCGAGCAACAAAACGCTCAACATCCCGTCTCATCTTTGGCCAAAAGAAATGTGTAGCAAGTATATCCTCCGTCTTCTTGACGCCAAAGTGTCCCATTAATCCTCCTCCATGCGCCTCCTGCAACAACAAAAGACGAACGGAGCTAGCTGGAATGCATAGCTTGTTAGCACGAAACACAAATCCATCGTTAAGAACGAACTTGTTCCAAGTTCTCCCTTCCTTACAATTCTGCAATACATCTTTAAATTCAGCATCATTAACATATTGATCCTTGATGGTCTCCAAACCAAATATTTTAAAGTCAAGTTGTGAAAGCATAGTATAACGACGAGACAAGGCATCAGCAATAACATTTTCTTTACCCTTCTTGTGTTTAATCACATAAGGGAAAGTCTCAATGAATTCAACCCATTTAGCATGTCGACGGTTCAGTTTTGCTTGACTTTTAATGTGTTTCAAAGATTCATGATCAGAATGTATAACAAATTCCTTGGGCCATAAATAATGTTGCCATGTTTCTAAGGTCCGAACAAGAGCATATAATTCTTTATCATAAGTAGAATAGTTCAGACTAGGCCCACTCAATTTTTCAAAAAAGTATGCAACAGGTTTTCCATCTTGTAATAACACACCTCCTAATCCAATTCCACTAGCATCACATTCAAGCTCAAAAGTCTTATTGAAATTAGGAAGTTGGAGTAAAGGAGCATGTGTCAACTTATCTTTCAATATCGTGAAGGCTTCTTCCTGTGCGGTACCCCAAACAAAAGGCACATCCTTCTTTGTAAGCTCGTTGAGAGGTGCAGCAATGGTGCTGAAATCTCTCACAAAACACCTATAGAAACCAGCGAGGCCAAGGAAACTCCTCACTTGTGTGACCGTTTTGGGCTGCGGCCAACTCTCAATAGCTTCAATCTTGGCTTTATCAACTTCAATTCCCTGTGGAGTAACAACATAGCCAAGAAAAGATACTCGGTCGGTGCAAAAGGTGCATTTTCCAAGGTTACCAAACATACGTGCATCACGTAGAGCAATAAAAAAAGCACGTAAATGTTCCAAATGTTCCTCCAAAGATTTGCTATAAATCAATATGTCATCAAAGTAAACTACCACAAATCGTCCAATGAAAGCACGTAAAACTTCGTTCATTAACCTCATGAAAGTTTTAGGTGCATTAGTTAACCCAAAAGGCATGACTAACCACTCATATAATCCAAACTTAGTTTTAAATGCTGTTTTCCATTCATCTCCCAATTTCATACGAATTTGATGGTAACCACTACGCAAATCAACTTTGGAGAATATTGTAGAGCCACTCAATTCATCAAGCATATCATCTAGCCTAGGAATAGGATGACGATAACGAATAGTAATATTATTAATGCCTCTACAATCAACGCACATACGCGACGTACCATCCTTTTTCGGCACTAAAATGATAGGAACAGCACAAGGACTAAGGGATTCGCGTATATAACCTTTGTCGAGCAGTTCTTGTACTTGACGCATAATCTCCTTCGTCTCCTCTGGATTGGTACGGTATGGTGCCCGGTTGGGTAATGATGCACCGGGAATTAAGTCAATTTGATGCTCAATCCCGCGAATAGGTGGTAATCCCGGTGGCACGTCTTGTGGGAAGACGTCGGTGAACTCCTGCAAAATGTTAGTGACAGTAGGAGGCAAAGAGGAAGGCACGTCCTCGAATGAAAATAATGCCTCTTTGCACACAAAAGCATAGCAAACAGATTTGCTAAAATCTAGATCATCAATATCAGATTTGGTGGCAAGTAAACATGCACTTTTCAATTTAATTTCAGAAGCAACACTAGATTGTTTATTATTATTAGGCTGCATTTGTTGCTCAAATTCTTTTGCCACAATCTGATTTTCACTCTTAGTTTTCTCCTGTTTTGCTTTATTAGCTCTATTAATATCATCTTTCAAAATGGAATCAGGAGTCATAGGAAGCAAAGTAATATTTTTATCCTTATGAACAAGAGTATACTGATTGTTTCTACCATGGTGAATAGAATTTTTATCAAATTGCCATGGTCTACCAAGTAATAAGGAACATGCTTGCATCGGTACCACATCACAATCAACATAATCAGCATATGTAGAGATACTAAAATGCACACGAACAGTACGTGTTACCTTAACCTTGCCGCTGTTGTTGAACCATTGGATGTAGTAAGGATGTGGATGTGGTCTTGTGGTGAGAGATAGCTTCTCCACCATCTCGATGCTAGCCAAGTTGTTGCAACTCCCTCCATCTATGATCACGCGAACAGAACGTTCCTTCACAACTCCCTTTGTATGGAACAAATTATGCCTCTAATTTTGCTCAGCTTGTGTAACCTGCACACTCAAAACACGTTGAGCAACTAAACATTCATACCTGTCAGCATCTTCAGGAGCCATGTATTGCGTCTCATGATCAGAATCGTCTCCACCGTGTTCGTCACGTGTAATAAGAGCCAAAGTCTCCTCATCATAGTCACTAGCGGACTCATACCCACCATCCTCAGTAACAATCATCGCACGCTTAGATGGGCATTCTCTCGCATAATGACCTCCACCCTTGCAACGTCGACAAATAATATCATGTGTTTGCCCTGTTGATGCCATGGATGAAGAAGAGCTCTTTGCAGGCCCAGAAGGTGTGCTCTTGGCAGATAGTGGTGATTGTGCCTGCTTTATTGTATCACAGTTGGAGGTGGCAGCCGACGGAGGCGCCGGTGAAGCAGAACGTGTGGAAGTAGATGATGCACGTGGTGTCCATGAAGAAGGTCGACCTGCAGAAAAGTTAGTCCGCGCCAATGCCTGTCGATCCTGCACTTCACGTTCAGCTTTACAAGCAAGATGGAATAAACGAGTGATATTAGTATACTCCTTATACTCTAGAACCGTCTGAATCTCTCTATTTAATCCACCCATAAAACGTGCAAGCATAGCTTCATTCTCCTCAACAATACCACATCTAATCATGCCAGTTTGTAATTCCTGATAATATTCTTCTACAGAATTTTTTCCCTGTCTTAAGCGCTGCAATTTTTGAAGTAATTCACGTTGATAATATGGTGGAACCCAACGAGTACGCATAGCAGTTTTCAAAGCAGCCCAAGTAGCAGGAATGGGATATAATCTACAATGCTCAGACCACCAAACACATGCAAAACTAGTGAATGCACAAACAGCAGCAGGAACACGTCTCTCCTCGGGATATTGTAAACATGTAAATCGTTGTTCAGTTTCTAACTCCCAAGTAAGATATATATCAGGAACATATCTACCCTCAAATGGTGGAATATTCAATTTTAGTTTAGGGAGATGGTCATGATCTCGTACCTAAGGGTGAGCCCTACCATTGCCATTATTTGCATGTGGACGACCTGATGGTTACTGTGCTGGTGGTGGCACGTAGTTCTGATTTTGATCAACCTCATCCTCGTAATCGCCAGCAAAATCATCCTCCTCCGCATCAGCAGCAGGAGCCACAGAAGTAGCAACAGCAGCACCAACAGTTTGGCCAGGTGCAAGAGGGAGACGGCTCGCTCGGCAGAGGGCTGTTTCACGATGTGTAGGTAGTCGTCGTTGTTGTTGTTGTAGAGGTGCGTTAGGTGCAGCCGGTGGTGGTGGTGGAAGACGCGCGAGCAATTCATTAAACCTGTTATCGAGCTTTGTTTCGAACGTCTTCTCCATGTCATCTATCTTCTCCATGGCCTCTTCAAATCTGTTTAGCACATCCTGCACCTGTCCATTCATCATTTGCTGAAATTTATCATGCAACTCCTGATTCGTCATGTTCTCCCAGTCAGTCTCGTCGACTTGTGATCCTGCCATGGTTAGCAACAATAGAAAACACACAAGAATATGATCCTACAGAATACTAACAAGAGGTGGTGGTGGCGGGTGTCACAAATCCGTCAAGCAAATCTCAAATTCTTACCAGTTCTTACCCAGCAGCAGGCGGTGATCGGCAACCGTTGTAGTCAAAACTCTCAAAAGCTTGGATAGAGCGATTGCCAGGGAGAGTCAAACGCACGACGTAGAGGTATGTGGAGCTGGGAAGGCTTATAGTATGGTAGCAAAAAGGGTCAGCAATAATCAATTCAGAGATGCAAAGTTGAATAAACGCTCAACGACGGTACTGTGCTGGTCCTAGGCTAGACCGTGCTAGAGACGTGAGCCTAGAACACTAACAAAATCACGGCGCTGCACGTAAATAAGGGAAAAGCACACTCTGGAACTTTTTTTTTCGCTTTTTTTTGCGCTCCTCTTTTTTTTTTTGCGAAAAATTACTATAATGGCGAGTGTCTCAAAACTCTTCCCTCGTCAAACTGATACGATGGGCACGAAATTTTTTTTTTCACTTTTTTTTTCGGAAATCAGGGCAGCGACGACGAAAAAGTGCGACAAAAAATCACTATGATGGCACGTGGCTCAAAAGACTCAGAAAAGCCTAAAAATAGGATAGGGAAAAAATATTTTTGCCCGTGAAAATTTTGGCCTAAAAACTGCCCGGGGGTCTCCGACTCTTTTTTTTTCCCGAGACCTACGCAGGCAAGGAAACACGAATCGGAATTGAGATTGATCTCAAGAACAAACCTAATATGAGAAGAACTCGGATTGGTGGTGGATATATGGTTGTGGTATATGGCAGCGGTGGTGGTATATGGTAGCGGTGGTGGTATATGGATAGAGATTGATGGTGGTATATGGATACGGATTGGTAGTGGTATATGGATAAGGATTCAGAGCGGTGGCGGATAAGCAAAAGTGGTAGATGGGCGATGATGATGGTGCGGCGGCGGCGTGACAACTTATGACCAGAACTCGAAACTCTAAAAGACTAGACTCTAAGACCAGCAACTTGACACGACGATGCAACCGCAAATTCAACAAAGCAAAAACCCTAAAAAGATTATGCAAAGGCTCAGATTGGTTCGGATATGATGAACTAACCCTAATTTTTTTTGTGTGGCTTTTTCGTGGACTGTAGGTATGAAGAACAGACTCGATCTAATCTACGAAAAACTATAAAATCTCACCGAGCAACCTGGAAATCTGATACCACTTGATAGAGGCAAAGGTGTCCCGATGTTTCGATGAGATGGTGGCTATCGTTTTCTGTGGGAGTCGACCTTGACGATCCGACTACGAACGTGCGAGACGTCGCGCCTTAGCAATCGCTAAACCAACTTCCGAGGGGTTATTGACCATGCCGGAGCACGATCAACCTGACCACGAGGGCCTGTTTCCTGCGAGCAAACGAAGAACAAGCAAGAAACTGAGATTGCAATCTGGATATTGCGAATATAAGATGAAAGCTTTATTGATCAAGGTGGGGTTCTGTGACGTCTTGGTCTGGTCGTTGGACACAAACGAAGTACGCGAAGTTGCAGCTATGGCGAACTTTTAATCTAAACAAAACCCAAAGTCTAAACGACGCCCTAAGGGCTGTATATATGGAGGAAGAGAGGGGAATTTCGTGGCCCTTGAGGGTGGGGTCCGAAACCAACCCTAACTCTTGTTTCCCCACACATACGGACTCTAAAAATAGCCTATACTTAAGTATTTCGAAATTACATGGGCCTGGCCCATTAATAAGGTGACGCAGCACCTAGAATAGCCTATGGACGAATATTATGAAGTGGCATCTTGTATATTTCGTCCATGGCTTCATGCACTCCTTATGGCGGCTTCAAAGTCCTGAAATCATCACTTGTAACTCCGTTCTTGATCCCCTTGCGCATGCCATCAACTTCATGCGTGTTCTTGCTCCAATGTTCATCCTTCTCCAAGCTAGGCCCTTCATTTGAAAGCAAAACAAATGTATCCAATTTAGGCAGCATCATAATCTCATGAACATTAGAATCATTACCAAGAAACGAAAGTACCTGGTAATTTAATTGGCGTGCGCGAGCTCTAGTAATTGTTCCAGTATATGTAACAGTAGGGGCTGTGGGTGTAACAATGGTATTGATGTCCTCATCATTGTTCTTGTTGGTTTGAGTGTTCTCTTGTGTTCCCCTCGAGATTTTCCCTTCATTTCCCTCCTCTTGTTCTTCGTGTTCATCGCGGGATTCGCTCCTTTCGTGAAAGATCGGGCCACTAGGGTTCTACCCTACATCACTATCAAAGTAATGGCAAGAATGATGTATGACGATACCAACACGAGGTTACCATTCTTTCTTACGGTATGGTGTCAAAATGGTGGACCAAATACCAAGATGTATTCAAGGTGGTCGTTGTTGATTACGAGTCTGTGGCGAAGATGAGTGGTGGTGATGTTGATGTCGAACCGTACCTAGATAGCCGAAACAAAAAAGAATACGAACTACAACTCAAATTCTCAAAGCTCGAAGTGGCAACACATGTCAGAGTGCGAAACGGGTAAGCAATGGTGGTGGTATGCAGAAGTGGTGATGTTATATGGGTGGTAGGAGTGCGTATACGGAAATGTGGGGCGGTGGTGGTGACTAAAACGGAAAAAAAATTCGGTTTCATCAGTGTGGGTCAGACGTCCGCTGGCGGTCGGATGTCCGGTGCTTGGGTGAATCTCGAGCACGGGATGAACTGCTAGGGTTCTTGGGGGAGATGTGGAAATTCGTCAAATCCGGAGGATTTTGTGGATGGAAAGGGTGGAGACAAGGGTAAAAAACTAGATCCACTCAAAACAAAGCAAATCCACGGATCAAATCCAACAAAATTTCAACACACCAACAAATCACAAAAAAAATTGGGGCAATTTTTGTGGAGAATTTTCGAATTAGGATGAAAAACAACAAAAACTAGGCTAGAAACACAACAGGGAGGCTCCGAAATCGTGATCAACATGGCTCTAGATACCAAGATGATGTAGGGTGAAGCCCTATACGGCCAATCTTTCACGAAAGGAGCGGATCCCGCGAAGAACACGAGGAACACGAGGGGGAAAACACAAGGGGAAACACAAGAGGAAACACTAAACCAACACAAATAAGTCACACATGTGCTAGATCCTCGAGTACATAAGGAAAGATACACGATCCAAGGACAACTAAGGACGATACAAGGGTAGCCGGTCTTCTCCGTGAGGAGGTCTTGAGTTCTTCCCTAAAAGGGGTCTTGAATCCACTTGGGGGATCTTCTCCGGTGGAGGCTCGAATCTCCGAGGAGAAGGTATCCAAGTGGATGAGCAAAGCTCTCACACAAAATATGAGCTAATCCTTTGCTAACCCTAGCTAGGATGAATAGGAGGTCTATTTATAGTCTTAGTGCAAAAGGGGGCGAAGTGGGGGGTACATGGGGTACGGCCCAACACATGGCAGCGCACAGGCGCCGGTCGTCCGACAGGTACCGGATGTCCGGTGGCTAGCGAGGGTCCGGTCGTCCGGTACTTGTCGGACGTCCGGCGTTTTGGCTCGGTTGAGGTGGCGCCGGATTTCCGGGGACGGTCGGATGCCCGGACGCTGGAGTGTGTCGGACGTCTGGGACTTGTTGGACGTCCGCTCATTTTGGCTCAGGCGCGGGATCGTCGGTCGTCCGGTCCGGGCCGGTCGTCCGGTGGGTCTTCAGGCGTCGGACGTCCGGTCCCGACCGGTCGTCCGGTGGTTGGAGCTTCTTCTCTTGGTCCTTGTGCTTGGCATCCTCGCTAGCTCGTTCGTTGGATGTGGTGGCTCCGTGGCTTTCCTCTAAGTACCTGATCATGCATAGCACACACGTTGGAGGTAGTAGCCATGTCTCACATGTAGAAAGTGAAGGTTCGGAGAGGAGCGAGTTCACCTTGTGTCCAATGGCGTATGTTCGAGGTCTCGTCATATGTCCTCTTGGGGCTTGGAGGGTAGTCGGAGTGTACATGGGGATGAACGTGGGATGCTCCGCATCGCTCTCTAGCTCTCCAGCTTATTGCCCATTTGAAAGAAAATAAGAGACGCCTCCAGCTTAATTATGGCTCCTCATCGGTCAACGTACCAATAAGCTTATTTCATCTTGCGTTGGTCATTCTACCTACTAAAATTGAGTAGTTAAGAATGTAGGAATACCTGGAGCACTGTGAGGTCAGCTAACAGCAGGTTCCACTAAAATTGAGGTTTGTGCTTCCGTTTGCACAAATAGACACCATATGGAGATAGACAACCCTGTTTGCACAAATATGTAATAGGGTTATTTAAGCAATGTCATTTTCTTGTAGCGGCATATGATTAACAACAGCTAGCATCTCATATGTTATCAATGGCATTATAGTGACAATATGAAGAAGTGCCATTATCTAAGAAGAGCCATCACATCAAATCAACACTAGCACTAGATTAACGGGGGCTTACATTAACATGCATAACAATTGTGTTATGACTATGTGATAACAAGGGCATGTGCGGTTCAAGGGGTTTTAACGGGGATTAACAGGGATTGTGCGGGATTAAATCATGTACAAGCCAAATTCCCCTCCATTGCTCTCCAAACCCCTTGGGAGGAGGTTGAACCGAACATTAGAACCAGCCTAAGACTAACCACAGTGGGAGTAACTTAATTTCATACGGTATCATAATATGATACTCAACCCTCTCTTTCTTCATTTAATTCTACACCACCTCATCAAATTTGCCTACTGGTTGGCATGCATGATACTACTTATGATACTCCCATTACAACTATCTTGGTAGAATTAATATACATAATATAAATGGTTGCCACCTGATCTCTTTATCCTCCTCCCGCATCCGGCTGAAGAAGAATCGTGCAAGACACCGGCTGTATTCGCCGGTGTCACCTCGGCGGTGGCCTTCATGGGATACAATCGGCGACGGCCTCCCGTGTTCTACTTCTCCTCGATGATGGCGGCGGGCGGGGACATGCTGGCCGTCACCTCATCGACATCCGCGTAGCCGCGTCACCTCGTCGACATCCGTGGCGGCTTCTTTCTCTACCTGCATGGCGCGGCTACGCGCGCGTCGATGGCGGATGGCGTAGTCGCAGACACGGGCAACGTTGTATGACGCGGCGGCATCGAGGGCAGTGATGATGCCCGTGCTGCCGTGCTCCCCGACAAGCCGGCATGGAGCAAGTCGGCACTCTTCCTCGAGTTGTATTGGAGCGGCCAGTTGCAGAACCACGCGCTGGCTTAGTGCGGCAACTGCCTCCGACGGGCTAGGCGAGGTAGGTGGAGCAGCGAGCAGCCTTGCTCGTAACTGTCGGGCTTGGCAGGCCACCCAGATGGCTTTTATGCCGGAGAATTTCTCTTCCTGCTCGTCAGATGCCGCTGAAAGAGTGGAAAAAATGGTGGAAGGAGGAGCTTGGCCGGCATCCTGCTCCTGAACGGACATGTGTGGCCGGAATGGGTTTCTCGTATTCCACGCGGGTTTCTATATCTATACTCCTATCTAGTGTATTAATATGAAGGGATACAAACCGTTGGATCTTTGTAATCCGACGGCTCACACTCAATTGGTTTAGATAGAGGACTATCTGGCCACATATAGACCGTCAGATGGAGTAATTGGATGGCCCATGGTGGAGGAATTTGCGTGCACATCTTCGCTGGCAGACTGCCACTGCAATAGAGAGTACGTGCAGGTTTGTGATTCTTCTGCCGAACAGAGCGTCCAAGAAATCTATTGATATAGGGTGGAACCCTAAGTGGAGATCTTTCATGAATTGGAGGGGGAATCCCCAAGAACAAGAAGAACACAAGAGGGAAAACAAGAGGAAACACTCAATTGACTAGATCCAATCACACATATGCTAGATCCAAGAACATACAAGAGGTCACAATGATCCAAGAACAACAAAGGAAAGATACAAGATACTAGTTCATCCCAATCCTATGAGGAGAGAGGTCTTGATGATCCTATGATGGGGATCCTTCCCACATGTGGGGTCTTGATATTGGTCACTCCAAAAGGAGGTCTTGATCTCCCAGTGGAGTGGATCCATGGAGCAAAGCTCTCATATGTCTATCATATCCTCTTCTAACCCTAACAAATGGTCTAGGTACGGAATATATAGGTGGCTGGGGGTGAGGGATGAGGTGGGTGAAGAGGAGGCCCAAACAGCAATCACAGCCGTCCATCCTATAGGGCCCGTGCGCACGGGGTGCTCCAGCGCCAGCTCTCTATGTAGCCCGTGCGCACGGGGTCTTCGAGGCCCGTGGGCACGGGGTCGACTGGGAGGTACATAGATGATCTTCGTGCACTCCTCCTTCTTCTTCGTGGCCTCGGGGTCCTTCTCCTTGGCCTCCGGTAAGGTCCTTAGCTGCTTGGCGGCGGTCGCCCTCGTACCTAATGATGCACAACGTTCCGTGGTGAGGTAGCGACCAAGTCCCATAGATATTCATGTAAATCTTGAAGAGGAGCGGGTTCACCTTAAGTCCGGTAGGTCCGCTTGGGGCTTGATGTGCTATGAAGGTGTACATGGAGATGAACGTAGGATGCTCCGCATCATCTCCCCCCTTGGGAGAGATCCGACCTCAGATCGTGCTCCTCATCACCATGGAAACAGTTGTCGTCGACGGACTTGAAGTTGGACGGAGTTGAAGACATGGTGCAATCCAAGTACTCCAAAGTGTCTCCGTAGTGGTAGACATGCAAAAAGAGCAAACACAAGCGACACTCGGAAATACAATGGTTAGCGCACACAAAGTGTCCATCAAATAAGCATAAGTCCGTGCGGCAAGATTGTTCGTGACAAAGCGCATGAAGCTTATCAAGATGATGTAAAATGACATGTAAAGCATTCATGGGAGGAAAAGCATTCATTGTGCACACAAATGTATTGTGAATATGATCAATGCAACCATGATGCAAAATGATGTCATAGTGAGACAGTTTATCAACAACATGAATATGGTAATGTATGCTTAATATGAATGAGTTATCATGCAAGTGATGGTAGGAAATATGATCATGATGTATGAATATGCCATCAAGCAAGATCACAACAAATTTGCTAAGGAAATGCACAAGCTCATATATCATGGATGACATGGAAATAGGTGCAACAAGGCAATCATAATGTGAGTCAATCCATGCATAAGATGCAAATTTGTCATGTGTATGATATGTCCATCGAGCATGACATGTGTGAACGCAATCAACAAATATGGAGGTGTTTGTATACCAATGCTCGATGTCGTGACATGAGTGGAGGTTCGTAGGTGCATCCAATAAGTCCGAGCGCTCCTCAACTTGAAGGTTCATGGGTTCCATCTCCAATGTCGGTCCTCCATCCCATAGATGTAACATGTAGACAAGAAGAAGGAAACAACAATGAAAGAGTGACCCATCCAATATGCATATTTGAGGATGGCTCAAAGGGAAGGAGTTCACCTTTAGGAGATTCTCGCAAATGTTGGTGTTGCACATCGTGTATGCCTTCACATGACCAAATTGTCTCATGACGGTATCGCCTTGTGAATGCTTCAACATGAAATAACATGACAAACACTCGAAAAAACAAATGAGGTTAGCGGAGATGCAAAAGCTATCATTCGTGTGGTAAAATACCCAACAAGTGGATGCATCATGCTCATCATAAGAAAGTACAAGGGAGCATTTCATAGTATGGAGGCATATGATGATGCGAGGACAACCAAATACAATAGGCTCAATCAAGCAAGCATGCATCACAAGTAAAGTGTCCAAGTCTCCATGATCAATAAGCATAGATGCAACAATTAGAGGCAAGCGACAATGAACAAAATATATCATGTGAGAGGCATGAACATATACGTCATCAACCCAAGAAAGCAAGGAAGAATGGAACATGGGTGATGCGACAAAGCAAGCAATCATGTGAATCAGGGCAAGCAAGCTCGTATTGCGAAGATGCAACATACTAGAAAGAATCATGTCAAGTATGTCATGTGTGCAAATGGTGGGCATGAATAATGCACAAGACATATCACAAGCATGAAAGGAGGATATGAGCAAAATAGCATCAATAGCATGAGGCACATGATAAACATGGTAATAGCAACAAGGATCTCCACCAAGCATGCAAATACACATAGGAATAACATAATTGTGAATCATGGGTAGATGCAAGCAAGGGTCACAATTGCATGGCAAAGGCATAGAAGAAAGCATAGCATGCAAAGTGAACACGGTAAAATGAGCAAGAAGCGAGAAGCGGTATGTAGCCCATAGCCATGTGAGAGCCAAGTGAAAGAGATGCATGTAGTCGTTGCACGAAGAGAGTGGTGGAAAGGATAGTTCACGGGATCCCAAGTCATCTTTGCTCTCAAGAGCTCGTTTCGTCAACTCTTGGGATTGAGAGGTTGAAGAGTATACGTGAGTACCTACACAAAACAAAGACAAAGGGAAAATTGTGTGTGCGTGGTAGATGTACACATCATCCATCATGATGCGCACGTGCTTGTGTTGGTTGGCACAAAATAGCCAATGCTCAAATAAATGAGATGCGTGATATAGAAACATGTCATCTATCATGATAGGTTTGTTGTTATGTATAGCATAATGGAGACTCAAATTGTGTAATGCATCACAAGAAATATGTCGAGCATTGTTATTCATGGAATGCATACAGTGCAAGCAATTATGAGAATCATGCAATGTATGGAATGCATCAAAATCTCCTAATATGTATGAGGAAACTATGGGGGTCTCCTCATGAGCATTAATGGAAACATCACATGGAGAATATTGACAACATTCAAAACAATGCATATTTGGAGCAATGTGATCATGGCATGGCATAGTAGATGAATTGCGCAAATCATGTAAAGGAAGCATGGCAATATCATCACATGAGAAACAAAAGCCAATGACCATCATCTCATCATCTATGCCATAAGTGCAAATGGGATTGATTTTAATGGGGCATGCATAGTTACTATGTTGAGATTGAAATGATGCAATATGGGATATCTCACTCATAGCATATGACAAGGTTAATGGATTGTCAAACATGATGTGACGAAAAGAATTTTCACATGATATCCTATGGAGCATAGCATCACAACTAGGCAACTCAACATGCTCATCATCATATTTATCATAAATAGGTAAGTGATGACATGAAGAAGTCGCACTAGCATGAAGCATGGGTATAGGTGTGTCAACATCATGCAAGCAATCATTCATAAAATAGTCCACTAGTGGGACAAGAGAAGAACCATCACCTATGTTACCTTTGGAGCATCGCTCATGTGTTGTAGGTGAGGTGTGGAAGACCGAGTCGTGGTCATCTTCATCTTGATGGAACTATGTGGGGGTGCATCATCATCCACCATGGCCATCGTCATCTCCATTGGAGGTATGGACTCGTCGAGGATAAGCGTGTCATCGTGTAGGAGACCTAGCACCAAAGAAGAAAACACACCAGGAGTAGAGGTTAAGTCATTAGAAATCAAAGTGGCCTCACATGCCACTTCAACTACGTCACTCACTAAGTGTTGTGGCTCACGCACTCCCTCTTTGATGCTCTCACTCATATGGTTGGTGGAGTCACTCAAATGGCTCTCAACCTCACATAGGATGTGTGGCATGCTCTCATGTGTGGGGCTAGTGGTGGTCACACGCATCCTCTCATAGGAAATGCTCTCAATGTCATGTGTGGTGGAGTCACTCATGTCACTCATGTGGTGTTGGATCTCCTCACATGGCAATTGGGGCATCTCGTCACATGTGGGTGTCGGAGAGATGTAGGTGCAAATGTCTCCATGCTCAATCATGTCATGGTCGTAGCCGTGGATGAAGGCCGAAGATGGCACATCATCACTCTCCTCCAAGACCAAAGATAAGGTCTCATGAGCGGTCTCGTAGCTTGACTCGGAGTATGAGTCCAATATGGGCGCCGTCTTCATGTTGTTGAAGAGGTTCGTGCTCGTCGCCGTGGTCGAAGGGGATGGCCCTAGCTCGACCTTCTTGTCGCCATCTTGTTGTAGGAGGCCCAAATGATGTGGCACCTCATAGCTCGTCTCCATGACCGAAGGGAAATTCCCATGCTCGGCCATCTTCCTTGAGGGGCTTCCGAAGATGGAAGTGTCTCCCTTGCTCGTAGTTGGGCGCCTTGTAGTTGAAGATGTTGATGTAGGCGAACTCATGGAAAGTAGGTGAAGATGCCCTACGCCCGAAGGTGAAGATGCCGAAGTGGTTGTTGTAGCCGTAGGGTGCTCTTGGTGGTGCTTGTCTCGCGATCTTCTCTTATGCTCATGAAGCTTGGATTTGGTGTGAAGTAGGGCTTGTTCGGACTTGTACGTTTGTGCGTGTTGAGCATCTTCATTGATGATGTTGTTGTCGTGCTTGATCTCGTAGTAGATGTCGTTCGTCGTCGTTGTGCACATGATGCTTGGAGGTGACATGCCCTTCATGACGAGATGGATCATGAACGTGATGGTGGTCGCCATGGAGATGTGGACGTGGACGACTTGCGGTTGTGTCGCTTGGGCGCTCCGAAGAGGATCGATGTGCTTGCCACCGCCTTGAAGATGACGAAGGGGAAGTAGACTTGATCAAGGCCCGAATCTCCTCCATCCTTGCATCTTGCTCCTCCTTTTGTGCGGAAAGCTTGTTGTCGATGTAGTCCCTTTTCCTCGCTTCGGAGTGGCAAATGTCAATGGAGAGGTTCTCGATGCGCTCTCGCAATCTTGTGTAACATCCCAAAATTCTAAATTCTGGAATGTTATAAACACATAGATAGATCGATCGATTGATTGTTTGATTGATTGCGTGAATTGAGTGAAATTCAAATTCTTTTTGAAAGTTAAATGAGAGGGAATAAAAGGACTTTCCCAAACTTTCATATTGGTTTTCTGATCTTCGTGAATTCAAATTCTTTTCAACGCAAAACCCTGGAGAGAAGATGGCATGACTTCTTCCATTTATTTAAATGACAAGGGGTGTTGAAAATATTTGAATTTCATTTGAAAATATTTCCAATTCAGAAACTTTAAGCAACTCAATGATTTTCACGAGAGAAGATAAAATGACTTCTTCAAATTATGAAATATGAGTTGGGAGTTTCAAAGAATTAAATTCAAAGTTCTTTTGAATTTATTTTTCAAATTGGAATACATTAGATCATCATGCATATCTTATTTTCTTGCTTTTTGGTCGATCCTAGAAATTTCACGCAGCTCAAGGACCTTCGGAGAGAGTTGGAGATTTCGTTATTTTCTTATTTGAGAGTTTTCTCGAATTGGAAAAGAGGATCATTTGATTTATTTATTTCATCTTCAATTATTTTTCCGTTATCAAAAAAATATGAGAGAGGGAATAATATGACTTTCCCAAATATAGGAAAAATGAAGATTTAATAAATAGATCAAATTTCGTTTTCCGGTGTTTGTTTGTTTTTCTTTGGATAGGGAAAAATGCGCGTTTTTGAAAATTTTATTTTAGGCCCGGAGAAAAGTTCATTTTGTTCGACTCATTTTTAGGAGTCGGGGAAAATTTACTTTATTAGTTTTGGAGTCCGGTAGATTTTGTTTTTCTGTGTTTTTCCGAGCACGGAACCGTTTTAAAAAAAAAGAAAAAAAAACTCAGCGCCTTGGGCCAAAGGCCCAAGCCGCCGGCCGGCCAGCCAAGGCCAAGGCCATCGCCGCACCGCGCGCGTGCCCAGGCTCCAGGAGCCGCCGCCGTTGTCTTTTGGAAGTCCTAGTAGGACTTTTGTCCTACTTTCGTTTATTCCGTTTCTTTTTCTAGATCTTTCCTATTTCTAGTCTATTTCTTGTCCCCTACCCCAAGTCTCCTCACCCCTCCCCAATATAAATACTCTCACACCCCCCTCTAAATCATCAAACCCAAAAGCCCCAAGCCTCCGCCGCCCTGCGTCACCGCCGCCACCGCACCTTGCCGCGCCGCCGCCGCCCTGCGTCACCGCCGCCGCCGCACCTTGCCGCGCCACCGCCGCCGTGCGTCACCGCCGCCACCGCACCTTGCCGCGCCGCCGCCGCCCTGCGTCACCGCCGCCGCCGCACCTTGCCGCGCCGCCGCCGCCCTGCGTCACCGCCGCCGCACCTTATGCACCGCCGCCGCCGCCCAACGCCGCCGTCGCCGCCGTTCGCCGGAGGTACCGCGCCGCGTCTCTTCTTTCCCTCAGTTCGGTTTTTCCTATAAATCGTTCCGATTCTTTTCTTCTCCACCGATTCATTTTTCTTTCCGGTTCTTCGCTAAACCGTTCTGGTTTTCTAGATCGGTTTTCGTTTCGGTTTTCTTCTCCGAAACCCTAGATCGGATTCGTTTTCTTTTCCGATTTAGTTGCCTTGGACCGTTCGCCGGACCGTTCGTCCTAACGAACGTGATCACCGGATTCTTCTAGGTTAACGAACGTCCGTTCGTTTAACCGTTCTTCTTTTTCTTCTCGTCGGATTTATTCCGCGATCGCGATCTCAGATCCGATCTTCGTTCTAGTTTATCTTCTCGCTCGTTTATCGGAATCAGGTGATTCAAGCGCCTGGAGTTTCGTCTCGAAACCGCCGTTCCGTCTAATCAACTTGAACAAGCTTTTGCTACAGTAAAATTTGACCTAGTCTCAACTTGCTAGAACCGAGTTGTTTTTCTTTCGTCGTTTGTTCGGTTCGTTCTTCCTTTGCAACCGGAGTTCTTAAGTTGAACTTTCTGGTTCGTTCTCTTGTTCGAGTTTTACCTGTGTATTAGATGAGTACTTATTGTGTGGTTACTATTGTTTGCTTACGATAGATTGACCGGAGTGTGACGAGTAGATCTATCACGAGTTTTGAGTGCGAATCATCTTCATCAACATTGCAGGCAAGTTCACACTTTGATCATACCTTTTCTACAACCCATGTTTTATTGCATTAGATCAATCCTCACACATTGCATGATTAGGATCTAATTAAATTGTGGGATGGGAAGTAGATGAGGTAGTACCTATTACCTGTATTACTATGAAACCTTTGGGAGTTACTTCTACGTTTGCTTATTATTATGCCTTGCTATGCTAGTAGACGTGGATTGGGTGAGTGATATCCATGACAGATGTGAGTTGATAATTTTAATGGTTTATCTAAGGTGGCAACTTAAACACACATCTGGGTGGATTGAGGCACCTGATGTCTATCAGGACTTGCCTGTTTTTTTTTTGGACCGCCACCCAGGCTCAAAGGGATCATAAGATCTTTCATGCTAGAAACTTCCGTGTGCAGCCACATGCTACTATGGGCTCTGGCATAGTTGACTAAGTTGTGCGAACTCTTACGGGGTGGACTAGCAGATGTAGGGGATGTAGGTGTACCGGTCTACCCCACATGTAAGGTGCTAGTGCTTCTGAAAGACTATGTCTCGGTCATCCGTTTCTCAAACACCATGTAGTGCGAGAAAACAAACGGAGGCGATCGAGTCATGTGGGGAAAAGTGCGCAAACCTCTGCAGAGTAACAAACTAATCATGATTAGCCGTGTCCCCGGTTATGGACAACTTGAGTATCTAGTACTTGAATATCATTGTGAATCTCAACATGTTACTTCTAATTAATGTTGTTGGGTTTTAATTATTTTTAATTGGGATTGAGAATGCTGTCAACCATTCTCAATGTTCAACAACCACCATGATAGTAATTAAATTTATTCCTTTGCAGTAGGGAAAAAATTGGCTTTACGCAAAAACCTTATAACCATAGAGCTTTTCCACCAGCCAAATATGCATATAGTGATAGCCATTGTTCATCATTCTCTATGGTGTGAATTTGCCAGTACATTCAATGTACTGACCCGTTTCGGGCTGCAACGTCTCATGTTGCAGGTTTCTTACGACGAGTAAGTGTTACGTTAGGGTTACGATTTCTACACTCAACTTTGTCGTTGGTGTTGATGGGAATCCACAACCTTGTTGCTTCCGCTATATTGGATTGAGGTAATAGTATTTACGTTACTTTATACATGTGATTTACCTCTGTTATAAATCCTTCGAGTACTGTATGTGTCAGCATACTGATCCAGGGATGACACATAAGCATAGAGACTTGATCCATTCGGGTCGGGTCGCTACAAGATGGTATCAGAGCACATGTTGGCTGTAGGACGTGACCCTTGAAACTGGCAAGCCCATAGCAAAGATTTTTCTCTACAACTTTCCTCTTTCAAAAAAGATCTTTTACCTCTTTTCTCTTCTAAGCTTATTCAAAAATTCCCTTTAGTGAGACCATACCCCTTTCCCCTTTTGACCATTCGAAGATTCGACGGATGAGACCACTCCAAGAAGTACAGGATATCAGACCAGTAAGACCATTCGGAATGAAGAGGATTTTACCATACATTATGATAATGGAAACTACAGCTGTTGAAGACCGAAGACAAGTAGAATTGAAGGCTCTGAAGAATCCCCAGATTTGTATGACCTAGGAATGCTACCCCTATGGAACTTGGCAGACTATGGAAGTTGTCAATAACCGAGATCAGGGTGTATCGGAGAAAGACTGAAACAAGGAGTATGAGAACTCGAAGTTTTGTCAAAGAAACCCTAAGGCAAGAGATATCAACTGTGGAGAGATAGCTCATGGAAATGACAAGGGCAGAAACCCGGTTATCCGTGATGTCATCACCATTGATACTGTGGTCACCGAGCTGAGCTAAGCATGCATATGCATGGAAGGATTAAATGGTAGAAGGCTGATGGAGCACCTATTAGTAAGATGAAGTTTTAACCTTAGCCGGTGTATCACCAGGATCTGGAGTGTTACGTCAAGAAGTTAAGATGGAGCTACACAAAGCCGTATTTTGACAAGGAGAATTTCGTGAAGAACTTAGACGCGAAAGTAGCCAAGCTGGAGGAGCTACAACCTCGAGATACCGGAGATTTGTCAGGAACTGAAGGACAGTAGGACCATGGTTCATGTGAAGGATGTTGAAACCAAAAGTTTGAAATGCAACTCCGGAATATTAAAAGATGTCACGAGAGATTTCGCATCAACAGAGATTGATCTGGCGAAAGAACTTGAGAAGACAAGCATGATCGGAAGAAGCCATTGGAGGCATGAACAAGACTTGAAGACTTTGGCGACGTTGACCT
The DNA here is from genome assembly GCF_056163025.1 of Triticum urartu. Classification (NCBI taxonomy): domain Eukaryota; kingdom Viridiplantae; phylum Streptophyta; class Magnoliopsida; order Poales; family Poaceae; genus Triticum; species Triticum urartu. The sequence goes on along the minus strand of NC_141874.1, from coordinate 349,411,377 downwards.
TAGAAGACCAAACCCCTGTTATGCACCTACGTTAGATGCGATGAATGTGAGCTGTCATTGTTTGATGTTTTCCCGACAGCCACAAATAAAATCTGTCTTTTCAAAACTGTTGTTTGCATTTTGTGTATCCCTCTCTATCCCTCTTATCTCACCCCAAACCCATGGACCCAATAGCGGATGAATGAAGATGAGCTTGTATTTTCTAGACCGATGAGTCAATTGGAGACAGACCGATGGATTCAGAACATGGAGGATCACATGGAGAACAACCCTATAGTCGGAAAGGATATGGCCGAGCATGCTCTTCAATGCTTTGAAAGAGGTGCTGCTACTTGGTGGAGGATGTACCAAACCATCAATGGATGGCAAGGAGTAACCACTTGGAAAGAATTTAAGTTGACTTTGCCAAAGTCTCGGTTTGTGTCCCAGAAGTTGAAGCCTTATGGAAAGGATATGAAGAAACCTTGTGCATGCAAGATTTGTGGAGAAATCGGACACACCCATAAAGAACACAAGGATGAATGCCCTAATTGTGAAGGAAGTCACCCAGCTGAATCATGCCCAACTAGGCAGGTCACTTGTTTCTTGTGTGAAGGGACTACCCACTACCCTGCTCAGTGTCACATTTACCCCTTGGTACAAAGAACCATCCAGCAGAAGAAAGAAGTACCGAGAGGAGCCCTTATGGAAAGTTTAGAAGAACCTGTGATGAAGGAAGATGTGGAGGACACACCCAAAGAGGAACCAATTAAACCCTGCACTAAGTCTTGCTATTCATGTGGAGAAGAAGGACACATCTCCCAAAATTGTATGAATGGGGATCTAGTAGAATTCCCGACAGAGGAAGTAGAATATGACCCACAGGAAATAGAAGCCATGATTGGAATGGAAAGGACTAGGAAAAGAGACCGATTGGAGCCCAGGAGGAACCTGAGTCATATCATCTGTTACAAATGCAAGGAGTCAGGGCACTACCTCAGCAATTGCCCACAAATGGAGCCAAGGACCCAAGTAGGCTATATAATCACAAGGAAACCTCGAATCTTCCCAGAAGTAATATGTTTCCGTTGTAATGAAGCAGGGCACTTTGCCAGAGATTGTCCGAAGGAGAAGGAGACTTGTGATAAATAGTTGAGTTTGTAACAGAAGAAATATAGTCGTAGTAGTGAGGACATTTTCTTTTATATTAAGGTGTTGAGTTGAGACATGTAATGGAGAAGCGAGAGATTGTAAACATTTGAGAATGAATAAAGTAGCATCGTTGGTACTGATATGGATTTTATGAGTTGTTACTCTATGAAGAAGGATTTTGACCATTTTGAGGATATGAGAAATATGGTCTATGGAAGATTTGTGCATTTTAAGGGTGGTAGTACCCTGTAAGAACCGTTGACCCCTGGAAAAGATAAGGATACTCCACTGAGTGGATTTCAGACAAAATGAATACGAGTTTTGTCTCGGTATGTGTGATACCCCAAGAGTATGTGGGATGAAGTTGGAGACCGACAGTTGTTTGGACCAAAGGTGATCAAAGGAGTCAAAAGAGAATGTTAAGTTTATTCGAAATCGACTGAAGGTAGCTCAGTCCAGGCAGAAGAGTTATGCAGACTTAGAAACACAAGGAGGTAGTCTATGAAATTGGAGATAGAGCATGTCTTCATGTGTTCCCTCTGCGAGGAGTTAAACGGATTGGAGTTAAGGGACAGTTAGCCCCGAGATTTGTAGGACCATACCGAGTTTTGGAGCGTATGAGAGAAGTGGCCAACAAGTTGGAGTTACCCGAAGGACTGTCAGGAGTTCAAGATGTGTTTCACGTTTCTCAGTTGAAGAAGTGCCATGCAGAGATGTCCAATATTCCCCTGTAAGGACGCTTGACCCTGGAAAGGATAATGATGTGGAATATGGACTCCATAAGTATAAGTTTTTATCTCGGTATGAGGGATACCCCGAGGATGAAGAAATAAATTACTATTGGATATAAAGGAGGTATGATGTCGGAAATATGGATCAATGGAAACTCCATGATGAGTCAGAGTAATCATGTCCTAATATTGGTGCCAATGGAAGGAAGGAAGATGATACAATTGGATGGATTTAAGAATACTAGGAAGTTGGAAGTTGGAATAATGAACAGTTGCCCGATGATAAGTTCAAGGACTACAAGTGATGAGATGTGCCATAACCCACAGGCCCCAGGACCTGCCAAGAAGCAAGCACCCTCTTGCTGAAGGAAAAACCCTGGAAGTGGATATACCTTTGTCGACAGACGATTTTATAAGAGTAACGCAAAACCTGAGAGTTGTGAAGGAACGATAGATGTTTGTCTGGCTTGCAGAATCAATGGATTATCCGAACCTTGGTTCGTTGACAAGAGAAATTCTGCAATGCTTGTGAGGATGACCGAGTGTTAGAATGCGAGATTCGCTAAACCGTATACAAGGTAATGATTTGGGTGCGGGATGGATTGATCACCATACCGACTTACTCTTATTATTCGCCTTGCTATATGGGATGGTAAATCTGAGTGACTTGCCTATAGTAGAGAGACGATGATATAAAACCTTGTTTAAGCCTTAGAATGGTATAGGTATTTTTCCCCTGTACAAGGCAGCTTTTGCCAACCGTAGGTTATACGGTGAGGATCAACCCAGACCCATTTCCTGCAGGAGAAACCATAAATTGTTGACCACCATGAGATATCGATAGTTGTTTAGTTTTGGCGCCAGACCCGTCAGTTAAGAAGACCCAGTCTCGGAAGAACCTTACCTAGATGAAAGACAGAAGAATTGAGGAAAAGGTTATGCCACTACCGGAAGAGCTCGGAGAAGGAATTTTCTCGAGGATCTGAGAAGACCGACACTGTCAAGGATAAGGATGGAGTATATGAGTTTTGATGGAACTGTAACCATGCTTCTAAGGGTGGTAGCACCCTGGACCCCTGTGACGATCGATGGAATTTTGAGGAGACCCCCAAACCCTAACCTATTTCTTTCTAGCCTCTCCGAATCTCGAGGACGAGATTCATTTTAAGGGTGGTAGGTTTGTAACATCCCAAAATTCTAAATTCTGGAATGTTATAAACACATAGATAGATCGATCGATTGATTGTTTGATTGATTGCGTGAATTGAGTGAAATTCGAATTCTTTTTGAAAGTTAAATGAGAGGGAATAAAAGGACTTTCCCAAACTTTCATATTGGTTTTTTGATCTTCGTGAATTCAAATTCTTTTCAACGCAAAACCCTGGAGAGAAGATGGCATGACTTCTTCCATTTATTTAAATGACAAGGGGTGTTGAAAATATTTGAATTTCATTTGAAAATATTTCCAATTCAGAAACTTTAAGCAACTCAATGATTTTCACGAGAGAAGATAAAATGACTTCTTCAAATTATGAAATATGAGTTGGGAGTTTCAAAGAATTAAATTCAAAGTTCTTTTGAATTTATTTTTCAAATTGGAATACATTAGATCATCATGCATATCTTATTTTCTTGCTTTTTGGTCGATCCTAGAAATTTCACGCAGCTCAAGGACCTTCGGAGAGAGTTGGAGATTTCGTTATTTTCTTATTTGAGAGTTTTCTCGAATTGGAAAAGAGGATCATTTGATTTATTTATTTCATCTTCAATTATTTTTCCGTTATCAAAAAAATATGAGAGAGGGAATAATATGACTTTCCCAAATATAGGAAAAATGAAGATTTAATAAATAGATCAAATTTCGTTTTCCGGTGTTTGTTTGTTTTTCTTTGGATAGGGAAAAATGCGCGTTTTTGAAAATTTTATTTTAGGCCCGGAGAAAAGTTCGTTTTGTTCGACTCATTTTTAGGAGTCGGGGAAAATTTACTTTATTAGTTTTGGAGTCCGGTAGATTTTGTTTTTCTGTGTTTTTCCGAGCACGGAACCGTTTTAAAAAAAAAGAAAAAAAAACTCAGCGCCTTGGGCCAAAGGCCCAAGCCGCCGGCCGGCCAGCCAAGGCCAAGGCCATCGCCGCACCGCGCGCGTGCCCAGGCTCCAGGAGCCGCCGCCGTTGTCTTTTGGAAGTCCTAGTAGGATTTTGTCCTACTTTCGTTTATTCCGTTTCTTTTTCTAGATCTTTCCTATTTCTAGTCTATTTCTTGTCCCCTACCCCAAGTCTCCTCACCCCTCCCCAATATAAATACTCTCACACCCCCCTCTAAATCATCAAACCCAAAAGCCCCAAGCCTCCGCCGCCCTGCGTCACCGCCGCCGCCGCACCTTGCCGCGCCGCCGCCGCCCTGCGTCACCGCCGCCGCCGCACCTTGCCGCGCCGCCGCCGCCCTGCGTCACCGCCGCCGCCGCACCTTATGCACCGCCGCCGCCGCCCAACGCCGCCGTCGCCGCCGTTCGCCGGAGGTACCGCGCCGCGTCTCTTCTTTCCCTCAGTTCGGGTTTTCCTATAAATCGTTCCGATTCTTTTCTTCTCCACCGATTCATTTTTCTTTCCGGTTCTTCGCTAAACCGTTCTGGTTTTCTAGATCGGTTTTCGTTTCGGTTTTCTTCTCCGAAACCCTAGATCGGATTCGTTTTCTTTTCCGATTTAGTTGCCTTGGACCGTTCGCCGGACCGTTCGTCCTAACGAACGTGATCACCGGATTCTTCTAGGTTAACGAACGTCCGTTCGTTTAACCGTTCTTCTTTTTCTTCTCGTCGGATTTATTCCGCGATCGCGATCTCAGATCCGATCTTCGTTCTAGTTTATCTTCTCGCTCGTTTATCGGAATCAGGTGATTCAAGCGCCTGGAGTTTCGTCTCGAAACCGCCGTTCCGTCTAATCAACTTGAACAAGCTTTTGCTACAGTAAAATTTGACCTAGTCTCAACTTGCTAGAACCGAGTTGTTTTTCTTTCGTCGTTTGTTCGGTTCGTTCTTCCTTTGCAACCGGAGTTCTTAAGTTGAACTTTCTGGTTCGTTCTCTTGTTCGAGTTTTACCTGTGTATTAGATGAGTACTTATTGTGTGGTTACTATTGTTTGCTTACGATAGATTGACCGGAGTGTGACGAGTAGATCTATCACGAGTTTTGAGTGCGAATCATCTTCATCAACATTGCAGGCAAGTTCACACTTTGATCATACCTTTTCTACAACCCATGTTTTATTGCATTAGATCAATCCTCACACATTGCATGATTATGATCTAATTAAATTGTGGGATGGGAAGTAGATGAGGTAGTACCTATTACCTGTATTACTATGAAACCTTTGGGAGTTACTTCTACGTTTGCTTATTATTATGCCTTGCTATGCTAGTAGACGTGGATTGGGTGAGTGATATCCATGACAGATGTGAGTTGATAATTTTAATGGTTTATCTAAGGTGGCAACTTAAACACACATCTGGGTGGATTGAGGCACCTGATGTCTATCAGGACTTGCCTGTTTTTTTTTTGGACCGCCACCCAGGCTCAAAGGGATCATAAGATCTTTCATGCTAGAAACTTCCGTGTGCAGCCACATGCTACTATGGGCTCTGGCATAGTTGACTAAGTTGTGCGAACTCTTACGGGGTGGACTAGCAGATGTAGGGGATGTAGGTGTACCGGTCTACCCCACATGTAAGGTGCTAGTGCTTCTGAAAGACTATGTCTCGGTCATCCGTTTCTCAAACACCATGTAGTGCGAGAAAACAAACGGAGGCGATCGAGTCATGTGGGGAAAAGTGCGCAAACCTCTGCAGAGTAACAAACTAATCATGATTAGCCGTGTCCCCGGTTATGGACAACTTGAGTATCTAGTACTTGAATATCATTGTGAATCTCAACATGTTACTTCTAATTAATGTTGTTGGGTTTTAATTATTTTTAATTGGGATTGAGAATGCTGTCAACCATTCTCAATGTTCAACAACCACCATGATAGTAATTAAATTTATTCCTTTGCAGTAGGGAAAAAATTGGCTTTACGCAAAAACCTTATAACCATAGAGCTTTTCCACCAGCCAAATATGCATATAGTGATAGCCATTGTTCATCATTCTCTATGGTGTGAATTTGCCAGTACATTCAATGTACTGACCCGTTTCGGGCTGCAACGTCTCATGTTGCAGGTTTCTTACGACGAGTAAGTGTTACGTTAGGGTTACGATTTCTACACTCAACTTTGCCGTTGGTGTTGATGGGAATCCACAACCTTGTTGCTTCCGCTATATTGGATTGAGGTAATAGTATTTACGTTACTTTATACATGTGATTTACCTCTGTTATAAATCCTTCGAGTACTGTGTGTGTCAGCATACTGATCCAGGGATGACACATAAGCATAGAGACTTGATCCATTCGGGTTGGGTCGCTACATCTTGATTGTGTGCCTTGCATTTGTCGTTGTAGATCGAAGATTGACTCTTTGGTGATGTAGTTGTTCACGCCGTCGTTGTTGTCGAAGACCGGAGATGAAAATCCTTGCCTATCCATCATAAGACTCGCGCAAATATGAGTGGAAGAAAGGAAAGAACTAGACCAATGTACCTTATCCAATGTTGAGGATGGATCAAAGATCACTCAATAATGTATCAAGGAAATAACACAATTGGTACCGGATCTTGTCAATTCTCACACCTACACAAATAAGGCTTATGGTGGAGCTCGGTGAGGATAGTGGCACAAAAATTTGATGCAAAATGTTAGCAAGAGTCAATAATGTTGGAAAATATTCACAAATTCGCAAGTGAAACAAGTAGACCAATAGCAATATGTGGCACACGGAAACACACACATGGATAGATAAATGGGGTCGTGCAACCAAGGAATGAGCACAAAATGTGGAATCCATGGAAAACGCTCGTGTTGCATAACTCAAGAGAGACGCTAGCACGATTGCTCAAGATGATCCAAGATGATCGGATATGACAATCTTATGTGTAATGTGGTATGATGCTATGGCACTTGCTTACAAGCTCTTCGCTCTCTTTTCTTTTGCTTAAAAGCTTATTCTTCTTCTTTTTTGATATGGCCACTATGCGAAATGCACAAACCAAGATAGCAATTGTGTATATGCGGAACAATCTTGTGACACAAGAGATGATATGATGATACCAATATGATATGGTATGTATGCAATGGAAGGTGTAGATCACTAATGTGCGCAAGTAACGTTGCGGGAAATACTCAAATCGCTAGTCTCGATAGGCAAGTGACGCAAAAAGGGCTAGGGGTTATCAATGCAATTGCAAGGGGAATGTACAATGGTGTCGTCGAGGTTACCGTCCTTGAAGATGGTGAGTGGCGGTGTTCTTGATGTAGATACCAAGATGATGGAGACTCTTCCCTAAGTAGCCGAAACACCTTAGGAAACGACAAAAAACCATGAACTCAAAATCTCAAATGTCAAATGGCGGTAGCGGGATGCGGTGGTGGTGTTGCGGAAGCTCAATGGGAATTGTGAAATGCAATGATGGGTTATGCGAGTAGGCAATGCGGAAGAGGAAGGTAAGGTGGTGGACTATACACGGTGTCGGAGTTGGAAGCTTGGTCCCTAAGTAGCCGAAACACCTTAGGAGACACAACTCACAACACAAACAAAATTGGGTTAAGTTGGGGTGGAAGAAGTGTATGGTGTAAGCCTATGCGGGAGTTATGGTGGTGGTGGTGGTTGGTCAAGAAAAAAACGTCCCTAAGTAGCCGAAACACCTTAGGAGACTCGAATCGCTACTCAAGCAACCACAAATGCTATAAGGAACAAAATTGGTTAGGTTGCGGAAGTTTGTGGTGGTTATGCGGAGGTTGTGGTGGAAGCCCTAGGCAAAGATGCCAAAGTTCCAAAAAATTTATGGAGTCAAATGGTGATGGTACATATCTAGATGGATGGGGGATGTCAATAGCTACTCAACGAGCTAAAGAATGCGAAAATTGGACTCCGGATGTGGAAGTTATGGCCGAAACGGTGAAGCACTCGCGGCTGTCCTGGGGGGGGTCGTGCGCACGGGGGTAGGAGCCCGTGGGCACGGGGTCCCGTGCGCACGGTACAGGTCCGTGGGCACGGGGTGTCCAGAGAGTTTTCGGGGGCCCGTGAGCACGGGGTCTGGGGTCCGTAGGCACGGGGTGCGCGGAAATTTCGCGATTTCTCGGCGGAAATTGGAGATTTCTTGGGCAAAATTGGGGAGATTTTGGGGATGGATTGTGGGGAAAAGATGGGGGAAAGCTAGATACACTTGAAACCAAGCAAATCCATGGATCAAATCCAACAAAATATCATCAAAACCAACAAATCACAAAAAAATTTGGGGCTATTTTTGGTGGGGAATTTTTGAATTTAGGACGAAATCAACAAAACTAGGCTAGAAAACAAAGAGGGGGGGCTCCAATTTCATGAGAAACCATGGATCATGATACCAAAATGATATAGGGTGGAACCCTAAGTGGAGATCTTTCACAAATTGGAGGGGGAATCCCCAAGAACAAGAAGAACACAAGAGGGAAAACAAGAGGAAACACTCAATTGACTAGATCCAATCACACACATGCTAGATCCAAGAACATACAAGAGGTCACAATGATCCAAGAACAACAAAGGAAAGATACAAGATACTAGTTCATCCTAATCCTATGAGGAGAGAGGTCTTGATGATCCTATGATGGGGATCCTTCCCATATGTGGGGTCTTGATATTGGTCACTCCAAAAGGAGGTCTTGATCTCCTAGTGGAGTGGATCCATGGAGCAAAGCTCTCATATGTCTATCATATCCTTTGCTAACCCTAACAAATGGTCTAGGTACGGAATATATAGGTGGCTGGGGCTGAGAGACGAGGTGGATGAAGAGGAGGCCCAAACAGAAATCACATCCGTCCATCCTGTAGGGCCAGTGCGCACGGGGTAAGTTGGGCCTGTGCGCACGGGGGTCCTGTGGGCACGGTACAGGCCCGTGCGCACGGGCTGCTCCGGCGCCAGCTCTCTGTGTAGCCCGTGTGAACGGGGTCTTCGAGGCCTGTGGGCACGGGGTCGCCTGGGAGGTACAGAGATGATCTTCGTGCACTCCTCCTTCTTCCTTGTGGCCTTGGGGTCCTTCTCCTTGGCCTCCGGGAAGCTCCTTAGCTGATTGGCGGCGGTCGCCCTTGTACCTAATGATGCACAACGTTCCGTGGTGAGGTAGCGACCAAGTCCCATAGATATTCATGTAAATCTTGAAGAGGAGCGGGTTCACCTTAAGTCCGGTAGGTCCGCTTGGGGCTTGATCTGCTATGAAGGTGTACATGGAGATGAATGTAGGATGCTCCGCATCATCTATGGTAGGCTCTCATGAGAGTGCTACCCTACAGTACTACTAGCAAGCCATTCCACCGTGCAAACTGCAATACGTGATGGGAGAGAGAGGGAGAAGTGCATGCAGCAGTGCAGGCATGGCAAGGGCAAAATGTTAACTGGAGAGATTTTATTTAGTACAAATAGTCAGAAGCTTAATACTACTATTCACTAGCTTCTTTTTTCAATTGACTGGTCCGCCTGGTTATCAGATTACAAACGCAAATAAAGTGAAAGCTTAATATGTGTAGTAATTAAATAGCTTATTACCTTCTCTTATAAATTAATTTTATAAATATGATCCAGGTTTTTCCATTGTCTCCGCTAATAATCCCTAAATCCACACGCGCATGGCACGTGCCATGGACTAGCAAATGTAGGTCTTTGAATGTGGCGAGGAGGCGGGTACAATTGGGAGTGCAGCGGGCGGCGCCCTGGGCCAAAGTGGGCTGGTGGACTAGCTTTGGCTATAGTATATTGTACTAGGTTAGTAGGTGACCTTGAGCTTGGCTCTTTGCCTCTTCCGGAAGTCAAACAATAATGATGGTACTACGGTAGTATTGTACTACTTCTGGCAATCTGACACCAAATGAACTTCTGCACGTCCACCGCTTGTAAGCAAACGTTTCTCCTCGTGCTGCGAGCCACCACGCACACGTTGGCGAAGGATAAGGCGTAGTAAGCAAGCTTCTCGTCGTTCTGCGAGTTGACAGGACACATCAAAGTTATTTAGTACTCTCTCCAAAAAGGGCCGACCATGTCCATGGCTACCATCCCATGCTCCATCATTGAGTACATGCACTATTCACGTGCCATCGAGGAGAAAAAATATTGCATAGTACTAGGTGCCATCGAAGTGCATGACTCACTTACGCACTGCTTATCTCTATTTTCTTGCATGACACATCCACCTTGATGCTAGATGTCCCGCGTGTTGGCAAAAGGATGAACAAAGCTCACGTAAAAAAGTGGAAGAACATATATTCCCGACAACCGAGAAAGAGCAAGGAACCTCGCAGTGGAGCGTCTGCACTCATAATATTTTATATTATTCAGTGATATAAAATCAACCAAATCTCTCCACATTCCTATACCATTCTATAGTGTGAGAATAACTTTGAATGTTACCTCCGTGGGACACCTAGTTATAGTATATCCATCAGCCCGTGTCGCTTCTCGCTCCTCATCCTTATAGCCTGCCGACTGTACCTTATATACACTTGCTCTTTGAGCAAAGGCCTCCCTAAGCACGCATTAATTTCCTGGACATGCTTCTTTCTACTCAATGTTGCGTGCACTTTGAGCCTGTTGGCAACTTCACTGTTGGCTTGCTGGCTCATCTTGCAATTGACGCTAACACATTGCAACACTCCTGCAAGGCCCAGAGGTTAATTTGAGAACAAGTACCTCGAGGTTAATTTGACAGACATGCCTTATAGGTTGACAGAAGTCATAGCACTTTTTTGGAAAGATGTCGTGAAGTAACATGATAGACCTTCTTTCAAGCCAATTATCATGTCTTCAAAAAACAAAAATTATCAAAAAGTAACGCGATAGACCTTCGATTAACATGTGTTCAAAAAACAAGTACTCCTGCAAGACCCAGAGGTTAATTTTAGAACAAGTACCTCGAGGTTAATTTGACAGACATGCCTTATAGGTTGACAGAAGTCATATCATTTTTTTGGAAAGATGTCGTGAAGTAACACGATAGACCTTCTTTCAAGCCAATTAACATGTGTTCAAAAAACAAAAATTATCAAAAAGTAACGCGATAGACCTTCGATTAATATGTGTTCAAAAAACAAGTACTCCTGCAAGACCCAGAGGTTAATTTGAGAACAAGTACTTCGAGGTTAATTTGATAGACATTCCTTATAGGTTGACAAAAGTCATATCACTTTTTTGGAAAGATGCCGTGAAGTAACACGATAGACCTTCTTTCAAGCCAATTAACATGTGTTCAAAAAACAAAAAATTATCAAAAAGTAATGTGATAGACCTTCGATTAACATGTGTTCAAAAAATAAGTACTCCTGCAAGACCCAGAGATTAATTTGAGAACAGGTACCTCGAGGTTAATTTGACAGACATTCCTTATAGGTTGACAAAAGTCATATCACTTTTTTGGAAAGATGTTGTGAAGTAACACGATAGACCTTCTTTCAAGACAATTAACATGTGTTCAAAAAATATATCAAAAAGTAACGTGATAAACCTTCGATTAACATGTGTTCAAAAAACAAAAAATGTCAAAAATTACAAAACAAATACCTCAAGGTTCAACTAATAGACGGAGCACTATATACATTTAAGCCAGTTAAATGTTTATAGTAACCCATCCCAATAGTTTAACATCGAGTCCACTTCCCATTCGGTCACCCATCTGATGACTACTCCAGCCTCAGCACAGTTAACTTGGGAGTTCTATTGGATGATCAATCGGTAGGGAAGCTGGTCCTTGCCGATATAGGAAGCCTCTTCGCATAGTGGTAGTGACATAGGTGTGGTAACGTGCAAATCTTCATTTATTAGGTCATAGACTCATATTGCACTGGGACATGTGATGTTACGGTAACTAGCCAAGTTACTCAAACTACCTCTCTCCTCATTAACTCATTGCCACATAAGCAAATTTTTTGAGTTGGACTCGATGTTACCGATGAAGTTACTCCCACTGTGGCTAGTCTTATAATACTAGCAATATGCCCGTGCGTTGCACGTAACATCAAGATGTATTTGTATGAGTAGTTTATCTTGTGAGAGAAAAGGATGAACGAGGGAAGGCCTTATTTGCAAATGTGGAGAGGGGTGTGGGTACCTTTTTGGAAAATTGCCATAATTTCCTTCCTATCCGTCACATATAAATCGGATGACCTATATTGCAGGATGGCAGGCACACCATCATCACCAACTCTGTTTTTTATAAGAATAGAGTAGATAACCGAAAGAGTACTTGCTCTTTGAGCAAAGGGCCTCCCTAAGCACGCATTAATTTCCTAGGAATGCTTCTTTCTACTCAATGTTGCGTGCACTTTGAGCATGTTGGCAACTGCACTGCTAGCTTGGTGGCTCATCTTGCAATTGATGCCGACACATTGTAGCACGCCGGCAAGGCCCAGAGGTTAATTTGAGAACAAGTACCTCGAGGTTAATTTGACAGACATGACTTATAAGTTGACAGAGGTCATATCACCTTTTTTGGAAACATGTTGTAAAGTAACGTGATAGACCTTCTTTCAAGTCAATCAGCATGTGTTCAAAAAACAAAAATTATTAAAAAGTAACATGATAGAGCTTCAATTAACATGTGTTCAAAAAACAAAAAATGTCAAAATTACAAAACAAAGACCTCGACATTAACTAGACTGATGGGTCACTGCAACAGTTTATAAAGTCACTGCAAATAAACCTTTGCAGTGACCCATCAGTCTAGTTAATATCGGGTACACTTCCCATCCGGTCACCCATCTCATGACTACTCCAGCCTCAGCATAGTTAACTTGGGAGTTCTGTTAGATGAGCTATCGGTAGGGAAGCTGGTCCTTGCTGATATAGGATGCCTCTGCGTATCATTTATGGCGTACCCGGATGACCGCCTGTAGCCGCCCAATGGCCAATGCTACGTCCCCCGCGACTATAGCAGCTTCCCTAGTCTAGCTGGTTTGCGTGTTTTCCCCTGTTTTTTGCCGCATGCCCACCTATAGAACCGCCCCGCGATGGCCAATTCCTCTCCAATCACCTAGGGAGGCAGTTGAACTGAACAAGTCTAACTTGTTTTTAGTGGGTACATTGACGTGGCATCAAAAGGGTGTGATAGCCGACTCTGGCAAAATAATTGACTACCATGTTGGCATACATGAGCATGGGGCCCACTTGTCAGCGTGCTGGAGGAGGAAGGAACGCAGGACAAAATGGAGCGCGAAAGGGTGCGAATCGATTAGCTCACGTGTGATGTAACACCCCGTATCTAACTTGCCATAATTGTATTCCAAATCTTGCCATTTCCGGCACTAAGTTATGATATTTCCTCGTTGTCGGGTTTTTGTCTTCGTGTTGTTTTGTCTTTGTCATGCATCTCATATCATGCCATCATGTGCATTGCATTTGCATACATGCTCGTCTCATGCATCCGAGCATTTCCCCCGTTGTCCATTTTGCATTCCGGTGCTCCTATGTCCTCCAGTGTCCCTTTCTACCTCTTTTCGTGTGCGGGTCGTCCTCGGATTGGAACGAGACTTGCCAAGCGGCCTTGGTTTACTACCGGTAGACCGCCTGTCAAGTTTCGTGCCATTTGGACTTCGTTTGATACTCCAACGGTTAACCGAGGGACCGAGAAGGCCTCGTGTGTGTTGCAGCCCAACACCGCTCCAAAGTGGCCCAAAACCCACCAAAACCTCCTCCATCATATAGGTCGTTCGATCACGATCGCGTTGCCGAAAACCAAGCTCAATTTGGAGCCTCCTAGCTCCCTCTACCTATAAATATAGACACTCCCCCGAAATTTTCGGATCTTTTCTACCCTAACCCTAGTCCGCCTCTTCCTCCGCGCGACGGACAACGTCCGCCGGCGCTGGACACACTTCGCCGCGGCACTCAGTGCCCGCCACGTGGCATCTCGCCACCCACCGCCGCCGCGGCCCGCTGAAGCCCGGGGAGGGCCCCCGCGGCCCATCTGGCCACCGCCGCCGCCTCGGTCTTCCGCCGCCCGCGCCTCCTCGCTGCGACGCCGCTCGCCGCCCTCCGCCGCACCAGCTCGCCGGCCGGAGCTCGCCGCCGTCCCAGCCCGTGGCCCCGCGCCTCCTCGCACCCCATGGTGGCCAAAGCCACGCCCGCCGCCAGATCCGGTCGGGAGAGGCCGGATCCGCCTCTCCCTCGCCTCCCCGCCGCCTCTTCGAGCTCGCCGGAGCCGCTTCAAGATTGCCGGAGTTGCCTCGGTTCGCGTGCCTCCGGACGAACCCTAGATCTAAGGGTTGACTTTTGCCTCCGCTTCAGTAATTTTTGCATATGTTCATCGTGTCATAACTCTGCAATCGTGGCTCCGTTTCGGGCGTGTAGCATATCGAAATGTTCATCTCGACGAGTACTTCACTTCATCTCATTGCATCATGTTCATTTGAGCTCATCTTGATGCCCTAAATGTTGTTGCAAGAGTGCTAGTTTCTGTTAGTTTCAGATTCATATCAGTAATTGGTCATTTGTCATTTTTGCCATGATTAATGTGTGCCTCCTATGATCTTGAGCTCTACATGAGTTTTGAAGTATGCCATGCCATCTTTACAGGGGTGTATGCCATGTATTTTTGTGATCTCTGTGGTGACTAGCACAAGCATGCAAAGTAGCCCTCTCAATGTTGCTGATTCCAGGGACTTAGAAATATTCTAAGTCTTTGTCCTGTCAATATTTTTATGCCATGTATCCATGTTTCTACAGAGTGATCCATGCCTCTTTTGAGCATGATCAGTAAGGATGTTTTGTAGATATTGTGGTGCTCTATCCATCCATGTCTTTGTTTGCAATTATGGAGCACCCTAGCTTGAGTCAATCGAGCTCTACGTTTGCTATAAAATGTTCCTGGCAGAATGTTTACGTGTTAAGCATTTTTGTCGAGGTTGTTGTAGTTGATCCATGCATGCTATGTTGTTATTCTTGCCATGTTTAGCTTCTATGCCATGTCTACTTGCTGGGTGTATGCTTAGTTTGTCATGTAATGCCTTGTGGTGAGTGCATCGAGCTCATAAACATGCCTACTTAATATCTGTTTTGCCATGTTCCAGTTTTCTGCCAAGTCTGAATCTGTTAACGATAATTGCTATGTTCACATGGTTGCCATTGTATTTTCTGACCCCTTTTGGCTTCTGGCCAGTAAGGGACTTTTGTTGTATGCTTTGTGTAGCTTCATGCCATGCCTTGCTTTGCCATGATATGTTCCTGTAGCATGTAGTTATCTTGCTCTAAACATTGCTTCCTGATGTTAAATTCCTGACTTGTTATTTTCACTAAGTCTGAAACCTGTTATCTTTTGCACTTTTGCCATTCTTGTTTGAACCTGCTATTGAGTGAGTTAGCCGTAGCTCAGTGTTCATCTTTTGTCAAGCATCTTGAGTGGATCCCTTCCATGTATTTTGTTGTTATGTTAGAGTGCTGTAGCATGTTGTTCTTGATGCATTTAGATGGCCTCATGTTGTTAATCGCAGATCGGTGCCATATTTGTTTTGCTTGTCATTTGCAAACCGTGCATCCGATTCCGGTGATCTTTATATCGATTTCGACCAAAATCAACTCCTCTTTCTAGTGGCACTCTTGGTTTTCCAAGTTGAGACCAGGTTCAGTCTTTCCTTTCCGAAGCATGCATATGCATTGCATATCATGTCCCGCATCTCATGCCATGTTTAGCATCATGTTGCTTGTGCATTGCATGTGGTTGATTGTGTCTCCCTTTGCTTGTGTTCTTGATTGGGTAGAGCCGGGAGACGAGTACGTGACCTAGGAGCCCGTTGAGTACGCTTACGAGGATCAAGCTAACGTCAACTCAGAGAACTTTGCAGGCAAGATGACCATACCCTCGAAATCACTTCTATCTTTGCTTGCTAGATGCTCGCTCTATTGCTATGCCTATGCTACGATACCTACCACTTGCTTATCATGCCTCCCATATTGCCATGTCAAACCTCTAACCCTCCTTGTCCTAGCAAACCGTTGTTTGGCTATGTTACCGCTTTGCTCAGCCCATTTTATAGCGTTGCTAGTTGCAGGTGAAGATTGGAGTTTGTTCCTTGTTTGGAACATGTTTATTGTTGGGATATCATTATTATATCTTGTCTACTTTAAGGCATCTGTACACTTGGTAAAGGGTGGAAGGATTGGCCTTATGCCTGGTGTTTTGTTCCACTCTTGCCGCCCTAGTTTCCGTCATACCGGTGTCATGTTCCTTGATTTTTGCGTTCCTTACACGGTTGGGTTATAATGGGAACCCCTTGACAGTTCGCCTTGAATAAAACTCCTCCAGCAAGGCCCAACCTTGGTTTTACCATTCACCACCTAGCCTTTTCCCTTGGGTTTCACGGACTCAAGGGTCATCTTCATTTTTAAACCCCAGGGCCAGTGCTCCTCTGAGTGTTGGTCCAAACTGAGCTGCCTGCGGGGCCACCTCGGGGAAACTTGAGGGTTGGCTTTACTCATAGCTAGTCTCATCCGTTGTGCCCTAAGAACGAGATATGTGCAGCTCCTATCGGGATTTGTCGGCACATTCGGGTGGCTTTGCTGGTTTAGTTTTACCATTGTCAAGATGTCTTGTAACCGGGATTCCGAGTCTGATCGGATTGTCTTGGGAGAAGGAATATCCTTCATTGACCATGAGAGCTTGTGATGGGCTAAGTTGGGACACCCCTGCAGGGATTTGATCTTTCGAAAGCCGTGCCCGCGGTTATGGGCAGATGGGAATTTGTTAATGTCTTGTTGTAGAAAACCTTAAAACTTAACTTCATTAAAATGAACCAACAGAGTGTGTGGCCGTGATGGTCTCTTTTCGGCGGAGTCCGGGAAGAGAACACGGTCTCGTGTTATGCTTGAACGTAGGTTGTTCTAGGATCACTTCTTGATCATAGTTTATCGATCGTACCTTTGCCTTCTCTTCTCGCTCTCATTTGCGTATGTTAGACACCATATATGCTAGTCGCTTGCTGCAGCTCCACCTCATACCTTTTACCCTTCCTATAAGCTTAAATAGTCTTGATCGCGAGGGTGTGAGATTGCTGAGTCCCCGTGACTCACAGATTAGTTCCAAAACCAGATGCAGGGGCCGATGATACCGCTGCAGGAGATTCGACTGAGCTCAAGTGGGTGTTCGATGAGGACTCAGGACGATACTACGTTTCCTTTCAAGACGATCGGTAGTGGTGCCCAGTTGGGGCGATCGGGGACTTTGTCGCATTTGGGGTTGTTCTTTATTTTGGTTCCGTAGTCGGACCTTGATTGTATCTGGATGAATGTAATGATATTTATGCTATTGTGTGACATGGTGAGTGTAAGCCAACTATGTATCTCTTTCCCTTATTCATTACATGGGTTGTTGTGAAGATTACCTCACTTGCGACATTGCTTACAATGCGGTTATGCCTCTAAGTCGTGCTTTGACACGTGGGAGATATAGCCGCATCGTGGGCGTTACAAGTTGGTAATCAGAGCCTTCCCAAACTTTAGGAGCCCCCCTGCTTGATCGAATCGCTAGCGTTGTTGAGTCTAGAAAAATGTTTTGAGTCATTTAGGATTATATATATCGGAGAGTAGGATTCTTTTTACTCCTCAGTCCCTTCGTCGCTCTTGTGAGGCATCCTGACGTAGAGTTTTGACTCTTCTCTTCTCAAATTTCACTAATTTTTTTTAGGATCACGCGGGTATCTTGGAATCGTTCCGATGGATTTGTGACGAGAACATTGTTCTTGGTGCCTCCTGACATTTAGGGGTTGTGGCAGTGTCCCGGGGAGTTGAGCTCCGAGGTGTTGTCGTCACAATTTTATCGTTGCAATTTTGGAATACCTGAGTTTCACCGACATCGAAAATCTCTTTTATGCAGTTGTTGGTGAGATAACCTCGACACCACCCAGTACTGGGTCGGGAGTTCAGGAGTATTGCCATAACTCGTATAACAGATGCTTTTCGAAGGTTGAGGTAAATGATTTCCGAAGGTTTCTTGGTTATGTGTTGAAGGATGGATACAGCTAGATGTAGGATTTGCTAGCTTTGGGTGAGATACTATGCTTCCCCTGTATCCCCAACACCTGATTGCATAACCGGAAAGGTTCGGGAGTTTCATAGGTGGGAATTCATGTAGCTCTAGTATTTCTTCCGCGGATATTTGGTTTATGGAAGTGTGACCATTTCAATTGGAATGCATTCGTTCATTTTGTTTGGATGTTAAGACTATATGTTGCAATTTCAATCCATTTGATTCAGCTTGAACTTATGTCTGTCAAGATGCTAACGGATGTCACCCTCTTCAGGATGGCTCCTCCAACGCATTCGAATCCTGATCCGCCACCACCACCTCCACCTCCAGAGGCATGGCAAGCTTTGATGGCCGCTACCAATGCCAACACGCAGCTGATCATGCAAATATTGCAAGAGCGCAACCAAGGGAATCAAGGCCATGGCAACAATCAGAATCAGTTTGCTACACTCAACCAGTTCCTCGCAAACCAGCCAAAGACCTTCAGCAACTGTGTCGAGGCAACATACGCTAATGATTAGCTCGTGGATATCTGCAAGCATTTCTAGTGCAGCAACGTCAGGCCTAAGGACTTTGTCAAGTTTGGCTCATTCCAACTCAAAGACCAAGCTGCAGAATGGTATCAGCAATACAAAGATTCCAGAGGAGGTCGTGTGATTACCTGGGATGAATTCCATCAAGACTTCAAAGCTCACCACATTCCTCAGAGTGTTGTTGAGAGCAAGCGTGAGGAGTTCCGCAATCTGAAGCAAGGCAGCTTGTCTGTTTACCAGTATAACATCATGTTCCAGAAGCTCGCTCGTTTCGCTAAGCAAAACGTCCCTGACGAGAAGAGCATGATTTATCAGTTCAGAGGTGGCCTCAGAGAAGATCTTCAACTAGCTCTCGTGCTTTTTGAGCCGCAGAAGTACGATGAGTTTTACAATATGGCACTGGAACAAGAGACTGCTCAATTCAAGTGCGATGCTTCCAAGAAACGAGTCAGGGATGCAACTCCTTCTTCCTCAACTCAAGTGGTGACTAAGCAGCAAAAGTATTTGTTGCCTCCTCCTCCTCCGTTCCGTCAGCCTTATCAGTAGAAGAGCAAAGGTGGCAATGGATCTTCCCACCCACCCAACCCAGGCTTTCAGAACAAGACTTCGTCTCATGCTCCAAGATCAAGTGCTCCGTATCACCGTCCGCTTCTAGAGGTCACGTGCAACAACTGTCAGCAGAAGGGTCATTATGCCAACAAATGCTTCAATCAGAGGCGTCTTCCTCCTCCTCCTATGAGGTCTGCCAGCACCGCAGTGGTGAAGCATAATCCCAAGCACGCCAAGGTCAACATGATGAACGCAACTCAGGCAGAGGACTCGTCAGATGTGATTATGGGTAACCTTCCTGTTAACGACATTCCTGCAAAAGTTCTTTTTGACTCTGGTGCATCGCATTCTTTCATGTCATTCCCATTTGCATCGGATCACAACTTTGGCACTAAGCCATTACCTAAAGCATTGCAAGTTGTTTCTCCGGCTAAGCATTTGAGTTCTAGCATGATGGTCCCAGATATTTCTATCATGATGGGCGACTTCAAGTTTCTGGCTTCTCCAATGGTCCTTGGTAACTCGGATATTGATCTTATTCTTGGAATGGACTGGCTTTCTAAGCACAAGGCTTAGCTTGATTGTGCTGCCAGACATATTCAATTGACACATTCATCTGAGGATGTAATCGTCTTTGCCGCTCGTGATAATACCATTCGACTGTTTTCTCTCAATGAGAAGGGCGAGCTGGATGCCATTTCTCAGATTCCAGTCGTTTGTGAATATCAAGACGTCTTTCCAGAAGAGCTTCCAGGAATGCCTCCGCACCGACCAGTTGAATTCGTCATCGATCTTGAGCCTGGCACGGAACCTGTTTTGCAAACGTCCTTACAAGCTTGGACCTGAAGAGTTGAAGGAGCTGAAGAAACAACTCGATATTCAAGAGCGTATTGGTCTCATCCGACCAAGTTCTTCTCCATGGGGTTGTGGTGTTCTTTTTGTCAAGAAGAAGGATGGAACGGATCGACTTTGTGTCGACTACCGTCCATTGAACAAGAAGACCATAAAGAACAAGTACCCACTTCCCAACATCAATGAGCTTTTCGAACAACTCAAAGGTGCTCAAGTATTTTCCAAGCTTGATCTCCGTATGGGCTATCATCAGATTCGCATTCGTGAAGAAGATATCCCTAAGACAGCGTTCAGAACAAGCTATGCTTCATATGAATACACTGTCATGTCTTTCGGCCTTGTCAATGCTCCTCCAACATTCTCTCGCATGATGAACTTCATCTTCAACGCCTACACAAATGACTTCGTCTTGGTCTACCTCGATGACATTTTGGTCTTTTCCAAGAACAAGGAGGATCATGCCAAGCACTTGAGATTGGTGCTGGATAAACTCACAGAACATCAGTTCTATGCAAAGTTTTCTAAGTGCGAGTTTTGGCTCGATGAGGTTCTCTACCTTGGGCATATCATCTCTGCCAAGGGCATAGCTATTAATCCTGAGAAGGTGTCTGCAATTGTGAATTGGGAACCACCTCAGAACGTGAAGCAACTCCGCAGCTTCCTTGGTCTCGCAAGCTATTGTCGAAGGTTCGTTGAGAACTTCTCTAGGATTGCGAAGTGTCTTTCCAACCTCCTGCAGAAGCATGTGAAGTATGTCTGGTCGCCTGAATGTGACATCGCTTTCAACACCCTGAAAGAGAAGTTAGTTACTGCTCCAATTCTGACTCCTCCTGATGAATCCAAACCGTTCGAGGTTTTCTGTGATGCTTCCCTTCAAGGTCTTGGTGCAGTGTTGATGCAAGAGAAGAAAGTTGTGGCCTATACCTCTCGCCAGTTGAAGCCCAACAAAAAGAACTACCCCACTCATGACCTCGAGTTGGCGGCAGTTGTCCATGCTCTGTTAACTTGGAGACATCTCTTATTGGGAAGAAAAGTGGACATCTTCACTGATCATAAGAGTCTCAAGTACATCTTCACTCAGCCAAACCTCAACCTCAGGCAGACTCGTTGGGTCGAGATGATTCAAGAGTATAATTCGAGTATCGAATATACTCCAGGGAAGGCCAATGTAATTGCTAACGCATTGAGCAGGAAGGCTTACTGCGAGAGTTTGATTATCAAGCCTTACCGACTAGAGCTTTCTGAAGCTTTCCACAAACTCAATCTACAAGTTGTTCCTCAAGGATTTCTTGCCAACCTCCAAGTCTCTCCTACTTTGAAAGATCAGATTCGCGAGGCTCAACTTCTTGATGCTATGGTGAAGAAGGTGAAGATTGGGATTGCCAAGAGTCAACCCAACTACAAGTGCTATCGCCTTGATGACAAGGATACTCTATTCTTCGAGGATCGAATTGTTGTTCCTAAAGGTGACCTTCGTAAAGTCATTATGAACGAGGCTCACAATTCACTCCTCTCTATTCACCCTGGAAGTACAAAGATGTACCAGGACCTCAAGCAGTCGTATTGGTGGACTCGAATGAAGCGCGAGATTGCTCAGTTCGTGAATGAATGTGATGTCTGCAGAAGAGTGAAAGCAGAACACCAACGACCAGCTGGTCTCCTCCAACCTCTTGCCATTCCAGAATGGAAGTTTGACCATATTGAGATGGATTTCATGACTGGATTTCCCAAGTCCAAGCGTGGCAATGATGCTATCTTCCTTATCATCGACAAACTCACTAAAGTGGCTCATTTTCTTCCTATCAAAGAATCTATCACATCAGCTCAGTTGGCAGAGCTATATACCTCCAGGATTGTCTCTCTGCACGGCATTCCACAGTTGATATCTTCAGATCGTGGCAGCATCTTCACCTCTAAGTTCTAGGACTCCTTTCAGAAGGCCATGCGCACCAACATTTGCTTCAGCACAACTTTTCATCCTCAAACAAGTGGCCAAGTCGAGCGAGTAAATCAGATTCTTGAAGATATGCTCAGGGCTTGTGTCATTGCTTTCGGTATGAAGTGGGAAGATTGTCTTCCATATGCCGAGTTCTCCTACAACAACAGCTTCCAAGCGAGTTCGGGCAAGGCCCCATTCGAAATTCTCTATGGCAGGAAGTGCCGTACTCCTCTTAACTGGTCAGAGACTGGTGAACGCCAACTTCTTGGTAATGACTTGATCACAGAGGCTGAAGATATGTGCAAATTCATTCGTGAAAATCTCAAAGCCACGCAATCGCGCCAGAAGAGTTACTATGATAGCAAGCATCGTGACTTGGCTTTCGAGATCGGAGACCATGTCTACCTCCACGTCTCTCCAATGAAAGGTACTCGTCACTTTGGTATCAAAGGGAAGCTTGCCCCTAGATACGTGGGTCCTTTCAAGATCATTGGCAAAAGAGGCGATCTCACCTATCAACTTGAGCTTCCATCCAAATTTGCAAACGTGCACGACGTGTTCCATGTGTCTCAACTCCGCAAGTGTTTCAAGACTCCTGACCGCACCATCAACTTTGAAGAGATTGATCTCCAAGAAGACATGTCTTATCATGAGCACCCCATTACCATTCTTGAAGAAACTGAGTGCAAGACTCGCAACAAGTCTATCAAATTCATGAAAGTCAAGTGGTCACATCATTCCGACCGTGAAGCCACCTGGGAACGTGAGGACCACCTCTGTTCTGAGTACCCGGAGTTTTTCCAGTCCTAGATCTCGGGACGAGATCCTTTCGTAGTGGTGGAGTGTTGTAACACCCCGTATGTAACTTGCCATAATTGTATTCCAACTCTTGCCATTTCCAGCACTAAGTTATGATATTTCCTCGTTGTCGGGTTTTTGTCTTCGTGTTGTTTTGTCTTTGTCATGCATCTCATATCATGTCATCATGTGCATTGCATTTGCATACGTGCTCGTCTCATGCATCCGAGCATTTTCCCCGTTGTCCGTTTTGCATTCTGGCACTCCTATGTCCTCCAGTGTCCCTTTCTACCTCTTTTCGCGTGCGGATATTAAACGTCCTCGGATTGGACCGAGACTTGCCAAGCGGCCTTGGTTTACTACCGGTAGACCGCCTGTCAAGTTTCGTGCCATTTGGACTTCGTTTGATACTCCAACGGTTAACCGAGGGACCGAGAAGGCCTCGTGTGTGTTGCAGCCCAACACCCCTCCAAAGTGGCCCAAAACTCACTCTGTGCATTTAAAAACCGAACCGAAAAACCATACCAAAAATAAACCGAACCGAACCAATTTTATGGTTTTTATGGTTTCTAGTTTCGGTATGGTATGAACTTTTCATACCGATTTGAACTTGGTTTTTATGGTATATACCGGAAAACCGAACGGTTAACCAAATAAACCGAAGTAAAAAATAAATTTATATTTCTTGAGATGAACAACCATACAAGTTGTCATTTTTCTTGTACATGAGTCAAATGCACTACTAAGCACATAATTTTTTCTTGTAACATAGTCATTTTTCTATTTTTAAAATGCTAAGCACGTCCATAACCATCAACAGATGAATCAATGCATGCATATATACTTATATATATAGTCATATACTATTTGTGTAGAATAGTATGTGTTTTGAGTCATAAATTTGCTAATTATTATTACATCATTTCCAAATTCGCGTCAACTTTGGTTTTTATGGTATATACCGAAACCATACCGAAATAATTTGGTATATACTGAAATAATTTGGTATATACCGAAACCAAACCGTATTTTAACTTCATACCATATTTACCGAAGTATTAATACCATACAAACTGAAAAACCGTATAAATCGAACCATGTAAACCAAATAAACCAAACGCACAGGGTGACCTAAAACCCACCTAAACCTCCTCCATCATCTAGGTCGTTCGATCACGATCGCGCGGCCGAAAGCCGAGCTCAATTAGGAGCCTCCTAGCTCCCTCTACCTATAAATATAGACACTCCCCCGAAATTTTCGGATCTTTTTACCCTAACCCTAGTCCCTCTCTTCCTCCGCGCGCCGGACAACGTCCGCCGGCGCCGGACACACTTCGCCGCGCCACTCAGTGCCCGCCACGTGGCGTCCCGCCACCCACCGCCGTCGCGGCCCGCCGAAGCCCAGGGAGGGCCCCGCGGCCCATCCGGCTACTGCCACCGCCTCGGTCTTCCGTCGCCCGCGCCTCCTCGCTGCGACGCCGCTCGCCGCCCCCGACGCCGTTCGCCGCCCTCCGCCGCACCAGCTCGCCGGCCGGAGCTCGCCGCCGCCCCAGCCCGCGGCCCCGCGTCTCCTCGCGCCCCACGGTGGCCGAAGCCGCGCCCGCCGCCAGATCCGGTCGGGAGAGGCCGGATCTGCCTCTCCCTTGCCTTCCCGCCGCCTCTTCGACCTCGCCGGAGCCGCTTCGAGCTCGCCGGAGTTGCCTCGTTTCGCGTGCCGCCGGACGAACCCTAGATCTGAGGGTTGACTTTTGCCTCCGCTTCAGTAATTTTTGCATATGTTCATCGTGTCATAACTCTGCAACCGTGGCTCCGTTTCAGGCGTGTAGCATATCGAAATGTTCGTCTCGACGAGTACTTCACTTCATCTCATTGCATCATGTTCATTTGAGCTTATCTTGATCCCTAAATGTTGTTGCAAGAGTGCTAGTTTCTGTTAGTTTCAGATTCATATCAGTAATTGGTCATTTGTCATTTTTGCCATGACTAATGTGTGCCTCCTATGATCTTGAGCTCTACATGAGTTTTGAAGTATGCCATGCCATCATTACAGGGGTGTATGCCATGTATTTTTGTGATCTCTGTGGTGACTAGCACAAGCATGCAAAGTAGCCCTCTCAATGTTGCTGATTTCAGGGACTTAGAAATATTCTAAGTCTTTGTCCTGTCAATATTTTTATGCCATGTATCCATGTTTCTACAGAGTGATCCATGCCTCTTTTGAGCATGACCAGTAAGGATGTTTTGTAGATATTGTGGTGCTCTATCCATCCATGTCTTTGTTTGCAATTATGGAGCACCCTAGCTTGAGTCAATCGAGCTCTACGTTTGCTATAAAATGTTCCTGGTAGAATGTTTACGTGTTAAGCATTTTTGCCGAGGTTGTTGTAGTTGATCCATGTATGCTATGTTGTTGTTCTTGCCATGTTTAGCTTCTATGCCATGTCTACTTGCTGGGTGTATGCTTAGTTTGTCATGCAATGCCTTGTGGTGAGTGCATCGAGCTCGTAAACATGCCTACTTAATATCTGTTTTGCCATGTTCCAGTTTTCTGCTAAGTCTGAATCTGTTAACGATAATTGCTATGTTCACATGGTTGCCATTATATTTTCTGATCCCTTTTGGCTTCTGGCCAGTAAGGAACTTTTGTTGTATGCTTTGTGTAGCTTCATGCCATGCCTTGCTTTGCCATGATATGTTCCTGTAGCATGTAGTTATCTTGCTCTAAACATTGCTTCCTGATGTTAAATTCCTGACTATTTTCACCAAGTCTGAAACCTGTTATCTTTTGCACTTTTGCCATGCTTGTTTGAACCTGCTATTGAGTGAATTAGCCGTAGCTCAGTGTTCATATTTTGTCAAGCATCTTGAGTGGATCCCTGCCATGTATTTTGTTGTTATGTTAAAGTGCTGTAGCATGATGTTCTTGATGCATTTAGATGGCCTCATGCTGTTAATCGCAGATCGGTGCCATATTTGTTTTGCTTGTCATTTGCAAACCGTTCATCCGATTCCGGTGATCTTTATATCGATTTCGACCGAAATCAACTCCTCTTTCCAGTGGCACTCTTGGTTTTCCAAGTTGAGGCCAGGTTCAATCTTTCCTTTCTGAAACATGCATATGCATTGCATATCACGTCCCGCATCTCATGCCATGTTTTGCATCATGTTGCTTGTGCATTGCACGTGGTTTATTGTGTCTCCCTTTGCTTGTGTTCTTGATTGGGTAGAGCCGGGAGACGAGTACGTGACCAAGGAGCCCGTTGAGTACGCTTACGAGGATCAAGCTAACGTCAACTCGGAGAACTTTGCAGGCAAGATGACCATACCCTCGAAATCACTTCTATCTTTGCTTGCTAGATGCTCGCTCTATTGCTATGCCTATGCTACGATACCTACCACTTGCTTATCATGCCGAAGATATTGCCATATCAAACCTCTAACCCTCCTTATCCTAGCAAACCGTTGTTTGGCTATGGTACCGCTTTGCTCAACCCCTCTTATAGCGTTGCTAGTTGCAGGTGAAGATTGGAGTTTGTTCCTTGTTTGGAACATGTTTATTGTTGGGATATCATTATTATATCTTGTCTACTTTAGGGCATCTATACACTTGGTAAAGGGTGGAAGGCTCGGCCTTATGCCTGATGTTTTGTTCCACTCTTGCCGCCCTAGTTTCCGTCATACCGGTGTTATGTTCCTTGATTTTTGCGTTCCTTACACGGTTGGGTTATAATGGGAACCCCTTGACAGTTCGCCTTGAATAAAACTCCTCCAGCAAGGCCCAACCTTGGTTTTACCATTCACCACCTAGCCTTTTCCCTTATGTTTCGCGGACTCAAGGGTCATCTTTATTTTTAAACCCCCGGGCCAGTGCTCCTCTGAGTGTTGGTCCAAACTGAGCTGCCTGCGGGGCCACCTCGGGGAAACTTGAGGGTTGGTTTTACTCGTAGCTAGTCTAATCCATTGTGCCCTGAGAATGAGATATGTCGAGATGTCTTGTAACCGGGATTCCGAGTCTGATCGGATTGTCTTGGGAGAAGGAATATCCTTCGTTGACCGTGAGAGCTTGTGATGGGCTAAGTTGGGACACCCGTGCAGGGATTTGATCTTTCGAAAGCCGTGCCCGCGGTTATGGGCAGATGGGAATTTGTTAATGTCCGGTTGTAGAAAACCTTA
The DNA here is from genome assembly GCF_056163025.1 of Triticum urartu. Classification (NCBI taxonomy): domain Eukaryota; kingdom Viridiplantae; phylum Streptophyta; class Magnoliopsida; order Poales; family Poaceae; genus Triticum; species Triticum urartu. The sequence goes on along the minus strand of NC_141874.1, from coordinate 349,384,546 downwards.
AAACTTAACTTCATTAAAATGAATCAACAGAGTGTGTGGCCGTGATGGTCTCTTTTCGGCGGAGTCCGGGAAGAGAACACGGTCTCGTGTTATGCTTGAACGTAGGTTGTTCTAGGATCACTTCTTGATCATAGTTTATCGATCGTGCCTTTGCCTTCTCTTCTCGCTCTCATTTGCGTATGTTATCCACCATATATGCTAGTCGCTTGCTGCAGCTCCACCTCATACCTTTTACCCTTCTTATAAGCTTAAATAGTCTTGATCGCGAGGGTGTGAGATTGCTGAGTCCCCGTGACTCACAGATTACTTCCAAAACCAGATGCAGGGACCGATGATACTGCTCCAGGAGATTCGACTGAGCTCAAGTGGGAGTTCGATGAGGACTCAGGACAATACTACGTTTCCTTTCCAGACGATCAGTAGTGGTGCCCAGTTGGGGCGATCGGGGACTTTGTCCCATTTCGGGTTGTTCTTTATTTTGGTTCCGTAGTTGTACCTTGATTGTATCTGGATGAATGTAATGATATTTATGCTATTGTGTGACGTGGCGAGTGTAAGCCAACTATGTATCTCTTTCCCTTATTCATTACATGGTTTGTTGTGAAGATTACCTCACTTGCGACATTGCTTACAATGCGGTTATGCCTCTAAGTCGCGCTTCGACACGTGGGAGATATAGCTGCATCGTGGGCGTTACATGTGATGACCACTGGAGCAATCCACTCAGATTGTACTTCTACTACTCTTATAAAAAACAGAGTTGGTGATGATGGTGTGCCTGCCATCTTGCAATATAGGTCGTCTGATTTATATCTGACGGATAGGAAGGAAACTATGGCAATTTTGTAAAAAGATCCCCTCTCCACATTTACAGATAAGGCCTTCCCTCATTCAATCTTTTCTCTCACAATATAAACTACTCATACAAATGCATCTTGATGTTATGTGAAACGCACGGGAATCTTGCTAGTACTTTAAAAAATTCGTGCAAACACGGCCGGTTATACTGTGATTAGGTGATCGTGCGATTGGCTCTTCGCCTCTTCTGGAAGTCGAACAACGATGATGGTTCTACAGTATAGATACTTCTGGCAATGTGACACCGAATGAACTGCTGCATGTCCACCAGTTGTATTAAGCGCGCTATTGTAAAGCAAAAGCTTCTCCTCGTCCTGCGAGCCACCGCGCGCGCGTGAGCAAGGGAGAGGTCATACTAGTAGTAAGCAAAGCTTCTCCTCGTTTGCGAGTTGACGGGACACATCAAAAGTAGTGTATTAGTCTCCAAAAGGGGCTGACCATGTCCATGACTACCATCCCGTGCTCCGTCATTTAGTGCGTGCACGATTCATGTTCCATTGAGAAAATAATGTTGCGTACGTGCCATCAAATAGAATAACTTAATTTATAGATCGAACTTTGATTCTTCCACGCGTGGTTCCCATGAACAACTACTACACTCTCCAAATTATCCGGTGAGATGCCTCTTCGTACAGAAATGAGCTCACCGTGTACCCACGCGTGAGTATCAGGGAAAGATGCAAAGAGTATCCACGTCGGTGCCTGCACCTCTTCTCTTCGTGCTCGTATTCCTTTTTTGTGTGATATGTGCACATACTCCACCTACGTTCGTGACCGTTGGTGAGTCTCTCCTACTATACTTAACTCCATTTTCTTGCATGACACGTGGACCTGGATGTTGGATGTCCCACGTGTCGGCAAAACCTAGAAGTACGCTTTCCGACGACCGAGAAGGAGCAAAAAACCTCACGGTGGAGCGTCTGGACTCTAATATTTTTATTCGGCGATATAAAATCTACCCAATCTTCTCCACAATAGACCGGAAGAGTCCGAAACACGGCAGCCCAGTGTAGTTACATCATACATGGCCAACCCACGCTATCACCATATTTCTTGGCCTCCGTGCGACACCTAGCTCTAGTAATCCACCAACCCGTATCGCTTCTCCCTCCTCGTCTCTCATAAAGTGCGGCGGGCTGGTGATTTTGCCGTCTATTGAGGTCATGATGTAGGGTAGAACCCTAGTGGCCCGATCTTTCACGATAGGAGTGGGATCCCGCAAAGAACACGAAGAACACGAGGTGGAAAGAGAGGGAAATCACAAGGGGAACACAAGAGAAACACTAGACCAACAAGAATAAGTCACACATGTGCTAGATCCTCGAATACATAAGAGAAGACACACGATCCACGGACAACTAAGCACGATACAAGGGTAGCCGGTCTTCTCCGTGAGGAGGTCTTGAATCCACGGGGGGATCTTCCCTTAGAAAGGGGGCTTGAATCCAAAGGGATCTTCTCCGAAGAGGCCGCAGTCTCTCGCACGGAGGAGATCCGATATGGATGAGCGTAGCTCTATCTCTCAAATGAGCTATCACAACACTGACCCTAGAAAGGAGGAGGTGGAGGAGTTTATATAGTCTAGGTCCACGAAGGGGTAAGTGAGGGGCGAAAGGGTACATGGGCTTCGGCCCGAGTGTCTGCGCGCAGGCAGGGCCAGAAGTTCCGGGGACGGCCGGAAGGTCCGGGCGCCGGAGGTTCCGGGCAGGGTCCGGGCTATCCAGAGAGTTGGCACACTCTTGGACGGCTTCGGTGCAGCAGGGCCGGAGGTTCCGGTGGCCGGAAGTTCCAGGCTTTCCAGAAGCTTGTCCAGGCTTCTTCTTCCTTCTCTTCCACACTTCCCTCGCGGATGGTGTAGGTGATCCTTGGCGCTTGCACTCCTCCTCGTCATCCGTGAAGCTCCGAAAATACCTATGCATGCACAATGGAGGGTCAAGTAGTATACCATCCTCGAAGGGGTCAAGTGAGCACGTGTAAAGAAGAGGATTCACCATTATGTATGTGAAGTAGATGTCGCACGTGTCACTTGCCGAATGAACTCTTGACATGGTGATGTGCATAGGATGCTCCGCATCATCCCCTCCCCCTTGGGAAAGATCTGACCTCGGATCAAAATCCAAATCACCATGGGAAAGAGATGGCATCGCCATGTAGTAGTGGCCGATCACCAAGTTCTCATCATCTTGAAGCTTGAAATGGGCACTCTCCAATGTCGCACCGTCTCGTGATTCCTTCAAAAGGAGCAAGGAGAACAAACACTTGGAAAAATAAATGCGGTTAGCGTTAGTGCAAAACCAAGCATTCAAGAGGTGATTCACCAACAAGTGTTGTCATCAAGCATAGCATATGGTTTGACAAAGGATTGTGACATGGCATGTAAGCACATAAATTGAGCATAAGCAAACAAACCATGGGGACAAGCATGTGAATGTGAGGTAGTGATGCAAATATGTGTGACAAGAGAAGAAACATCTACCTCAAGTTCATAGCAAGCATTCACAAATTGCTCAATGTAAGGTCGATGGTAGGCATAGGAATCATTCACAACACCAAGTAAAATGAAGTGTCTAAACACATGGGTCAAGTGCAAGACAATCCAAGCATAATGTGCATTGGGTGTAGTGAATATCGTGTGGCACTCAACACAATGGAAAGAGCAATTGTTCATCATGTGTGAGGCAATCAAGGCAAGCATGTAGCAATCAATGGGACATGGCATATGTGAAGTGATGACATTGTTGCAACCAAACATATGAGAGGAGCAAGTAATCCAAGAATTGGATGCAACACACAAGGCATATATATCATGATGCATGGAACGGTGAGAATGACAAGTGGAAGCAAGATCTCTAACATGTGTGCCATCAAGTGGTCCAAGATGAACAATGAGTCTCATGGTGCAAGCAACACAAGTGGTATGATCCGTCATATCCATGCTCAAGAAAGATGTCACCTTGTAGGCGTGTCCTTGTGCGTCCTTCACAATGCCGAAGTACAAGCAAGTGCGTTGTAGAATCGTCGTGGTAGAAGGTGGTTCGCTCTCAAGAGCTCGGATGGTCAACTCATGTGAAGTGGAAGTTGACACGAAGTCCAAGTATCCTACACATGCACACAACAAAAGAAAGAACATATGCACATGGTAGATAAACACATCATCCATCATGATGGTTCTCTTCTCTTGCACATAACCATTAGAAACACAAGTGCATGAATAATATGATGCAACAATGGCAATATTCATGGCACTAGATATATGGTTCAAAGAGGTAAGACAAGCATGCTTCACAAGGAATATGTCAAAATCTCCAAATAGATGTGAGAATGCTATGGGGGCAATCTCATGAGCAAGGCGAAATGCATCGTTGCACTCAATACATGGCAAATCATCTAGCATGAGAGAGGCAACATATGGAGATATATGACAAGAAGGAATAACAATCATGTGCAAAGCATGTAGATGGTTGTCATCAACCGCATGAAATGAGCAAGTATGAATCATCGGTGATGCAACAAGGCAAGCAACCAGAGTAATCAAGTCGTGCAAGCTAGTAGTGCAAAGATGCAACATACTAGAGGAGATCATGGCAATCATGTCATGTGAGCAAATAATAGGCATAGACAATGCACATGACATATCGCAAGCACGAACACAAAGCATGATCATAGTATCATCATAGGAATGGGGCACAAAGCAAATACGGCAATAACAAGTGATATCTCCACCAAGCTTGCAAATACACATACAAGTAGTAGAATCAATCATCATGCATAATGCAAAGCATGGGTCACAAATGCATGGCAAAAGCATAGGAATGAGCATATCAAGCAAAGTGAACATGGCAAGATGGGCAAAGGATATATAATGGACAACAACCCATAGCCAAGTGAGGGTCATGTAGAAGAAATGCGTGAAGACTTCGCGTGAAGAGAGGGGAAAGGCAATCCATGGGATCCCAAGCCATCATTTCTCTCTAGAGCTCGTTTTGTCAACTCGTGGGATTGCGAGGTTGACAAGAATTCAAGTGTACCTACACAAAAGAGACACAAACGAAAGAGATTGTGTGTGTGGTAAATGTACACATCATCCATCATGATGTGTATGTGCACGTGAGAGTTAGCACAAGATAAGCATCGCTTGAAGAAATTTGATGCATGGTATAAGAACATGTCATCCATCATGAAAGAATAGTTATTGTGTATAACACGATGGGAACACAAATTGAGAATGCAAGTATATGGCACATCAATAGCATGTTTATTCATGGGAAGCATATGGTGCACACAAGTATTGGGATCATGCAATGAATGGGATGAATCAAAATCTCCTAAAATGTATGAGGAAACTATGGGGGTCTCCTCATGAGCAATATTGGAAAGATCACATGGAGAAAATGGACAACATCCAAAACAATGCATATCCGAAGCTAGGTGTTCATGGCATGGCATATGAGATAAATGATGCAATGGGAGCATATCAATATCATCACAAGAAAAACAAATGCCAATAACCATGGGCTTGTCATCTATGCCATATGTCCAAATTGGGTTCATTTTAATAGCATATGCATAGTCACTATGATGAGATTGCAAATATGACATATGATGGATCTCATGCATAGCATATGACAAGTCAAGCGGATTGTCAAACATGATGTGACCGAGAGAATTAGCACAAGAAATCCTATGTAACATGGCATCACAACTAATAGACTCCACATGGCAATCATCATAATCATCATAAATGGGTAAATCATCGCATGGGGAAGTCACACTAGCATGAAGCATGGAAATAAGTTGATCAACATCATGCAAGCAATAGACGTCAAGAATATCCACTAGTGGGACTAGAGCATCACCTTCATGTATGTTACCTTTGTCATTCCACTCATGTGGTGTAGGTGAGGTGGGAAAGACCAAATGGTGGTCATCTTCATCTTGATGGAACCATGTGGGGGGTGCATCATATTCCACCATGGCCATCGTCTTGTCCAAAGGGAGGATGAAGTTATCGTGAATCGGCGCGTCATCATAGATGGGACCTAGCACCAAATGAGAAGACACAATAGAGGTAGAGGTCAAGTCGTTAGTGTTGAAAGTGGCCTCACATGACCTATCAACTATCTCACTCTCTCTATATGGTGGTTCACTCACTCCCTCAAAGTAGGTGCACTTAAACTCACATATGGTGGAGTCACTCATATCACTCATGTGGTGGGGGTTGTGGTGTTGGGGAACGTAGTAATTTCAAAAAAATTCCTACGCACACGCAAGATCATGGTGATGCATAGCAACAAGGGGAGAGTGTGGTCTATGTACCCTTGTAGACCGACAGCGGAAGCGTTATGACAACGTGGTTGATGTAGTCGTACGTCTTCACGATCCGACCGATCCAAGCACTGAAACTACGGCACCTCTGAGTTTCAGCACACGTTCAGCTCGATGACGATCCCCGGACTCCGATCCAGCAAAGTGTAGGGGAAGAGTTCCGTCAGCACGACGGCGTGGTGATGATCTTGATGTTCAACTGTCGCAGGGCTTCGCCTAAGCACCACTACAATATTATCGAGGATTATGGTGGAAGGGGGCACCGCACATAGCTAAGAAAACGATCACGTGGATCAACTTGTGTGTCTAGGCGTGCCCCTTGCCTCCGTATATAAAGGATCCAAGAGGGGGTGCGGCCGGCCCTAGTAGGAGGCGCGCAGGAGGAGTCCTACTCCTACCGGGAGTAGGACTCCCCTCCCTTTCCTTGTCCAAGTAGGAGAGGGGGAAGGAAGGGAGAGAGGAGAGGAAGGAAAGGGGGGGCGCCGCCCCTCCCTCCTTTTCCAATTCGGACTAGGGGAGAGGGGGCGCGCGGCCTGCCCTGGCAGCCCCTCCTCTTCTCCACTTTAGGCCCATGAGGCCCATTAACCCCCTGGGGGGTTCTGGTAACCCCCCGGTACTCCGGTTTTATCCGAAACTTCCCCGGAACACTTCCGGTGTCCGAATATAGTCGTCCAATATATCAATCTTTATGTCTCGACCATTTCGAGACTCCTCGTTATGTCCGTGATCATATCCGAGACTCCGAGCTAACTTCAGTACATCAAAACTCATAAACTCATAATATAACTGTCATCGAAACCTTAAGCGTGCGGACCCTACGGGTTTGAGAACAATGTAGACATGACCGAGACACGTCTCTGGTCAACAACCAATAGCAGAACCTGGATGCTCATATTGGCTCCCACATATTCTACGAAGATCTTTTATCGGTCAGACCGCATAACAACATACGTTGTTCCCTTTGTCATCGGTATGTTACTTGCCTGAGATTTGATCGTCGGTATCTCAATACCTAGTTCAATCTCATTACCGGCAAGTCTCTTTACTCGTTTCGTAATACATCATCTCGCAACTAACTCATTAGTTGCAATGCTTGCAAGGCTTATGTGATGTGCATTACCGAGAGGGCCCAGAGATACCTCTCCGACAATCGGAGTGACAAATCCTAATCTCGAAATACGCGAACCCAACATGTACCTTTGGAGACACCTGTAGAGTACCTTTATAATCACCCAGTTATGTTGTGAAGTTTGGTAGCACACAAAGTGTTCCTCCGGCAAACGGGAGTTGCATAATCTCATAGTCATAGGAACATGTATAAGTCATGAAGAAAGCAATAGCAACATACTAAACGATCGGGTGCTAAGCTAATGGAATGGGTCATGTCAATCATATCATTCTCCTAATGATGTGATCTCGTTAATCAAATAACAACACATGTCTATGGTTAGGAAACATAACCATCTTTGATTAACGAGCTAGTCAAGTAGAGGCATACTAGTGACTTTTAGTTTGTCTATGTATTCACACAAGTATTATGTTTCCGGATAATACAATTCTAGCATGAATAATAAAAATTTATCATGATATAAGGAAATATAATAATAACAACACTATTATTGCCTCTAGGGCATATTTCCTTCAGTCTCCCACTTGCACTAGAGTCAATAATCTAGATTACACAGTAATGATTCTAACACCCATGGAGCTTTGGTGCTGATCATGTTTTGCTCGTGGAAGAGGCTTAGTCAATGGGTCTGCAACATTCAGATCCGTATGTATCTTGCAAATCTCTATGTCTCCAACCTGGACTAGATCCCGGATGGAATTGAAGCGTCTCTTGATGTGCTTGGTTCTCTTGTGAAATCTGGATTCCTTTGCCAAGGCAATTGCACCAGTATTGTCACAAAAGATTTTCATTGGACCCGATGCACTAGGTATGACACCTAGATCGGATATGAACTCCTTCATCCAGACTCCTTCATTTGCTGCTTCCGAAGCAGCTATGTACTCCGCTTCACATGTGGATCCTGCCACAACGCTTTGTTTAGAACTGCACCAACTGATAGCTCCACCGTTTAATGTAAACACGTATCCGGTTTGCGATTTAGAATCGTCCGGATCAGTGTCAAAGCTTGCATCAACGTAACCATTTACGATGAGCTCTTTTTCACCTCCATATACATATATGAGAAACATATCCTTAGTCCTTTTCAGGTATTTCAGGATGTTCTTGACCGCTGTCCAATGATCCACTCCTGGATTACTTTGGTACCTCCCTGCTAGACTTATAGCAAGACACACATCAGGTGTGGTACACAACATTGCATACATGATAGAGCCTATGGCCGAAGCATCGGGAACATCTTTCATTTTCTCTCTATCTTCTGCATTGGTCGGGCATTGAGTCTTACTCAATTTCACACCTTGTAACACATGCAAGAATCCTTTCTTTGCTTGATCCATTTTTAACTTTTTCAAAACTTTTTCAAGGTATGTGCTTTGTGAAAGTCCAATTAAGCGTCTTGATCTATCTCTATAGATCTTAATGCCCAATATGTAAGCAGCTTCACCGAGGTCTTTCATTGAAAAACTCTTATTCAAGTATCCTTTTATGCTATCCAGAAATTCTGTATCATTTCCGATTAGTAATATGTCATCGACATATAATATTAGAAATGCTACAGAGCTCCCGCTCACTTTCTTGTAAATACAGGCTTCTCCAAAAGTCTGTACAAAACCAAATGCTTTGATCACACTATCAAAGCGTTTATTCCAACTCCGAGAGGCTTGCACCAGTCCATAAATGGATCGCTGGAGCTTGCACACTTTGTTAGCTCCCTTTGGATCAACAAAACCTTCCGGCTGCATCATATACAACTCTTCTTCTAGAAATCCATTTAGGAACGCAATTTTGACATCCATCTGCCAAATCTCATAATCATAAGATGCGGCAATTGCTAACATGATTCGGACAGACTTAAGCATCGCTACGGGTGAGAAGGTCTCATCGTAGTCAATCCCTTGAACTTGTCAAAAACTTTTTGCGACAAGTCGAGCTTTGTAGACAGTAAAATTACCATCAGCGTCAGTCTTCTTCTTGAAGATCCATTTATTCTCAATTGCTTGCCGATCATTGGGCAAGTCAACCAAAGTCCACACTTTGTTCTCATACATGGATCCCATCTCAGATTTCATGGCTTCTAGCCATTTTGCGGAATCTAGGCTCACCATCGCTTCTTCATAGTTCGTAGGTTCATCATGATCTAGTAGCATGACTTCCAGAACAGGATTACCGTACCACTCTGGTGCGGATCTTACTCTGGTTGATCTACGAGGTTCAGTAGTAACTTGTTCTGAAGTTTCATGATCATTATCATTAGCTTCCTCACTAATTGGTGTAGGTGTCACAGAAACCGGTTTTTGTGATGTACTACTTTCCAATAAGAGAGCAGGTACAGTTACCTCATCAAGTTCTACTTTCCTCCCACTCACTTCTTTCGAGAGAAACTCCTTCTCTATAAAGGATCCATTCTTAGCGACAAATGTCTTGCCTTCGGATCTGTGATAGAAGGTGTACCCAACAGTCTCCTTTGGTATCCTATGAAGACACATTTCTCTGATTTGGGTTCGAGCTTATCAGGTTGAAGTTTCTTCACATAAGCATCACAGCCCCAAACTTTTAGAAATGACAACTTTGGTTTCTTGCCAAACCACAGTTCATAAGGCGTCGTCTCAACGGATTTTGATGGTGCCCTATTTAACGTGAGTGCGGCCGTCTCTAGAGCATAACCCCAAAACGATAGCAGTAAATCTGTAAGAGACATCATAGATCGCACCATATCAAGTAAAGTACGATTACGACGTTCGGACACACCATTACGCTATGGTGTTCCGGGTGGCGTGAGTTGCGAAACTATTCTGCATTGTTTCAAATGTAGACCAAACTCGTAACTCAAATATTCTCCTCCACGATCAGATCGTAGAAACTTTATTTTCTTGTTACGATGATTTTCAACTTCACTCTGAAATTCTTTGAACTTTTCAAATGTTTCAGACTTATGCTTCATTAAGTAGATATACCCATATCTGCTTAAATCATCTGTGAAGGTGAGAAAATAACGATATCCGCCACGAGCTTCAACATTCATTGGACCACATACATCTGTATGTATGATTTCCAACAAATGTGTTGCTCTCTCCATAGTACCGGAGAACGGTGTTTTAGTCATCTTGCCAATGAGGCATGGTTCACAAGTACCAAGTGATTCATAATCAAGTGGTTCCAAAAGTCCATCAGTATGGAGTTTCTTCATGAGTTTTACACCGATATGACCTAAACGGCAGTGCCACAAATAAGTTGCACTATCATTATCAACTCTACATCTTTTGGCTTCAACATTATGAATATGTGTATCACTACTATCGAGATTCATCAAAAATAGATCACTCTTCAAGGGTGCATGACCATAAAAGATATTACTCATATAAATAGAACAACCATTATTCTCTGATTTAAATGAATAACCGTCTCGCATCAAACAAGATCCAGATATAATGTTCATGCTTAACGCTGGCACCAAATAACAATTATTTAGGTCTAATACTAATACCGATGGTAGATGTAGAGGTAGCGTGCCGACCGCGATCACATCGACTTTGGAACCATTTCCCACGCGCATCGTCACCTCGTCCTTCGCCAGTGTTCGCTTAATCCGTAGTCCCTGTTTCGAGTGGCAAATATTAGCAACAGAACCAGTATCAAATACCCAGGTGCTACTGCGAGCTCTAGTAAGGTACACATCAATAACATGTATATCACATATACCTTTGTTCACCTTGCCATCCTTCTTATCCGCCAAATACTTCGGGCAGTTCCGCTTCCAGTGACCAGTCTGCTTGCAGTAGAAGCACTCAGATTCAGGCTTAGGTCCAGATTTGGGTTTCTTCTCTTGAGCAGCAACTTGCTTGCTATTCTTCTTGAAGTTCCCCTTCTTCTTCCCTTTGCCCTTTTTCTTGAAACCAGTGGTTTTGTTAACCATCAACACTTGATGCTCCTTCTTGATTTCTACCTCCGCAGCTTTCAACATTGCGAAGAGCTCGGGAATAGTCTTATTCATCCCTTGCATATTATAGTTCATCACGAAGCTCTTGTAGCTAGGTGGCAGTGATTGGAGAATTCTGTCAATGACACAATCATCTGGAAGATTAACTCCCAATTGAATCAAGTGATTATTATACCCAGACATTTTGAGTATATGCTCACTGACAGAACTGTTCTCCTCCATCTTACAGCTTTAGAATTTATTGGAGACTTCATATCTCTCAATCCGGGCATTTGCTTGAAATATTAACTTCAACTCCTGGAACATCTCATATGCTCCATGACGTTCAAAACGTCGTTGAAGTCCCGATTCTAAGCCGTAAAGCATGGCACACTGAACTATCGAGTAGTCATCAGCTTTGCTCTGCCAGACGTTCATAACATCTGGTGTTGCTCCAGCAGCAGGCCTGGCACCCAGCGGTGCTTCCAGGATGTAATTCTTCTGTGCATCAATGAGAATAATCCTCAAGTTACGGACCCAGTCCGTGTAATTGCTACCATCATCTTTCAACTTTGCTTTCTCAAGGAACGCATCAAAATTCAACGGAACAACAGCACGGGCCATCTATCTACAATCAAACATAAACAAGCAAGATTCTATCAGGTACTAAGTTCATGATAAATTTAAGTTCAATTAATCATATTACTTAAGAACTCCCACTTAGAAAGACATCCCTCCAATATTCTAAGTGATCACGTGATCCAAATCAACTAAACCATAACCGATCATCACGTGAAATGGAGTAGTTTGCAATGGTGAACATTGCTATGTTGATCATATCCACTATATGATTCACGCTCGACCTTTTGGTCTCAGTGTTCCGAGGCCATATCTGCATATGCTAGGCTCGTCAAGTTTAACCTGAGTATTCTGCGTGTGCAAAACTGGCTTGCACCCGTTGTAGATGGATGTAGAGCTTATCACACCCGATCATCATGTGGTGTCTGGGCACGACGAACTTTGGCAACGGTGCATACTCAGGGAGAACACTTTTATCTTGAAATTTAGTGAGAGATCATCTTATAATGCTACCGTCAATCAAATCAAGATAAGATGCATAAAAGATAAACATCACATGCAATCAATATAAGTGATATGATATGGTCATCATCATCTTTTGCTTGTGATCTCCATCTCCGAAGCATCGTCATGATCACCATCATCACCGGCGCGACACCTTGATCACCATCGTAGCATCGTTGTCGTCACGCCAATCTTATGCTTCCACGACTATCGCTACCACTTAGTGATAAAGTAAAGCATTACAGCGCAGTTGCATTGCATATAATAAAACGACAACCATATGGCTCCTACCAGTTGCCGATAACTCGGTTACAAAACATGATCATCTCATACAATAAAATTTAGCATCATGTCTTGACCATATCACATCACAACATGCCCTGCAAAAACAAGTTAGACGTCCTCTACTTTGTTGTTGCAAGTTTTACGTGGCTGCTACGGGCTTAAGCAAGAACCAATCTTACCTACGCATCAAAACCACAATGATAGTTTGTCAAGTTGGTGATGTTTTAACCTTCGCAAGGACCGGGCGTAGCCACACTCGGTTCAACTAAAGTTGGAGAAACTGACACCTGCTAGCCATCTTTGTGCAAAGCACGTCGGGAGAACCGGTCTCGCGTAAGCGTACGTGTAATGTCGGTCCGGGCCGCTTCGTCCAACAATACCGCCGAACCAAAGTATGACATGCTGGTAAGCAGTATGACTTGTATCGCCCACAACTCACTTGTGTTCTACTCGTGCAAATAACATCAACACATAAAACCTAGGCTCGGATTCCACTGCCGAGGAACGTAGTAATTTCAAAAAAATTCCTACGCACAAGCAAGATCATGGTGATGCATAGCAATGAGGGGAGAGTGTGGTCTACGTACCCATGTAGACCGACAGTGGAAGCGTTATGACAACGTGGTTAATGTAGTCGTACGTCTTCACGATCCGACCGATCCAAGCACCGAAACTACGGCACCTCCGAGTTTCAGCACACGTTCAGCTCGATGACGATCCCCGGACTCCGATCCAGCAAAGTGTAGGGGAAGAGTTCCGTCAGCACGACGGCGTGGTGACGATCTTGATGTTCAACTGTCGCAGGGCTTCGCCTAAGCACCACTACAATATTATCAAGGATTATGGTGGAAGGGGGCACCGCACACGGCTAAGAAAACGATCACGTGGATCAACTTGTGTGTCTAGGGGTGCCCCTTGCCTCCGTATATAAAGGATCCAAGGGGGGGTGCGGCCGGCCCTAGTAGGAGGCGCGCAGGAGGATTCCTACTCCTCCCGGGAGTAGGACTCCCCTCCCCTTTCCTTGTCCAAGTAGGAGAGGGGGAAGGAAGGGAGAGAGGAGAGGAGAGGAAGGAAAGGGGGGCGCCGCCCCTTCCTCCTTGTCCAATTCGGACTAGGGGGAGAGGGGGCGCGCGGCCTGCCCTGGCAGCCCCTCCTCTTCTCCACTTTAGGCCCATGAGGCCCATTAACCCCCTGGGGGGTTCCGGTAACCCCCCGGTACTCCGGTTTTATCCGAAACTTCCCCGGAACACTTCCGGTGTCCGAATATAGCCGTCCAATATATCAATCTTTATGTCTCGACCATTTCGAGACTCCTCGTTATGTCCGTGATCATATCCAGGACTCTGAACTAACTTCGGTACATCAAAACTCATAAACTCATAATATAACTGTCATCGAAACCTTAAGCGTGCGGACCCTACGGGTTCGAGAACAATGTAGACATGACCGAGACATGTCTCTGGTCAATAACCAATAGCGGAACCTGGATGCTCATATTGGCTCCCACATATTCTATGAAGATCTTTTATCGGTCAGACCGCATAACAACATATGTTGTTCCCTTTGTCATCGGTATGTTACTTGCCCGAGATTCGATCGTCGGTATCTCAATACCTAGTTCAATCTCGTTACCGGCAAGTCTCTTTACTCGTTTCGTAATACATCATCTCGCAACTAACTCATTAGTTGCAATTCTTGTGTGATGTGCATTACCGAGAGGGCCCAGAGATACCTCTCCGACAATCGGAGTGACAAATCCTAATCTCGAAATACGCCAACCCAACATGTACCTTTGGAGACACCTGTAGAGTACCTTTATAATCACCCAGTTACGTTGTGACGTTTGGTAGCACACAAAGTGTTCCTCCGGCAAACGGGAGTTGCATAATCTCATAGTCATAGGAACATGTATAAGTCATGAAGAAAGCAATAGCAACATACTAAACAATCGGGTGCTAAGCTAATGGAATGGGTCATGTCAATCATATCATTCTCCTAATGATGTGATCCCATTAATCAAATAACAACACATGTCTATGGTTAGGAAACATAACCATCTTTGATTAACGAGCTAGTCAAGTAGAGGCATACTAGTGACTTTTAGTTTGTCTATGTATTCACACAAGTATTATGTTTCCGGATAATACAATTCTAGCATGAATAATAAACATTTATCATGATATAAGGAAATATAATAATAACACTATTATTGCCTCTAGGGCATATTTCCTTCATGTGGCTCTCCTCACATGGGAATTGTAGCAACACATCACGTATGGGGCTAGTGGTGAAGTCGCTCTCACTCTCAATATGGTGGCACAAGTCACTCAAGTCATCATACGTCGCCGTGGTCGAAGGGAAAATCCCATGCTCAACCATCTCGATGTTGTCACTGTGGATGAAGGCCGAAGATGGCACATCATCACTCTCGCCTCCTAAGATGGAAACATCATTCGTGCTCGTCACCATGTCGTGCACCTCCAAATCTTGGTCCTTGATGGTCTCCGTAGTCGTAGTCGTCACCGCATCATCTTGAAAAAGAGTTGAAGTAGAGTCGGCATCATCAATGCCACAAAGAGGGATGGCGGTGAAGTCGAACTTGGGAGCATCATCTTGGAGCTCATCGGGCTTGGACATCTTGGTGATACTATCCTCATGCCCGCCTTTTTGGAGCTTGGTCTTCGAGAAGTGTGCTTGGGGTCGAGACGCCTTGGCCTTCATGAGTTCTTGTTCTGCCTTAAGAGCACCAATGTAGTTGTCGTCGAGGGACTTATAGTTCACGAGGAAGATCGTCTTGGAGATGTCGTTGTGTAGTCCCATCATGAAGTGGAACTTCATCGAAATGGGGTCGTCCATGCCGGCTCGTCGCAAGGCAATCTTCATCTCCTTGAAGTACTCGTCGATGGACTTAGATCCTTGGCATGGTGTTCTCCAATTGGCGTTGAAGTTGTTCCGTGTAGGTTGGAGGCACAAACTCTTGCCGCAAAGCTCTCTTCGTCTTGGGCCAACTCATGTTGTAGGTCGCCGAAGGTGTGTGAAGCCACCATGTGGACGCGTAGTCGTGGAAGTTCCTTCTGGCGCACTTCACTTGATCTTCGGGAGGTACTTGATGTAGCTTGAGGTAGTCGTCCATCAAACATTCCCACTCGAGATACTCCTCGGGTTCTAGAGTTCCATAGAAAGGAATCTCATGGTCGATGTCGAGGTCGTAGTAGCTCGTGGAAGTCACGGACTTGAGCTTGGGGAGCTTCTCTTGAAGTGCTTGTGGGCGAAGATGTCGTATGTCCATAGGCGAAGATTCCTTGAAGTCGCTTGGCGAAGATGCCAAGGGAGATCGTGAAGTCGTTGAGCGGTTGTTGGTGTTGAGCTCTTGACCTTCACATTCGTGGTGGTGATGGTGTCGATGCCGATGTGACCTTGCCAGAGATGGTAGCTTGGAAGCGTGTGTACTTGAGCATCTTCTGGAAGATGAGGAAGATATCTTGTAGAACTTGATGAGGGCTTTGATCTCCTCCATTTGAGCTTGCATCTTGGCGTCGTTGGAGTTGTTCGTGGCGTCGAACTCGTCGTTGTTGTTGTAGACCGAAGATGAAATGCCTTGCCTATCCATCACTCCAAGAGAAAAATGTGAGTGGTAGAAAGACAAGAACGAATACCAAATGTACCTTGACAGAAGTTGAAAGTGGATCAATGATCACTCCAATGTGGTCAAGGAAATAGCATAATTGGTACCAATTCTTGTCGGTTTCTCACACCTACACAAATAAGGCTTATGGTGGAGCTCGGTGAGGATAGTGGCACAAATATTTAATGCAAAATGTTAGCAAGAGTCAATAATATTGAAAGAGATTCACAAATTCGCAAGTGAAACAAGTAGACCAATAGCAATGAATGGCACACGGAAACGCACACACGGATAGATAAATGGGGTCGTGCAACCAAGGATGAGCACAAAATGTGGAAACCACGGAAAACGCTCGTGTTGCACAACTCAAGAGAGACGCTAGCACGATTTCTCTATAGGCGGATACGACACTTGTGCACAACCTATAAGATGCAAAAATGTAACAACTTTCTATCCCAAGTATGCTATATATGTATGGTTCCCGGTGTTTCTCACAAGGTGATCCAAGATGATCTTATATGACAATGTTGTATGATGCTATGGCACTTGCTTACAAGCTCTTTGTTCACTTTTTTTCTTTGCTTAAAAGCTTTATTCTCTTTTTTTGTATGGCCACTTTTGCACAATGCACAAACCAAGATAGCTATTGTGTATATGTGGGAACAAACTTGAGGCACGAAGGATGATATGATACCAAGATGATACCGATATGGTATGGTATGTATGCAATGTATGGTGTAGATCACTAATGTGCACAAGTAACGTTGCCGGCAATACTCAAATGGCTAGTCTCGATAGGCAAGCGACGCAAAATGGGCGAGGGGTTATCAATGCAATTGCAAGGGAATATACAATGGAGGGATACCACAATACCAAGATGATATGGAGGTTACCGTCCTTGGCGATGATGAGTGGCGGTGATCTTGATGGAGATACCAAGATGATGGAGACTCGTCCCTAAGTAGCCGAAACACCTTAGGAAACGGAAAAACCGCGAACTCAAAATCTCAAATGTCAAAATGGTGGTAGCGGGATGCGGTGTTGGTGTTGCGAAAGCTCAATGGGATTGCGGCAATGCAATGATGGGTTATGCGAGTAGGCAATGCGGAAGTGGAGGGTTATTGGGTTATGTGAGTCAGAGTTGGAAGCACGGTCCCTAAGTAGCCGAAACACCTTAGGAGACACAACTCACAACACAAACAAAATTGGGTTAAGTTGGGGTGGCGGAACTGTATGGTGGGTAAGCCTATGCAGAAGTGGTGGTGGTGGTTGATGAGGAAGCAACCGTCCCTAAGTAGCCGAAACACCTTAGGAGACTCAAGTCACAACTCAAACAACTGCTAATGCTATGGGGAACAAAATTGGTTAGGTTGCGGAAGTCGGTGCTGGTGTAGCGGATGATGTGGTGGAAGCCCTAGGCAAAGATGCCAAAATTCACAAACTTTGATGGTGTAAAAAGGTGGTGAAACCAAGGTAAGGTCCTGGGGCACGTCGATAGCTTCAAAACGAGCCAAAGAACACTCAAATCGGAGTTCGGAGTGAAAAGTTGTGATGAAAACGGTGAAGAAGGCTGATGCTGAAATTCTGTGTAATGTTTCGGGTTAGGCCGGAAGTTCCGAGCCTAGGGCCGGAAGTTCCGGGCTCCAGAAGTTCCGGGGGGTGGCCGGAAGTTCCGGGGGTCACGGAAAAAGTCCTGGGGAAGCCGGGGGATTTTGGGTAAACTCTCTGTTTAGCCCGGAAGTTCCGGGGTAAGCACGGAAGTTCTGGGGGACGAAAGTTCCTGGGGAGTCCGGAAGTTCCGGGGGTCGTGGAATTTCTTCCAGGACGAACTCTAAATTCTAGATCAGAGAATGGGGGCGGAAAAACTCGATTTCCAAGGTCAAAATTGGGAAGATTTTGTGAATAGAAATGGGGGAAAAGAAGGGGAATGCTAGATCCACTTGAGACACAACGAATCCATGGATCAAAATCAACAAAACATCGTCAAAACCAACAAATCACAAAAAAATTTGGGGCTATTTTTGGTGGGGATTTTCAAAATTGGGGAAGAACACAACAAAATTAGGCTAGAAACAAAGAGGGGGCTCCGAAATCATGATCAACGTGGCTCATGATACCAAGATGATGTAGGGTAGAACCCTAGTGGCCCGATCTTTCACGATAGGAGTGGGATCCTGCGAAGAACACGAAGAACACGAGGTGGATACAGAGGGAAATCACAAGGGGAACACAAGACAAACACTAGACCAACAAGAATAAGTCACACATGTGCTAGATCCTCGAATACATAAGAGAATATACACGATCCACGGAGAACTAAGGACGATACAAGGGTAGCCGGTCTTCTCCGTGAGGAGGTCTTGAATCCACGGGGGGATCTTCCCTTAGAAAGGGGGCTTGAATCCAAAGGGATATTCTCCGAAGAGGCCGCAGTCTCTCGCATGAAGGAGATCCGATATGGATGAGCGTAGCTCTATCTCTCAAATGAGCTATCACAACGTTGACCCTAGAAAGAAGGAGGTGGAGGAGTATATATAGTCTAGGTCCATGAAGGGGTAAGTGAGGGGCGAAAGGGTACATGGGCTTCGGCCCGAGTGTCTGCGCGCAGGCAGGGCCGGAAGGTCCGAGCGCCGGAGGTTCCGGGCGAAGGTCCGGGCAGGGTCCGGGCTATCCAGAGAGTTGGCACACTCTCGAACGGCTTCGGTGCAGCAGGGCCGGAAGCTCCGGGATGGCCGGAGGTTCCGGTGGCCGGAAGTTCCGGGCAGTGGCCGGAAGTTCCGGGCTTTCCAGAAGCTTGTCCAGGCTTCTTCTTCCTTCTCTTCCACGCTTCCCTCGCGGATGGTGTAGGTGATCCTTGGCGCTTGCACTCCTCCTCGTCATCTGTGAAGCTCCGAAAATACCTATGCATGCATGATGGAGGGTCAAGTAGTATACCATCCTCGAAGGGGTCAAGTGAGCACGTGTAAAGGAGATGATTCACCTTTATGTATGTGAAGTAGATGTCGCACGTGTCACTTGCCGAATGAACTCTTGACATGGTGATGTCCATAAGATGCTCCGCATCAGGTTGGTTAACTTATCACATGTTAGCGACATGCCAAGAGCATTCTAAAAATTTACTGTACTCTATTGTTATGCCAAGAAGAGGAAGTGCTTTGACCGACGGACCAAACGAGACATGCGTGCCGTGCCGTGAGTGGATCCAGTTTATCGTTTTGAACTTGTTTGGTCTAGTAGTAACACTTGGTTTTGACTATTGATAAGATTTTATATATGGCCTAATGTATTCTTCGAGGTTGCCTTTGACTATTGATAAGATTTTATATAATTTGAAAACTATATCATTCGAAGATCCTTTCACGTTCCGTTTAAAAAAAAAGATCCTTTCATGTATGAATTTGACGGTATGCTTTGAGAAACTTGCATGTCCTATACTGCTCCTGTTTGGATACTCTAACTTAGCTAGAGGTTAGACTAACTCATGACTAACCCTGCACTAACTCTAGCCAAAGAGGTGTTTGGATGACAGGGTTAGATTGACAATAAATGCACTTGATGGAGAGAGAAAAGGTGATTTTTCAGTGGGCCCCATGAGAACTAGATCCAATTAGCACTACTTGGCTTGCGGGATAGAGAGAGAAAAGTGATTTTTCAGTGGGCCCAATGAGAACTATCTCCAATTAGCACCTCTTGGGCGGGATAGTTTTTTTGGTGGGTTTGGTGCAACTTGCTCCAATTTAACCCTCATGTTTCGATACTTTAGGGATATTTGAGTTCCCACTAGCCCAAACTAACTCTAACCCACGGATCCAAACAGGGCCAAAGTTAGTCTCGGAAAACGCATTAAACCCTATATACATGGAAAGACGGAGTACATGATACTAGCAAACGCTCACCATTAGTAATAGTTCATTGGTTGGTTTCGAATTTTGATTCAGTTGTTGTGCTGCTACCGTCCAATATTTGCGTGTGGTTGTTTCTAGAATAAAAAAGGAGGTAGTACTTATTGTGGGAAAGGTGAAGTGATGGTTGCTTCGCCCGAGCAACTTATTACTCTGGGAATATTGGAGTATCAGCGGATTCAACGAAGAGAGAAATGATGGTTGCTTCATCCGAGCAACTTACTGTGGCGAAGGTGGGGCTCTATGATTTGACTGCTCACTAGTCATTATTACTGCGGCACAACAACCAAGGTGAATCTTTCCCTGCAGTTGTGCACTCAATATTGCTGCATGGCAGGTGGAGCCGGGTGAAGGATGTCCAACATGTCGGCGAAACGAAGTTGAATTGTTTCTGGCATTGCTATCAATCCTTCAGGATTTGTTTATATGTACGCATAATTTTCTAGCATAATGAAATTGTATTGTGATGCTATGAAGGTTTCAACTTTGGTTCCCGCAGGAAAAAAGGTTTCAACTTAGGATGCATGTGTCCTCTTGCCTCAAGATTGTCTCGTTACAACATTCCACCAAATACAAATGAAACTACCATGGCCACTAATGCATCTCAATGGTTCGCAGATCAGCGCCAATATTCACATCACAATTGAAGACAAAGTTGTGAGAAGGTGTACAAATAAAGAAAAATATATAATTGACCGATGATGTTCACAGGCAATCAGGCATGGCTCCATTTCCTGGGCACAATGTTCATTGGTTGGCAGCTAGTTTCACCCAGCTCTGTAGCAAAAAAAGAGGTGTATGGACGACATCACAATCCGATCATTTTGTGCAGCTCCACTAAAATCGAGTTGATCATCCCTGTTTGCAAAGATATTCAGCCAGTGTGATTACAATAATAGTGGAACTAGATGATGAAACATAACACACACAAATAGAAGCCGATCACCTCTGTGATCTCTCTTTAGGACTAACTACTCATTGGAGAATATTAGGCACGAAGTTGGATGAGGGGGATAGCAAAACCAATCTCCCTTTATACAGTCCCATAGAAATGTAGAAGCGTTGCCCGTGTGACGTTTTGGCGGAACTGCACAAAACACTCTTAAGAAAAAAGTGATTTGTGCAGTTCACCAAAAGGTCGCAATAGCAACGAGGTGAAATGGATAGCCCTGTTTGCAAAAGGAGGTAGAAAGGGAAACAATTACTGCCCAATAACACGAGTTGAAGACACATGCATCGACAAAAAAGAAGCATATTCCATGTAATAAGGGAAAGATAGCAGCATGGTGGTTTATCAAAAATGGTTTGAGGACGAGATTGCAAGATGGGAAGTACGCCAATCGAGATACGTTTTAAGCAAACAACTAAAGAAGATCCACATGCAGGATTTCCACATGCAGCAACGTGGGAAGATGGGCAGTGGAGCAAGGCCAGAGGATGCTGTATCTGAGGGTCGTCGGGATGTAACTAGGAGGGCACCGGCGGCCGGGATCTGCCCATACTGCGGCAGTGAGCAAGTGGCGAAGGCACTACCGCGTCGGAGCTTGGTCAAAGAGAACGGCAGGTACCGCAGATCGGGACGTGCTGCCTCAACACCGTCGAACGGAGAAACGATGCACATCCTCCCTTTCCGCCGGCGGACGGGATGCGGCCGGATCAGTGGCCAACGGTGAGAGAGAGGGGCCACCGCCACCTTGTGTGAGATAGTGTGACTAGAGACAAACCCCGGCAAGCAGGCTCCATTGTATATAGTGGAGCGGATTTTTCTTTTTTCCCAACGACAATCATTTTATATTCTCTACATGCCACTGAGGAATATAACTTTATTTAATACTAACGCGTCAAGTCGAACTTTGTTCCGTCTACGCGTGGTACACAACCCTCCTTCGAGTAAACAACCACTACACGCGTCAAATTATCACGTGGGCTGCCTTTTCGTACAGAAATGAGCTCCACCGTGTACCCGCGCGGGTGTGGCCGGGAACGAGACGTGAGTACGTGCATTGTGCGTGCACCTCTTATTTAGGTGCAGGTACGTATGTGGGTGGGTGTGAGATAGATGGTTTGTGCGAAACATAGGCAATGTGTCGATGATATATCAAACAAAAAATGTAACATATGCAATGTGTGTGAAACAGAGTCATGGATATACCATATATAGAGGGAGCAATCCACGAGAAGAGAGTGGAGGGATCATCGGCATGAGATATCGATAGAGTCGAAAACATGGATGAAGTGTGTGGGTGCGCGATCGATAAAGAGTGCCATTGATTTTGTGTTTGCCCACGTCAAAGATACATGGTGGCTGGCCTACTGGATTGTGAGAGGGCGAAGGTGCAGTTTTTCTCTGTGGCATGGATACCTACCTACAACGTTCGACTATCGGTGTGTGTGGGGGGGGGGAGGGGCAGAGACATGACTATAGAGAGGTAGATCGACTAGTATATGTGTGGAGAAGGAGAGAGACCTAGCTATGTATTGAGGGGGATCGATCGGCATACATGCATATGTGTAGCAGAGGAATAAGGTTGGGAGAAAGACAAAGGTAGAGTGTGGAGGGCTGGTGGAGTTGCTTCTCACAAATGGTGGGAGAGGCCTGCTAGACAAACGGAGGGTATGAGTGCAATATCAATAAGAGAGGGGGTGTCTGCCTGTCTATGCACATGCGTGTGAGAGATGGGTTGGGAGGTATGCAAGGATGGTGAGGGGGGCGATATGGTTGTGGTAAGCAGACATAACTACAAAGGAAGATCAATCGTCGTGTGTCCGAGAAAGGGAGAGACATAACAAGTGAGGTAAGTCGATCGGTGCATGGGGAAAAAGAATTATAGTCGACCTAGCTATATGTAGGGAGATCGGTACGTATACATGCATGCATGTGTTAGAAGCAAATAAGGTCCGGAGAGATGGACAGGAGGAGAGGGGTGCGGCTAGGTGGTGGCGCGAGAGGTCTACTAAGTCGAGGGGGGAGGAGTATGTGAGTATGAGATCGATGAAAAGAGGGGTGGGAGTGTGCACCTATGTGGAACCGCATTGGACATAGGGGGCATGGATGGTGAGAAGAGAAGAGGGGAAGTGTGTGTTTGTGGTAGGCACACTTGGCTAGAGAGGTATATGATGTCACTTGAAGCTACGTCGATATTTCCCCAAAGAGGAAGGGATGATGCAGCACAACGCCGGTAGGTATTTCCCTCATATGTGAAACCAAGGTTATCGAAGCAGTAGGAGAACCAAGCAACACAACGTAAACAAAACCTCCACACAAATAACAACTACTCGCAACCCGACGTGTAAAAGGGGTTGTCAATCCCTTTTGGGCAGCAGCGCCCCAAGATGGGAAAACGGACGTGAATAAAATTATAGTAGATTGATAGATCGAATGCCAAATAAAATAAATAAGAATAAATTGCAGCAAGGTATTTTTGTATTTTTTTGTTTAGTAGATCTGAAAATAAAAGGCAAATAAAATAGATCACAAAGGCAAATAATATGAGAAAGAGACCTGGGGGGCGTAGGTTTCACTAGTGGCTTCTCTCGAGAAAAATAACAAACGGCGGGTAAACAAATTACTGTTGGGAAATTGATAGAAATTCAAATAATCATGACGATATCCAGGCAATGATCATTATATAGGCATCACGCCCAAGATTAGTAGACCGACTCCTGCCTGCATCTACTACTATTACTCCACACATCAATCGCTATCCAGCATGCATCTAGTGTATTAAGTTCATGGAGAAATGGAGTAATGCAATAAGAATGATGACATGATGTAGACAAGATCTATCTATGTAGAGATAGACCCCATCGTTTTATACTTAGTAGCAACGATACATACATGTCAGTTCCCCTTCTATCACTGGGATCAAGCACCGTAAGATCGAACCCACTACAAAGCACCTTTTCCCATTGCAAGATAAATAGATCAAGTTGGCCAAACAAAACCCAAATATCGGAGAAGAAATACGAGGCTATAAGCAATCATGCATTTAAGAGATCAAAGAAATTCAAATAACTTTCATGGATATAAAAAGATAGATCTGATCATAAACTCAAAGCTCATCTGATCCCAACAAACACACCGCAAAAAGAGTTACATCATATGGATCTCCAAGAGACCATTGTATTGAGAATCAAACGAGAGAGGAAGCCATCTAGCTACTAACTACGGACCCGAAGGTCTACAAAGAACTACTCACGCATCATCAGAGAGGCACCAATGGAAGTGGTGAACCCCTCCGTGATGGTGTCTAGATTGGATCTGGTGGTTCTGGACTCTGCGATGGCTGGAATTGATTTTCGTCGACTCCCCTAGGGTTTCTGGAATATTGGGGTATTTATAGGGCAAAGAGGCGGTCCGAGGGGCACCCGAGGTGGGTACAACCCGCCAGGGCGCGCCTGGGCCTCCTGGCGCGCCCTGGTGGGTTGTGCTCCCCTCGAAGCACCCCCAGGCGCTGCCTTGGCCCATTAGGTGTCTTTTGGTCCATAAAAAGCTTCATAAAGTTTTGTTGCATTTGGACTCCGTTTAGTATTGATTTCCTGCGATGTAAAAAACATGCAAAAAACAGCAACTGGCACTTGGCACTATGTCAATAGGTTAGTACCAAAAAATGATATAAAATGATTATAAAACATCCAAGATTGATAATATAACAGCATGGAACAATAAAAAATTATAGATACGTTGGAGATGTATCAGCATCCCCAAGCTTAACTCATGCTTGTCCTCGAGTAGGTAAGTGACAAAAACAAAAAATGATGTGGAATGCTGCCTAACATGTCATATCATATTCTTTTCTTTATAGCATGGACATTTGGACTTTTATATTGTCCAAAGCAATAGTCTAGTCTTGACATGATAACTTAAATACTAAAGCATATCAACAAGCAACCATGTCTTTCAAAATATGAATGCTAAAATAAGCTATCCCTAGCCCATCATGCTCCATCATTGATCCATTCATCAAACACACTCGCATATTAACTACACCCAATGCTCAAGTACGATCATAGTGCCTCCTAGTTGGTGCTTTTATAAGAGAATATGGAGACTCAAATTCAAAAATAAAAACTGCATAAAGTAAAAGAAAGGCCCTACACAGAGGGAACTAGGGATTTGTAGAGGTGCCAGAGCTCAAAGCGAAAAACTTAGAGATAAAAACATTTTGGGAGGTGTGTCCTTCCCACCAACAAAAACGACTTAGAGTTCCCAACACTTTCCATGCTAGATATATCATAGGCGGTTCCCAAACAGAAAATAAAGTTTATTCCTTTTTCCACCATACTTTCACTTTCCATGGCTAACCGTATCCATGAGTGCCTTCCATACCAACACTTTCCAAGGAATTTATTATTTGACAACATAAAGTAAATTCATTTTTCATTTCGGGACTGGGCATCGCTAATACCTTTGCCTTACTCTCGTGCAATGACAAGTGAATAAACATTCATCGTGAGAATAACACATCTAGCATGGAAAATATTAGCCACCCCTCACCGATCCGTGAGCGGTACAAACACACAAAAGAGAAGTTTATTTTGAAAATTAGAGATGGCACATACAAATTTGCTTAGAACGGCAAAATAATACCGCATATAGGTAGATATAGTGGAGTCATGTGGCAAAACTGGTTTAAAGGTTTTTGGATGCACAAGTAGTGATCATACTTAGTGCAAAATGAAGGCTAGCAAAAGATTGAGAAGCGACCAACCAACAAATGAATAAACTCATAAGCGAGCATTAAGCATAATGATGTAGGGTGGAACCCTATACGGCCAATCTTTCATGAAAGGAGCAAATCCCAACTAAGAACATGAAGAACACGGGGAAGAACGGAGAGAAATCACAAGGGGAAACACTCAAGAACAAATCCAATCACACATCCACTAGACAATCAAACACACAAGATCCACAAGGTACATGAACAACAAAGGGAAAGATGCAAGGTAAGGTTCATCTCCATGAGGAGGTCTTGAGTCCACGAGGGGATCTTCCTGTGAGGGGTCTTGAATCCAAGGTGGATCTTCTCCGAAGAGGGGCCGTGGTCTCTCTCGTGGAGTAGATCCGTAATGGATGAGCAAAGCTCTATCTCTAAATGAGCTACTACTTTGCTAACCCTAACTAGAAGGAGGTGGAGGAGTATATATAGTCTAAGTCACGAAGGGGTAAGTGGGAAAGGGGATACATGGGCCTCGGGCCCTGTCCATGCGCGCAGGCAGGCGCCGGATGTCCGGCTGTTCATGAGACGCAGATGTCCAGGGCACTGGCCGGATGTCCGCCCTGGCAGTGGCCGAATCTGTCCTTCTCTGGACAGGCGCTGCCGGATTTCCGGGATGACGCCGGATGTCTGGGCTGTGGCTGGGCGCCGGATGTCTGGGCTGGCCGCCGGATGTCCAGCCGCTGATGCTTTTGGCCATCTGTTGGGGCATCTCCTGTGCGGCTACCCAGGCGCCGGATGTCCGGCCTCTGGCTCGGATGTCCGGCCGCTGTAGCTTCAGCAATTCCGTCTTCTTTCGTCGTCGCTTCCAGGCTTCCCTCACGGATGGTGTAGTTGTGCATGTGTGTTTGCACTCCTCCTCAACATCCGTGAAGCTCCGACAATACCTATGCATGCACACAGGAGAAGTGTCAAGTAGTATACCATCCTCGAAGGTGTCAAGTGAGCACGTGTAAAGGAGATGATTCACCTTTGTGTACGTGAAGTAGATGTCACACGTGTCACTCGCTGAATGGACTTTTGACATGGTTATGTCCATAGGATGCTCCGCATCTTCTCCCCTCCCTTGGTAAAGATCCGACCTCGGATCGAATCACCATGGGAAAGAGATGGCTTCGCCGTGTAGAAGTGGACGTTCACCAAGTACATGTCATCTTGAAGTTCGAAATGGGCACTCTCCAATGTCGCACCGTATTGTGATTCCTTCAAAAGGAGTAAGGACAACAAACACTTGGAAAAACAAATGTGGTTAGCCTTAGTGCAAAACCAACCATTCAAGAGGTGAGTCACCAAACACGTGTCGTCATCATGCAAAGCATATGGTGTGACAAAGGATTGTGACGTGGCATGTAAGCATATCAATCGAGCAAAGCAAAGATATCTTGGGAACAAGCATGTAAATGTGGGGTAGTGATGCAAATATGTGTAACAAGAGAATAAGCATCTACCTCAAAGTCATAGCAAGCATGGGCAAAGCGCTCAATGAAAGGTCTATGGTAGGCATAAGAAGCATTAACAACACCAAATAAAATGAAGTGTCTAAACACATGGGTCAAGTGCAAGACAATCCAAACATAATGTGCATGGGGTGTAGTGAATACCGTGTGGCACTCAACACAATGGAAAGAGCAATTGTTCGTCATGTGTGAGGCAATCAAGGCAAGCATGTAGCAATCAATGGGACATGGCATATGTGAAGTGATGACATTGTTGCAACCAAATATATGAGAGGAGCAAGTAATCCAAGAATTGGATGCAACATACAAGGCATATATATCATGATGCATGGAACGGTGAAAATGACAATTCGAAGCAAGATCTCTAACATGTGTGCAATCAAGTGGTCCAAGATGAATAGTAAGTCTCATGGTGCAAGGAACACAAGTAGTATGATTCGCAATATCCATGCTCAAGAAAGATGTCACCTTGAAGGCGTGTCCTTGTGCATTCTTCACAATGCCGAAGTGGTAGGAAAGGTGGTGTAGAAGCGAGTCATGGTCGAATGTATGAGGATCGCTCTCAAGAGCTCGAATGGTCAACTCACGTGAAGCGGAAGTCGACACAAAGTCCAAGTATCCTACACATGCACAAAATAAAGCAAAGAATGTATGCGCATGGTAGATAAACACATCATCCATCATGATGGTTCTCTTCTCTTGCACATAACCATTAGAAGCACAAGTGCATGAATAATATGATGCAACAATGGCTATATTAATGGCACTAGGTATATGATGCAAAGAGGTAAGGAAAGCATACTTCACAAGGAATATGTCAAAATCTCGAAATATATATGAGAATGCTATGGGGGAAATCTCATTAGCAAGACTAAAGGCATAGTTGCACTCAATACATGGCAAATCATCTAGCATGAGAGAGGCAACATATGGAGAGATATGACAAGAAGCAATAACAATCATGTGCAAAGCATGGTAATGGTTGTCATCAACCGCAAGAAATGAGCAAGTATGAATCATCGGTGATGCAACACAAGCAAGCATAGTAATCAAGTCGTTCAAGCTAGTAGTGCGAAGATGCAACATACTAGAGAAAATCATGGCAATCATGTCATGTGAGCAAATAATAGGCATAGGCAATACACATGACATATCGCAAGCACGAACACAAAGCAAGATCATAGTATCATCATAGGAATGGGTCATAGATGGAACATGGCAACAACAAGTGATATCTCCACCAAGCTTGCAAATACACATACAAGTAGTAGAATCAATCATCATGTGTAATGCAAAGCATGGGTCACAAATGCATGGCAAAGGCATAGGAATGAGCATATCATGCAAGCTGAACATGGCAAGATGGGCATATAATATGTAATGGACAATAACCCATAGCCAAGGGAGGGCCATGTAGAATGAATGCGCGAAGTCTTTGTGCGAAGAGAGCGGCGGGAAAGATAATCCATGGGATCCCAAGTCATGTTGCTCTCTAGAGCTCATTTTGTCAACTCATGGGATTGCGAGGTTGACAAGTATTCATGGGTACCTACACAAAAGAACCACAAACGGAAGAAATTGTGTGTGTCATAAATGTACACATCATCCATCATGATGTGTATGTGCACGTGTGAGTTAGCACAAGGTAAGCATTGCTCAAAGAAATTTGATGCATGGTATAAGAACATTTCATCCATCATGAAAGAATAGTTGTTATGTATAACACGATGGGGACACAAATTGAGCGTTTAATTATAAGGCACAACAATAGCATTTTTATTCATAGGAAGCATATTGTGCACATAAGTATGTGGATCATGCAATGGATTGGATGAATCAAAATCTCCTAAAATGTATGAGGAAACTATGGGGGTCTCCTCATGAGCAATATTGGAAACATCATATGGAGAAAATGGACAACATCCAAAACAATGCATATCCGAAGCTAGGTGGTCATGGCATGGCATATGAGATAAATGATGCAAAGGGAGCATATCAATATCATCACAAGAAAAACAAATGCCGATAACCATGGGCTTGTCATCTATGCCATATGTGCAAATTGGGTTTATTTTAATAGCATATGCATAGTCACTATGGAGAGATTGCAAATATGACATATGATTGATCTCATGCATAGCATATGACAAGTCAAGCGGATTGTCAAACATGATGTAACCTAAAGAATGATCACAATAAATCCTATGTATCATGGCATCACAACTAATAGACTCCACATGGCAATCATCATACTCATCATAAATGGGTAAATCATCGCATGGGGAAGTCGCACTAGCATGAAGCATGGTAATAGGTTGATCAACATCATGCAAGCAATCAATGTCAAGAATGTCCACTAGTGGGACTAGAGCATCGCCGTCACCTATGTTACCATTTTCATTCCACTCAAGTGGTGTAGGTGAGGTGGGAAAGACCAAAGGGTGGTCATCATCATCTTGATGGAACCATGTGGGGGGTGCATCATATTCCACCATGGCCATCGTCTTGTCCAAAGGTAGGACGAAGTCATCGCGAATCGGTGCCTCATCATAGATGGGACCTAGCACCAAATGACAAGACACAATAGAGGTAGAGGTCAAGTCGTTAGTGTTGAAAGTGGACTCACATGATCTATCAACTATCTCACTCTCTCTATGTGGTGGTTCACTCACTTCCTCAAGGTAGGTGCACTCAATCTCACGTATGGTGGAGTCACTCATCTCACTCAAGTGGTGGGGGTTGTGGCTCTCCTCACATGGGAATTGTGGCAACACATCATATATGGGGCTAGTGGTGAAGTCACTCTCACTCTCAATATGGTGGCAAAAGTCACTCAAGTCATCATACGTCGCCGTGGTCGAAGGGAAAATCCCATGCTCAACCATCTCATCGCCGTCGCCGTGGATGAAAGTCGAAGATGGCACATCATAACTCTCGCCTCCTATGATGGAAGCATCATCCTTGCTCATCACCATGTCATTCACCTCCAAAGCTTGGTCCTTGATGGTCTCCGTAGTCGTAGTCATCGCCGCACCATCTTGAAAAAAGAGTCGAAGTAGACTCGACATCATTAATGCCACAAAGAGGGATGGCGGTGAAGTCGAACTTGGGAGCATCATCTTGGAGCTCGTCGGGCTTGGACATCGTGGTGGTACTAGCCTCATGCTCGTTCTCATGGAGCTTGGTCATCGCGAAGTGAGCTTGGGGTGGAGAAGCTTTGGCCTTCATGAGTTCTTGTTCCAACTTGAGAGCACCAATGTAGTTGTCGTCGAGGGACTTGTAGTTCTCGAGGAAGATCATCTTGGAGATGTCGTTGTGCAATCTCATCATGAAATGGAACTTCATCGAAATGGGGTCGTCCACGCCGACTCGTCGCAAGGCAATCTTCATCTCCTTGAAGTACTCATCGATGGACTTGGATCCTTGGATGGTGTTCTCCAATTGGCGTTGAAGTTGTTCCATGTAGGTTGGAGGCACGAACTCTCGCCGCAAAGCTCTCTTCGTCTTGGGCCAACTCATGTCGTAGCTCTTCGAAGGTGTGTGAAGCCACCATGTGTACGCGTAGCCGTGGAAGTTTCTTGTGGCGCACTTCACTTGATCTTCGGGAGGAACTTGATGTAGCTTGAGGTAGTCATCCAATAAACGTTCCCACTCGAGATACTCCTCGGGTTCTAGAGTTCCATAGAAAGGAATCTCATGCTCGATCTCGAGGTCGTAGTAGCTCGTGGAAGTCGCGGACTTAAGCTTTGGGAGCTTTTCTTGAGCGTAGTCTTGAGGTACTTGTTGGTGAAGATGCCATATATCCGAAGGCGAAGATGCCTTGAAGTCGCTTAGCGAAGATGCCAAGGGAGATGGTGAAGTCATTGAGCGGTTGTTGGTGTTGAGCTCTTGACCTCCACGTTCGTGGTGGTGATGGTGTCGATGATGATGTGACCTTGCCGGAGATGGTAGCTTGGAAGCATGTGTACTTGAGCGTCTTCTCGAAGATGAGGAAGATCGCTTGTAGGACTTGATGAGGGCTTTGATCTCATCCATTTGAGCTTGTATCTTGGCATCGGTAGAGTTATTCGTGGCATCGAACTCGTCGTTGTTGTTGTAGACCAAAGGTGAAATGCCTTGCCTATCCATCACAAGACTCGAGTAGAGGTGAGTAGGAAATGAGATAAACAATACCAAGTTACCTTTTCCCAAAGTTGAGGATGTATCCCGTTTCACTCAATATGAGATGAAAGAATAGTGGAATTGGTACTGGACTTGTTCACTCACACGTACAAACTAAAGCTTATGGAGTAGCTCGGTGAGGATAGTGGCACAAAAATTTAATGCAAAATGTTAGCAAGAGTCAATAATGTTGGAAGAGATTCACAAATTTGCAAGTGGAACAAGTAGACCAATAGCAATATGTGGCACACGGAAACACACACACGAATAGATAAATGGGGCCGTGCAACCAAGGAATGAGCACAAAATGTGGAATCCACGTAAAACGCTCGTGTTGCACAACTCAAGAGAGACACTAGCACAATTGCTCAATAGGCAGATATGACACTTGTGCACAACCTATAAGATGCAAAATGTATGAGCTTTCTATCCCAAGTATGCTATGTATGTATGGTTCCCGGTGTTTCACACATGATGATCCAAGATGATCGGATATGACAATCTTATATGCAATGTGGTATGGTGCTATGGCTATTGTTTACAAGCTTCTTTGCTCTTTCTCTTTTGCTTAAAAGCTTTATTCTTTTTTTTATATGGCCACAATGCAAAATGCACAAACCAAGATAGCAATTGGGTATATACGGGAGCAATCTTGTGACACAAGGGATGATATGATACCAATATGATATGGTATGTATGCAATGGATGGTGTATATCACTAATGTGCACAAGTAATGTTGCCGGCAATACTCAAATGGCTAGTCTCGATAGGCAAGTGACGCAAAATGGGCTAGGGGTTATCAATGCAATGGCAAGGGAATATACAATGGAGGAATACCACGATACCAAGATGATATGGAGGTTACCGTCGAGGGTTTCTCGTTTGTAAGCCACGGACGGATGATGGTGAAGTGGTCAATGTCGATGACGACCTCGTGGCGGTGATCTTGATGGAGATGCCAAGATGATGGAGACTCGTCCCTAAGTAGCTGAAACACCTTAGGAAACGGAAAAAAACCGCGAACTCAAAATCTCAAATGACAAATGTCAAATGGTGTTAGCGGGAAAGTGGTGGCGGTTAAGGAAGCTCAATGGGATTGCGGAAATGCAATGATGGGTTTTGAGACGCAATGCGGAAGTGGAGGGTAAGGTGGTGGACTATACACGGTGTCGGAGTTGGAAGCACGGTCCCTAAGTAGCCTAAACACCTTAAGACACACAACTCTCAACACAAACAAAATTGGGTTAAGTCGGGGTGGTGGAAGTGTATGGTGGCAAGCCTATGCAGAAGTTATGGTGGTGGTGGTGGTTGATGAAGAAGCAATCATCCCTAAGTAGCCTAAACACCTCAGGAGACTCAAATCACAACTTAAACAACCTCAAATGCTATAAGGAACAAAAAGGGTTAGGTTGCGGAAGTCGGTGGTGGTTATGCGGATGATATGGTGGAAGCCCTAGGCAAAGATGCCAAAGTTCCAAAAATTTGATGAAGTCAAATGGTTATGTTGTATTTTTGTGGGAAGGGGGATGTCAAGAGCTTCAAAACGAGCTAAAGAACGTGAAAATCGGACTCCGGATGAATTACTTAGGGACAAAACGGTGAAACGGGGAAGGCTGAAATCCCAGGGGCCGGACATCCGGGGTTGGGTCCGGATCTCCGGGTGTCGATGTCCAGAACCGAGCAGATTTGGCGTTCCAGGAGCCGGATGTCCGGCCGGGGACCCGGATGTCCGGCCCGATGGCCCGGATGTCTGGCCTTTGGCCTGGATGTCCGGCCCGACGATTCCAGATCAGGATTTGGACTTCGCAACTCGATTTGGGGGCGGAAAATAGATGATTTTAGAGGCAAAATTAGAGAGCTTTTGTGGATGGAAAGTGGGGTAACTTGGGGAAATGCTAGATCCACTCGAAACCAAGCAAATCCATGGATCAAAATCAAAAAAACATCATCAAACCAACAAATCACAAAAAAAAATTAGGGGCTATTTTTTGGTGGGGATTTTTGAATTTAGGATGAAATCAACAAAATTAGGCTAGAAAACAAAGAGGGGAGGCTCCGAAATCGTGATCAACGTGGCTCTAGATACCAAGATGATGTAGGGTGGAACCCTATACAGCCGATCATTCACGAAAGGAGTGGATCCCAACTAAGAACACGAAAAACACGGGGAAGAACGGAGAGAAATCACAAGGGGAAACACTCAAGAACAAGTCCAATCACACATCCACTAGACAATCAAACGCACAAGATCCACAAGGTACATGAACAACAAAGGGAAAGATACAATGTAAGGTTCATCTCCATGAGGAGGTCTTGAATCCATGAGGGAATCTTTCCGTGAGGGGTCGTGAATCCAAGGTGGATCTTCTCTGAAGAGGGGCCGCGATCTCTCTCGTGGAGTAGATCCTTAATGGATGAGCAAAGCTCTATCTATAAATGAGCTACTACTTTGCTAACCCTAACTAGAAGGAGGTGGGGGAGTATATATAGTCTAAGTCAGGAAGGGGTAAGTGGGAAAGGGGATACATGGGCCTCGGGCCCTGTCCATGCGCGCTGGCAGGCGCCGGATGTTCGGTTGTTCGCAAGACGTGAATTTCTGGGGCACTGGACGGATGTCCGGCCTGGCGTTGGCCGAATCTATCCTTCTCTGGATAGGCGTTGCCGGATTTTCGGGATGACGCCGGATATACGGGTTGTGGCCAGGCGCCGGATGTCCGGCCGCTGATGCTTTTGGCCGTCTGTTGGGGCAGCTCTTGTGCGGCTGCCCAGGCGCTGGATGTCCGGCCTCTAGCCCGGATGTCCGGCCGCTGTAGCTTCAGCAGCTCCGTCTTCTTCCGTCTTCGCTTCCAGGCTTCCCTCGCGGAAGGTGTAGTTGTACATTTGCGTTCGCACTCCTCCTCAACATCCGTGAAGCTCCGACAATACCTATGCATGCACACGGGAGAAGTGTCAAGTAGTATACCATCCTCGAAGGGGTCAAGTGAGCACGTGTGAAGGAGATGATTCACCTTTGTGTATGTGAAGTAGATGTCACACGTGTCACTCACCGAATGGACTCTTGACATGGTGATGTCCATAGGATGCTCCGCATCACATAATTAACAACGAATAATGCACCACAAGTAGGATATAATTTCATTGCATAATTATTAACTTTCGTGCTTGCATAGGGAATCACAAACCTTAACACCAATATCCTTACTAAAGTATAATTACTCATAAACATGACTCACATATCACATCACCATATCTCAAAACTATTACTAAGAATCAAGTTTATTTTGTCCAATGATCTTCATGAAAGTTTTCTTTCTCTCAAATTAATTTAAGTGAAGCAAGAGAGAATTTCTTGAATTTTTTATTAATTCTCAAATAAATCTAAGTGAAGCAAGAGAGCATTTCTTCAAAAATACTAAAGCACACCATGCTAAAAAAGATATAAGTGAAGCACTATAGCAAGTCCATAGCTCATAAAAATGCAAGTGAAGCATAGAGAGAAATTCTAACAAGTCATGACATAATTTTGGCTATCTCAAATAGATGCGTCCAGCAAGGAATCAAGACTTAAAACAGAAAATAAAACAAGCAAAGACTCATATCATACAAGACGCTCCAAGCAAAACACATAGTATGTGATGAATAAAAATATAGCTTCGAGTAAAATACCGATGGTTGTTAGAAGAAAGAGGGGATGCCACTCGGGGGGCATCCCCAAGCTTAGTTGCTTGCTCTATTTTGGATAATAGCTTGGGATGTCGGGAAATCCCCAAGCTTAGGCTCTTCTCACTCCTTATTCCTTCATCCATCGTAAGTTAACCCAAAACTTGAAAACTTCAATCACACAAAACTCAACAGAAGCCTTTGTGAGATCCGTTAGTATAAGAAAACAAATCACTACTATAGGTGCTGTAGTAAACCAATTCATATTTTGTTCTTGCATTATATATACTTATTCCAACTTTTCTATGGCAAAAACTCACCAAAGAAAATCATAGAGCCAGCAAAATAAGCACACAACGCAAAGAAAATAGAATCTGTCAATAACAGAACAGTCTATAGTAATCTGGGTAATTCGAATACTTCTGTAGCTCCAAAAACTCTGAAAACTTAGACGACCTGGGAAATTTGTATATTATTCTACTGCAAAAGGAATTGGTATTTTATCTCTCTCTGGTTAAAACTGAAAATTATTTCTGCGAGCGCAAAAGTTTCTATTTTTTCAGCAAGATCAAACAACTATCACCCAAGAAGATCCTAAAGGCTTTACTTGGAACAAACACCAATTAAAACACAAAAAACACAATCATAACAGTAGCATAATTGTGAAAACACTCAAGAACATAAAGCAAAAAGAAAAAATAAATTTTATTCATTGGGTTGCCTCCCAACAATCGCTATAGTTTTACGCCCTTAGCTAGGCATAAAGCAAGGATCTAAGTTTTGTCATCTTTCTTCTTAATTCCCTTAGAGGTGTTTTTATCATGATGTTTTGTAAACACAACATAAAATATATTATCCATAGAAACCGTAGCATTCCTAAGTTGGTTTTAATCATAACCCCTTTAATTTCCCGCAACAATCCAAGAGTGATGTTGATTAACATTGTTGAAAACTTGTTTGATTATATCTAAAACGGGGACTTCTTTTTTAAGATTCTCATCAAAGATTTTATTATCCCCAAGCAAATTCCTTAGAGCATAATCACTATTGTAAATAATTTCATCTATCACGGGTATTCACGATTCATACCATAAAAATCAAAGATTTCCCTAGCTTCCCATATGATATAGTCAAACTCATTCATAAGAACGAGAGTGGACAACTTTTTAGCCTTAGGATTCTTTAGAACGGGGAGCTCAAAAACAATATTTGCAAAGTAGGATGAGTACGGATAAAATTACTTTCAAGTTTCAGAACTAGTGCTGAAATAGCATCCGCATAAGATCTAGTAGTTCTAAGTATAGGCGCATCATCATGACTTAAATTTCCAACACAATTGAAAAATTCTTGGATACGTTCTTTTCCCATAACAGTCCCTTGCCCCAAGATAAAAGTTTTAGCATGCAGATTGCCCGTACGTCCCATCTTAGGAATTAGGCCATCATCTATTGGTGCCATACCGAAATGACTCATGATTGCAAGCAAAGAATAAATCCGACGAGAAAACGGCGAACGAAAAAAGAGGGGCGAATAAAACGAAAAAAAATTATGAAGTGGGGGAGAGGAAAATGAGAGGCAAATGGCAAATAATGTAAATTGCGAGGATGTGAGATTTTTGATTAGGAACCTGGTATATGTTGAAGATCCTCCCCGGTAACGGCGCCAGAAATTCCTTTTGATGTCGCTTGAAGCTACGCCGATATTTTCCCAAAGAGGAACGGATGATGCAGCACAGCGGTGGTAGGTATTTTCCTCAGATGTGAAACCAAGGTTATCGAACCAGTAGGAGAACCAAACAACCCAATGTAAGAAACACCTGCACATAAATAACAACTACTCACAACCCGACGTTTAAAAGGGGTTGTCAATCCCTTTCGGGTAGAGGCACCCCAAGATGGGCAAATGGAAGTGAATAAAATTGTAGTAGATTGATAGATCGAACGCCAAATAAAATAAATAAGAATAACATGCAGCAAGGTATTCTTGTATTTTTGGTTTAATAGATCTGAAAATAAAAGGCAAATAAAATAGATGGCAAATAATGCGAGAAACAGACCCGGGGACCGTAGGTTTCACTAGTGGTTTCTCTCGAGAAAAATGGCAAACAGTGGATAAACAAATTACTGTTGGGAAATTGATAGAACTTCAAATAATCATGACGATATCCAGGCAATGATCATTACATAGGCATCACGTCCAAGATTAGTACACCGACTCCTGCCTGCATCTACTACTATTACTCCACACATCGACCGCTATCCAGCATGCATCTAGTGTATTAAGTTCATGGAGAAACAGAGTAATGCAATAAGAACGATGACATGATGTAGACAATATCTATCTATGTAGAGATAGACCCCATCGTTTTATCCTTAGTAGCAACGATACATACGTGCCGGTTCCCCTTCTGTCACTGGGATCAAGCACCGTAAGATCGAACCCACTACAAAAGCACCTCTTCCCATTGCAAGATAAATAGATCAAGTTGGCCAAACAAAACCCAAATATCGGAGAAGAAATACGAGGCTATAAGCAATCATGCATATAAGAGATCAAAGAAACTCAAATAACTTTCATGGATATAAAAAGATAGATCTGATCATAAACTCAAAGCTCATCTGATCCCAACAAACACACCGCAAAAAGAGTTACATCATATGGATCTCCAAGAGACCATTGTATTGAGAATCAAACGAGAGAGGAAGCCATCTAGCTACTAACTACGGACCCGAAGGTCTACAAATAACTACTCACGCATCATCAGAGAGGCACCAATGGAAGTGGTGAACCCCTCCGTGATGGTGTCTAGATTGGATCTGGTGGTTCTGGACTCTGCAGCGGTTGGAATTGATTTCTGTCGACTCCCCTAGGGTTTCTGGAATATTGGGGTATTTATAGAGCAAAGAGGCGGTCCGAGGGGCACCCGACATGGGCACAAACCACCAGGGCGCGCCTGGGCCTCCTGGAGCGCCCTGGTGGGTTGTGCTCCCCTCGGAGCACCCCCAGGCACTGCCTTGGCCCATTGGGTGTCTTCTGGTCCATAAAAATCTGTGTAAAGTTTCGTTGCATTTGGACTCCGTTTGGTATTCATTTCCTGCGATGTAAAAAACATGCAAAAAATAGCAACTGGCACTTGGCACTATGTCAATAGGTTAGTACCAAAAAATGATATAAAATGATTATAAAACATCCAAGATTGATAATATAACAGCATGGAAAAATAAAAAATTATAGATATGTTGGAGACGTATCAAGGCGAAACTATAAGCCCCATCTTTCTATGTGTCCGGTTGAAATGTTTTTCTCATGTGTATGCGGTGAGTGTTAGCAATCATAGAAGACTATATGATGGTTGAGCATGTGGACTTTCCTAAAGGCTCCGATACGTGACCCTTTGATGCGGAGCATCCTATGGACATCACCATGTCAAGAGTCCATTTGGCAAGTGACACGTGCGACATCTACTTCACATACACAAAGGTGAATCATCTCCTTTACACGTGCTCACTTGACCCCTTCGAGGATGGTATACTACTTGACACCCCTCTCGTGTGCATGCATAGGTATTACCGGAACCTCACGGAAGACGAGGAGGAGTGCAAGCGCCAAAGAACACCTACACCATCCGCGAGGGAAGCATGGAAGAGAAGATGGAAGAAGCGGAGCTGCTACAAGCTACAGCCACCGGACATCCGAACGCCACCGGACATCCGGTAACTGACGCAGCCCAGACGGCTAGAAGAACTCCATGCAACGAGTGCTACAGCGGCCGGACGTCCGACGAATACCGGTGCCCGGACGACCGGTGCCGACCAGACGACCGGTGCCACTACACCTGAGAAGAATCAACGAACATCCGACACGCACCGGACGTCTGGACTGTCCTAAGCCACCGGACGTCCGACCCCCACTGGTCGTCCGGTACCTGCATGTGCGCAGCCGTGGGCCTTGGCCTTGTATCCCTCTCCCACTTACCCCTTCGTGGCTTAGACTATAAATAGACCACCTCCACCTCCTTTCTAGGGTTAGCGTTGTGTTAGCTCATATGTGAGATAGAGCTTTGCTCATCCATCCGGATCTACTCCATTGCGACGGACCGACACCTCTTCGGAGAAGATCCACGTTGGATTCAAGACCCCCTCTTCAGTGGCCCCTTCAAGACCTCCTCATGGAGATGAACTTTACCTTGTATATTTACTTTTGTTATTCATGTACCTTGTGGATCTTGTGTGTTTGATTGTCTAGTGGATGTGTTATTGGACTTGTTCTTGAGTGTTTCCTCTTGTGTTTTCTCTCTGTTCTTCCCCCTGTTCATCGTGTTGTTCGAGGGAACCCACTCCAACCGTGAAAGATCGGCCTATGACGGGTTAGCCCCGTATCATATGGTATCATGAGCCATGTTGATCACGTATTTGGAGTCCCTCCCACCGTTTTCTAGCCTTCTTTTGCTTGATTTCGTCCTAAAATTTGAAAATCCCCATCAAAAATAGCCCCAATTTTTTTTGTGATTTGTTGCTTTGATGAAGTTTTGTTGGATTTGATCCATGGATTTGCCTGGTTTTGAGTGGATCTAGCATTTCCCCAAGTTTTCCCACTTTCCATCCACGAAACCTCATCAATTTTGACCTCAAAATCATCAATTTCTACCCAAAATCGCGTCCCAAAACTCGCATCTCGTGTTGACCCCGATACACCGAACGACCGTCACTTTACTGTATGTCCGGAGCCCTTTGAGCCACCGGAAGTCCGACACTTACCGGATGACCAGAACCCCAAATCCGAGCTGAAATAGCGGATTTCCGACCCGACCGGATGTCCGGCGACCGGACATCCGTCCATTTACGGACATTCGATACGTGTAGTTTCAAACTTCGGCTGATTGTTGTTTTGACCATAAGTAATTCACCTGAACTCCGATTTTGACGTTCTTTAGCTCGTTTTGAAGCTCTTGACATCCCCCAGTGGCGAACGTACAGGGTGGCCAGGGTGGGCCGCGGCCCACCCTGGGATTTTGACACAGTCTACTATATACCTATACATACTAGTGGGCCAGAAAAAAAGGCCCAATAAACACGAACGCAGCCGCCCAGTCCAGGTTCCTCGTCGTCCCGATGCCCTAGTCACCGACGCACGCCCACGCCCGGTGCTTGACTGCTTGACCCCACGTCCCGCGATCCCCAGGCAGCCGCCTCGCCGTTCCTCACTGGATAGCCGCCGGTCGCGCCCCTGCCGGCCACCGCCGCCTAGAAACTCCGCCTCTCCTCCGGTCCTCCCACCCGCCCGACCGTCCCTCGCCCTGCGAGGCTTTGCGCCCCTGCCCCAACGCGTGGCTGCGCCACTCAGCCCTTGCCCCTGCCCTACCTGCGAGCTGCGCTTCTTCCGCCGGCCGGCGCCCCTGCCCTCGTGGCCTCACTCCGGTTTATAAGGTACCAATATGGCAATATTCCCAAATTTCTGATTTAGGGTTTGCTTTTTTGCCCTATGCTATCCACTACATGAACACAAACCAAAATAGAAAATACCAAATTAGCTTTATTGATAGAAAGTAGTTTTCTTGCAGATTTCTTGAAGATGAAGAGGGGTTGGAGATATTGTTTCTCTTTTCCAGAGAGAAGCTATGAAAATAGGGAAGAAGAAGAAGGCGGAGAATATGTCGGATGTGGCTGAAGAGAAAACCACCGAAGTTGTACCGGTAGTTCATCATTTGGTGTACTTGCTTTTAAAATTGGTATTGATTCTACTGGTGGCAACGGCAAATGTTGAGAGAGCATTTTCTGCCATGACTATAGTCAAGAGCAAGTTGAGAAATAAGATGGGTGATAGTCTTTTGGATGATTGCCTAGTTACATACATTGAGAGGGATGCTTTCTCTGAGGTGAATGAAGATGACATAATTGATACCTTCATGGCAATGCAAAAGCGTAGGCCAGAAACAGTCTTTTTGAACTTCTCAAGGTATGTACTATGGTCAGTGTTTCTATTTGATACCTTCATGGCAGCCATGTACTATTTACTATGTACGCTTCTTTATGCAAAACT
The DNA here is from genome assembly GCF_056163025.1 of Triticum urartu. Taxonomy (NCBI): domain Eukaryota; kingdom Viridiplantae; phylum Streptophyta; class Magnoliopsida; order Poales; family Poaceae; genus Triticum; species Triticum urartu. The sequence goes on along the minus strand of NC_141874.1, from coordinate 349,343,388 downwards.
AAGATTGAATTGTGAATTTTAGTGTGCTCGTAAGACCATATTAATCTATTTCTTTGTCTTATTGATAATTAGTTAGAACGTTTACATGCAATATTAGTTATCAAATTTTTTTGGAGCGGACCACCCTGTCATCAAAAGCTAGCTCCGCCACTGACATCCCCCTTCCCACAAAAATACCACCAACATCATTTGACCCCATCAAATTGTTGCAACTTTGGCATCTTTGCCTAGGGCTTCCACCACGTCATCCGCTACACCACCACCGACTTCCGCAACCTAACCCATCTTGATCCCCATTGCATATGTGGTTGCTTGAGTAATGATTCGAGTCTCCTAAGGTGTTTCGGATACTTAGGGATGGTTGCTTCCTCATCAACCACCACCACCACTTGTGCATTGCCTACTCGCCTAACCCATCATTCATCACCACCGCTTTCCGCTACCACCACTTGACATTGGGGATTTTGAGTTCGCGGTTTTTCCGTTTCCTAAGGTGTTTCGGCTAATTAGGAACGGTTCGACATAAAAGAACACCTCCACTCATCATCGCCACGAGGTCGTCATCGTACATCACGGACGGTAACCTCGACGACATCATTGTATATTCCCCTTGCAGTTGCATTGATAACCCCTAGCCCATTTTGCATTACTTGCCTATCGAGACTAGCCATTTGAGTATTGCCGACAATGTTACTTGTGCACATTAGTGATCTACACCATCCATTGCATACATACCATACCATCTTGATATCATATCATCTCTTGTGTTGCAAGATTGTTCCCGTATATACACAACTGCTATCTTGGTTTGTGCATTTAACATTGTGGCCATAAAAAAAGAATAAGATTTTAAGCAAAGAAAAAGAGAAAAAACAAAGAAGCTTGTAAGCAAGAGCCATAGCATCGTATCATAGTGCATTACAATATATCATATGGTATCATACTTGATCATCTTCGATCATCGTGTGAGGAACACCGGGAACCATACATACATAACATACTTGGGATAGAAAGTTTATCCATTTTGCATCTTATAGGTTGTGCACAAGTGTCATATCCGCCTATAGAGCAATCGTGCTAGCGTCTCTCTTGAGTTGTGCAACACGAGCGTTTTACGTGGATTCCACATTTTGTGCTCATTCCTTGGTTGCATGACCCCATTTATCTATTCGTGTGTGCGTTTCCATGTGCCATTCATTGCTATTGGTCTACTTGTTTCACTTGCGAATTTGTGAATCTCTTTCAACATTATTGACTCTTGCTAACATTTTACATGAAATTTTTGTGCCACTATCCTCACCGAGTTACTCCATAAGCTTTACTTGATAGGTGTGAGTGAACAAGTCAGGTACCAATTCCACTATTCTTTCATCTCACATTGAGTGAAACGAGATACATCCTCAACTTTGGGAAAAGGTAACTTGGTATTGTTTATCTCATTTCCTACTCACCTCTACTCGAGTCTTGTGATGGATAGGCAAGGCATTTCATCTTCGGTCTACAACAACAATGACGAGTTCGATGCCACGAACAACTCCAACGAAGCCAAGATGCAAGCTCAAATGGAGGAGATCAAAGCCCTCATCAAGTCCTACAAGCGGTCTTCCTCATCTTCGAGAAGACACCCAAGAGCACATGTCTCCAAGCTACCATCTTCGGCAAAATCACATCGGCATTGACACCATCACCAACAAGGACGTGAAGGTCAAGAGCTCAACACCAACAACCGCTCAACGACTTCACCATCTCCCTTGGCATCTTCGCCTATGGACATACGTCATCTTCGCCCACAAGCACTTCAAGAGAAGCTCCCCAAGCTCAAGTCCGCGACTTCCACGAGCTACTACGACCTTGACGTCAACCACGTGGTTCCTTTCTATGGGACTCAAGAACCCGAGGAGTATATCGAGTGGGAGCGCCTAATGGACGACTACCTCAAGCTACATCAAGTCCCTCCAGAAGATGAAGTGAAGTGCGCCACAAGGAACTTCCACGACCATGAGTCCACATGGTGGCTTCACGCACCTTCGGAGACCTACGACATGAGTTGGCCCAAGACGAAGAGAGCTTTGAGGCGATAGTTCGTGCCTCCAACCTACATGGAACAACTTCTATGCCAACTGGAGAACACCACCCAAGGATCCAAGTCCATCCACAAGTACTTCAAGGAGATGAAGATTGCCTTGCGACGAGCTAGCGTGGACGACCCCATTTCGATGAAATTCCACTTCATGATGGGATTGCACAACAACATCTCCAAGACGATCTTCCTAGAGAACTACAAGTCCCTCGACGACAACTACATTGGTGCTCAAGGCGGAACAAGAACTCATGAAGGCCAAGGCTTCTCGACCCCAAGCACACTTCTCTAAGACCAAGCTCCAAGACGTCTAGCATGAGGCTAGTACCACCATGATGTCCAAGCCCGACGAGCTCCAAGACGATGCTCCCAAGTTCGACTTCACCGCCATACCTCTTTGTGGCATTGACGATGCCGAGTCTACCATTACTCTTTTTTAAGACGGTGCAGCGACGAGTACAACACGGGGACCCTCAGGGACCAAGCTTTGGAGGCGAGCGATAAGGTGGTGAGCAAGGATGATGCTTCCATCTTAGGAGGCGAGAGTGATGATGTGCCATCTTTGGCCTTCATCCACGGCGACGGTGACGAGATGATCGAGAATGGGATTTTACCTTCGGTCATGGAGGAGAGTGATGATGTGCCATCTTCGGCCTTCATCCATGGCGACGGCGATGAGATGGTTGAGTATTTCACCTCGACCACGGTGACTTTTGATGACTTGAGTCACTTGTGCCACCATATTGAGAGTGAGAGTGACTTCACCACTAGCCCCATATATGACGAGTTGCCCCAATTCCCATGTGAGGAGAGCCACAACCCCCACCACTTGAGTGAGATGAGTGACTCCACCATACGTGAGATTGAGTGCACCTACTTTGAGGGAGTGAGTGAACCACCACATAGAGAGAGTGTGATAGTTGATAGGTCTCGTTAGGCTATTTGCATTTCTAACAACTTGACCTCTACTTCTATTGTGTCTTCTCATTTGGTGCTAGGTCCCATATATGATGATGTGCCGATTCACGACGACTACGTCCTCCCTTTGGACAAGACGATGGTCATGGTGGAATATGATGCACCCCCCACATGGTTCCATCAAGATGAAGATGACCACCATTTGGCCTTTCCCACCTCACCTACACCACTTGAGTGGAATGAACAAGGTAACATAGGTGAAGGTGATGCTCTAGTCCCACTAGTGGACATTCTTTGCTTGCATGATGTTGATCAACCTATTACCATACTTCGTGCTAGTGCGACTTCCCCATGTGATGGTTTACCCATTTATGATGAGTATGGCGATTGCCATGTGGAGTCTCTTAGTTGTGATGCCATGTTACATAGAATTTCTTATGACAATTCTCTAGGTCACATCATGTTTGACAATCCGCTTGACTTGTCATATGCTATGCATGAGATCAACAATATGTCATATTTGCAATCTCATTGTAGTGACTATGCATATGCCATTAAAATTAACCAATTTGCACTTATGGCATAGATGACAAGCCCATGGTTATCGACATTTGTTTTTCTTGTGATGATATTGATATGCTCCCTTTGCATCGTTTATCTCATATGCCATGCCATGACTACCTAGCTTCGAATATGCATTGTTTTGGATGTTGTCCATTTTCTCCATATGATGTTTCCAATATTGCTTATGAGGAGACCCTCATAGTTTCCTCATACATTTTAGGAGATTTTGATCCATCCAATCCATTGCATGATCCTCATACTTATGTGCACAATATGCTTCCCATGAATAAAATGCTATTGTTGTGACTTATACTTGTATGCTCAATTTGCATCCCCATCGTGTTATACACAATAACTATTCTTTCATGATGGATGACATGTTCTTGTACCATGCATCAAATTTCTTTGAGCGATGCTTATCTTGTGCTAACTCTCACGTGCACATACACATCATGATGGATGATGTGTACATTTACCACACACACAATTTCTTTCGTTTGTGTCTCTTTTGTGTAGGTACCCATGAATACTTGTCAACCTCACAATCCCATGAGTTGCCAAAATGAGATGTAGAGAGCAATGATGACTTGGTATCACGTGGATTGTATTTCACACCGTTCCCATTGTGCAACAACTTCGCGCATTTCTTCTACATGACCCTCACATGGTTATGGGTTATTGTCCATTACATATTCTATGCCCATCTTGCTATGTTCACTTTGCATGATATGCTCATTCTTATGCCTTTGCCATGCATTTGTGACCCATGCTTTGCATTACACATGATGATTGATTCTACTACTTATATGTGTATCTGCAAGCTTGGTGGAGATATTACTTTCTATTGCCATGTTTGCTTTGTACCCCATGCCTATGATGATACTTTCATCTTGCTTTGTGTTCATGCTTGCGATATGTCATGTACATTGCCTATGACTATTATTTGCTCACATGACATGAATGCCATGATTTCCTATAGTATGTTGCATCATCGCACTACTAGCTTGCACGACTTGATTCCTATGATTGCTTGCCTTGTTGCATCACCGATGATTCATACTTGCTCATTTGATGTAGTTGATGACAACCATCTACATGCTTTGCACATGATTGTTATTGCTTCTTATCATATATTTCCATATGTTGCCTCTCTCATGCTAGATGATTTGACATGTATTGAGTGCAACAATGCCCTTAGTCTTGACAATGAGTTTGCCCCCATAGCATTCTCCCATATATTTGGAGATTTTGACATATTTCTTGTGAAGCATGCTTGTCTTACCTCTTTGCACCATATACCTAGTGCCATAAATATAGCCTTTGTTGCATCATATTATTCATGCACTTGTGCTACTAATGGTTATGTGCAAGAGAGGAGAACCATCATGATGGATGATGTGTTTATCTACCATGCACATACATTCTTTATTTTATCGTGTGCATGTGTAGGAAACTTGGGCTTCGTGTCAACTTCCACGTCAGGTGAGTTGACAATCCAAGCTCTTGAGAGCGAACCACCTTCTACCATGGCGCTTCTACATCATACTTGCTTGTGCTTCGGCATTGTGAAGGACGCACAAGGACATGCTTTCAAGGTGATATCCTTCTGTTTTGTGAACCCCCAAACCATGAGCATGCATATTGTGGATCATACTACTTGTGTTGCTTGCACCATGAGACTTATTTGTCATCTTGGACCCTTTGCTTGCACACATGTTAGTTATATTGCCTCCATTCATGATTTTCACATTCCCATGCATCATGATATATATGCCTTGTGTGTTGCATCCAATTCTTGGACTACTTGCTACTCTAATATGTTTGGTTGCAACAATGTCATCACTTCACATATGCCATGTTCCATTGCTTTTCACATGATTGACTTGATTGCCTCGCACATGATGAACAATTGCTCTTTCTATTGTGTTGCGTGCCATACTATCTTCACTACACCTAACACACGTTATGCTTGGATTGTCTTGCACTTGACCCACGTGTTTAGACACTTCATTTTATTTGGTGTTGTGAATGCTTCTTATGCCTACCATCGACCTTTCATTGAGCACTTTGCCCATGCTTGCTATAACCTTGAGGTAGATTCTTATTATCTTGTCACACATATTTGCATCACTACCTCACATTTACATGCTTGTCCCCATGATATCTTTGCTTGTGCTCAATTTATGTGCTTACATGTCATGTCACTATCCTTTGTCAAACCATACACTTTGCATGATGATGACACTTGTTTGGTGAAACCTCTTGAATGCTTGGTTTTGCACTAATGATAACCACATTTATTTTTCCAAGTGTTTGTTGTCCTTGCTCATTTTGAAGGAATCACTAGGCGGTGCGACATTGGAGAGTGCCCACTTCAAGCTTGAAGATGCTGACTACTTGGTGAATGTCCACTTCTACACGGCAAAACCATCTCTTTCCCATGGTGATTTGGTTTTCGATCCGAGGTCGGATCTTTCCCAAGGGAGGGGAGATGATGCGAAGCATCCTATGGACATCACCATGTCAAGAGTCTGTTTGGCAAGTGACACATGCGACATCTCCTTCACATACACAAAGGTGAATCATCTCCTTTACACGTGCTCACTTGACCCTTTCGAGGATGGTATACTACTTGACACCCCTCTCGTGTGCATGCATAGGTATTACTGGAACCTCACAGATGACGAGGAGGAGTGCAAGCGCCAAAGAACACCTACACCATCCACGAGGGAAGCATGGAAGAGAAGACAGAAGAAGGGGAGCTGCTACAAGCTATAGCCACATGACGTCCGAACACCACCGGACATCCGGTACCTGACGCAGCCCAGACGGCCAGAAGAACTCCAGGCGACGAGTGCTACATCGGCCGGACATCCGACAAATACCGGACGTCCGACGAGTCCCAGCGCCCGGACGACTGATGCCGACCGGACGACCGGTGCCAGTACACCTGAGAAGAACCAACGGACATCCGATGCGCGCCGGACGTCTGGACCGCCCTGAACCACCGGACGTCCGGTACCTGCCTGTGCGCAGCCGCAGGCCTTGGCCTTGTATCCCTCTCCCACTTACCCCTTCGTGGCTTAGACTATAAATAGACCACCTCCACCTCCTTTCTAGGGTTAGCGTTGTGTTAGCTCATATGTGAGATAGAGCTTCGCTCATCCATCCGGATCTACTCCATTGCGAGGGACCGGCACCTCATCGGAGAAGATCCACGTTGGATTCAAGACCCCCTCTTGGGTGGCCCCTTCAAGACCTCCTCATGGAGATGAACTTTACCTTGTATCTTTCCTTTTGCTGTTCATGTACCTTGTGGATCTTGTGTGTTTGATTGTCTAGTGGATGTGTGATTGGACTTGTTCTTGAGTGTTTCCCCTTGTGTTTTCTCTCCGCTCTTCCGCATGTTCATCGTATTCTTTGAGGGAACCCACTCCAATCGTGAAAGATCGGCCTATGCCGGGTTAGCCCCGTATCACCCTTCCTGAAAACATGATGGATTGTAGTTGCAAGGTTGACCAAGAACATTGTTTGTTTCTAATAGAGTTTATGCTTTATACATCAATTGTGTGATGAATTGTTACTTATTCATGAGAAGTCTATGATAAAAGTCTTATGTTTATATTTGTTGCTATTATAACAATCTACATGATGCTTCTATGTCCGTATTTTGTTTTTATCAACACCTCTCTCTCTCTCTAACCATGTGGACATGTTTTTCGATTTTGGTTTTTGCTTGAGGACAAGCGAGGTCTAAGCTTGGGGGAGTTGACACGTCCATTTTGCATCATGTTTTCCTACTGTTATTTATGATGTTTGTATGCATAATAATGCTTTTTGGAGTAATACTAATGCCTTTTCTCTCATAAATGCAAGGTACACACAAAGAGGGAGAATTCCGACAACTGGAATCTAGACCTAGAAAAGCTATGTCAGGCTACCTATTCTGCACAACTCCAAACAAGCTGAAACTTTACGGAGATTTTTTGTGTAATATTTGAAGAATATTGGAGCAAATAAGTACCAGAGGGGGCTCACCAGGTGGGCACAACTCACCTGGCACGCAAGGGAGCCCAGGCGCGCCCTGGTGGGTTGTGCTCACCCAGGCCCACGTCTGGTGCCCATCTTCTGGTATATAAGTCCATTTGACCTAGAAAAAAAATAAAGAGAGGACTTTCGGGACGGAGCGCAGCTGTCTCGAGGCGGAACTTGGACAGGAGCACTTTTGCCCTCCGGTGGAGCGATTCCGCTAGGGGAACTCCCCTCTCGGAGGGGGAAATCATCGTCATCATCATCACCAACAACAACTCTCCCATCTTGGGGAGGGCAATCTCCATCAACATCTTTAACAACACCATCTCCTCTCAAACGCTAGTTCATCTCTTGTGTTCAATCTTTGCACCGGAACTATAGATTCGTGCTTGTGGGTGACTAGTAGTGTTGATTACATCTTGTAGCTGATTACTATATGGTTTATTTGGTGGAAGATTATATGTTTAGATCCAATATGCTATTTAATACCCCTCTGGTCTTGAGCATGATTATCATTTGTGAGTAGTTACTTTTGTTCTTGAGGTCACAGGAGAAATCATGTTGCAAGTAATCATGTGAACTTGATATGTGTTCGATATTTTGATAATATGTATGTTGTGATTCCCTTAGTGGTGTCATGTGAACGTCGACTACATGGCACTTCACCATATTTGGGCCTAAGGGAATGCATTGTGTAGTAGTTATTAGATGGTGGGTTGCGAGAGTGACAGAAGCTTAAACCCTAGTTTATGCGCTATTCCGTAAGGTATCGAATGGATCCAAAAGTTTAATGCTATGGTTAGAATTTATTCTTAATACTTTTCTCATAGTTGCGGATGCTTGCGAGGGGTTTAATCATAAGTAGGAGGTTTGTTCATGTAAGAACAACACCTAAGCACCGGTCCACCCACATACCAAATTATCAAAGTAGCGAACACGAATCGAACCAACATGATGAAAGTGACTAGATGAAATTCCCGTGTACCCTCAAGAACGCTTTGCTTACTATAAGAGACTGTTTTGGCATGTCCTTTGCCTCAAAAGGATTGGGCTACCTTGCTGCACTTTTGTTACTACTATCATTATTTTCTCGTTACAAATTATCTTGCTATCAAACTACTATGTTACTTACAATTTCAACACTTGCAGACATTACCTTGCTGAAAACCACTTGTCATTTCCTTCTGCTCCTCGTTGGGTTCGACACTATTACTTATCAAAAAGAGCTACAATTGGTGCCCTATACTTGTGGGTCATGACGACCTCTGGCTCAACTTCTTCGGCGACCAATCAAATGAAGCCGAGGTCGACACGACTACGGAAAAGAGGTTGTGCACTTGTCGCATCACTTATTACTCTACATTCATGTCGATCCATTAGGGATATTTTGGTTCAAAGGAAAAACTGAAGGAAAAGCATAGCAATAGGAATTTTTCCTATGTCACTCTACTGTTCAATTATTCATGCATTTTGTTGAAAGGAATGGAGCAAAACATCCACCTGGACCTACTTTTCAAAATCCTATGCATGAAGACAAGACCAAGTGCATTAGTGGCAGAATAACATTCTAACTGTACATGCTTTCATATGGTTTCTCTTTAATTTGGCCATGTTTCTTGGCATTCCTCTGCTCTTCCAATTCCTGTGAACCAAACACCCAAGTTGACAGAAATCATGTGTTTACAAATGCTTCGTTTCCATGTGCATTCCTATCCTATTCTGGTGTTTTCCTATCCCTGCATTTTTAGAATCCTGCAAGCCAAAGGAGCCCTTACAAAATTACTTCAGTTACAGGTAGGTGTCGAAGAAAACTTTGTGTGGTTTGTTTTGCTCCTGTCGCGACGTCGTCCACCTCACCTGAGCTGCTCCATCGACAAAAGTATCCACCAAACCAGACATCATGACTCCTGACTATCTTTCGTCGCCTCATATCTCCTTCCCTGCCGCCGGCACCCACCACAACGGCATCACCATCATCGACTCAGCAGATGAACCAGAGGAGTACACGGGTCCACAAGAGAGGTCGCACTCTTTTGTTTCTCCTTATGTTATGCATTGCTTAATATTACCTCCTACTTGATCGTCCTGTTCACCTCTTAAACTCCAAGTCAAGTCCAAATTAATGTTCAAACTTGAGTTTTAAAATTAGTTGTGGGACACATATTGAGGAAGCAATGAATAGTATCTCTGTCTATTATCTGGTTCACCTAGGGTATGCCTATGTTGTTCATCTTGGGTGGGAAACAAATAGTAAAGAAATCATCATCTGTCTTTTTATTAAATTAAAGCTATCATCAGCCTGCTATCATTATTTTTGGATCCATCCACTGGTTGTTACCATCACTCTAGATTTCTACATGCTCTCCTTACATAATCTCACTATATTTTTTCGTATGCATGTCAGATATTGTATACAGTCATGCTGAACATGTAGAGAAAAAGAGAAGAGTTTTGCGCGGCAATACAATGCCATGCAGACATCGCTCCATGGTGGGTTCAATGGCAAACCCTCCCCCTCTCCAGATTGTAATCCAGAGGAAGATATATGTTCTGAGGCGGATTCAGACGCAACTTAACACTCCTATTTACCCCTCCCCCCCAAGGTGTTTGCTCTCACTTGGCATGATGATGTTAGTCATATCATGCATATGTTGCCTTGCAGTGCCTACTTTTGACATCATATATGTCATCTGCTTAGTTTATACATGTTCTGTAATGCCACCTGTTTAGTTTCTATATCATATATGGGAATTATGCAGTCTCATCTCTTTTAGCCAGCCATAATATATGTGAAATATGCAATGCCATCCTGTTTAACCAGACATAATATATTTGAATTATATCTTGCCCATCCTTTTCTTCATTACATCTCCATTTGTCGACAATGATTGTATATTAAACTACTCTTCCTGTGAATCAGCCATTTGAGTAGGTGATGGAAAAATCTGAGTGAAAACAAGGTCTTCAGAGCAGACAGTGGTACCTGTCGAAGCAGATCTCTTGCTGGGTCCCGATAGCTCCTCAAAGATGGATTCAGAGACAGATGACCAGTTCTATTCCCCCATCGAGGTGTATGTTCTAACTTGGCACGGTTATACTGCTCATATCATGCATATGGTGTCTTGCATTGCATAGTTTAGACATCATATACACAATATTCAACACCATGTTCTTAGTTCAGACATCATATATGCGAATGCCCTCTGCTTAGCCTATAAATCACATATGTGAATTAAATCATGCGATCCTGATTACTTAGATAACATGTATGTGAATTATGTCATGCGAACCTGTTTACTAAAGACATATATAATTATGTCATGTCATCTTGTTTAGTTAGTCATCATATCTTTGAATTATGTCATGCTATGCTATCTAGTTTAGATAGATATCATATATGTGAAATTATGTCATGCTATCCTTTTTATTTAAACAATATACATGTCAACTATTTCATGCCCTCTTTTTCCACACTATCTATTGCATCTGTCTCTCATACAATGTCTGTACATTCAACTATGTTTCATGTTTATCAGCCATTTGATGGAGCGGGTGATGGCAGTATCTAGCGGAGTAAAAACACGGTCTTCAAATAAAAACAGTGCTACCTCTTGGTGGAGATAGCACCCCGGTTGTACATGCACAAGAACCAGCCCTACCACACATAACCCAGACACTCGCGGATTGTACCCTTACTGCGATGGACAAAGAACTAGCTTCACCCAATCTAACCCCAACCCCAGCAGATAGTAACCTACTTACTGTTGACACAACACCATATCCACCACTGAGCTCCCAAACAAGAGCAGTTAGTAAGGCAGCTCCAGTGCCCAAAGCACCAGTACTACCACAACGAACCCTAATTCCACCAGTTAGTACACCTATTCCTGTGGAGGAAGCACAACCAACCATTCATAGTTTAGCATCTATCGCATTTGACGTTGTTAAATCCTATGTGTGTATCTTCCCATCATGGAAATATTATACTGAAGATGAAGGAAAATGCCAGTTGCAGGTGTTTGTCCAGGAGTTACGTTTAAGTAATGTTATTCATGGCAATTACCTTGCTTTGTCCCATACATCCTACTTCCATGATGGTTATAATACAACAAATTTTCCCATTTTTCTCTATATCGAAGGACCGATTTGGAAACTCAGGATGAGGTAACCTGTTCTAATACCTCTGCTATCTTTAAGAATGCTTGGTGGCGGTATCGGAATTACCCGAAGAAAATGTACTTCACTGGCAAAGAAACTCATCAAATTCCCTTACGTTCTCTTGAGACACATTTACTGGACAATGACCGGGAACGCCTTGTTCTGTACTGGTCCCGAACCAAGAATGTGGTAAGGTCTATGAGCTCCTTTTTTATTTTTAAGTACTATATGCTTGCGTCTTACTATACTCTATTAATGTAGAACAAGTGCTTAAACCTGAAGAACAACTATGCTCATTTAAGATTCCATTGCTATCGTGCATACTGCTTTACTCTTGTATCACTCTATTTACTCATACAAACTTATTTTTAAATTGAAGGATCCAATCGGAACTCCAATGTCACAATATGTTTACGCATGTTTCTTTAACAAGTTTGCTCTTATAAATAGCTCTGTTGATTTCAATTTCAATTGTGTATATAGTTGACTTCTTATATCATGCACATTACTAGCATCACAACAGAGCCATTAGTGTTGTTGTACACGTAGACCCGTGGTACCCATCTGAAATCTTGTTGTGCCATGTAGTTTCCCACACTTTGTATTCTTTCAGTGCTGCTTTGTCTTGAACTAATATGATTTGCACCATATCTCTATTTTGATTTGACAAGACAATGTAGTGACCATAGGACATAGATATATGTTTGTTTGATGCTTTTATGATGTACTACTCGGCAATAGAAGACTTGGTAGTTTAATCTTGTCCACCTTACTAATGAACTGGTTCACCAAAATGAGTTTCATATACTAGTACATGCTAAACCTGTTATGTGTCTGCTTGTTTCTTCTTTTAGAATGCTGACAGAATATTGGGGAAGAGTGCCTTATTAAGCAATGGTAAAGGAAGTAATGCAGATAAGGTTCAGGATAGTGAGACATCCATGTTGGTCTCCAACAAAGCTGATAAAACAGCTAAGGAAAACTATCTTGATGACAGTGAGACAACCCCAAAGTCTTGTCTTGGTTTAGTGTTCGAGTACTGGCCACTACCGCTAGCACAAGCTATTTAAACTCACTGTGTGAATCAGTTCTGTTTCTTGAGTCTCAACTACAAGCTGAAAGACATTGATCAGCTGTGCTGCGACAAGAAGCCGAAGGACTGCGGAAGTCCCTGGAGCATTCAGATGCATACTTTCTGGTGCAACAACAAGCGTTGGAGGATTTTAGCGCCAAATAGGACAAAGCTAATAAGCTTGCTAAGCTTATTGCCAGCATGGTGGATACTTCTTGAGCTCTTCTGAAGTTGTTTCAGTTATGGATTTGTGTTGCTACCGTGTTTATTTGCATTGGTGGCCAATTTAGATGGCCAATGTATGTAATATTCTTCTTTGTTCCCTATATTTGCACTGGTGGCGAACTTTGATGCCCAGTGGATGTAATATGTGCAATAGCCGTAATAGCCTAGCGTTAGTTGCTTGCTTATTTATGTCCTTATTGTCTTGTTTAGTTGTTTGCTTGTAGTCACTACAGTTGTTTTTTCCATGTTTTTCTAGTGGCCACAATAACCTATTTTTATAACTAGGCCACAATAACCATGGAAACACACGGACTGTTGTAACCATGGTCCTGCTACCTGCTGTAGTGACCATGGCCCTCCACGGGTTGTACTATCCATGGGCCTTCTACGTGCCATAGGATCCATGGGCCTGCTATGGGCTGTAGGATCCATGGGCCTTCTACGGGCCGTAGGATCCATGGGCCTTCTACGGGCCGTAGGATCCATGGGCATCCTATGGGACGTAGGATCCATGGGCCTTCTACGGTCCGTATAATCGTTCCGCCAAACATGGGCCATACTATTCGTGGACCAATAACAGTTCGCAAAATGGGCCTTAAACGGGCTAGAGTGGAAACCATCTGTTTTATGTCCCGACCATAACGGGCCGTTAATAGGCCGTATTTGATGATGCTATGAAAACAACCCAATAGGTTAACGGGCCACAAATAGGCCGACTGTAACCATAGGCTGAATTTGGCCCACGAGCGAAACAGGCCAGTAACGGACCATAAGTAATCGAATTCTAGAAATGAGCCCAAGCATAAATGGGCCCTTAGAAGGCCGAAAGTTAACACGGGCTGGAAATGGCCGACGGAATAATGGGCCTTTAATGGGTATAAAGCGATACACTATTCATTATGGGCCAGTTTCATCTCGGGCCTTTAATGGGCCTAGAGTTACAAAGGGCCTCCTATGGGCCAAAATATGTCATGGTCCGGAAGTTACAATGGCTGGAATCATATTGGACGGCCCAGATGGCGCTACTGGGCCAAATTAGGAGAGGCCATAATGGGCCGTGAGTTAGCGGGTCGTAAATGGGCTATATACGAACAGGCCGTTAACAGGCTTTCCGTGGCCCGGCCCGCTACCTTTTGACCAAGTCAAATGGACCGGCCTTTTCACCAGAATGGGCCTTTGTTGGGCCGTGCCACGTGTCAACGTATCATAGGCGCCTCCTGTCCAATGAGTGGAAGACATCTGTCCGAACGATGAGCCAACACGTGGTTCCTCTGGCCATTAAGAATTTTACACGTGGAAAATCCCCATTGGTCTAGGCTGTTAACGGGTTATCGGATCCAAACCGGACCCAATAGCTTAACAGCGACCCATTACGGTGGATGCCACGTGCCGGTTAGCCTTGACGAAAGCACTTCCATGATGTGCCATTTATCATCATGGAAGTGGACACTTCCGTGATGATAATTTTGGTAATGTCATGGTACACTTCTACGACAGCACAGGTATGACTATCTTGATTCTGTCATAAAATCGTCTTGGATGTACATGCATGACAGAAAATGTGACCTACTGTGACAAACACGTATCATCACAAAAGTGTATTTTTATTGTAGTGTTAGCAAGCACCTCCACGATGAATGGCCACTTCACAGTGTCGAAGGCCTTGGAAATATCTAGCTTCAACATGATTGTGGGAGTTCTGAGGGCGTGGATCTTGTGCACGGTTCCTTGAACCATCATGAAGTTTTCATGGATGGATCGGCCACAAACAAAGGCACTTTGATGCATGCCAATAATCTATGGCAAGTCCTCTGCCAGACGCACGGATAGGGCCTTCTCGAAGATTTTAACCGCCCCATGCACTAGGCTAATTGGCCGAAAATCCTTGGTATCCGCAGCTCCATCCACCTTCGACAGGGTGATTAGTGCCTTGTTGATTAACTGCAAACCCGTAGTTGGACAACCGCTCTTGGGCTACATCGATGTTTTTGTTTTATAAAATTTGGGATGGGAATAGGAAGAGATTATTTGTCATATGAGTAGATAGGACGAGATGATAAAGTTAGAGATGGTTCTAACTTTGTTTACATTGATGTATGTAACCTCATGACATCAATGTTTAGAATTTCACTTGGTTTTAAAATCATTAGGGCATGTTCATGCAAACAAAACTAGCTGTCTGCAAATTCTTAAATATAGTGTAGAAGCTTTCCGTGTACTAAGCCATGCATACATATTCTGTTATCACCTTGTTGGTTGCTTGTGAGTACATTCAAAGTACTAGCTCATTGGCTCATCCTTGGCTATTAACTTGGCCAGGCATGGAGGATCAGGAGATTGGAGAAGAGTTCCTCAATGACGAACATGCCAACTAGGATGCTTTCCCAATTTGTTGCATGTAGGGTTAAGGCAGATGGCATGGGTCTAAGTTATCATTAATAATTTCCGATGTAACTGTTTGATTTGAAGTTTATGAAGGAATTATGCCCTAGAGGCAATAATAAAGTTGTTATTTATATTTCCTTATATCATGATAAATGTTTATTATTAATGCTAGAATTGTATTAACCGGAAACTTAGTACATGTGTGAATACATAGACATACAAAGTGTCCCTAGTACGCCTCTACTTGACTAGCTCGTTAATCAAAGATGGTTAAGTTTCCTAGCCATAGACATGGGTTGCCATTTGATGAACAGGATCACATCATTAGAGAATGATGTGATGGACAAGACCCATCCGTTAGCTTAGCACTATGATCGTTTAGTTTATCGCTATTGCTTTCTTCATAACTTATACATGTTCCTATGACTATGAGATTATGTAACTCCCGAATACCAGAGGAACACTTAGTGTGCTATCCAAGTCACAACGTAATTGGGTGATTATAAAGATGCTCTACAGGTTTCTCCGATGGTGTTTGTTAAGTTGGCATAGATCGAGATTAGGATTTGTCACTCCGATTGTCGGAGAGGTATCTCTGGGCCCTCTCGGTAATGCACATCACTATAAGCCTTGCAAGCAATGTGACTAATGAGTTAGCTGCGGGGTGTTTCATTACGGAATGAGTAGAGAGACTTGCCAGTAACGAGATTGAACTAGGTATGATGATATCGACGATCGAATCTCGGGCAAGTAACATACCGATGACAAAGGAAACAATGTATGTTGTTATGCGGTTTAACTGATAAAGATCTTTGTAGAATATGTAGGAACCAATATGAGCATCCAGGTTTTGCTATTGGTTATTGACCGGAGATGAGTCTCGGTCATGTCTACATAGTTCTCGAATCCGTATGGTCCGCACGCTTAACGTTTGATGACAATTTGTATTATGAGTTATGTGATTTGATGTATCGAAGGTTGTTCAGAGTCCCGGATGAGATCATGGACATGACGAGGAGTCTCGAAATGCTCGAGACATAAAGATCGATATATTGGAAGTCTATATTCGGACATCGGAAAGGTTCTGAGTGATTCAGGTATTTTTCGGAGTACCAGAGAGTTACAGGAATTCGCCGGAGTAAGTAGTGGGCCTTAATGGGCCATACGGGAAAGGAGAGAAGGGCCTCAAGGGGTGGCCGCGCGCCCCCCATGGGCTGGTATGAATTGGACTAGGGAAGGGGCGACGCCCCCCTCTTTCCTTCTCCCTCTCCTCTCCTTCCTTCTTCTCCTACATGGACTAGGAAAGGGGGAAACCTATTCCTACTAGGAGTAGGAACCTCCCCTTTGGGCGCGCCCCTTGAGGCCGGCCCTCCTCCTCCTCCCCTCCTTTATATACGGGGGAGGGGGGCACCACATAGACACACAAGTTGACAATTGTTTTAGCCGTGTGCGGTGCCCCCCTCCACAGATACACACCTCGGTCATATCGTCGGAGTGCTTAGGCAAAGCCCTGCGCCGGTAACTTCATCATCACCGTCAACACGCCGTCGTGCTGACGAAACTCTCCCTCGGCCTCAACTGGATCAAGAGTATGAGGGATGTCACCAAGCTGAACGTGTGCAGATCACGGAGGTGCCGTGCGTTCGGTACTTGATCGGTTGGATCGCAAAGACGTTCGAGTACATCAACTGCGTTTCTTAATGCTTCCGCTTTCGGTCTATGAGGGTACGTAGACATACTCTCCCCTCTCGTTGCTATGCATCCTTAGACAGATCTTGCGTGATCGTAGGATTTTTTTTTGAAATGTTGCGTTCTCCAACAGTGGCATGTGAGCCAGGTCTATGCGTAGATGTTATATGCACGAGTAGAACACAAAGGAGTTGTGGGCGTGCGTATATACGTATTGCTTGCCGTCACTAGTTGTTTCTTGATTCGACGGTATTGTTGGATGAAGCGGCCCAGACCGACATTACATGACCGCGTTCATGATACTAGTTCTACTGACGTGCTTTGCACACAGGTGGCTGGCGGGTGTCAGTTTCTCCAACTTTAGTTGAATCGGATTCAATGAACAAGGTTCTTTCTGAAGATCAAAAAGCAATCATTATACCGTGTTGTGGTTTTTGATACATAGGTAAGAACGGTTCTTGCTAAGCCCGTAGCAGCCACGTAAAACTTGCAACAACAAAGTAGAGGACGTCTAACTTGTTTTTGCAGGGCATGTTGTGATGTGATATGGTCAAGACGCGATTATATAAATTGTTGTATGAGATGATCATGTTTTGTAACACAGTTATCGGCAACTGGCAGGAGCCATATGGTTGTCGCTTTATGTATGAAATGCAATCGCCCTGGAATTGCTTTACTTTATCACTAAGTGGTAGCGATAGTCGTAGAAGCAATAGTTGGCGAGACGACAAGGATGCTATGATGGAGATCGAGGTGTCAAGCCGGTGACGATGGTGACCATGACGGTGCTTTGGGGATGGAGATCAAAGGCACAAGATGATGATGGCCATATCATATCACTTATATTGATTGCATGTGATGTTTTATCCTTTATGCATCTTATTTTGCTTAGTAAGGCGGTAGCATTATAAGATGATCTCTCACTAAATTTCAAGGTATAAGTGTTCTCCCTGAGTATGCACCATTGCGATAGTTCGTCGTGCCGAGACGCCACGTGATGATCGGGTGTGATAAGCTCTATGTTCACATACAACGGGTGCAAGCCAGTTCTGCACACGCAGAATACTCGAGTTAAACTTGACGAGCCTAGCGTATGCAGATATGGCCTCGGAACACTGAGACCGAAAGGTCGAGCGTGAATCATATAGTAGATATGATCAACATAGTGATGTTCACCATTGAAAACTACTCCATCTCACGTGATGATCGGACATGGTTTAGTTGATGTGGATCACGTGATCACTTAGATGATTAGAGGGATATCTATCTAAGTGGGAGTTCTTAAGTAATATGATTAATTGAAATTTAATTTATCATTAACTTAGTACCTGATAGTATTTTGCATATCTATGTTGTAGATCAATAGCTCATGTATAGCTCCCTGTTTTATTTTTTGATATGTTCCTAGAGAAAAATAAGTTGAAAGATGGTAGTAGCAATGATGCGGACTAGGTCTATGATCTGAGGATTATCCTCATTGCTACACAGAAGAATTATGTACTTGATGCACCGCTAGGTGACGGACCTATTGCAGGAGCAGATGCAGACGTTATGAATGTTAGGCAAGCTCAGTATGATGACTACTTTATAGTTTAGTGCGCCATGCTTTACGGCTTAGAACCGGGACTTGAAAAATGTTTTGAACGCCACGAAGCATATAAGATGTTCCGAGAGCTGAAATTGGTATTTCAGACTCATGCCCGAGTCGAGAGGTATGAGACCTCTGACAAGTACTTTTCCTACAAGATGGAGGAGAATAGCTCAACAAGTGAGCATGTGCTCAGAATGTCTGAGTACTACAATCACTTGAATCAAGTGGGAGTTAATCTTCCAGATAAGATAGTGATTGATAGAGTTCTCTAGTCACTATCACCAAGTTACTGGAACTTCGTGATGAATTATAATATGCAAGGGATGACGAAAACGATTCCCGAGATCTTCGTGATGCTAAAACCGGCGAAGGTAGAAATCAAGAAAGAGCATCAAGTGTTGATGGTTAACAAGACCACTAGTTTCAAGAAAAGGGGCAAAGGAAAAGAAAGAGAACTTCAAAGAAGAATGACCAGCAAGTTGCCACTGCCGTGAAGAAACCCAAAGCTAGACCTAAGCCTGAAACTGAGTGCTTCTACTGCAAAGGGAATGGTCATTGGAAGCGGAACTACCCCAAATACTTGGCGGATAAGAAGGATGGCAAAGTGAAAGGTATGTTTGATATACATGTTATTGATGTGTTCTTTACTAATGTTCATAGTAACCCTAGGGTATTTAATACCGGTTCAGTTGCTAAGATTAGTAACTCGAAACAGGAGTTGCAAAATGAACAGAGACTAGTTAAGGGTGAGGTGAAGATGTGTGTTGGAAATGATTCCAAGATTGATAAGATCACCATCGCACACTCCTTTTACCTTGAGGATTAGTGTTGAACCTAAAATAAATGTTATTTGGTGTTTTACGTTGAGCATGAATATGATTGGATCATGTTTATTGCAATACGGTATTCACTTAAGTCAAAGAATAATTCTTGCTCTATTTACATAGTAAAACCTTCTATGGTCATACACTTAATACAAATGGTTTATTGAATCTCAATAGTAGTGATACACATATTCATAGTATTGAAGCCAAAAGATATAAGTTTAATAATGATAGTGCAACTTATTTGTGGCACTGCCGTTTATGATAGAGGCAAAGGTGTCCCGTCTTTCGATGAGATGTTAGCTATCGTTTTGGAGGAAGTCGACTTTGATGATCCGACTACGAACGTGCGAGGACGTCGCGCCTTAGCAATCGCTAAACCAACTCCGAGAGGTTATTGACCACGCCGGAGCACGACCAACCTGACCACAAAGGTATGTTTCTTGCAGGAAAATGAAGAGCGAGCAAGAAACTGAGATTGCAATTTGGATATTGCAAATATAAGAGGAAAGCTTTATTGACCAAGGTGGGGTTCTGTGACGCCTTTGTCTGGTCGTTGAACACAAACGAAGTACGCGAAGTTGCAGCTATGGCGAACTTTAATCTAAACAAAACCCAAAGTCTGAACGATGCCCTAAGGGTTGTATATATGGAGGAAGAGGGGGGAATTTCGTGGCCCGTGGAGGAGGGTTCTGAAACCAACCCTAACTCTTGTTTCCCCACACATACGGACTCTAAAAACAGCCTATACTTAAGTATTTTGAAAATACATGGGCCTGGCCCAATAATAAGGTGATGCAGCACCTAGAATTGCCTCTGGACGAAATTTATGAAGTGGCAACTTGTATATTTCTTCCAAGGCTTCATGCACTCCTTATGGTGGCTTCAAAGTCCTGAAATCATCAAATGTAACTCCGTTCTGGATCCCCTTGCGCATGCCATCGTCTCCATGCTTGGTCTTGCTCCAGTGTTCATCCCTCTTATCCATGCCAGACCCTTCATTTGTAAGCAAAACAAATGTATCCAATTTAGGCAGCATCATATTCTCATGAACATTAGAATCATTACCAAGAAATGGAAGTACCTGATAATTTAATTGGCGTGCGCGAGCTCTAGTAATTGGTCCAGTATGTATAGCAGCAGGGGCTGTGTGATAGAGGCGAGGGTCATGATCTTTCGAAGAGATGATAACTATTGATTTGGTGGAGACGACTTTCACGATCCGACTACAAACGTGCACGACATTGCGCCTTAGCAATCGCTAAACCAATCTCCTGAGGTTACTGACGATGCCGGAAGCACGGTTAGCCTGACCACGAAGGTCTATTCCTACAAGCAATCGAAGAACGAGCAAGAATATGATAAAGCAATCTGAATATTGCGAATATATATGAAGTATTGATAATGGTGGGGATCCGTAAGCGGTCTTGGTCTGGTTGTTGGACACAGACGAAGTACATGAAGTTGCAATGGCTAACTTTTAACTAAACAAATCCCAAGGAAAAAGCTACTAGATGGATCTACTTATATAGGAGGAAAGGGTGGCGGCCAAGGAGGTGGAAGGACATCCCAAGGCAGCCTAAAACTAACCGTAAGTCGTACAAGGCTCATGGGCCCAAGTGGAGGTGGTGCAACACCTAACACCTTTGGACTTGTAGTTTGACTCGGATTCTGCTGCAGCTTCAGATTGTTTCATCGATATCTCAATTCTCCGGACGAATTTGAAGGTGATTCCAATTGGGTTGAAAAGAACACAAAGTCTACTTTCCAACAAAAAAATCACCCAATTCGGAGTCCGTATGAAAAAGTTGTTGACGTTTTGAGTCAGGTATGTCTGTGCAGTCCAAATCTGAATCCAGAACGTGAGAGACTTGGACTCTATCTTTTCTTGGCCCAAAAGTGACGTGAGAGGACTTTTTGAACAGAACCTAAACTTCTTCTTTTCCCTTATCTCCATATGTGGATTGTACAAATGTCCCATACACCTGCAATTAGACAAAACACAAAAGTGTGTGAAGTATTTTTGTTCTGGATAACATAAATAGTTTATTGAATAGTTTGCACTAGAAATCACCTGACAAATATGCATGTATGCAATATTTTTGGTCGTATCCAAGGTAGTCATGTCCTCATCATCCTCCCCTTCTTGAAAACAAAGCCATCCTCGGCGTTGCTTAATCTGAAATGTGGCTAACAAAAGAGACAAGGTGTACATGTTGTATATGTATATGTCATCCATTTTTACTTCCCTTGATTTTTGCACATATGACACATGTATACATGAGTAACTTTCATAGTTCATAAAATGTAAAGCCAAAAAATTATCACAAGAAGTAGAAGGCATGAAAATATTGCAACTTAATTTGCACATATAAGTGAAGCTCTTATTGATTTCAAAAGATTGGCAATGTTCGTCATTAAACCATCCCAACTTTGGTAAATAAACCTTACTTGCATCAAATTTACATGCTACATCATGCTTAAATAAGCAAACATGCAATAAGTCATTGGACACAAAATCATCACCAAGATTAGAGGTCATATCAAAATGATTAAACATTGGTTCTTTTGCATAAACAGTTAATTCAATGGGTGCACTCAAAATTGTTGGTATTTCAGTTGTTTGATTACATGATGCATTCATGACAGTAACAAGATTGTCTAAAATAGGTGGTATGCTCAAATCAACAGGTAACTCAACACATGATGCATTAAAGTTAACTAGGCATGCATCATTCTCATATGAAGTTATATCATCAATACCTTTACTGTTACCTTGTTGCAAAGACGTAGCTGATGTAGGTATGGACGTTGACAATGTATCATACTCTTGAGATGATGTCGCGCTCACAATCTGAGGTGGGGTTGCTCTAGTAGGTGCAACAATGGAGGAACCAACCGGCGGTAGTGAGCATGAACTGGAATAGTAGTTGTTGTAGTCACCCAATGCATCCTCCTGTATCTGTCTCTCAAAGGTACAAGCACGAACATACATACTAGTAATGCAACAAGGAATATACTGAAATCTTGCCTGAATATCATGGTTTAAACCACCAAGAAAATCTATTCATTGTATCATCCTCAGATTCTTTTATGTCACAATGATGCATATAAGATTTGAACTCTTGGTAGTAAGCATGAACAGTGTTGTTGCCTTGTTTAAATTGTTCAAATTTGCGAAGCAATTCACGACGATAGTAAGGAGGGAAAAATTCTTGTCTCATTACATATTTCAAATCTTTCCAAGTTGTGGGTTGGTTATTAATGTTTTTCTTTCGATGCACACTCCACCAAACAGAAGCAAAACTAGTAAATGCTCTAGTGGTAGCTCACACTTGCTCAAGTTCAGAAAAGTCATGGTGACTAAAAACTTGTTCTACGTCAAGCTCCCAAGCTAGATAAATAGCAGGATTAAATCTACCCTCAAATAACGGTAAAAAGATAACCTGACCATGTGCTTGTCTGTGTTGTCCCAACTCTCGTGATGGTGAAGATGTGTCCGTCCTCCAAGAACTTCTATCTCCAGAACCTGTCATGATTAGTAGAAACAAGAAACAAAATTCAAGAATAATGTTCCTATGAACTACTAGGATGTGGTTGTAAAGTGCTCACAGTAAAGCAAATATCAATATCTTACAAGTTCTTACCATGCGGCAGGTGGTGACAGGCAACCAGCAGTGTCAAATAACTCCGAAGATTGTGTAAAGTGATTGCCAGGGGAACGTTCGTATACAGGGTATAGAAATATATGGAGCTGGGTTGGCTATAATGGTAGCAAAAAATTAGCAATAATCAATTCAGAGATGCAGTGTTGAATAAACGCTCAACGACGGTACTATGCTGGTCCTAGGCTAGACCCGACTAGAGACGCGAGCCTAGAACACTAATGAGGTCACGGCGTAGCACAACTAGCATCAATGAAGGATTCTAAGTAGCTCTGGACAGCAAGACATAAGTGAAGATCACAACGGTAGTAAAGATAATGATGAAAAACAATTGCCAAGCAGGATATACAATAACTTTCTCTCAAAGTTTTCTATGGAAAAGTTTGTGCCAAGTTTCTAATAATTTTTTTAAGAATGGTACTGACTCAAGCTTTCAAACGTAAAAGGAATCACTCAATTCCGAGTTGATATGAGGAGTCAAAAAATTTGAAAACTGGCGTGAAAAACTGGAATAAGCTGTGTTCATGAACTTCGGAGGGCAAAAAGACCTATTTAGAAGCCGATTTTGAGGTGATAAATATTGAAGTAGCATCTGCAACTATTGAGATGCGGCTCGTCGCTAGCTCTCATTTGAGTACTCACGGAGCTAAAATGGACTTCATACGAGGAACTTATGCCTGTTTTACTGAACAGTGCACAAAACAGATTCCAATCCGAATTCAACTACGAGATTGAGTCTAGATAGATCTGAATTTTTTTCTTCTCTCTTTTTTTCCTCACACTTTTTTTTCTTTCTCTCCTTTTTTCTCTGACTTTTTTTTACTTTTTTTTCTCTTGTTTTTTTCTCTCTCCCTCTTTCCAAAACAAACTAGATAAAATGCAAATTGGATCAAGCGAAGATGTGAACGATCTCAACTATGATTATGACAATGAATGGTGGGTAGTACGTGGTGGAAATTAATGGATGGTGGTGGACAGCGTAAGGGATAACGATGCAGCGGCGGCGTGACTAATGTGAACAGAACTCGAAACTCTAAACAAACTAGACACGAAGACCAGCGAATCGACACGACGATGCAACCGATAATTCAACTATGCAAGCAATGAAAAGAAAATTGCAAAGGCTCAGACTGGCTTGGACAAAGGATGAATAGATCTAACTTTTTTGTGGCTTTTTCTTGGACAATAGGTAAGAAAATAAATCTAATCTAGGAAAAACTAGAAATTCTCACCGAGCAACCTGAAAACTGATACCACTTGATAGAGGCGAGGGTCCCGATCTTTCGATGAGATGATAACTCTTGATTTGGTGGAGACGACTTTCACGATCCGACTACAAACGTGCACGACGTTGCGCCTTAGCAATCGCTAAACCAATCTCCTGAGATTACTGACGATACCGGAAGCACGGTCAGCCTGACCATGAAGGTCTATTCCTGCAAGCAATCGAACAACAAGCAAGAATATGATAAAGCAATCTGAATATTGCGAATATATATGAAGTATTGATAATGGTGGGGATCCGTAAGCGGTCTTGGTCTGGTCGTTGGACACAAACGAAGTACACGAAGTTGCAATGGCTAACTTTTAACTAAACAAATCCCAAGGAAAAAGCTACTAGATGGATCTACTTGAAGGAACGTTTCTGGTGGACCGGTATGAAGAAGGATATTGCCGAGTATGTCGCCGTATGTGATGTATGTCAACGCGTGAAGGCAGAGCATCAGAAGCCAGCAAGACTGTTACAGCCTATGCCGATACCTGAATGGAAGTGGGATAAACTGGGCATGGACTTTATCACCGGATTACCCAGGACTAAAGCAAGATATGATTCCATATGGGTACTAGTGGATCGTTTGACCAAAGTAGCTCACTTCATCCCAGTGAAAACCACATATACAAGTGCAAAGTTGGCCAAGATCTATATGTCCAGGATCGTATGTCTGCATGGGGTTCCGAGGACCCTTGTATCAGATCGAGGAACACAGTTTACCTCAAAGTTTTGGCTCTAGTTGCACCAGACCCTGGGAACGAGATTGGAGTTTAGTACATCATTTCACCCGCAGACGGATGGACAAACAGAGAGTCAACCAAATTTTGGAGGACATGTTGAGAGCCTGTGCGTTAGATTACGGACCTAGTTGGGATGACAATTTGCCATACGCAGAGTTTTCCTACAACAATAGCTATCAAGCCAGTTTGAAGATGGCATCGTTTGAAGCCCTGTATGGACGAAGGTGCAGAACACCATTGATGTGGGACGAGGTAGGAGACCGACAGTTGTTTGGACCAGACTTGATCAAGGAGTCTGAGGAGAAGGTTAAATTGATTCGAGACAGACTGAAGATTGCTCAGTCCAGGCAGAATAGTTATGCTGACTCAAAACGCAAGGAGGTAACCTATGAAACTGGAGACCGAGCATATCTGCGAGTATCACCCTTGCGAGGAGTGAAACGTTTTGGAGTTAAGGGAAAGTTAGCCCCGAGATTTGTAGGACCGTATCGTATTTTGGAACGGATGGGAGAAGTTGCCTAAAAGTTGGAGTTACCCGAGGGACTGTCAAGAGTTCATGACGTGTTTCACGTTTCACAGCTGAAGAAGTGTCATGTTGAGATGGCAGATATACCGCTAAGAGATACAGTACCCCTGGAGGCGATTCAGTTGGACAGTGATTTGACTTATGAGGAGAAACCAGTTAAGATTCTTGAGTTTGCCAGCAAAATCACACGAAGTAAGGTTATCATGTTTTGTAAAGTTCAGTGGAGCCACCATACCGAGGACGAAGCCACCTAGGAACGAGAGGATGATCTCCGCAAAGACCACCCGCACCTATTTTCTAGCCAGCCCGAATCTCGAGGGCGAGATTCATCTTAAGGGGGGTAGGTTTGTAACATCCCAAATTTTCAATTTGGAATGTTATGCATTAGATCATCATTGCATATCATGTTTTATTGCTTTCCGTTCCGTAATCCTCGAAATCCTAAGCAACTCAAGGACCCTCGGAGAGAGTTGGGGATTTCCCGGTTTTCATATTTGATTCTTTTATCAAAGTTTGAAACGAGGATTTTGTTTTTAATTATTTTTCTCTCCGAAAATATTTCATATTAAAATACAAGAGAGGAGATAATATGACTTCTCCAAAATAAATGAAATATTGGAGGAAAAATACTAAAATCAAATATTTGTTCTATTTGGATTTTATTGCAATTTTGTTTGCATTAGAAAAATTGCACGTTTTCAAAATTGCATTTTAGGGCCAAGAAAATGTTCATCTCGTTCTAAATATTTTAATTAGACGGTGAAAATTTATTTTGGCATTTTTAGTTTTTTATTTATTTTTCTAGGATTTTATTTCGGTCGGCGAAATTATTAAAAAAAAGTTCCCGCGCCCGACTGGGCCTAAGGCCTAGCCGAGCCAGGCCACCGCCCCCGCTCGCGCGCCGCCGCCGCCGACTCGGACAAGGAGTCCGAGCCGGACTCCACTCCACCGCCGCCTCCTTGACCCCTCCTCCAAGACGCCCCGCCCCACCCCTTCATATACGCCGCCACCTCGCCCCAAACGCCAGCGCCAGCGCCGCCGCCTAGCCCCGCCGCCCGTGCCGCGCCCAGCCGCCGCCGCCGCAGCCGAGCGCCACCGCCGCCTTGCCGCCGCCGCCGAACGCCGCCGCCGCCCCCGCGAGCCGCCGCACCTCTTCTCGCCGGAGGTAGTCACCGGACTCCGTCGCCGAGTTTTTTATAAAACCATTCGGTTTTTTTAAAACCCTAGATCCGTTTTTTTCGGATTCGCCGGTTTTTCTCGGTTCTTCTAGTTAGCGGACGTTCGTCCGAACGTTCGTGTTAACGAACGGTTCTTTGCCTGTTAGATACAGCGAACGAACGCTCGTTCGTTAGTCTGTTCGTCAGTTTTCTTTTATCGGATTTAATCCGTGATTTTCTCTGATCGCGATTTCTGATCTGATCTTAGTTTCTGTTTATCTTTTTGCTCGTTAGTCGGAATCAGGCGATTCAAGCACCTAGAGTTTCATCTCGAAACCCTCTTTCCGTTTAACCAACTCAAACAAGTTTTCTCTACTGTAAAATTTGACCTAGTTTCAAATTAGTAAATGAAGCTTCTTTCTTTCGCCGTTTGAGTTTCGTTACTTCGTTTGATTTGATTCTTTTTGCGAACCAGAGTTCTTAATTTGAACTTTCTGGTCAACCTCTTTTATTTGAGTTTTGCTTGTGCATCGTTGCTTGTTACTTATGTATGCTATTGTTTGCTTGCGATAGAACACCCGGAGTGCGAAGCGTGCTACTACGAGTACATAGGTTTCGCAGATCGTCAGCAAGGCAAGTAACACTTTGATCATACCCCTTTATCACCCAGTTTTTATGCATTAGTTCCAATCCTCAAACATTGCATGATTAGGACGTCATTAACTTGTGGGTTGGGAAGTACTTGATGAGGTAGAACCTATTGCCCTGTTACATTCAAACCCTTGGGAGTTACTCTACGTGTTGCTTATATTACTATGCTATGCTATGCTCGTAGATGTGGTTTGGGTTTGAGTGAAAGCCATCACAGATGTGAGATTGTTAAATTAATGGTTCAACTTAAGGTGGCAACTTAATCAAACAACTGGGTGGATTGAGGCACCTGGAGTACCGAGTGTTGCCTGTATTTTTTTGGAAATCCCGAAGTACCCGTGTGATCTTCCTATGGACCGCCACCCAGGCTCAAAGGGAACCAAGATGATTCATGCTAGAAACTTCCGTGTGCAGCCACAAGCTATTATGGGCTCTAGCATAGTTGAGTAAGTTACGTGAAGCTCTTGAAGAGGCAGATCAGCAGGTAGTGGGATGTAGGTTTGGTATGGTCTGTCCGGAGTAGAGAGTTAATGTTTCTGAAAGACTGTGTCTCGGTCATCCGTTTCTCAAACACCCTATAGTGCGAGAAATCCAACGGAGGAGATCGAGTCTTGTGGGGAAAATTGCGCAAACCTCTGCAGAGTGTAGAATCTAATCATGGTTAGCCGTGTCCCCGGTTATGGACAATTCTTGAGTATCTAGTACTTGGGTTATCACATGTATCTCATCATGTTTAATTAATATTGTTGGGTTGTTAATCACTTTAATTGGGATTGAGTTGGAGGAACCTTCTCAATGATGTTTCAACTACCATGATAGTAAAATTAAAATCTATTCCTTTGTTGTAGGGAAAAATTGGCTTTTCGCAAAAATGTAACCATAAAGCTTTCCACCAGCCAAATATGCATGTAGTGATAGCATTATTTTGTTCTTGCTCTACTGTGTTACTTTGCCAGCATATTCCATGTGCTGACCCATTTCGGGCTGCAACGTATTATGTTGCAGACTTTTCAGACGAGGAGTAAGGTTCGTTAGGTCGTTGCCGTGCAGCTCAGTTATGCTGTTGGAGTTTATGGACTCACTTTATCTTCCAAGCCTTCCGCTGTTGTCGTATTAGATGGCCTTAAGCCATATTATTGTAATAAGTTCTCTCTTGAGACATTCAATGTAATAAGTGTGTGATTGCTACTCTGTTATAAATCCTTCGAGTACTGTGTGTGTCAGCATTACCGATCCAGGGATGACACTGAAGCACAGAGACTTGACCATCTGAGGTCGGGTCGCTACAAGATGGTATCAGAGCACACGCTGAGTGTAGGACATGACCACTAAGATAAACCCTAGGTCACACCTCTCTTCTCATTTCTGACTCCTCTCCATTTTCTACTCTTTAGGATGACGGAGATGAAGAACAAATTTGCACGACCGGATGAAGACACACCTTTTGGACGTCACTTGAAGGAACTAGGTACTTGAACATTGGAATACCAAGCTTCACCGGGACATACAACGCCACTTTACCTAAAGAGGAGCGCTGGATGATTCAAGTACAAGTTCCAGGAAGGACGTTCTCGCCAACTTCTAAACCCATAGAGTTTTCTTTCGAAGCACCCACCTGGAGTCTAGGCAAGAGCATGGCAGCCCACATTACCATTGGATGCATTGGAGATGTTTACAACAGGGAGCTTAAGGACACTATTTACCAAATATGTGGGCGCCGAGACGAGCAACGGGAAGTAATCAGCACCAGGAAGGATAGATCCATTGCAACCTTCATTCAGGAGTTAAACCAGCACATTCAACGCCAGGAGAACCAGATGTGCGCGGACATAATGGACTTGAAGAAGGCGAAGACTAGGATCATCGAACTGGAGGAAGAACTCAAGTTTACACGTGATGGATATGAGGAGGAAATCAAGACACTACTGGAGAAGAATGATGACCTAGTCAAGAAGATTGGAGTAATCATGGGAGGACCAGCACCGGGAGATGAAGACGAAGATCCCATTTGTCCGGACAACTACATCATCATCGACGACACCAATTCCGATCCTAGTGATGATGACTATGAAGACGAAGCTGGAGCAGACATCATGGAGTCTTCCACCGATCAAAATTTCTAGATGACTACCATATATCACTAGTATTCCCCCATGTATTTAGTAGTAGTTGAACACTTGTGCGATAGTTCTAGATCGTTTGTATGCCCTTGCTTGATTGATTGAGTGAAATGATTGTGTTTGTCTCATGTGCATATGGGTAGTCTTTTCTCATTATACCTCTTTTCTATTCTAAATCTCTTCCATCTAAACCCCTCGGATGCCCCCGAGACGTGACACCGGTTTTGCCTTCCCACCGGAGCTCACCCAGTTGATCCAACAGCAGAATACGTTGATGCAATTGCTAGTTCAGAATTAGGGCAACAACAACAACAACAACCCACCGCCCGTGGACAACCTAGCCCATTTTCTAAGGTTACAGCCGCCGGTGTTTTCCAGTAGCACCGATCCCATAGTTGCGGATGATTGGCTACGCCGTATTGGAAGGGAGTTGACCACCGCAGGTTGCACAGATGCTGAGAGAGTGCGCTTTGCCGCACATCAATTGGATGGACTAGGAGCCTCATGGTGGGAGAATTACACAACCACTTTTCCTATAGACAATGTCACTTGGGACCAGTTTCAGCAAGCTTTCCGCACAGCCCATGTCTCCACTGGAGCTATGCAAATGAAGAAGCGGGAGTTCCGCAACCTACGCCAGGGGAACCGTACTATGGCTCAGTACATGGATGAGTTTAGCAAGTTATCTCGCTACGCCCCTGATGATGTGGCCACAGATGCAGCGAAACAGGAGAAGTTCATGGAAGGGCTGAATGATGAGATGAGTATGCAGTTGATGGTAGCAACCTTCAACAACTACCAGGAGTTGGTAGATAAGGCTCTTATGATTGAAGGGAAGCAACAGCAGATTGAGAGCCGCAAGAGGAACTATGGACAAGGGAAGTATAACTCAGGAGCTCAGCAGAAACCTCGCCTAACCCCGAACTCGGGAGGACTTGTTCATAACCATGGAGGTCACAACCACACTGGAGGAGGATCGCATAACCACAATGGTTCTAAGAATGGGAATGGGAACGGAACCAACAATAATCATAACCGCCCCAACCCAGCCACACCCGCCAAAAGGGACTTAAGTCATGTTACGTGTTTCAAGTGCGGGAAGACTGGACACTACGCCACGGAGTGCCCTGAAGGAAAGAATGGAAATGGAAATGGGAGCGCTAGGAAGAAGCCAAATCCATTCAACAAGGGACACGTGAACCACGTTAACGTGGAGGAGGTTGAAGAGCAGCCGGGCACGGTAATAGGTAAGTTTTTGGTTAAGTCATTTACCACTCTTGTTCTTTTTGATACTGGTGCATCGCATTCATACATATCAAGGGGATTCGTGGATAAGTTTAAACTACCAACCCAAACCCTTAGGACCCCTCTTTTAGTAAGTTCACCCGGAGCAGAGTATATGGCCAGCCGATGGTGTGACCAGATACCCTTAACCATTGGTACACATGTTTTTCCGTCCGACCTAATTATCTTGGAGTCACAAGGACTGGATGTGATATTGGGTATGGACTGGATGTCAAAGTTTGGAGGAAGCATTGACTGTGCTAGTAAGTCGACTTATGTCACCACCCCAGAAGGAAAAAGGATTAAGTATGTATCTAGGCATGTGCCTAGGAGGAGTCAAGTGAATGCCCTTACGGGAGTTGTTCAGGAGGAAGTGCCTGTAGTGAAGGATTACCCGGATGTTTTTCCAGAGGAGTTACTAGGCATGCCAACGGATAGAGACATTGAGTTTTTGATAGAGCTGTTGCCAGGTACAGGACCAATATCCAAGAGACCCTATGGGATGCCCGCAAATGATCTGGAAGAAATTAAGAAACGGATCAAGGAATTATTGGAGAAAGGATACATTCGAAGAAGTTCATCACCTTGGGGAGCCCCAGTACTTTTGGTTGAGGAGAAGGATAAATCCCTGAGGATGGTTGTTGATTATCGAGCATTAAATGAAGTGACGGTTAAGAAAAAGTACCCACTACCGATGATCAACGATCTGTTTGATCAGTTGCAAGGAGCTAAAGTGTTTTCGAAGATCGATTTGCGATCGGGGTATCATCAGTTGAAGATACGAGAGAAGGACATACCGAAGACAACATTCACAACATGATATGGATTATACGAGTACACGGTCATGTCATTTGGACTGACTAACGCCCCTGCCTATTTCATGAGCATGATGAACAAGGTGTTCATGGAGTATTTGGACAAGTTTGTTGTGGTGTTTATTGATGATATTATGGTATACTCGAAGAACGAGGAGGAGCACAAGGAGCATTTGCGCTTTGTTCTCGAGAAACTCAGGGAACACTAGTTGTATGCTAAGTTTAGCAAATGAGAATTTTGGTTGAAGGAAGTTGGGTTCCTTGGACATGTTATATCGGGAGAAGGTATAGCAGTAGACCCCAGCAAAATTCAGTCAGTCACTGAATGGTTGGCACCCGTTTCAGTTAGCGAGATCCGCAGTTTTCTTGGACTCGCAGGATACTACCGGAGATTCATCAAGAATTTTTCCAAGATTGCAAAGCCAATGACTGAATTGTTGAAGAAGGATACTAAGTTTAAATGGACAGAAGATTGCGAGGCAAGTTTCCAGGAATTGAAGTAACGTTTGACTACAGCGCCAGTGCTAACACTGCCAGATATACATAAGGAGTTCCAAGTGTACTGCGATGCCTCACGCTTAGGACTTGGATGTGTGCTTATGCAGGACGGGAGAGTTCTTTCGTATGCCTCCCGACAACTAAAACCTCATGAGTTGAACTATGCCACGCATGATTTGGAGTTAGCAGCCATAGTGCATGCATTGAAGACCTGTAGACATTACCTATTGGAAACCGTTGTGATGTGTACATGGACCATAAGAGTTTGAAGTACATTTTCACCCAGAAGGAACTAAACCTTCGACAGAGGAGATGGTTGGAGCTTATAAAGGATTATGACATGAAACTACACTATCATCCAGGAAAGGCCAATGTCGTAGAAGACGCTTTGAGCCGGAAGAGTTATGCTAATATCCTTGAAAGTAAGGGACTGCCGAAGGAATTAGCAGGGGACATCATGGAACTTCGATTGGAGATTGTTCCTAGAGGATTTATTGCAACAATGGAGGTCCAGTCGACATTGATGGACAAGATCCGGGAAGCCCAAAAAGAGGACAAGGAGATTGCTGAGATAAAGGAGAAGATGAGCAAAGGAAAGGCCAAAGGTTTTCGTGAAGATGAGCACGATACCCTATGGTTTGAGGACCGAGTTTATGTGCCCAATAACCAGGAGATCAGGAAGTTAATACTTCAAGAGGCCCATGACTCACCATACTCGATACACCCCGGAAACACCAAGATGTATTTGGATTTGAAGGAACGTTTCTGGTGGACCGGTATGAAGAAGGATATTGCCGAGTATGTCGCCGTATGTGATGTATGTCAACGCGTGAAGGCAGAGCATCAGAAGCTAGCAGGACTGTTACAGCCTATGCCGATACCCGAATGGAAGTGGGATAAACTGGGCATGGACTTTATCACCGGATTACCCAGGACTAAAGCAAGATATGATTCCATATGGGTACTAGTGGATCATTTGACCAAAGTAGCTCACTTCATCCCAGTGAAAACCACCTATACAAGTGCAAAGTGGCCAAGATCTATATGTCCAGGATCGTATGTCTGCATGGAGTTCCGAGGACCCTTGTATCAGATCGAGGAACACAGTTTACCTCAAAGTTTTGGCTCTAGTTGCACCAGACCCTGGGAACGAGATTGGAGTTTAGTACATCATTTCACCCGCAGACGGATGGACAAACAGAGAGTCAACCAAATTTTGGAGGACATGTTGAGAGCCTGTGCGTTAGATTACGGACCTAGTTGGGATGACAATTTGCCATACGCAGAGTTTTCCTACAACAATAGCTATCAAGCCAGTTTGAAGATGGCATCGTTTGAAGCCCTGTATGGACGAAGGTGCAGAACACCATTGATGTGGGACGAGGTAGGAGACCGACAGTTGTTTGGACCAGACTTGATCAAGGAGTCTGAGGAGAAGGTTAAATTGATTCGAGACAGACTGAAGATTGCTCAGTCCAGGCAGAATAGTTATGCTGACTCAAAACGCAAGGAGGTAACCTATGAAACTGGAGACCGAGCATATCTGCGAGTATCACCCTTGCGAGGAGTGAAACGTTTTGGAGTTAAGGGAAAGTTAGCCCCGAGATTTGTAGGACCGTATCGTATTTTGGAACGGATGAGAGAAGTTGCCTAAAAGTTGGAGTTACCCGAGGGACTGTCAAGAGTTCATGACGTGTTTCACGTTTCACAGCTGAAGAAGTGTCATGTTGATATGGCAGATATACCGCTAAGAGATACAGTACCCCTGGAGGCGATTCAGTTGGACAGTGATTTGACTTATGAGGAGAAACCAGTTAAGATTCTTGAGTTTGCCAGCAGAATCACCCGAAGTAAGGTTATCAAGTTTTGTAAAGTTCAGTGGAGCCACCATACCGAGGACGAAGCCACCTAGGAACGAGAGGATGATCTCCGCAAAGACCACCCGCACCTATTTTCTAGCCAGCCCGAATCTCGAGGGCGAGATTCATCTTAAGGGGGGTAGGTTTGTAACATCCCAAATTTTCAATTTGGAATGTTATACATTAGATCATTATTGCATATCATGTTTTATTGCTTTCCGTTTCGTAATCCCCGAAATCCAAAGCAACTCAAGGACCCTCGGAGAGAGTTGGGGATTTCTCGGTTTTCATATTTGATTCTTTTATCAAATTTTGAAACAAGGATTTTGGTTTTAATTATTTTTCTCTTCGAAAATATTTCATATTAAAATAAAAGAGAGGAGATAATATGACTTCTCCAAAATAAATGAAATATTGGAGGAAAAATACTAAAATCAAATATTTGTTCCATTTGGATTTTATTGCAATTTTGTTTGCATTAGAAAAATTGCACGTTTTCAAAATTGCATTTTAGGGCCAAGAAAATGTTCATCTCGTTCTAAATATTTTATTTAGACGGTGAAAATTTATTTTGGCATATTTAGTTTATTTATTTATTTTTCTAAGATTTTATTTCGAACGGTGAAATTATTTTAAAAAAAAGTTCCCGCGCCCGACTGGGCCTAAGGCCCAGCCGAGCCAGGCCGCCGCCCCCGCGCGCGCGCCGCCGCCGCCGACTCGGACAAGGAGTCCGAGCCGGACACCACTCCATCGCCGCCGCCTTGACCCCTCCTCCAAGCCGACCCGCCCCGCCCCTTTATATACGCCGCCACCCCGCCCCAAATGCCACCGCCACCGCCACCGCCTAGCCCCGCCGCCCGCGCCGCGCCCAGCCGCCGCCTTGCCGCCGCCACCGAACGCCGTCGCCGCCCCCCGCGAGCCGCCGCTCCTCCGCCGCACCTCACCTCGCCGAACCCCTCTCCGGAGGTAGTCACCGGACTCCGTCGCCGGTTTTTTTATAAAACCATTCGGTTTTTTTAAAACCCTAGATCCGTTTTTTTTCGGATTCGCCGGTTTTTCTCGGTTCTTCTAGTTAGCGGACGTTCGTCCGAACGTTCGTGTTAACGAACGGTTCTTTGCCCATTAGATACAGCTAACGAACGCTCGTTCGTTAGTCTGTTCGTCAGTTTTCTTTTATCGGATTTAATCCGTGATTTTCTCTGATCGCGATTTCTGATCTGATCTTAGTTTCTGTTTATCTTTTTGCTCGTTAGTCGGAATCAGGCGATTCAAGCACCTAGAGTTTCATCTCGAAACCCTCTTTCCGTTTAACCAACTCAAACAAGTTTTCTCTACTGTAAAATTTGACCTAGTTTCAAATTAGTAAATGAAGCTTCTTTCTTTCGCCGTTTGAGTTTCGTTACTTCGTTTGATTTGATTCTTTTTGCGAACCAGAGTTCTTAATTTGAACTTTCTGGTCAACCTCTTTTATTTGAGTTTTTCTTGTGCATCGTTGCTTGTTACTTATGTATGCTATTGTTTGCTTGCGATAGAACACCCGGAGTGCGAAGCGTGCTACTACGAGTCCCTAGGTTTCGCAGATCGTCAGCAAGGCAAGTAACACTTTGATCATACCCCTTTATCACCCAGTTTTTATGCATTAGTTCCAATCCTCAAACATTGCATGATTAGGACGTCATTAACTTGTGGGTTGGGAAGTACTTGATGAGGTAGAACCTATTGCCCTGTTACATTCAAACCCTTGAGAGTTACTCTACGTGTTGCTTATATTACTATGCTATGCTATGCTCGTAGACGTGGTTTGGGTTTGAGTGAAAGCCATGACAGATGTGAGATTGTTAAATTAATGGTTCAACTTAAGGTGGCAACTTAATCAAACAACTGGGTGGATTGAGGCACCTGGAGTACCGAGTGTTGCCTGTATTTTTTTGGAAATCCCGGAGTACCCGTGTGATCTTCTATAGACCGCCACCCAGGCTCAAAGGGAACTGAGATGATTCATGCTAGAAACTTCCGTGTGCAGCCACAAGCTATTATGGGCTCTAGCATAGTTGAGTAAGTTACATGAAGCTCTTGAAGAGGCAGATCAGCAGGTAGTGGGATGTAGGTTTGGTATGGTCTGTCCGGAGTAGAGAGTTAATGTTTCTGAAAGACTGTGTCTCGGTCATCCGTTTCTCAAACACCCTGTAGTGCGAGAAATCCAACGGAGGAGATCGAGTCTTGTGGGGAAAATTGCGCAAACCTCTGCAGAGTGTACAATCTAATCATGGTTAGCCGTGTCCCCGGTTATGGACAATTCTTGAGTATCTAGTACTTGGGTTATCACATGTATCTCATCATGTTTAATTAATATTGTTGGGTTGTTAATCACTTCAATTGGGATTGAGTTGGAGGAACCTTCTCAATGATGTTTCAACTACCATGATAGTAAAATTAAAATCTATTCCTTTGTTGTAGGGAAAAATTGGCTTTTCGCAAAACTGTTACCATAAAGCTTTCCACCAGCCAAATATGCATGTAGTGATAGCATTATTTTGTTCTTGCTCTACTGTGTTACTTTGCCAGCATATTCCATGTGCTGACCCGTTTCGGGCTACAACGTATTATGTTGCAGACTTTTCAGACGAGGAGTAAGGTTCGTTAGGTCGTTGCCGTGCAGCTCAGTTATGCCGTTGGAGTTTATGGACTCAGATTGTTTCATCGATATCTCAATGCTCCAGAATCACATCGAGCATGTCGGTCATCAGCGAGTGAAACCGGGCTGTTGACGTTTTGAGTCAGGTATGTCTGTGCAGTCCGAATCTGAATCCAGAACGTGAGAGACTTGGACTCTATTTTCTCTTGGCCCAAAAGTGACATGAGAGGACTTTTTGAATAGAACCTAAACTTCTCCTTCTCCCTTATCTTCATATGTGGATTGTACAAATGTCCCATACACCTGCAATTAGACAAAACAGAAAAGTGTGTGAAGTATTTTTGTTCTGGATAACATAAATAGATTATTGAATAGTTTGCACTAGAAATCACCTGACAAATATGCATGTATGCAATATTTTTGGTCGTATCCAAGGTAGTCATGTCCTCATCACTGTGGGTGTAACAATGGTATTGATGTCCTCATCAGTTTAGGTCATATTGGTGTAAAGCGCATGAAGAAACTCCATGTTGATGGGCTTTTGTAATCACTTGATTATGAATCTCTTGATGCTTGCAAACCATGCCTCATGGGCAAGATGACTAAGACTCCATTCTCCGGAAGAATGGAGCGAGCCATTGACTTATTGGAAACAATACATACTAATGTATGCGGTCCAATGAGTGTTGAGGCTCGCGGCGGGTATCGTTATTTTCTGACCTTCACAGATGATTTCAGCAGATATGAGTATATCTACTTAATGAAACACAAGTCTGAAACATTTGAAAAGTTCAAAGAATTTCAGAGTGGAGTGGAGAATCATCGTAACAAGAAAATAAAGTTTCTACGAAGTAATCGCGGAGATGAAATATTTGAGTTACGAGTTTGGCCTTCAGTTGAAACAATGTCGAATAGTTTCGCAACTCACGCCACCTGGAACACCACAGCGTAATGGTGTGTCCGAACGTCATAACCGTACTTTATTAGATATGGTGCGATCTATGATGTCTCTTATCGATTTACCACTATCGTTTTGGGGTTATGCATTAGAGACAGCTACATTCACGTTAAATATGGAATCGTCCAAAAATCCATTGAGAGGACACCGTATGAACTTTGGTTTAGTAAGAAACCTAAGCTGTCATTTCTTAAAGTTTGGGGTTGCGATGCTTATGTGAAAAAGTTTCAGCCTGATAAGCTCAAACCCAAATTGGAGAAGTGTGTCTTCATAGGATACCCAAAAGAAACTGTTGGGTACACCTTCTATCACAGATCCGAAGGCAAGATCTTCGTTGCTAAAAGTGGATCCTTTCTAGAGAAGGAGTTTCTCTCGAAAGAAGTGAGTGGGAGGAAAGTAGAATTTGATGAGGTAACTGTACCTTCTCCCGAATAGGAAAGTAGTTCATCACATAAATCAATTCCAGTGATGCCTACACCAATTAGTGAGGAAGTTAATGATGATGATCATGAAACTTCGGATCAAGTTACTACAGAACTTCATAGATCAACCAGAGCACGATCCGCACCGGAGTAGTACGGTAATCCCGTACTAGAAGTCATGTTACTAGACTGTGATGAACTTATGAACTATGAGGAAGCGATGATGAGCCCAGATTCCACAAAATGGCTTGAGGCCATGAAATCTGAGATGAGATCCATGTATGAGAACAAAGTATGGACTTTGATTGACTTGCCCGATGATCGGTGAGCCATTGAGAATAAATGGATCTTCAAGAGGAAGACAGACGCTGATAGTAGTGTTACTATATACAAAGCTCAAATTGTCGCAAAATGTTTTCGACAATGTTAGGACCCTGATTCCAAGTCACATCGATCTAGCCGGTAACACCTCATATCACATTACGGCCTCACGCACGGTATCCCCACGGGTGTCGCCTTACCATGGCCCGGGACCGTTTGCGCCTTTTGGCTCACGTATATGATAGTGTCGCTAGCATCCATATGACAGAGAACTCGGGACGACATGGCTAGTCGTGAACCCAAAGCGGCATAGACCTATGGAGACAGGCATACATGAATCACATCGAGCATGTCGGTCATCAGCGAGTGAATCCGGGCTGTAGCACTGGGCTAACAGGACTCCGGGGAACCCGGGCTGTAGCAAGCTAGGCAGGACTCCGGATGTCACGGCGTGACATTCCCCAAAGGGACAGACATAGGAACGATGTGAAACACATGCCGGCCAGTCAAGTGTCCTGAGCAGTAGTGCTAGGCTAGCAGGACTCCGGTGAACCGGGCTGTAGCGGACTACTATGGCTCGAGGAGCACTAGACTACATTTCCCCATAAGAAAGGCTGCCAAGGATAAACAACTAGATTGTTGGATCCCACACATACCAAGCATTTCAATCATACACATAATATGCTCGATATGTGCAAATACAACATGGCATCACAACAAAACTCTACAACTCAAGTACTTTATTTAAAAGCTCCAGAGAGCCATACATAACATGTTCATACAGGTAGGGTCACATGACCCGACACTCAAGTCATACAAGCATACAAGCACATGCGGAAGCAAATAGTCTGAGTACAGACGCTAGAAAGAAAGAAGGCTTCTCGAAGCCTGTCTATCTACATAGGGCCCTCCATGGCCAGGATCACCACCTGGGTGGCAAGTCACTCATCGACGTCGAGATCTATATAAAACCCATCGGAGGGGGCGGTGTTGTCGTCTGAAAACAGTAAATAAGCAAACATGAGTACAAAGGTACTCAGCAAGTCTTACATCAGAACCTACTATACATGCTCATTCTCAAGAAGGTGGTGGAGTTATTGCAGCAAGCCAGCTTTGACTCTTGGCTAAGCTATCCTACGAGACTCCACTAGTAAAATAGTTTTCGCACACGAGTCCACTAATCACCAACACAATACTCCACCGGGGATCCTCCCTCGTCATCCTACGAGAGGGCCATCCTCGGTACTCACACTTATCTTGAGTCTTTTAGTAGTATCCATTAACTTGTCTATGAACTGTATAGGCAACCAAGTAGTCCTTTACTGCGGACGCGGCTATTCGAATAGATGATGTTAACCCTGCAGTGGTGTACTTCTTCATACAAGCTCTCACCACTTACCGTAGTTTACACGACATGTACTCGGCAACCTTCAAGCGGAAGCCCAACGAGGGTGTCGGCCACGGCCTACCTAAACACTCAAGTCTCTAGTCCAGGTTTATCGCCTATCCAGGTTCCATCCGCAAGGAGTCCGGCCGAGGTTTCCACATACGGCCCCGAACGATGTGAACAGGGTTCCCGAGACACCAAACGGGTGACTCGGTACACCGTGCCACGGTGTATCTACCGCAACATAGCCCACCCCTAGGGTCAGCGCTACGCACGGCCGCCAACACATAACCTACAAACACCAGAAACTATTTGCAACTCCTGGATAGAGTACTAGGGTGATTAAGAAGCTGAGAGGGTCCATTGGTTTCGGGCCTAATGTATGGTAGTAACTGAATCTTAAATCACACATACAGATCTCAGTTCTTAGGGACGGCCTCAATGAAACAACCCACCATGTACTCCTACATGGCCTCTCATCGATACCTTTACCAAACATGTTCAACACATCCCTCACATTACTAACATAATCATTTCACTCTAGCCCATCACCCAGATGAACCAGACCTGACACAACTCTAAGCATAGCAGGCATAGCAAGGTAGGAAACACAAACATGGCTCAATCAACTCCTACACATGCTAGTGGGTTTCATCTAGTTACTGTGGCAATGACAGGTCATGCAGAGGATAAGGGTTCAACTATCGTAGCACACAGCAGTTTGAAACGTTGTTGTCTTAATGTAGTAAATGAGAGCAGAGGCGAGAACATGGGATTGTATCAATATGATCAATGGGGCTGCTTGCCTGATGGAGTGGTAGTAGGGTACTGCCCTTTAGACGGATATTCGGGGTTATCCTCGGAGGCAGAACCTACCAGGAAATACACACCAAACATAATCAACACATGACAATATGCAACAATATGATGCATGCTATGACATGGCAAAATGAATGTGTCTTCGCCTAATGCAAGCTAAAACAGAAAGGAATGAACCCATTTGAATCAAAGATTCAAATGTTAGTTCATTTAACATAGCCATATTAGTGCATTATCTTATTTTTCTTAAACATCAAGGTTAACTTGTTTTGTCATGCATGAAACCATTACCAATGGATATATTGAATTTTTCTAATCAAAATTCATATATAAATCTTTTCATTTGGAGTTATAGATTAATTTCTATGATTTTTTAAAGTTTGCAACAATTTCTGGAATTCTCTATATAAAAATAAATCCAGAAATTAGTTATTGCGTCAGCAGTGCGTCAGGGTGACGTTAGTGGTCAACGGGGACGTCCAGGTCAACCTGACCAGTGGGTCCCGCGTGTCGGCAGTTATTTAAACTAACTAAATTTAGTTAGAACTAATCTGGGTTAATTAGCAGAGGGGGGCCCACTTGTCATAGACTCTAGGGAGTCAACTTGGGCCCACCCAGTCAAGGTCAACGGGTCAAACCCGCCGGCGTTTAGCCGCCGGCGAGGCCAGACGCGGCGGTGGAAGTGCATTAGTGCGTTCCGGCGACCAAATGAGTGGCGGAGGGCATCTATGCGTAGCTGGGAGCAAGCCACAACGTTTGGTGGTGGTGGTTGAGCTCGGGGTGACCGGAAACGTTGCTGGCGACAACCTTGGCAGTTGTCGGAGTCGGGTGAAGATGAGCCCGAGGCTACAGGGCACTGCGAGGCGCGTGGTGAGGTGCGTTGGGCTCCTGGGGATGCAGTGAGTGTGTTGGACACAGTGGTGTGGCCGGTGGTTGGCCGGAGACACTTCGGCGACGAGCTCGGCGGTGGCGCGTGCGGTGAAGCTTCGTGCAGTTGCTACGGTGCACGAGAAGGCAAACGGAGAGGATGGGGAGGTAGCTGAGCTCACGGCGGTCACGTAGGAATGGACGGCGCGGTCGGGGACGAGCTGGTGCAGTGGCGACGTTGAAGGGGATCTCCGGCGATGGTGGAGTCGGGCGAGGTTGTTGCAGAGGCTGCGGGGCAAGCGAGCGCTTGGGGCTCGGCTTGCTCGAAGGAGGGGAGGGCGGCGGAGCTTCTGGACACGGTGGCTCGGCGCGGGGACGACGGAGGGAGCGACTACGGCGGCGGTGCGGCGGCAGGTGCGTCGGCCATGGTGCGGGAGAGCGAGGGAGAGAGGCAGGGTGGCGAGTGAGGTGTCCACGGGGTCGGGGCGGCGACGTGGAGCCTATCCAGTGTCCAGGCGCGCGGAGCGGCAAGATGCTGGCGCCGTGGCGAGCTCGCGCTCGCCGGCATCAGCTCTCTGCCTGCCTGGCGGGGACTAAGCAGCTGGCTGGCATGGGCCAGCACAGCGCTGGGCCGCCAGGTGGGCCGGCTAATGGGCTGCGGCCTGGTAAGTTCTCTCCCTCTCTTTTAATTTCTGTTTTCTATTTTTCTGTAGGTTTGTGGCTTTATTAAAAATAGCTAGGCACTTCTAAAAATCCTGAAAATAATCTGAGGCTCTGTTTAGAATATTTCCAACAGCCCACACTTATCTTCAGAATTATTTGAGCATTTAAAATATTTACTAGCATTCAAATGCCCAAATGCAAATTACATATGATTTAATTCAATGACC
Organism: Triticum urartu; assembly: GCF_056163025.1. NCBI lineage: Eukaryota > Viridiplantae > Streptophyta > Magnoliopsida > Poales > Poaceae > Triticum > Triticum urartu. The sequence continues at coordinate 349,300,963 of NC_141874.1, read as the reverse complement.
TTCTGTTGACCTAGAAAATTGTGCACCAATTTTGCCAGAGGTTCTAACCCAAGACAAAGAGAGTGAACTTTTTAGAAGGGCATTTCAGGTTCATTGAAAATATTTTTAGTAAACCTTAGTTGATTCCAGAGGGGGGGCTGTGGGTTCTGTCTTCCCCAATTCAAGTTTCTGATGAAAGGTAGACATGATGCAACACTCTAATGCATGACTAGCTAGGATGTGACAACTCACCCCCACTCAAAAGAATCTCGTCCCGAGATTTAGGATCCTCCGGGAAGAATGTGGGGTACTCGAGTCGAAGACGATCCTCCCTTTCCCAAGTAGCTTCTTGCTCGGAATGGTGTGACCATTGAACCTTGAGAAACTTGATATTATGGCATCGAGTGGTACGCTCGGCTTGATCAAGGATACGAACGGGATATTCCCGATATGAGAGATTATCTTGTAGATCAAGCGTTTCGTGGTCCACTCCACGGATAGGATCCGCGAAGCAACGCCTGAGTTGAGAAACGTGGAAGACTTCGTGAACTCTGGAAAGATGCAGAGGTAGTTCCAACTGGTAGGCAACTTCCCCTCGTTTGGCAAGAATGCGAAAGGGTCCAATGTAACGAGGAGCCAACTTGCCCTTGGTATGGAATCGATGGGTTCCCTTTAAAGGTGTAACCCGAAGGTAAGCCTTCTCGCCAACTTCATAAGACATAGGCTTATGCTTGCGGTCATATTGACTCTTTTGGCGAGATTGGGCCGTTTTCAATTTCTCACGAATAACACGAACCTACTCTTCTGCTTCCTGGATCATATCCGGGCCAAAGAGTTGTCTTTCCCTGGTTTCTGACCAGTTAAGAGGCGTTCGACATTTTCGTCCATAGAGAACTTCGAAAGGAGCTTTGCCCAAGCTAGGTTGATAACTATTGTTATAAGCAAACTCCGCGAATGGAAGGCATTTCTCCCAACCCATTCCGAATGAGATGACAGAAGCTCGGAGCATATCTTCCAGAATTTGATTGACTCGTTCTACTTGACCACTTGATTGAGGATGGAAGGCGGTGCTAAAAGAGAGACGAGTTCCCATAGCATTTTGGAAACTTTCCCAAAATCGAGAGGTGAAGAGACTCCCACGGTCTGAGTTAATTTCCAATGGGACACCATGAAGAGACACTATTTGGGAGATGTATAAATCAGCTAGCTGGCTAGCGGTGATACTCTCACGAACAGGTAGGAAATGGGCTACTTTGGAAAGACGGTCGATCATGACGAAGATGGCATTATTCCCTCTCTTGGTCCTGGGAAACCCGGTAATGAAATCCATACCGATTTTATCCCATTTCCATTCAGGAATTCCCAAAGGTTGAAGGGTGCCAGCAGGCCGTTGATGCTCTGCTTTAACACGACGACAGACGTCGCAATTTGCAATGTATTGAGCGATTTCTCTCTTCATCCTAGTCCACCAAAACCTCTGGCATAGGTCTTGATACATCTTAGTACTACCGGGATGAATGGTGAGAGGGGATTCATGAGCTTCCTTAAGGATCAGCCGCCTCAGGTTTCGTGCCTTGGGAACCACTAAGAGGTTTCCAAAGTATACGACACCTTGATCCTCAACGGAGAAACAATTCGCGACTCCTTTCTTAATGTTTCTCTTAATACGGGAGATTCCCGGGTCTACCTTCTGTGCCTTGATGATCTGATCCGTAAGGGTAGCTTTTGCCACCAGGGTGCATAGGAATCCTCGAGGAACAATGTGAAGATTAAGCTTACGAAATTCCTCATGGATAAGTGGTTGACTTTGTTGTAACATCAAGTTGTTACAATAGGATTTACGACTTAGTGCATCAGCCATGACATTGGCTTTGCCTGGGGTGTAAGTTATTCCTAAGTCGTAATCCGAGATCAACTCGACCCAACGTCGTTGTCTGAGGTTGAAATCCGGTTGGGTGAAGATATATTTCAAACTTTGGTGATCAGTGAAGATCTCGCAACGATTACCGAGGAGGTAATGTCGCCAAGTTTTAAGTGCATGGACTACAGCTGCAAGCTCTAGATCATGTGTGGGATAATTTTCCTCATGTGGGTGTAATTGCCGTGAAGCATAGGCAATTACCTAGCGATCTTGCATGAGTATGCAACCTAGTCCTTGTCGCGAGGCGTCGCAATAGATAATAAAGTCCTTGGAGAAATCTGGTGGTACCAGTACGGGAGCAGATGTCAGGCGTCTTTTCAGTTCCTGAAAGCTGAACTCGCACTGTGGGGTCCACTCGAACTTTTTATCTTTCTTGAGGAGTTCAGTTAGAGGTTTAGCAACCTTGGAGAAATTCTCGATGAAGCGGCAGCAATAGCTCGCTAAGCCAAGGAAGCTCCGAACTTGTTTGACCGTCTCAGGTGGAGTCCAATCAAGGACGGCTTGAACTCGCTCGGGATTGACAGCAATACCCTTACCAGAGATTACATGGCCTAGATAGGTCACTTCTGGCAACCAAAATTCACACTTGGAGAATTTGGCATAAAGGCGATGCTCTTGAAGTTTCATCAATACCAGCCTTAGATGTTCGGCATGTTCCTATTCATTCTTGGAGTAGATGAGTATGTCATCGAGGTATACTACGACGAATTTATCCAAATACTCCATGAAGACCGAGTTCATTACCGAGAGAAGGTGGCTGGGGCATTGGTTAAACCGAAGGACATAACGGTGTACTCGTATTGGCCATAACGAGTAACAAAGGCCGTTTTGGGAATGTCCCCGTTTCTGATTTTGATTTGATGGTAGCCCAACCTCAAATCCATCTTGGAAAAGACTGAGGATCCAGCGAGCTGGTCATACAGATCGTTGATCCTGGGAAGCGGATACTTGTTCTTTATAGTGACCAAGTTGACAGGTCGGTAATCTACAACCATCCGATCCGTTCCATCCTTCTTCTTGACGAAGAGGACGGGGCAAGCCCAAGGAGAGGAACTAGGACGGATGAAACCCTTTTTCAAGGACTCATCGAGTTGGTTCTTAAGCTCGGCTAGTTCTAAGGGTGCCATCTTATAGGGTCTTCTAGAAATTGGAATGGTTCCTGGAACAAGGTCTATCACAAACTCAACATCCCAGTCAGGTGGAACACCTGACAGTTCTTCTGGAAAGACATCCGGAAAGTCCCGGACTACCGGAATATCTTCAAGGTCTGGAAGGGGGTTGGCATTTAGGGAGTAAAGTTGGCGCTTATAACGGAAGACGGTGTTCCGAAGCAGGCCAGTCCTGACTCGCATGATGGTCATCATGGAATAGGCAGCATCCTGCACAGCCATCTCAACAGTGACCCCGAGTCCATAGGAACAGTGGAGGGGCTCGATAGATCCAGGATAAGAAGGAAATATCCTGACGGTGCAGAAATATTGGCTTTGATTAAAGTCTCGGAATTGCTCTTCGACGGTGTATTCGGGATACCAATGGTAACCCATCTCGATCATTACCCGGACTAACATAGCAGTATGACCGGGCACAACGAGGCACCGGGTCAGGCAAACCACTTGGTTTTGAGCATGAGTGGCCATCTGAAAGCACAACCACAATGCAAAGACATTAGAATTTCTAGGAAAAAATTGGATAGCATAACAGCTGTAAATGCTCAGGAACAGATTTGAGACATTCACAACAGATTGCAAAACCACTCAACAACAACATATCAAGGTTCTGGTTCAACTGATAACATACTAAAGTGGTAGAAACTAAACTGAGGCTGGTAACCAACAATCCTATAAGTTACTATGGATGAGTAACACGTGAACCTGACAGAGAGAAGAGAGCCTAGTCCTTAACCCACGTAGAAAGAGAAGAGAATGACATAGATCAGAGGGCATAAGGTAAAGGAGTAAAAAGAGCCTTACGTTCCCTCCCACAATCAATTCCCCTACATATAACTAAAGCATTTCTAGACTCGACATCGACCAGTTTGGCTCAACGAACCTACAGGCAGTCCGGCTCTGATGCCAACGCTGTCAGGACCCCAATTCCAAGTCACATCGATCTAGCCGGTAACACCTCATATCACATTGCGGCCTCACGCACGGTATCCCCACGGGTGTCGCCTTACCATGGCCCGGGACCGTTTGCGCCTTTTGGCTCACGTATATGATAGTGTCGCTAGCATCCATATGACAGAGAACCCGGGCCGACATGGCTAGTCATGAACCCAAAGCGGCACAGACCTATGGAGACAGGCATACATGAATCACATCGAGCATGTCGGTCATCAGCGAGTGAATCCGGGCTGTAGCACTAGGCTAACAGGACTCCGGGGAACTCGGGCTGTAGCAGGCTAGGCAGGACTCCGGATGTCACGGCGTGACATTTCCCCAAAGGGACAGACATAGGAACGAAGTGAAACACATGCCGGCCAGTCAAGTGTCCTGAGCAGTAGTGCTGGGCTAGCAGGACTCCGGTGAACCGGGCTGTAGCGGACTACTATGGCTCGAGGAGCACTAGACTACATTTCCCCATAAGAAAGGTTGCCAAGGATAAACAACTAGATTGTCGGATCCCACACATACCAAGCATTTCAATCATACACACAATATGCTCGATATGTGCAAATACAACATGGCATCACAACAAAACTCTACAACTCAAGTACTTTATTTAAAAGCTCCAGAGAGCCATACATAACATGTTCATACAGGTAGGATCACATGACCCGACACTCAAGTCATACAAGCATACAAGCACATGCGGAAGCAAATAGTCTGAGTACAAACGCTAGAAAGAAAGAAGGCTTCTCGAAGCCTGTCTATATACATAGGGCCCTCCATGGCCAGGATCACCACCTGGGTGGCAAGTCACTCATCGACGTCGAGATCTACATAAAACCCATCGGAGGGGGCGGTGTTGTCATCTGAAAATTGTAAATAAGCAAACATGAGTACAAAGGTACTCAGCAAGTCTTACATCAGAACCTACTATACATGCTCATTCTCAAGAAGGTGGTGGAGTTATTGCAGCAAGCCAGCTTTGACTCTTGGCTAAGCTATCCTATGAGACTCCTCTAGTAAAATAGTTTTCGCACACGAGTCCACTAATCACCAACACAATACTCCACCGGGGATCCTCCCTCGTCATCCTACAAGAGGGCCATCCTCGGTACTCACACTTATCTTGAATCTTTTAGTAGTATCCATTAACTTGTCTATGAACTGTATAGGCAACCAAGTAGTCCTTTACCGCGGACGCGGCTATTCGAATAGATGATGTTAACCCTGCAGGGGTGTACTTCTTCATACACGCTCTCACCACTTACCGTCGTTTACACGACATGTACTCGGCAACCTTCAAGCGGAAGCCCAACGAGGGTGTCGGCCACGGCCTACCTAAACACTCAAGTCTCTAGTCCAGGTTTATCGCCTATCCAGGTTCCATCCGCAGGGAGTACGGCCGAGGTTTCCACATACGGCCCCGAACGATGTGAACAGGGTTCCCGAGACACCAAACGGGTGACTCGGTACACCGTGCCACGGTGTATCTGCCGCAACATAGCCCACCCCTAGGGTCAGCTCTATGCACGGCCGCCAACACATAACCTACAAACACCAGAAACTGTTTGCAACTCCTGGACAGAGTACTAGGGTGATTAAGAAGCCGAGAGGGTCCATTGGTTTAGGGCCCAATGTATGGTAGTAACTGAATCTTAAATCACACATACAGATCTCAGTTCTTAGGGACGGCCTCAATGAAACAACCCACCATGTACTCCTACATGGCCTCTCATCGATACCTTTACCAAACATGTTCAACACATCCCTCACATTACCGACATAATCATTTCACTCTAGCCCATCACCCAGATGAACCAGACCTGACACAACTCTAAGCATAGCAGGCATAGCAAGGTAGGAAACACAAACATGGCTCAATCAACTCCTACACATGCTAGTGGGTTTCATCTAGTTACTGTGGCAATGACAGGTCATGCAGAGGATAAGGGTTCAACTACCGTAGCACACAACAGTTTGAAACGTTGTTGTCTTAATGTAGTAAATGAGAGCAGAGGCGAGAACATGGGATTGTATCGATATGATCAATGGGGCTGCTTGCCTGATGGAGTGGTAGTAGGGTACTGCCCTTCAGACGGATCTTTGGGGTTATCCTCGGAGGCAGAACCAACCACGAAAAACACACCGAACATAATCAACACATGACAATATGCAACAATATGATGCATGCTATGACATGGCAAAATGAATGTGTCTTGGCCTAATGCAAGCTAAAACAGAAAGGAATGAACCCATTTGAATCAAAGATTCAAATGTTAGTTCATGTAACATAGCCATATTAGTGCATTATCTTATTTTGCTTAAACAGCAAGGTTAACTTCTTTTGTCATGCATGAAACCATTACCAATGGATAGATTGAATTTTTCTGAACAAAATTCAAATATAAATCTTTTCATTTGGAGTTACAGATTAATTTCTATGATTTTTGAAAGTTTGCAACAATTTCTGGAATTCTCTATATAAAAATAAATCCAGAAATTAGTTATTGCGTCAGCAGTGCGTCAGGGTGACGTCAGTGGTCAACGGGGACGTCCAGGTCAACCTGACCAGTGGGTCCCGCGTGTCCGCAGTTATTTAAACTAACTAAATTTAGTTAAAACTAATCTGGGTTAATTAGCAGAGGGGGGCCCACTTGTGATAGACTCAGGGGAGTCAACCTGGGCCCACCCAGTCAAGGTCAACGGGTCAAACCCACCGGCGTTTAGCCGCCGGCGAGGCCAGACGCGGCGGTGGAAGTGCATTACTGCGTTCCGGCGATCAAATGAGTGGCGGAGGGCATCTACGCGTGGCTGGGAGCAAGCCGTAGCGTTTGGTGGTGGTGGTTGAGCTCGGGGTGACCGGAAACGTCGCCGGCGACGACCTTGGCGGTCGCTGGAGTCGGGTGAAGATGAGCCCGAGGCTACAGGGCACGGCGAGGCGCGTGGTGAGGTGTGTTGGGCTCCTGGGGATGCAGTGAGTGTGTTGGAAACGGTGGTGTGGCCGGTGGTTGGCCGGAGACACGTCGGCGATGAGCTCGACGGTGGTGCGTGCGGTGAAGCTTCGTGCAGTTGCTACGGTGCACGAGAAGGCAAACGGAGAGGATGGGGAGGTAGCTGAGCTCATGGCGGTCACGTAGGAATGGACAGCGCGGTCGGGGACGAGCTGGTGCGGTGGCAACGTCGAAGGGGATCTCCGGCGATGGTGGAGTTGGGCGAGGTTGTTGCAGAGGCTACAGGGCAAGCAAGCGCTCGGGGCTCGTCTTGCTCGAAGGAGGGGAGGGCGGCGGAGCTTCTGGACATGGTGGCTCGGCGCGGGGACGACGAAGGGCGCGACTACGGCGGCGGTGCGGCGGCAGGTGCGTCGGCCATGGTGCGGGAGAGCGAGGGAGAGAGGCAGGGGGCGAGTGAGGTGTCCACGGGGTCGGGGCGGTGACGTGGAGCCTATCCAATGTCCAGGCGCGCGAAGCGGCAAGCTGCTGGAGCCGTGGCGAGCTCGCGCTCGCCGGCGTCAGCTCTCTGCCTGCCTGGCGGGGACGAAGCAGCTGGCTGGCATGGGCCAGCACAGCGCTGGGCCGCCAGGTGGGCCGGCTGATGGGTTGCAGCCATGTAAGTTCTCTCCCTCTCTTTTAATTTCTGTTTTCTATTTTTCTTTAGGTTTGTGGCTTTATTAAAAATAGCTAAGCACTTCTAAAAATCCTGAAAATAATCAGAGGCTCTGTTTAGAATATTTCCAACAGCCCACACTTATCTTCAGAATTATTTGAGCATTTAAAATATTTACTAGCATTCAAATTCCCAAATGCAAATTACATATGATTTAATTCAATGACCTTCTGTTAACCTAGAAAATTGTGCACCAATTTCGCCAGAGGTTCTAACCCAAGACAAAGAGAGTGAACTTTTTAGAAGGGCATTTCAGGTTCATTGAAAATATTTTTAGTAAACCTTAGTTGATTCCAGAGGGGGGGCTGGGGGTTCTGTCTTCCCCAATTCAAGTTTCTGATGAAAGGTAAACATGATGCAACACTCTAATGCATGACTAGATAGGATGTGACAGACAACTTCAAGGTGTTGACTACGATGAGATTTTCTCACTCGTGTCGATGCTTAAAAGTCTGTCCGAATCATGTTAGCAGTTGCCGCATTTTATGAAATCTAGCAAATGGATATCAAAAGTACGTTCCTTAATGGATTTACTAAAAAAAGAGTTGTATATGATGCAATCAGAAGGTTTTTTCAATCCTAAAGATGCTAACAAAGTGTGCAAGCTCCAGCGATCCATCTATGGACTGGTGCAAGCATCTCGGAGTTGGAATATGCGCTTTGATGAGTTGACCAAAGCATATAGTTTATACAAACTTTTGGAGAAGCCAGTATTTACAAGAAAGTGAGTGGGAGCTCTGTAGCATTTCTGATATTATATGTGGATGACATATTGTTGATCGAAAATGATACTGAATTTCTGGATAGCATAAAAGGATACTTGAATAAGAATTTTTCAATGAAAGACCTCGGTAAAGCTGCTTACATATTGGGCATCAAGATCAATAGAGATATATCAAGACGCTAGATAAATTTTTCAATGAATACATACCTTGACTAGTTTTTGAAGTAGTTCAAAATGGAACAGTCAAAGAAGGAGTTATTGACTGTGTTGCAAGGTGTGAAGTTAAGTAAAGACTCAAAACATGACCACGGCAGAAAATAGAAAGAGAATGAAAGTCATTCCTTATGCCTCAGCCATAGGTTCTATAAAGTATGCTATGCTATGTACCAAACCTATTGTGTACCTTGCCATGAGTTTGGCAAGGCGGTACGACACTGATCCAGGAGTGGATCACTTGACAGCGGTCAAAATTATCCTTAGAAGACTAAGGAGATATTTCTCGGTTATGGAAGTGACAAAAAGTTTGTCATAAAGGGTTACGTCGATGCAAGCTTTGACATTGATCCAGATGACTCTAAGTCTCAATCTGGATACATATTGAAAGTGGGAGCAATTAGCTAGAGTAGCTACGTGCAGAGCATTGTAGACATAATTGTTTTTTGCAAAATACATACGGCTCTGAATGTGGCAGACCCGTAGACTAAAATTCTCTCACAAGCAAAACATGATCACTCTTTGGGTGTTAATCACATAGCGATGTGAACTAGATTATTGACTCTAGTAAACCCTTTGGGTATTAGTCACATGAAGATGTGAACTTATCACATAAAGATGTGAACTATTGCTGTGAAATCACATGACGATGTGAACTAGATTATTGACTCTAGTGCAAGTGGGAGACAGAAGGAAATATGCCCTAGAGGAAATAATGAACTTGTTATTTATATTTCCTTATATCATGATAAATGTTTATTATTCATGCTAGAATTGTATTAACCGGAAACTTATTACATGTGTGAATACATAAACAAACAAAGTATCCCTAGTATGCCTCTACTTGACTAGCTCGTTAATCAAAGATGGTTAAGTTTCCTAGCCATATACATGGGTTGTCATTTGATGAACGGGATCACATCATTAAAGAATGATGTGATGGACAAGACTCATCTGTTAGCTTAGCACTATGATCGTTTAGTTTATTGCTATTGCTTTCTTCATGACTTATACATGTTCCTATGACTATGAGATTATGTAACTCCCGAATACCGGAGGAACACTTAGTGTGCTATCAAACGTCACAACGTAACTGGGTGATTATAAAGATGCTCTACATGTGTCTCTGATGGCGTTTGTTGAGTTGGCATAGATCGAGATTATGATTTGTCACTGCGATTGTCAGAGAGGTATCTCTGGGCCCTCTCGGTAATGCACATCACTATAAGACTTGCAAGCAATGTGATTAATGAGTTAGTTGCGGGATGTTGCATTACAGAACGAGTAAAGAGACTTGCCAGTAACGAGATTGAACTAGGTATCATGATACCGACGATCGAATCTCGGGCAAGTAACATACCGATGACAAAGGGAACAACGTATGTTGTTATGCGGTTTGGCCGATAAAGATCTTCGTAGAATATGTAGGAACCAATATGAGCATCCAGGTTCCACTATTGGTTATTGACCGGAGATGAGTCTCGGTCATGTGTACATAGTTCTCGAATCCGTATGGTCCGCACGCTTAACGTTCGATCACAATTTGTATTATGAGTTATGTGATTTGATGTATCGAAGGTTGTTCAGAGTCCCGGATGAGATCACGGACATGACAAGGAGTCTCGAAATGGTCGAGACGTAAAGATCGATATATTGGAAGGCTATATTCGGACATCGAAAAGGTTCCGAGTGATTCGGGTATTTTTCGGAGTACCGGAGAGTTACGGGAATTCGCCGGAGTAAGTAGTGGGCCTTAATGGGCCATACGGGAAAGGAGAGAAGGGCCTCAAGGGGAAGGGGCGACGCCCCCCTCTTTCCTTCTCCCTGTCCTCTCCTTCCTTGTTCTCCTACATGGACTAGGAAAGGGGGAAACCTACTCCTACTAGGAGTAGGAATCCCCCCTTTGGGCGCGCCCCTTGAGGCCGGCCCTCCTCCTCCTCCCCTCCTTTATATACAAGGGAACTGGATCCCCATAGACACACAAGTTGACAATTGTTTTAGCCGTATGCGGTGCCCCCCCTCCACAGATACACACCTCAGTCATATCGTCGTAGTGCTTAGGCGAAGCCCTACGCCGGTAACTTCATCACCGTCAACACGCTGTCGTGCTGACGAAACTCTCCCTCGGCCTCAACTTGATCAAGAGTACGAGGGACGTCACCGAGCTGAACATGTGCAGATCGCGGAGGTGCCGTGCGTTTGGTACTTGATCGGTTGGATCGCGAAGACGTTCGACTACATCAACCGCGCTTCTTAATGCTTCCGCTTTCGGTCTACGAGGGTACGTATACATACTCTCCCCTCTCATTGCTATGCATCCCTAGACATATCTTGCGTGATTGTAGGAATTTTTTTAAATACTACGTTCCCCAACAGTTTAGCCTTCATGGCTCTATTTGTGTAATACATGGCTGTGATGGTCCTTTATGAAGACGTTATGTAATGGATGTAAACTCTTAATTATTAGTTTGTTATGCTAGTGACATACTAATCATGGTATCACCGTTGCATGTACAATCAGTGGCTTCGACCAAGTAGGTCAGGGCCCCCACAAAGGTGAGTACTTCAGCATAGTTTATAGGCGTATGTTTGCCTCTTTGTTGGATAACTACATGACTTAATTTCCTTGTTCAATATTTGCACTTATGTATGCGTTTGACCATTTTCTGTATGTACCAAGTGTTCTTTTCTCTTTGCTAACTTAGTCGTAATCCTCAGAAGAGTAGGCTAGAAATTGGGTTTGCCAACTTAGTCATACTCCTAAGGCACAAACTATATGTTAGGGGCAGAAAGTATGCTTTAGTTGACATAATACTTATGTCTGCACTAATCCAAAGAACAATGAGGAGCTCTGACTACATCTATGCACCAAGTAGTTATTAATGTAGAGGTGCATAGCACCATATGTTCATTCCCATGGATTCTACTCCAGCACCTCAAACGCCAAGTGGACCTTTGAGAAGAGCTCGCGCACATGCTATTCAAACCTAGGTTAATTCACTCCTTTTTGAACTACCATTCAATTCACTTGAGACATATCTACTACCTCAAGCGGAGACTCTTTGCTTGGGCGTCCAGACTCCTACCTTAATCATCCGGTCCAATCCGGATGAAGATGCCCCTTGGATAAGCATCCAGGCCACACCCGAACCATCCGGTTTGCCACCCAGACATCCAAGATGGTAACAGAAGGTCTTTGAAGGAGTTGGACAATCCAGGTTCCAACCCAGATCATCCGGCCATAGGTCGCACATCTTCCTACCAACTCGGGCATCCAAGCCCTGCTTGCGAACAGCTCGGGCCTTCTGGCCTTGTATCCCTCTCCCACCTACCTATTTGGTCTAAGACTATTAATATATGTCCCCTTCCTCCTTTCTAGGATAGCAAAGTATATTAGACTCAACTAAAGAGAGCTTTGCTCATCTACCACTCCATTGGAGATCAAGACCTCTTAGGAGAAGCTCCTCCATTCGATGCAAGACCTCTTGGGATAATATCCATCGATGGATGCAAGACCCCATCTCTCCTAGAGATTTGGGAAGACTTTCTACCCCCAAGAGCTCACTTCCTCTAAGGACTTGGGAAGAACTACCTTTGTTACTTGTTCCTTTTCTTGATTGCGAATCTATGTGCTTGTGTGGATTTGAGAAGAGAGTGGATGTGTAATTGGTTCTTGTTTGAGTGTTCCTCTTTTCTACTTGTGTTCATCCTTCCCCACCTCTAATTGTGAAATACTGGGAACCCAAGGGCTTGTCCCTACATCATGTATCCCCATGCATTGCTCGAGGTAATCAAAATAGTAAGATCACAAATAAAACAACATAAATCTCATCTTGCAGTACACAAGCGTTATTTATTTTGATCGAAGTAAACAATCTATATCGAGCAACATCAAATTAAGGGATCGAGCTACATCAAATTAAGGGATCGAGCGAGGATCGAACTAAGACATATAAAGTAAAGATCAAGAGGTCTAAGTATAGAAACAATGTAGCTGGTAAATGTCCCTGAAATTATCCATGATCTTGCTGCTCTTGGGGGTTCATTAGTCCATATATGCTAGGATTCAAAACTTCGTGGATGGTCTAAGGGCCTTCCCAAGAAGGAGAACTTGTGCATCTTCTTGGTTTCCTACTTGAGATGAAGAACAAGATTTCCAACATGGAACGTTCCACCTCGAACCCTATGGTTGTGATGCGATAAAGGTTCCCCTAGTAGACGGACAAACGAGGGAGAGAGAGCTTGTTCTCTTGCTTCCTTGGGCCTTTTGAGGTAGTCTTGAAGTGTTTCCTCTTCGATGTAGGCAGTGATTCTGGGAGAGATAAGGATATCACTCGGTAGAACTGGCTTAGCTCCGTAGACCATGAAGACATGAGTGTAGCTGATGGATCGGTTTAGAGTAGTGTGAAGACTCCAAAGGATAGAGGGGGGCTTTGAAAACCAACACCCAGTAGACTTCTTACTTAAGGGGTGTGATAAGACTTGTATTGAGTCCTAAGTGTTGGTGAACGTTGCATGGGAAACAAAACTTTTCCTACGCTCACCATCTACGAGAGGAGAGATTGCATCAAGATACCCTTGTAGATCGCTAAGAGGAAGCGTTAAGAAACGTGGTTGATGTTGTCGAACGTCTTCGTGATCCAATCATGATCTGTCTCGCAAACTCCCGATTCAAGTGCCGAATGGACGTCACCTCCGCGTTCAACACACATACGGCTTGATTACGCCTTCACCACCTCAATCCAACAAGCGATGGTGAAGTAGTAGCTCGAGTCCTCTGGCAGCACGACGGTGTGGTGGTGGAATCTCAGCACAGCTTCGCTAAGCACTATGGAGAGGAAGAGGGCTACGAGGGAAAGGGAGGGCAACGTCGTGGCCTAGATGGGTGCAGCTTCCTGATACGTCCCCAACGTATCTATAATTTTTTGTTGTTCCATGCTATTATTTTATCTGTTTTGGAAGTTTTATATGCATTAATATGCTATTTTATATTATTTTTGGGACTAACTTATTAACCTAGAGCCCAGTGCCAGTTTCTGTTTTTTCCTTGTTTTTGAGTTTTACAGAAAAGGAATATCCAACGGAGTCCAAACGGAATAAAACTTCTGCGATGATTTTTCTTGGACCAGAAGACATCCACGGAGCTTGGAGAGGTGGCCAAATGAGTTCCGAGGACTCCACAAGCCCTCAGGGCGCACCCTAGGTGGGGGTGCCCCTAGCTTGTGGGCCCCACGGGACTCCGCCAACCCTAATTTTTTCTCTATACATTCCCAAATATTCCCAAACCAACAGAAGTGTCCACCAAAATACTTTTACGCCGTCATAAGCCTCTGTTTCCATGAGATCCCATCTTGGGGCCTTTCTGCCATCCTGCCGAAGGGGGATTCGATTACGGAGGGCATCTACATCAACTCTATTGCCCTTCCGTTGAAGCGTGAGTAGTTTACCATAGAGCTACGGGTCCATGCTAGTAGCTAGATGGCTTCTTCTCTCTCTTTGATCTTCAATACAATGTTCTCCTCAATGTTCTTAGAGTTCTATCCGATGTAATATTCTTTTGCGGTGTGTTTGTCAAGATCCGATGAATTGTGGAGTTATGATCAGATTATCTATGAATATTATTTGAGTCTTTACTTAATTCTTATATGCATGATTTGATATCTTTGTATTTCTCTTCGAATTATCGGTTTGGTTCGGCCAACTAGATTGGTATTTCTTGCAATGGGAGAGGTGCTTAGTTTTGGGTTCAATCTTACGGTGTCCTCACCCAGTGACAAAGTAAGGGTAGCGAGGCACGTATTCTATTGTTGCCATCAAGGTTAAAAAGATGTGGTTTTCATCATATTGCTTGATTTTATCCATCTACATCATGTCATCTTAATGCATTACTTCGTTCTTATGAACTTAATACTATAGATGCATGATGGATAGCGGTCGATGTGAGGAGTAATAGTAGTAGATGCGGGCAGGAGTCGGTCTACTTGACACGGATGATACGTCTCCAATGTATCTATAATTTTTTATTGTTCCATGCTGTTATATTATCTTTCTTGGATGTTTTACAACCATTTTATAGCAACTTTATATCATTTTTGGGGCTAACCTATGGACATAGTGCCCAGTGCCAGTTGCTGTTTTTGCTTGCTTTTTACTTCGCAGAAAATCAATACCAAACAGAGTGCAAATGCAGCACAACTTTTGGAGATTTTTCTGACCAGAAGACACACAATGGGCCAAGGAAGTGCCAGAGGGAGGCTCCGAGGGTAGCACAACCCACCTGGGCGCGCCCTGGTGGGTTCTGTCCACCTCGGCCGCCTCCCACGCTGCCTCTTTGCTCTATAAATACCCCCAAAATCCAGAAATCTTAGGGGAGTCGATGAAACACAATTCCAGCCGCCGCAAGTTCCAGAAACACCAGATCCAATCTAGACACCATCACGGAGGGGTTCATCATCCTCATTGGTGCCTCTCTGATGATGCATGAGTAGTTCATTGTAGACCTTTGGGTCCGTAGTTAGTAGCTAGATGGCTTCCTCTCTCTCTTTTGATTCTCAATACAATGGTCTCTTTGAGATCTATTTGATGTAACTCTTTTTGCGGTATATTTGTTGGGATCCGATGATCTTTGAGTTTATGATCAGATCTATTTTATCCATGAAAGTTATTTGAGTTCTGATCTCTTATATGCATGATTGCTTATAGCCTCGTATTTCTTCTTCAAATCTTTGGTTTAGTTAGGCCAACTAGATCGATTTTTCTTGCCATGGGAAGAGGTGCTTTGTGATGGGTTCGATCTTACGGTGCTCTATCCCAGTGACAGAAGGGGACATGACACGTATGTATCGTTGCTACTAAGGATAACAAGATGGGGTCTATTCCTACATGAATAGATCTTGTCTACATCATGTCATCGTTCTTATTGCATTAATCCATTTTTTCATGAACTTAATACACTAGATGCATGTTAGATAGCGGTCGATGTGTGGAGTAATAGTAGTAGATGCAGGCAGGAGTCAGTCTACTAATCTTGGACGTGATGCCTATATAATGATCATTGTTTGGATATCGTCATGATTATTCGAAGTTCTATAAATTGCTCAACGGTAATTTGTTTACCCGTCGTATGCTATTTTTCTTGGGAGAAGCCACTAGTGAAATCTACGGCCCCCGAGTCTATTCTGTATCATATTTGCTTCGAGATCTATTTTTATTCGCTTTTATTTTCTGATCTATTATTCCAAAAAACCCAAAAATATCTAGCTGCAATTTTTTGTTTGTTATTTTATTTTGCGTTCCCACGAGATGTATTTATCCAATCTACTGCAAACCTATCTATCTTTTTACCCGGGAGGTATTGACAACCCCTCTTACGTCGGTTGCAAGTATTTGTTCTTTGTGTGCATGTACCATTTACATAGTGTTGCTTGGTGAAAGATTGTGGATATCTCCTAGAGGGGGGTGAATAGGTGTTTTAAAATAATTACGATTTAGGCTTGAACAAATGCGGAATAAACCTAGCGGTTAATTTGTCAAGCACAAAACCTAAAACAACTAGGCTCACCTATGTGCACCAACAACTTATGCTAAGCAAGATAAGCAACTATGTGATAGCAAGATATATGACAAGAAACAATATGGCTATCACAAAGTAAAGTGCATAAGTAAAGATCTCGGGTAAGAGATAACCGAGGCACACAGAGACGATGATGTATCCCGATGTTCACACCCTTGCGGATGCTAATCTCCGTTTGGAGCGGTGTGGAGGCACAATGCTCCCCAAGAAGCCACTAGGGCCACCGTAATCACCTCACGCCCTCGCACAATGCAAGATGTCGTGATTCCACTAAGGGACCCTTGAGGGCGGTCACCGAACCCGTACAAATGGCAACCCTTGGGGGCGGTCACCGAACCCGTACACTTTGGAAACCCTTGGGGGCGGTCACCGATACCCGTCAAATTGCTCGGGGCGATCTCCACAACCTAATTGGAGACCCCGACGCTTGCCCGGAGCTTTACACCACAATGATTGAGCTCCGAACAACACCAACCGTCTAGGGCCCCAAGGCACCCAAGAGGAACAAGCTCTAGGGTGCCCAAATACCCAAGAGTAATAAGCTTCTCAAACTTCACTTCCACGTATCACCGTGGAGAAACTCAAACCGATGCACCAAATGCAATGGCAAGGGCACACGGGGTGCCCAAGTCCTTCTCTCTCAAATCCCACCAGAGCAACTAATGCTAGGGAGGAAAATGAGAGGAAGAACAAGAAGGAGAACACCAAGAACTCCAAGATCTAGATCCAAGGGGCTCCCCTCACATAGAGGATAAAGTGATTGGTGAAAATGTGGATCTAGATCTCCTCTCTCTTTTCCCTCAAAAACTAGCAAGAATCCATGGAGGGATTGAGAGTTAGCAAGCTCAAAGAAGGTCAACAATGGGGGCAAAAACGAGCTCAAGAGATAGGGAACCATTGGGGAAGAAGAACCCGTTAAATAGGTCTCCACGAATCTGCCCGTTATGTACAGAACAACATAGGAGCGGTACAACCTCTGTGATCACCGGTACAACCGGTAACAGGCAATAAGCGGTACAACCGGCCCAGAACTGCACCACAACAGAGACCAGTCCGGTGGTAGAGTGGTACATGACCGGTACAACCCCCGGACCAATTCTGGAGCGGTACAACCGCTCCAAACACCGGTTGTACCGGTCAAGCGGTACAACCTCTCCATGGGGCGGTACAACCTCTCTGTGTAAAACATGCAATATCAAAACAGCCACAACTTTCGCATACGAGCTCCGAATTCGACGAAATCAAGTTTGTTGGAAAGCTAATGACAAGGGCTAACACAATCTTGAGAGAAATATCAATAAGAAGCAAATGAGAAAAGGACCATAATAAAAGGGTGAGAACCCTTCCTCGGATAAGACCGGTAAAACCTCCAACACCGAAAACATCATAGAAGATGCATGCGAACTCCGTTTTCGATGAACTCAAGCTTGTCATAAAGATGACCATAAGCTCGAAGACTCACAAATGGAACCAAACAAGAACCAAGAAAGATGATGCAAGGATGCAATGGTTTGAGCTCTCGACGAATGATATGATCAAGCTACTCCCTAGAGAGCCCCCCTTGATAGTACGACAATCGATCCTACAACCCGGTCTCCCAACTACCACTATGAGACCGGTAAAATAGAAAACCTATCAAGGGCAAACCTTTGCCCTGCACATAGTCCACTTGAGCTAGATGATGATGATCTTGACTTCCTCAAGTTGGACCACCTTTCTTGATTGTGTTGGCTCGATGAAGACTAGTTGGTTGCTCCCCCATACTCCACTATGGGTGAGCCACTATTTGGCACATCTTCACAATTCCATTGACACCACAATGGACGGCAAGCTTCAAGCTTGATTGCTCCCCCATACTCCATTATGGGTGAGCCACTCTTCGAGTTGCTCCACTTGAACTTGCACATTGCAAACTTGATGACGATCACCACTTGATGTCATCCTCCATGGGTTGTATGAGATCTTCCTCTTGATGCAAGACCATGGAAACATACCTAACCCCACAAGGAACTCTCATGTAGACCATGGGTTAGTACACAAAGCGTAATGGACAATGCTTACCATACCATGGGATCACTTGATCCCTCTCGATACTTCTTCTACGCTTTGTGAGTTGACCAACTTGATTCACTCTTGACTTAGTCTTGATCAACATTGAATCTTTCCAACTCCCTTCATTTTGATGATGTCTTGAAGGTAAACATGAATGATCACACAATCTTCTTCTTCAAGACATGCTTGCAATAAGCTCAACTCACACATGACCAATCTTTGGATAATTCCTTGAAAAGCACTTTGGCCATCTCAACTCACACATGACCAATCTTTGGATAATTCCTTGAAAAGCACTTTGGCCATCTCATAAACTCCTTGAAACCAACACATGGGCTTGAAGACAATCCTATGGACAAATCCTTCAAATATAACTCAAGGCAACTGTTAGTCCATAGATATTGTCATCAATTACCAAAACCAAACATTAGTCCATAGAGATTGTCATCAATTACCAAAACCACACATGGGGGCACCACATGTCCTTTCAATCTCCCCCATTTTGGTAATTGATGACAATCACTTTCCAGAGAGTTTATATAAGGAATTATTTATCACCATGCAATGCAACAACCAATAATGCATGTGTATGAGATGCAAATGCTTAGGTACAAAACCAAAGCAAGAAGAAAAAACTCTCTAAACTTATCCACAAAACTCTCTGAAACTTCTCCCCCATTGGCATCGATTGCCAAAATGGGCGAAAAGCTTAGAAGGCCAATATAAATTGTGTTCCTCCATAAGTTGTGTATTTCTCAACAAGAGAGTGGAATGCAATACACATATCCAACGGTAATACTTGGAGGAAGACCAACTATATTGAGGCACCAAGATTGCTAAAGGAATGATATGCCATAAGGACATAACAAAGAGAGACACAAGCAATCAAGCAATCAAAAGGTACCAATTGAAGCAAGCAATCAACGGGTATCAATTGAACCAACTAGACCAAAGATCCTATGAGCTACATGAATAAAGGATATTATGATATGAGCGAAGGAGTGTTCTAAAGAAACTAGAGAAGCTCCCCATGATCTGTGCACACATAAGAATTTTTGTATTCGGATACAAAGTGCACAAAATAGGATCACAGCTCCCCCAAAATCAATAGAAACTTACAACAAGTGCAAGTGAGCATATAGGAAACTAAGCCTAGTACATGTAACAAACACATGGTTGAGCAACAAGTGAAAGAGGCAACTTAAGAATGGGCTCAACCAAATGATGTGTGTGAGTCAAGGCAATGCACTTGAGAAGACTAATGTACGGATGAGCATTAAGCATCAATAAAATCTTGAAAGAATGAGGCACACGGTGCAAGGCCTATCATTCCCACACACAACTACCAAATGGGTTCACAAGCTTACTAATAAGCATAAAAGGAACCTATGGTTGTGACAACCCGTGGTGAAGATAGAGGATGAAAGCCTCATCAAGATGAGGGATACCAATTAAGATGGCAAAAGCCTTGTAAATAAAAGCATGAGGAAAATAATCTTCACCACACAAGAGTGCATCAAGATTCAACGATATAAGACACACACTCAAGGCAAAAGCTTTCACTGAGCCACCAAAAAATAACAAGAGAAAGACAAGGTGGACGTGAAAGAAAGGATATCAACTAGATATGCAACTTCTCTCAAGTGTATAAGATTCTAGGTAGACGAAATCATGATGATATATATCTACAAAGAAAGATGTACACCCGAAATAGTTACAACACGAGGAACAAGATATCCAAAGGGAGGTCATACATATACCAATAAGATACTTGCTTGGGAGCATAGCACATGGCTAGATATGGTCTTATTGTATATAAATGAAGTCCACACACGAACAACAAAGACATCATAACTGGCAACAAGAGATCATTGTTGGGATGCTTTGAGAAAGGAAACAAGTATCACAAGAATGAATGAATAACATGCCATGATACAACCTACACAAGGTTGATGCAAGAAATGTGTGCATGAAGAATATGAAGATAATTGTTACCGAGTTAACATTGGAAGGATGTAGTAGATACCAATTGAAGGTAGATAGTAGTTCATTGATCATCCTAGCTCGACTCCAATAAGCACATGATGACAACACCTTCCTTGTGAGTGAGCCGAGCATCCAATGTATCTCCAATTGTTCCTAGAACAACAACACAAACAAAATGGTACCCAAACTCATTGGGACCAAAGAGTTAGAAACACCAACAATACATAGGACAAACTCCACATAAATATGTGCATATAGAAAAGGAAATGAAATTCATGCACATCTCATCCAATTTGAGACTTGGTGGAGTTTCCCCTATATATTGGGTCAAAGAAAGAAAGCATGCCAAAGATACTACATGAAGTTAATATGAATGCTCAAGACTTTCAAGAACAGGTACCAAATGACAAAGAAAAACCAAGTGAAGAAAAGATACCAAAATAATAAAACATCACTTGGAGGATATCCATAAAAGATACATCAAGAAATGACATATCCATTGATACACTCAAAAAAGGTATCAAACTCCCAAAAGAGAGGATGGTTCCAAACAAACCAAGCTCTCTACAAAGTTTCATGATGGCACAAAGTACCAAAATGAAAACGGCTTGCCTTCCACCAACACACACTTGATAAGGATCGCAAGACGAGTGTTTTATGGAAAATAGGATAGATCCCCCAAGACTAGTGCATTGAGAGAATTTGCATTTGAATACAAAATGCACAAGGTGGGATCACCACTTTCACTATATCTAGAAAACACTAAACAAGATCAAGAAATAAACAAGATCCACAAGTGGTATGGAAGACAAAGGGAGATGATACAATCCTTGGCAAGAGAAAAGGAAAATAAAAAACAAAAGCCAATGTAAAGATGATCAATAAATTCTACCACAAAAGTGAGTACCAATTGTCAAAAGACAAGAAGTAAATGGAAATAATTCTCGGTGGTAGATAGCAAGGATATTCGACATCATCTTCACACCATACAAAAAGCAAATTGCAACTTGTAGAGCTAACATGCCACCTAGGAACAAGATAATTTACAATATCAACTCTAGATGACAATATCTCAAATGTACACATTTTCTAGGCTAGTAATATACACATAGCATATTACTCCCCCATAATGTGATACCAATTAAAGATAGACAAGAGGCAATTAAAGGATCCAACAAGAGATAATTAATGGACTATTTAGAATTTGAATTTCTCATGAGAAGACATACCACGTAGTGACTAGATAAGCTTGCAATATCAATACTAAGTGGTATTCCCCATGTACCCACCTTTATAGGATTGTGAAGTGCACAAAGCACATCACTTCCCCATAATGGGATATTCCATTAATCTCTCACAAGAGCCAACTAAGAAATAAACAAGATGCAAAAGGCTCAACGCATGACACACACGTACATGATGTGCAAACCAACACACGCATACTTGATTGCTCAAGATAATCAAGTAGGAAGCACAACATATACAAACACATGCAAGGAACGAAACCAAAACATGCAAGGGGGCAAGTAACTTTCAATGTAAGCAATTGAGGTACAAGTTACCGCAAGGAGGCACATTGGATATAAGATATAATCTTGATGATTCAATTGACTTGGCTTGAGACAATAAGAATGATGAAGTCCCCTTAATTCTTCATAATGTAGCCAAGTCTCCAATGACCTCCAACATCACCTATTGATCAAGTTTGAGCTTGTTGGTCCCCAAAAAAGTTGGGTCCTAAGAGCTTAGTCACAACAGGCTTGGCTACCCAAATGGTTCTTTGCTTCAAACCACTTTGAGTACCAACAAACTTGGCAACCACATTGCCAACCTTATCCTTCCCAAGAGAATAGACATCATCAATAATAATTGGGTTGGATAAGTTACCACTAGTGCATGAAGAGGCGAGGTGACCTTTCTCGCGACATAGGTAGCAACGTCTACTCTTCACTTTCTTCTCACTTGATTTCTCAACTTGAGAAGCATAAGCTTGAGTCTTCTCGGGACGAGGCTTTTCTTCAACTTGAGGTTGAGAATGAGAGTGTACTTGTGGCCACTTTCCTTGTTGCTTGTCACTAATGGGCTTCTTCTTCAATAGGAAAGATCTAACATGATGCCCTTCTACTTTGCACTTGAAGCAAACAATCTTGGCTGAATTCTTGACTTGTTCTTGGCCCTTCCTTTTGTTCACCTTGGACTTCTTCTTCTTGTTGGAGTTGAATCCAAGTCCATATTTGTCATTGGGCGATTTTTGCACACTCAAGATATTGTTGAGTGTGGATTTCCCTTCATGACTCTTTTCCAAGTCTTTCTTCAAAGAAGTGACTTGGGCCTTGAGCTCTTTGATTTCCTCTACATGGTTAGTCTCAACACAAGTACTAGAGGAAGTATAAGCTTCATCGTTAGAGCAACAAGGCAAGGAAAGCAATTCATCACAAGATGTACCAACATTGTGAGTAGATGAATTACAAGGACTAGCACATGGCAATATAGCATTTTGACTAGAATGAGTGCTAGTATCCACATGAGGATCACTAGATGTTACCTTAGAAATCATGGCCTCATGAGATATCTTTAGCTCATTATGGGATACTAGAAGATCATCATGAGAGCTTGAGAGCTTTTCATGATTTTCTTCCAATTTCCCATAATTGCTAGATAGCAACTCAAGTTGAGCCCGAAGCTCAACATTCTCCTTCAAAATGGATGCTTCACAAGTAATAGAGTTAGTATCCCAAGCATCATCATTAACAACAATAGGAGAGGATGCCTTGGCAAGCTCTTTTAAGTAAGAAGCTTCAAGTTGAGCATGAGACTCGGTGAGTTTGATGAGCTCACCCTTGATGACCCTTGAGCCATTTTCGAGGTGCTCAAAATCCTCAAGGAGTCTAGCATGAGCAACTTGCATTTTTAGTTTTGAAATCATTGGCCACCTCGAGTGCTCTATCATGAGATTCCTTTATTCTAGATAATTCTATAGCAAAGGTCTCCTCAAGAGATTCGGACGAGGTTTGTTCATGTTCAAGAGCCTGAGATAGCTCCGCGATCTCATTTGCGTAATCACGCTCATGAGCTTCCATTTTCTCAATGGTGACCTCATGCTCCTCTAGATGAGATTCCAACTCCTCAATGTATTGCTTGCCTTCAATGGCAATAGACATGATTTCCATGAAGTTGGAACGAGCAAGTTTATTTTTGTGAAGAGCTTTAAAAATCATTTCCCCCTTAGTTTTTAAGGAGGCAACATTATCATTCTCTTCATCATAATCAACATCATCATCACTCTTGCCATCATCACAAGATATATTGGGATTCAAAGTGGGAGATACCTTTGAAGCCTTGGCCATAAGGCAAAATGCAATAGATGATGATGTAGGATCCGTTGAAGCACCATTCAAGACCACATCTTGTTCCATGGGGTGTTGGGTTTCCTCTACATTGTTAGCACAACAATTCGAGGACATATATGCATTTTTATCATGGCAACAAGACATAGTAAACATATCATCATGAGATTTAGTCAAGCAATTTCTACATGATATGCAAGGACTATCAACACAAGCATGTGAAACATTTGGAGTGCTCGAAGTGTTAAAGCCCAAAGAAGGAGCATTGCAATAAGATAGTGATGAAGGATCATCCACAATAAACATAATATCATCATTGCAATGACCAACACTACTCACCATATCATTACCTTGTGGCAAACCACATGTAGGTGAAGTAGAAGAAGTTGAGAAGACTATACGGCCTGATGTGGAGGGAGAACAATCATCCCCACAAAACTTGGACACGCCATATTTATCTTGAAGCTTTGTCCACAACTCATGAGCATCCCGGAACGGCATGAGTTGAAATATAACTACATTGCTCAAAGCATCGAAAACCACATTAGAAGCTTGAGCATTGAGATAAGAGTTTTTCTCATCCTCTAAAGATAATCTTTGGGGATCCTTTGGAGGAGAAAAACCCATATCTACAATTCTCTCTAAATTTGGGTCCATGACCCTAAAGAGATTAAGCATGCGAATTACCCAAACATCAAAATTTGTGCCATCGAAACTAAGAGTGTCAGAGAATCCTAATCCCCTAGTCGACATCTTTACTCTCTAGGCGGTAAAGCCTAATAAAGAGAGACGAGGCTCTGATACCAATTGAAAGATCATGGATATCGCCTAGAGGGGGGTGAATAGGCATTTTAAAATAATTACGATTTAGGCTTGAACAAATGCGGAATAAACCTAGCGGTTAATTTGTCAAGCACAAAACCTAAAACAACTAGGCTCACCTATGTGCACCAACAACTTATGCTAAGCAAGATAAGCAACTATGTGATAGCAAGATATATGACAAGAAACAATATGGCTATCACAAAGTAAAGTGCATAAGTAAAGAGCTCGGGTAAGAGATAACCGAGGCACGCGGAGACGACGATGTATCCCAAAGTTCACACCCTTGCGGATGCTAATCTCCGTTTGGAGCGGTGTGGAGGCACAATGCTCCCCAAGAAGCCACTAGGGCCACCGTAATCTCCTCACGCCCTCGCACAATGCAAGATGCCGTGATTCCACAAAGGGACCCTTGAGGGCGGTCACCGAACCCATACAAATGGCAACCCTTGGGGGCGGTCACTGAACCCGTACACTTTAGCAACCCTTGGGGGCGGTCACCGGTACCCGTCAAATTGCTCGGGGCGATCTCCACAACCTAATTGGAGACCCCGACGCTTTCCCGGAGCTTTACACCACAATGATTGAGCTCCGAACAACACCAACTGTCTAGGGCCCCAAGGCACCTAAGAGGAACAAGCTCTAGGGTGCCCAAACACCCAAGAGTAATAAGCTTCTCAAACTTCACTTCCACGTATCACCGTGGAGAACTCAAACTGATGCACCAAATGCAATAGCAAGGGCACACGGAGTGCCCAAGTCCTTCTCTCTCAAATCCCACTGGAGCAACTAATGCTAGGGAGGAAAATGAGAGGAAGAACAAGAAGGAGAACACCAAGAATTCCAAGATCTGGATCCAAGGGGTTCCCCTCACATAGAGGAGAAAGTGATTGGTGGAAATGTGGATCTAGATCTCCTCTCTTTTTTCCCTCAAAAACTAGCAAGAATCCATGGAGGGATTGAGAGTTAGCAAGCTCAAAGAAGGTCAACAATGGGGGCAAAAACGAGCTCAAGAGATAGGGAACCATTGGGGAAGAAGACCCCCTTAAATAGGTCTCCACGAATCTGCCCATTATGTACAGAACAACATAGGAGCGGTACAACCTCTGTGAGCACCGGTACAACCGGTAGCAGGCAATAAGCAGTACAACCGGCCCACAACCGCCCAACAACCGCACCACAACAGAGACCAGTCCGGTGGTAGAGCGGTACATGACCGGTACAACCTCCGGACCAATTCTGGAGCGGTACAAACGCTCCAAACACCGGTTGTACCGGTCAAGCGGTACAACCTCTCCATGGGGCGGTACAACCTCTGTGTGTAAAACAGGCAATATCAATACAGCCACAACTTTCGCATACGAGCTCCGAATTCGACGAAATCAAGTTTGTTGGAAAGCTAACGACAAGGGCTAACACAATCTTGAGAGAAATATCAATAAGAAGCAAATGAGAAAAGGACCATAATAAAATGGTGAGAACCCTTCCTCGGATAAGACCAGTAAAACCTCCAACACCGAAAACATCATAGAAGATGCATGCGAACTCCGTTTTCGATGAACTCAAGCTTGTCATAAAGATGACCATAAGCTCGAAGACTCACAAATGGAACCAAACAAGAACCAAGAAAGATGATGCAAGGATGCAATGGTTTGATCTCTCGACGAATGATACGATCAAGCTACTCCCTAGAGAGCCCCCCTTGATAGTACGACAATCGATCCTACAACCCGGTCTCCCAACTACCACTATGAGACCGGTAAAATAGAAAACCTATCAAGGGCAAACATTTGCCTTGCACATAGTCCACTTGAGCTAGATGATGACGATCTTGATTTCCTCAAGTTGGACCACCTTTCTTGATTGTGTTGGCTCGATGAAGACTAGTTGGTTGCTCCCCCATACTCCACTATGGATGAGCCACTATTTGGCACATCTTCACAATTCCATTGACACCACAATGGATGGCAAGCTTCAAGCTTGATTGCTCCCCCATACTCCATTATGGGTGAGCCACTCTTCGAGTTGCTCCACTTGAACTTGCACACTGCAAACTTGATGACGATCACCACTTAATGTCATCCTCCATGGGTTGTATGAGATCTTCCTCTTGACTCAAGACCATGGAAACATACCTAACCCCACAAGGAACTCTCACGTAGACCATGGGTTAGTACACAAAGCGTAATGGACAATGCTTACCATACCATGGGATCACTTGATCCCTCTCGATACTTCTTCTACGCTTTGTGAGTTGACCAACTTGATTCACTCTTGACTTAGTCTTGATCAACATTGAATCTTTCCAACTCTCTTCATTTGGATGATGTATTGAAGGTAAACATGAATGACCACACAATCTTCTTCTTCAAGACATGCTTGCAATAAGCTCAACTCACACATGACCAATCTTTGGATAATTCCTTGAAAAGCATTTTGGCCATCTCAACTCACACATGACCAATCTTTGGATAATTCCTTGAAAAGCACTTTGGCCATCTCATAAAATCCTTGAAACCAACACATGGGCTTCAAGACAATCCTATGGACAAATCCTTCAAATATAACTCAAGGCAACCGTTAGTCCATAGAGATTGTCATCAATTACCAAAACCAAACATTAGTCCATAGAGATTGTCATCAATTACCAAAACCACACATGGGGGCACCACATGTCCTTTCACTTGGTTCTCCTACTGGTTCGATAACCTTGATCTCATCACTGAGGGGAATACCTACCGTAGCTATGTTGCATCATCCCTTCCTCTTTGGGGAAATACCGACCTAGTTCAAGCCGCATCAACAGACATGATGCCTATATTCATAATCATTACCTTGGACATCGTCATAGCTTTGCACTTTTCTATCAATTACTCGACAGTAATTTTTTCACCCACCGTATTATTCTCTTTCAATAGAGAAGCCTCTAGTGAAACCTATGGCCCCGGGTCTATTTTCCATCATATATTTTCAGATCTATAAACAAAAAAAACACAAAAATACCTTGTTGCAATTCATTTAGTTTTATCTTATTTTACGTTTTAGTAATCTTTTATATCTATCTCTATCAGATCTCATCCTTGCAAGTGACCCTGGAGGGATTGACAACCCTTTTATCGCGTTGGGTGCAAGTGTTTGATTGTTTGTGCAGGTGCATAGATTGGAGAATTGCGTGTACCTCCTACAGGATTGATACCTTGGTTCTCAAACTGAGGGAAATACTTATCTCTACTTTGCTGCATCACCCTTTCCTCTTCAAGGGAAAAACCAGCGCAAGCTCAGGGAGTAGCAGGAAAAATTTCTGGCGCCGCCGCTGTGGAGGTTCTACATAAAGCCTACCAAGTAACCACCATAATCTCTCATCTGTCTCATTAAATTACTTGCCATTTTACTCTCGTTTTCCTCTCCCCCAATTCTAAAACGTTTTCAGAAAAACACAATTTTTTGCCTTTTTATTCGCGCTTCTTTTGTTCGTCTTTTCGTTTTCTTTTTGGTTGCTTGTGTGTTAGATTGCTTTCTTTGTCATGATGTCTCAAGAAAATACCAAGTTGTGTGACTTTTCCAGTACTAATAATAATGATTTTATTAGTACTCCGATTGCTGCTTTGCTGAATATTGTTATGAAAGATCAATTTCCGGCCTTTCTAGTGAAGATGCCGCATCCCATCTAAATACTTTCATTGAGTTGTGCGATAGGCAAAAGAAAAAAGATGTGTATAATGATATTGTTAAATTGAAGCTATTTCTGTTCTCACTACGAGATCGCGTTAAAACTTGGTTTCATCTTTGCCTAAAAATAGTATTGTTTCATGGAATAAGTGTAAAGATGCTTTTATTTCCAAGTATTTTCCTCACGCAAAGATCATCTCCGTTAGGAACTATATTATGATTTTTAAGCAACTTGATCATGAACATGTTGCACAATCTTGGGGGAGGATGAAATTGATGATAAGAAATTGCCCTACTCATGGTCTAAATCTATGGATGATCACACAAATTTTTTATGCCAGATTAAATTTTGCATCTAGAAATATTTTAGATTCCACCGCGGGAGGTACTTTTATGGATATTACATTAGGAGAAGCTACTAAACTCCAAGATAATATTATGGCTAATTATTCTTAATGGCATACCGAAAGATCTTCCACTAGTAAAAAAGTGCATGCGATTGAAGAGATTAATACTTTGAGTGGAAAGATCGATGAACTTATGAAATTGATTGCTAGTAAGAGTGCTCATATTGATCCTATTGATATGCCTTTGTCCACTTTGATTGATAATAATAATGAATCTATGGATGTGACTTTTGTTGGTAGGAACAATTTTGGTAAAAACACATATAGATGTAATTTCAACCCTAGGCCGTTTCCTAGTAATTCCTCTAATAATTATGGTAATTCCTACAACAATTCTTATGTAAATTATAATAAAATACCCTCTGATCTTGAGAACAATATTAAAGATTTCATTAATTCCCAAAAAGTTTTCAATGCTATGGTTCAAGAAAAATTGCTCAAGATTGATGATTTGGCTAGGAACATTGATAGAATTTCTCTTGAGATTGATTCTTTTAAAATTAGATCTATGCCACCCAAGCATGATATTAATGAATCTCTGAAAGCTATTAAAATTCTATTGATGAGTGTAAAGAAAGAACCGCTAGGATGCGTGCTAAGAGAGATTGGTTTGTCAAAGTGTGTTCTTCTCATTTTTGTGAGAATAATGATGAAGATCTTAAAGTGATTGATGTGACTCCTATTGAATCTTTGTTTTCTAATATAAATATTGATAAATATGGGACTGTAGATGAGTCAACTTTAGCTAGAAGGTGTCCTAATGATTCAGAGTTTATAGATCT
Organism: Triticum urartu; assembly: GCF_056163025.1. Lineage (NCBI taxonomy): Eukaryota > Viridiplantae > Streptophyta > Magnoliopsida > Poales > Poaceae > Triticum > Triticum urartu. The sequence continues at coordinate 349,271,717 of NC_141874.1, read as the reverse complement.
TAATGCAAAAATGGATAAAAGTGGGATTGGAGAGGTCAAAACTTTAAGTAGCGATGAACTCACTCTCTTGGATTTCAAGGATTTTAATTATGATAATTGTTTCCTTGATAGACTGTATTTCCTTGTTACAATCGATGTTGAATTCTCCTCATGCTTATAATCAAAATAAATATTTTACTAAACATATTGTTGATGATATGATGAAATCTTTTGAAGAAAAGCTTGAATTGGAAGTTTCTATCCCTAGAAAGATTTATGATGAGTGGGAACCTACTATTAAGATTAAAATTAAAGATTATGAGTGCCATGCTTTGTGTGATTTGGGTGCTAGCATTTCCACGATTCCAAAAACTTTATGTGATGTGCTAGGTTTTCGTGAATTTGATGATTGTTCTTTGAGTTTGCATCTAGCGGATTCCACTATTAAGAAACCTATGGGAAGAATTAATGATGTTCTTATTGTTGCAAATAGGAATTATGTGCCCTTAGATTTCATTGTGCTTGATATAGATTGCAATCCTACATGTCCTATTATTCTTGGTTGACCTTTCCTTAAAACGATTGGTGAAATTATTGATATGAAAGAAGGAAACATTAGATTTCAATTTTCATTAAGGAAGGGCATGGAAAACTCTCCAAGAAAGAAAATTAAGTTGCCATATGAATCTATTATGAGGGATGCTTATGATTTAATACCAAAAATGATAATACCTAGATCTATGTTTTATGCCTAGCTAGGGGCGTTAAACAAAGTGCTTGTTGGGAGGCAACCCAATTTTATTTTTATGTTTTTGGTTTTTGGTTCTATTTTGCAATAAATACACATTATTACCTCTGTAATAATTGTGTTTTGGTTTTTTAATTAGTGTTTGAGCCAAGCAAGACCTTTGGGATGGTCTACGGTGATAGTTGATTTGATCTTGCTGAAAAACAGAAACTTTTGCGCTCATTGCAGAAACTTCAATAAATCACATTAGCATGCTTTTGATCTGAATGTTTTATACAAGATTTGTATACAAATTTCCCAGGTTGTCCTAATTTTTCAGAATTTTTGGAGTTACAGAAGTACACAAAGTTTTCAGATTGCTACAGACTATTCTGTTTTTGACAGATTCTGCTTTCTATGTGTTGTTTGCTTATTTTGATGAATCTATGGGTAGTATCGGGGGGTATGAACCATGGAGAAGTTGTAATACAGTAGATATTACACAAATATAAATAAATAATGAGTTCACAACAGTACCAAAAAGTGGTGATTTATTTTCTTATACTAACAGATCTCATGAGTTTTTTGGTTGAGTTTTGTGTTGTGAAGTTTTCAAGTTTTGGGTAAAGATTTGATGGGCAGCGGAATAAGGAGTGGCAAGAGCCTAAGCTTGGGGATTCTCAAGGCTCCCCAAGGTAATACTCAAGGACAACCAAGCATCTAAGCTTGGAGATGCCCCGGATGGCATCCCCTTTTTCGTCTTCGTCTATCGCTAAATTTACTTGAGGCTATATATTTATTCACCACATGTATGTGTTTTGCTTGGAGCATCTTGTATGATATGAGTCTTTGCTTTTAATTTTGCCACAATCATCCTTTATGCACACACCTTTTGAGAGGGACACACATGAATCGCTAATTTATTAGAATACTCTATGTGCTTCACTTATAATTTTTGAGCTAGGAAATTTGCTCTAGGGCTTCACTTATATCTTTTTAGAGCACACGATGGCTTTATTTTATAGAAATTGTTGAACTCTCATTCTTCACTTATATTATTTTGGGAGTCTCTAAATAGCATGGTAATTTGCTTATGTTATGAATTTAATCCTAATATGATGGTCATCCAAGAGGGATATAATAAAAACTTTCTTATAAAGAACATTGAATACTATGAGAAGTTTGATTCCTTATGATTGTTTTGAGATATAAAGATGGTGATATTAGAGTCATGCTAGTGAGTAATTGTGGATTGGTAGAAATACTTGTGTTAAAGTTTGTGATTCTTGTAGCATGCACGTATGGTGAACTGTTATGTACTGAAGTCGGGGCATGATTTATTTTTGATTGTCTTCCTTATGAGTGGCAGTCGGGGACAAGTGATGGTCTTTTCCTACCAATGTACCCCCCTAGGAGCATGCGTGTAGTATTTTTTTGATAACTAATAAATTTTTGCAATAAGTATGTGAGTTCTTTATGACTAATGTTGGATTATATGAACTCTCACCCTTCCACCTTTGCTAGCCTCTCTAGTACCGCGCAACTCTCGCCCGTACATTAAACCCACCATATACCTTCCTCAAAATATCCACCATACCTACCTATTATGGCATTTCCATAGCCATTCCGAGATATATTGCCATGCAACTTCCATCGTTCTGTTGTATTATGACACGCTTCATCATTGTCATATTGCTTTGCATGATCGTGAGATAGCTAGCATGATGTTTTCATGGCTTGTTAGTTTTTTGATGCCATTGCTACGCTAGATCATTGCACATCCTGGTACACCGACAGAGGCATTCATATAGAGTCATATTTTTTCAAGCATCGAGTTGTAGTTCTTGAGTCGTAAGTAAATAAAAGTGTGATGATCATCATTATTAGAGCATTGTCCCATGTGAGGAAAGGATGATGGAAGCTATGATTCCCTCACAAGTTGGGATGAGTCTCTGAACTTTATAAAAAATAAAAGAGGCCAAGAAGACCAAACAAAAAATGAGAGAGAAAGAGAGAAGGGACAATGTTACTATCCTTTTTTCCACACTTGTGCTTCAAAGTAGCACCATGATCTTCATGATAGAGAGTCTCCTATGTTGTCACTTCCATATACTAGTTGGAATTTTTCATTATAGAACTTGGCTTGTATATTCCAATGACGGGCTTCCTCAAATTGCCCTAGGTTTTCGTGAGCAAGCGAGTTGGATGCACACCCACTTAGTTTCTTTTTGAGCTTTCATACACTTATAGCTCTAGTGCATCCGTTGCATGGCAATCCCTACTCACTCGCATTGATATCTATTAATGGGCATCTCCATAGCCCGTTAAAATACGCCTAGTTGATGTGAGACTATCTCCTTCTTTTTGTCTTCTCCACAACCACCATATTCTATTCCACCTATAGTGCTATATCCATGGCTCACGCTCATGTATTGCGTGAAAGTTGGAAAAGTTTGAGAACATCAAAAGTATGAAATAATTGCTTGGCTTGTCATAGGGGTTGTGCATGATAAAATACTTTGTGTGATGAAGATGGAGCATAGCTAGACTATATGATTTTGTAGGTATAACTTTCTTTGGCCATGTTATTTTGAGAAGACATGATTGCTTTCTTAGTATGTGATGCGGTTTGAACTACGTCGGTATTTCCCCAAAGAGGAAGGGATGATGCAGCACAGCTATGGTAGGTATTTCCCTCAGTGATGAGACCAAGGTTATCGAACCAGTAGGAGAACCACGCATCACTACGTGAATGGTACCTGCACACAAAGAACAAATACTTGCAAGCCGATGTAAAGAGGGGTTGTCAATCCCTCTCGGGTAAAAAGATAGATAAAATTGTAGTAGATTGGATAAATAGATCTCGCGGGAACGCGAGATAAAATAAATAACAATAAATTGCAGCAAGGTATTTTTGTGTTTTTGGATTAATAGATCTGAAAATAAAAGCAAATAAAAATAAATCTCAAAGGCAAATATGTTAAAGAAGAGACCCGGGGGCCGTAGATTTCACCAGTGGCTTCTCTCGAGAAAAATAGCATACGATGGGCAAACGAATTACTGTTGGGCAACTGATAGAACTTGAAATAATCATGACGATATCTAGACAATGATCATTATATAGGAATCACGTCCAAGATTAGTAGACCGACTCCTGCCCGCATCTACTACTATTACTCCACACATCGACCCCTATCAAGCATGCATCTAGTGTATTAAGTTCATGGAAAAATGGAGTAATGCAATAAGAACGATGACATGATGTACACAAGATCTATTTATGAAGAAATAGACCCCATCTTGTTATCCTTAATAGCAACGATATATACGTGTCGGTTCCCCTTCTGTCACTGGGATTAAGCACCCTAAGATCAAACACATCACAAAGCACCTCTTCCCATGGCAAGAAAAATCGATCTAGTTGGCCTAACTAAACCAAAGATTCAAAGAAGACATACGAGGCTATAAGTAATCATGCATATAAGAGATCAAAAGACTCAAATAACTTTAATGGATAAAAACATAGATCTGATCATAAACTCAAAGTTCATCGGATCCCAACAAACACACTGTAAAAGGAGTTACATCACATAGATCTCCAAGACACCATTGAGAATCAAAAGAGAGAGAGGAATCCATCTAGCTACTAACTATGGACCCGTAGGTCTACAATGAACTAGTCACGGATCATCGGAGAGGCACCAATGGGGATGATGAACCCCTCCGTGATGGTGTCTAGATTGGATATGTGGTTTCTAGAACTTGCGGTGGCTTCAATTGATTTTCGTTGACTCCCCTAGGGTTTCTGGAATATTGGGTATTTATAGAGCAAAGAGGCAGTGCGGGGGGCCACCGAGGTGGGCACAACCCACCTGGGCGTGCTTGGCAGGTGGGTTGTGCCCCCTAGGGACACCCCTCTTGTAATTCTTTGGCCCATCTTGTATCTTCTGGTCCAGAAAAATTCTCCAAAAAGTATCGTTGTGTTTGGACTCCGTTTGGTATTGATTTTCTGCGAAGTAAGAAACAAGCAAAAAACAACAACTGCCACTGGGCACTATGCCAATAGGTTAGTGCCAAAAAATGATATAAAGTTTCTATAAAATGATTGTAAAACATCCAAGAATGATAATATAAGAGCATGGAACAATAAAAAATTATAGATACGTTGGAGACGTATCAGTATGCTTGAAGTGTTATTGTTTTTATGTTAATATTAAACTTTTGTTTTGAATCTTATGGATCTAAATATTTGTGCCACAATAAAGAAAATTACATGGATAAATATGTTAGGTAGCATTCCACATCAAAAATTCTATTTTTATCATTTACCTACTCGAGGACGAGTAGGAATTAAGGTTGGGATGCTTGATACATCTCCAACATATCTATAATTTTTTATTGTTCCATGCTATTATATTATCTATTTTGGGTGATTTATATGCATTAATATGTTATTTTATATTATTTTTGGGACTAGCTTATTAACCTAGAGCCCAGTGCCAGTTTCTGTTTTTCCTTGTTTTTGAGTTTTACAGAAAAGGAATATCAAACGGAGTCCAAACGGAATAAACTTTCATGATCATTTTTCTAGGACTATAAGACATCCATGGAGCTTGGAGTGGGGGCCAGAAGAGTCCGAGGACTCCACAAACCCTTAGGGCGCGCCCCTAGCTTGTGGGCCCCACGGGACTCCGCCAACCCTAATTTTTGCTCCATAAATTCCCAAATATTCCCAAACCAACAGAAGCGTCCACCAAAATACTTTTCTACCGCTGTAAGCCTTTGTTTCCACAAGATCCCATCTTGGGGCCTTTTCCGGCATCCTGCCGGAGGGGGATTCGATCATGGAGGGCATCTACATCAATTCTATTGCCCTTCCGATGAAGCGTGAGTAGTTTACCACAGACCTACGGGTCCATAGCTAGTAGCTAGATGGCTTCTTCTCTCTCTCTCTCTCTCTTTGATCTTCAATACCATGTTCTCCTCGTTGTTCTTGGAGTTCTATCCGATGTAATATTCTTTTGCGGTGTGTTTGTCGAGATCTGATGAATTGTGGATTTATGATCGGATTATCTATGAATATTATTTGAGTCTTTACTTAATTATTATATGCATGATTTGATATCTTTGTATTTCTCTTTGAATTATCGGTTTGGTTTGGCCAACTAGATTGGTATTTCTTGCAATGGGAGAGGTGCTTAGTTTTGGGTTCAATCTTGCAGTGTCCTCACCCAATGACAATGTAGGGGTAGCGAGGCACGTATTGTATTGTTGCCATCAAGGTTAAAAAGATGGGGTTTTCATCACATTGCTTGAGTTTATCCCTCTACATCATGTCATCTTACTTAAGGCGTTACTCCATTATTATGAACTTAATACTCTAGATGCATGTTGGATAGCGGTCGATGTGTGGAGTAATAGTAGTTGATGCAGGCAGGAGTCGGTCTACTTGACACGGTCGTGATGCCTATATTCATAATCATTGCCTTGGATATCGTCATAACTTTGCGCTTTTCTATCAATAGCTCGACAATAATTTGTTCACCCATCGTATTATTTTCTTTCAAGAGAGAAGCATCTAGTGAAACCTATGGCCCCCAGATCTATTTTCTATCATATATTTTCGGATCTATAAACCAAAAAAACCCAAAAATACCTTGCTGCAATTTATTTACTTTTATCATGTTTTATGTTTTAGTAATATTTTACATCTATCTCTATCAGATCTCATCCTTCCAAATGACCTGAAGGGATTGACAACCCCTTTATCGCCTTGGGTGCAAGTGTTTGATTGTTTGTGCAGGTGCATAGATTGGAGACTTGCGTGTACCTCCTATTGGATTGATACCTTGGTTCTCAAACTAAGGGAAATACTTATCTCTACTTTGCTACATCACCCTTTCCTCTTCAAGGGAAAAAACAACGCAAGCTCAAGAAGTAGCACTGCCCTCCCTCTACCCCTCTATATATAGGGAGAAGGGGAGGAGGAGGCACCCTAGGGTTTCACTAGGGGGGGCCGGGGGCCACAAGGGAAACCCTAGATGAGTTTTGGGTGGCCCCCTAGGTGCCTTACCACCCCCCCCCAAGCAAAGGGGAGGCAGCCCTAGGGGGTGCACCACCCTTCCTAGCCTCATAGGATGGGGTGAGGTTGGTGCACAACCCCTTAGTGAGCTTGTGTGCCCCCTCCTCTAGGCCCATGAGGCCCCCCAACACTCCCCCCCCTCGAAACCCCTTTCGGTCATCTTGGTTATAACCCGGTGCCCCTGGAACACTTCCGGACTCCGATACCCTTTGCCATATATATCAATCTTCACCTCTGAACCATTCCGGAGTTCCTCGTCACGTCCAGGATCTTATCCGGGACTCCGAACAACCTTCGATAACCACCATAATGACTCAACTATACTTATGTCATCACCAAACGTTAAGTGTGTAGACCCTGTGGGTTCCAAAACTATGCAAACATGACCGAGACACCTCTATGGTTAATAACCAATAGCGGGACTTGGATTCCCATATTGGTTCCTACATATTCTATGAAGATCTTATCGGTCAAACCTCGATGTCACGGATTCAGCTAATCTCGTATGCGGTTCCCTTTGTCTATTGGTATGTTACTTGCCCGAGATTCAATCGTTGGTATCACCATACCTAGTTCAATCTCATTGCCGGCAAGTCTGTTTACTCGTTTCGTAATACAAGATCCCGTGGCTAACCCATTAGTCACATTGCTTGCAAGCTCATTGTGATGATGTATTACCGATTGGGTCCTGAGATACCTCTCCATCACATGGAGTGACAAATCACAGTCTTGATCCATGCCAACTCAACAGACACACTCGAAGATACCTGTAGAGCACCTTTATAGTCACCCAGTTATGTTACGACGTTTGGTACACACAAGGTACTCCTCCGATGTCAGTGAGTTGCATGATCTCATGGTCATAGGAACATATACTTGGCATGCAGAAAGCGATAGCAATAAACTTGACATAATCATATGCTACATTCATAGTTTGGGTCTTGTCCATCACATCATTCTTCTAATGATGTGATCCCGTTATCAAATGACAACTCATGTCCATGGCTAGGAAACCATAGCCATCTTTGATCAATGAGCTAGTCCATTAGAGGCCTACTAGGGACATGTTGTTGTCTATGTATCCACACATGCATTTGAGTTTCTGGTCAATACAATTATAGCATGGATAGTAAATGATTATCATGAACAGGGAAATATGATAGTAACCAATTTATATTGCCTCTATGGCATATTTCCAATAGTACCCCACTTGCACTAGAGTCAATAATCAAGTTCACATCACCATGTGATTAACACCCAATGATTTCTAGGGTTAGATCATGTTATGCTTGTGAGAGAGGTTTTAGTCAACGGGTCTGCAACATTCAGATCCATGTGTACTTCGCAAATCTCTATGTCATATTGTAGATGTTGCTACCATGCTCCACTTGGAGCTATTCCAAATGGCTGCTCCACTATACGTATCCAGTTTGCTACGGAGATTTATCCTGATTGGTGTTAACGCTTGCATCCACGTAAACCTTTATGCCGAACTCTTTATCATCACTATAACCGAGAAAATTTTCCTTATTCCTCTAAGGATAATTTGACCGATGTCCAATGAACCACTCCTAGATCACTCTTGTACCCCCTTGCCAGACACGTGGCAAGGCATACAACAGGTGCGGTACACAACATGGCATACTGTATAGAGCCTATTGCTAAGGTGTAGCGACCAGACCTCAAACGGTCCAATCTCTGTGCTCCAGTGTCATCCCTGGATCAGTAATGCTGACACCGCACAGTACTTGAAGGATTTATAACAGAGTAGCAAACACACACTTATTACAACGAGTGTCTCAAAAGAGAACTTATTACAATAAATATGGCTTAAGGCCATCTAATAACGATAACAACGGAAGGCTTGGAAGATAAGTGAGTCCATCAACTCCCACGGCATCACTGAGTATAGAACCACGACCTAAGGCACCTTACTCGTCGTCTGTAAAGTCTGCAACATGAACGTTGCAGCCCGAAACGGGTCAGCACATGGAATATGCTGGCAAAGTAACACATAGAGAGCAATGAACAGAAATATGATATACTACATGCATATATGGCTGGCGGAAAGCTCTATGGTTACAGTTTTGCGTAAAGCCAATTTTTCCCTACTGCAACGGAATAAATTTTATTTAACTATCATGGTAGTTGTTAAACATTGAGAGTGTAGACACCCTCTCAATCCCAATTAAACATCATCATTTAAACCCAACAATATTAATTAGAGTAACATGATGAGATTCACATGATAATCCAAGTACTAGATACTCAAATTGTCCATAACCGGGGACACGACTAACCATGATTAGTTTATACACTCTGCAGAGGTTTGCGCACTTTTCCCCACAAGACTCGATCTCCTCCATTGGGATTCTCGCACTACATGGTGTTTGAAAAACGGATGACCGAGACATAATCTTTCAGAAGCGCTAGCACCTTACGATCGGGTTGACCGTTACACCTACTTTCCCCTACATCTGCTAGTCTACCACTGTAAGAGTTCGCACGACTTAATCAACTATGCTAGAGCCCATAGTAGCTTGTGGCTGCACACGGAAGTTTCTAGTATGAATAATCTCATGATCCTTTTGAGCCTGGGTGGCGGTCCAAAAGAAAAACAGGCAATCGCTGGAATACCCAAGTGCCTCAATCCACCCAGATGTGTGTTTAAGTTGCCACCTTAGATAAACCATTAATTTAACAATCTCACATATGTCATGGATACACTCACCCAATCCACATCTACTAGCATAGCATGGCAATAAGCAAACGTAGAAGTAACTCCCGGGGTTTGATAAAGAAACAGGTAATAGGTACTACCTCATCTACTTCCCAAAACCCACAGTTTAATTAGATCATAATCATGCAATGTGTGAGGATTGATCTAATGCAATAAAACTGGGTAGTAGGAGGTATGATCAAAGTGTTACTTGCCTTGCCGATGATCTGTGAAACCTAGCGATTCGAAGTAGCAAGCGGCGCACTCCGGGTACTCTATCGCAAACAAACAAGCATACAATAAGTACTCAACTAATGCACAGGTAAAACTCAAATAAGAGATCTAACCAAAAAGTTCAACTTAAGAACTCCGGTTGGCAAAAAAATCAAATCAAACGAAGCAACGAAAGACAAACAACGAAAGAAACAAACTTCGTTTACTATTCTGAATCTAGGTCAAATTTTACAGAGGCAAAAACTTGTTTGAGTTGGCTAAACGGCAACTCTTCAACCTCCTCCACGTTTACGTGGTTCACCTGTCCTCTATTGAAAGGGTTCGGCTTCTTCCCAGAGCTTCCATTGCCATTCCCATTCTGGGCTTCAGGACATTCATTGGCATAATGTCCGGTCTTCTGGCACTTAAAGCAAGTGACTTGGCTCAGGTCTCTCTTGGCTGGGGTTGATGGGTTGGTATTGTTCTGGCCGTTGCTTCCTCCATTCCCATTACCATTCTTGGGGGCATTATGATTGTGCGAGCTACCTCCTCCATGGGTATGCTGAAAATGTCCTCCCAGTCTAGGGGTAAAACGTGGCTTCCACTGAGCTCCAGAATTGTACTTCCCTTGTCCATACTTCCTTTTGCGGTTCTCAATTTGCTGATGCTTCCCTTCAATCATAAGAGCACGATCTACCAACTCCTGGTAGTTGTTGAAGCTTGCTACCATCAACTGCATGCTCAACTCATCATTCAGTCCTTCCAGAAACTTCTCCTACTTAGCTGCATCCGTAGCAACATCATCTGGGACATAACGTGCTAGCTTACTAAAGTCCTCCACATACTGGCCAACTATCCGTCCTCCTTGGCGCAAGTTGCGAAACTCACGCTTCTTCATGGCCATAGCTCATGCTGAAACATGGGTAGTACGAAAAGCCTGCTCAAACTGGTCCCATGTGACAGTGTCGATAGGGAAAGTGGTTGTGAAATTCTCCCACCATGATGCTGCGGGTCCATCTAACTGATGTTCGGCAAACTTCACCTTTTTCGCATCTGTGCATCCTGCCGTGGTCAACTCCCTTGCTGTCTTACGGAGCCAATCATCTGCTACTATAGGCTCGCTGCTACTAGAAAACACCGGCAGATTCAGCCTAAGAAAATGGGCTAAGTGGTTAACAGGTGGTGGTGGTGGTGGGTTGTTGTTGTTGTTCCCCTGATTCTGATTCTGGACTAGCAACTGCATCAATGTATTCTGTTGCTGGATCAACTGAGTGAGCTCTGGTGGGAAGGTAAATCCGGGGTCACGTCTCGGAAGCATCTGATGGGTTTAGAAAAGATGAGATTTAAGAATAGAGAGGGGTCTAAAGAGAAAACACTACCCATATGCACATGAGGCAAAAGCAAACAATTCACTTCATTCAATCAAACAAGGGCATACAATCGGTCTAACTATCGAAAAGTGCTCAGACTACTATATTTACATGGTGGACTACTACTACTGATGGGGTGGTCTACTAGAAATATTCTTCGATTGCAGACTCCATGATATCTGCTCCAGCTTCATCAACATAGTCATCATCGCTATCATCTGGGTCCGAGTCGGTGTCGTCGATGATGATGTAGTCTTCCGGGAGAATCTCCTTGGGTTCTTCGTCTTCTTCTACTGGTGTAGGGCCTCCCATGAATATTCCGATCTTCTTGATCAGGTCGTCATTCTTCTCCACTAATACTTCGATTTCCTCCATATAATATTCACGTGTAGCCTTGAGTTCTTCCTCCATCTCCGTGATTCTTGTCCTTGCATTCTTCAGATTATCATGTCCGCGCACATCTGGTTCTCCTGACGTCGAATGTGCTGGTTTAACTATTGTATAAAAGCTGCGATTGATCTATCCTTCTTGGTACTGATCATCTCCCAGTGCTCATCTCGGCGCCCACAAATCTGGTAGATAGTATCCTTGAGATCATTGCGGTAAACTTCTCCAATACGTCCCATGGCGATGTGAGCTGCCATGCTCTTCCCTAGACTCCAGGTTGGTGCATCAAAGGAAAACTCTATAGGCTCAGTGACTGGCATGAACATCCTTCCTGGAACTTGAACTTGAATCATCCAGCGCTCCTCTTTAGGTAAAGTGGTGTTGTAGCTTCCGGTGAAACTTGGTACTCCGATGTTTAGATATCTAGTGACTTCTTTCAAGTGACGTCCAAAGGGTGTATCTTCATCCGGTTGTGTGAACTTGTTCCTTGCATCTGCCATCCTAAAAGAGTAGAAAAGATGAGGAGTCAGAATGGGAAGAGTGAGTAGTGATCTAGGGCTTTAGCTTAGTGGTCATGTCCTATAGTCAGCGTGTGCTCTGATACCATCTTGTAGCGACCAGACCTCAAACGGTCCAATCTCTGTGCTCCAGTGTCATCCCTGGATCAGTAATGCTGACACCGCATAGTACTTGAAGGATTTATAACAGAGTAGCAATCACACACTTATTACAACGAGTGTCTCAAAAGAGAACTTATTATAATAAATATGGCTTAAGGCCATCTAATATCGATAACAGCGGAAGGCTTGGAAGATAAGTGAGTCCATCAACTCCAACGGCATCACTGAGTATAGAACCACGACCTAAGGCACCTTACTCGTCGTCTGTAAAGTCTGCAACATGAACGTTGCAGCCCGAAACGGGTCAGCACATGGAATATGCTGGCAAAGTAACACATAGAGAGCAATGAACAGAAATATGCTATACTACATGCATATATGGCTGGTGGAAAGCTCTATGGTTACAGTTTTGCGTAAAGTCAATTTTTCCCTACTGCAAAGGAATAAATTTTATTTAACTATCATGGTAGTTGTTAAACATTGAGAGTGTAGACACCCTCTCAATCCCAATTGAACATCATCATTTAAACCCAACAATATTAATTAGAGTAACATGATGAGATTCACATGATAATCCAAGTACTAGATACTCAAATTGTCCATAACCGGGGACACGGCTAACCATGATTAGTTTATACACTCTGCAGAGGTTTCGCACTTTTCCCCACAAGACTCGATCTCCTCCGTTGGGATTCTCGCACTAAATGGTGTTTGAGAAACGGATGACCGAGACATAATCTTTCAGAAGCGCTAGCACCTTACGATCGGGTTGACCGTTACACCTACTTTCCCCTACATCTGCTAGTCTACCACTGTAAGAGTTCGCACGACTTAATCAACTATGCTAGAGCCCATAGTAGCTTGTGGCTGCACACGGAAGTTTCTAGTATGAATAATCTCATGATCCCTTTGAGCCTGGGTGGCGGTCCAAAAGAAAAATAGGCAATCGCTGGAATACCCAGGTGCCTCAATCCACCCAGATGTGTGTTTAAGTTGCCACCTTAGATAAACCATTAATTTAACAATCTCACATCTGTCATGGATACACTCACCCAATCCACGTCTACTAGCATAGCATGGCAATAAGCAAACGTAGAAGTAACTCCTAGGGTTTGATAAAGAAACAGGTAATAGGTACTACCTCATCTACTTCCCAAATCCCACAATTTAATTAGATCCTAATCATGCAATGTGTGAGGATTGATCTAATGCAATAAAACTGGGTAGTAGGAGGTATGATCAAAGTGTTACTTGCCTTGCTGATGATCCGTGAAACCTAGCGATTCGAAGTAACAAGTGGCGCACTCTGGGTACTCTATCACAAACAAACAAGCATACAATAAGTACTCAACTAATGCACAGGTAAAACTCAAATAAGAGATCTAACCAAAAAGTTCAACTTAAGAACTCCGGTTGGCAAAAAAATCAAATCGAACGAAGCAACGAAAGACAAACGGCGAAAGAAATAAACTCCATTTACTATTCTGAATCTAGGTCAAATTTTACAGAGCTAAAAACTTGTTTGAGTTGGTTAAATGGCAAGAGGGTTTCGAGACGAAACTCCAGGCGCTTGAATCGCCTAATTCCGATAAACGAGCGAAAAGTTATACTAGATCAAAAATCAGATCAGAAATCGTGATCAGAAATAATCGCAGATTAATCCGAGAAAAAGAAAAACGACGAATAGATTAACGAATGAACGTTCATTATCTGGATCTGAACGATGAACGCTTTCGTTAAAACGAACGAACGAGCGAACGCTTGCTAATTAACCGAAACCGGAAAAAACCGATCTAATAAAAAAACGGAAACCAAAAAAACGAACGAAAACCGGCGAAAACCAACGGTTTTCTAAAAAACCCGGCGGCGGCGGTCAACCTCGGCGGGCTGGTCCGGCGGCGGCGGCGGCGACTGGGCGCGGCGCGGGCTAGGGTTTGGGGGCGTGGCGGCTTGGGGCTAAAAGCGGCCCAGGGCGGCGCTATATAAAGTTCCCGGCCGGAGGAGTCCCGGCCCATCCCGGCCCGAAGTCGGTTCGTTTTTTTAAATAATTACGCGCAGAAAAACAAACAAAAGAAATACTAAATGGACTCCAAATATCCCGAAATAAATTTTTCCCCGGCTTCTAAAATCAAGCCACACAGGATGAACATTTATTTGGGGCCTAAATACAATTTTGAAAAACGTGCATTTTTCCTAAATTCAAATAAAATAGCAAATAAAACCAAAATAAAATATTATTTGATTTTATTCTTAAATCCTCAATATTTCTTTATTTTGGGAAAGTCATTTTATTCCCTCTCTCATATTTTTGTGATAGAAATAATTGAAGATAAAATAAATAAAATAAAATGATCCTATTTTCAAAATTTGAGAAAACTCAAATATGAAAATAACGAAATCCCCAACTCTCTCCGAGGGTCCTTGAGTTGCGTGAAATTTCTAGGATCAACCAAAATGCAATAAAATATGATATGCAATGATGATCTAATGTATAACATTCCAAATTGAAAATTTGGGATGTTACATAAGGCATAGGGGACGACCTTCGTCCTTTTTCTTTGTTCTGCCGTGGTCGAGCTTTGAGTCTCACTCAACTTCACACCTTACAACTCAGGCAAGAACTCCTTCTTTGACTGATCCATTTTGTACTCCTTCAAAATCATGTCAAGGTATGTGCTCTGTGAACGTCTTATCAGGCGTCTTGATCTATCTCTATAGATCTTCTTGCCCAATATGTAAGCAGCTTTACCCAGGTCTTCCTTTGAAAAACTCCTTTCGAACAACCCTTTATGCTTTCTGGAAATTCTACATCATTTTTTATCAACAATATGCCATCCACATATACTTATCAGAAATGTTGTAGTGCTCGCACTCACTTTCTTGCAAATACAAGTTTATTGCAAACTTTGTATAAACCCAAAAGTTTTGATCACCTCATCAAAGCGTATGTTCCAACTCCGAGATGCTTGCTCCAGTCCATAGAAGGATCGTTGTATCTTGCATACCTTTTAACATCCTTAGGATCGACAAAACCTTCTGGTTGTATCACATACAACCTTTCCTCATGGAAACCATCAAGGAAACTTTGTTTTGACATCCATCTGCCCGATTTAGTAATTGAAAATGTAGCAATTGTTAACATAATTCCAACATACTTTAGCATCGCTATGAGTAAAGTCCCATCATGGTCAACTCCTTGAACTTGTCGAGATCTTCTTTGCGACAAGTTGAGCTTCATAAATGGTGACATTACCATCAGTGTTTGTCTTCTTCTTAAAGATCCATTTATTCTCAATGGCTTGCCGATCATTGGGCAAGTCCACCAGAGTCCATACTTTGTTCTCATACATGGATCCTATCTCGGAATTCATGGCTCCTATCCACTTGTTGGAATCTAGGCCCACCATCGCTTCTCCATAGCTCATAGGTTCACCGTTGTCCAACAACGTGACCTCTAAGAGAGGGTTACCATACCACTCAGGTGTTGTACGTACCCTTGCCGACCTATGAGGATCGATAGTAACTTGATATGAAGCTTGATGATCATCATCATTAGCTTCCTCTTCAACTGACATAGGTGCCACAGAAACATATTTCTGTGTCGCGCTATTCTCTGGTTGAAGTAAAGGTTCAACAACCTCATCAAGTTCTATCTCCCTCCCACTCAATTCTTTCGAGAGAAACCCTTTCTCAAGAAAGGACCCATTCTTAGCAACAAACACTTTGCCTCCTGATCTTAGATAGTAGGTATACCTCAACATCTCTTTTGGGTATCCTATGAAGACGCATTTGTTCGCTTTGGGTTCGAGCTTATCAGGCTGAAGCCTTTTCACATAAGCGTCACAGCCCCAAACCTTAAGAAACGACAACTTAGGTTTCTTGCCAAACCATAATTCATACGGAGTCGTCTCAACGGATTTAGATGGTGCCCTATTTAAAGTGAATGTAGTTGTCTCTAATGCATAACCCCAAAACGATAGTGGTAGACCAGCAAGAGACATCATAGAATGCACCATATCCAATAATGTACGATTTCGACGTTCAGACACACCATTACGTTGTGGTGTTCCAGGTGGCGTCAACTATGAAACAATTCCACATTGTCTTACGTGATTGCCAAACTCATAACTTAGATATTCCCCTCTTTGATCGGATCATAGGAATTTAATCTTCTTATTACGATGATTCTCAACTTCCACTATTGCAGGATGCTGCTAACGTGACACTATGATCAAAGACCCTTCAATGAAACTGTGTGCGATGCAATAATCGCAAATGGTGATGTAAAAAAAACCCGTCAAAAAGGTGCAAACGTTTGCGATGACGGATGCATCAAACACGATTCAGATTTTAGTTGCGTGTGCGACGCAGGGCATACGGTTCAGTTCAATGAACTGTTTGCGATGAGGCAGAAGAACAAAAATGGGCAGCCAGATGAAGGTGTGTGCGATATACAGCATACGGTTCACTCGGATGAACTATTTGTGATTAGGCGGAACAAAAGAAATGGTCAGCCAGATCAAGGTGTGTGCGATAAAGGGCAAACAGTTCACTCGGATGAACTGTTTGCGTTGAGCCAAGATAACATAAATGGTTCGATATAATAAGATGTGTGTGATATGCGACAAATAGGTCTGTAATCATAAATGTGTGCGAAGACCAATAATAACACTGATGATTACTTCTAATAAGACGTATGTGATATGCTTTGTCTACAGAACATCAATTGTCCATTGGGCGACGGGCAGTCATCCGGGTACGCCATAAGGATGCGAAGAGGCATCCTATATCAGTAAGGACTAGCTGTTCCACCAATAGCTCATCTAAGAGAACTCTCAAGTTAACTGTGCTCAGGCTGGAGCAGCCATCAGATGGGTGACTGGATGGGAAGTTGTCTTGATGCTAAATTAACTGATGGGATGGGTCATAGAGGTCAAATTAAATGACCTCTATGATCCATCCCATGAGTTAAATCAACCTCGAGGTCCTTGTTTTTTATTTTTTTAACACATGTTAAAGAAGGTCTACCGCATTACTTTTTGACAATGTGCGATACGTGGCATACAGTTGATCCATCCGACCTGTTTGTGATGGAATAAGCCGTGTTTGTGATGGAATAAGCCGATACGTGGCTAGTATACAACCGTTTGCGATTGATGAATTCATCACCGACGGGTTCCCTAGTGTGGTCCATGTTCATCTGATCATCATCTACTTCTTGTGCTAGCTCAATGTTCCTTATATGCTAAGTTTCCATTAATTGATCGCGTTTTATGAACACGCCATCGTTTCCCGCCATTTCCTCACCCATTTCCCGCCACCCAGCGATATTGCGCATAAACCTAGGCGGCGCGCGACACACAGAGGCAACAAGCGCAACATGTAGCACATCCATCTTTTCCAAGCATGCCAACCCACCAAAGTGCCGCCTCTGCCATCAACCTCGTCGACAAGGAAAACGAGAAGGCGCCATGACCCATCGAGGCCGAGGCCCTCCTCGGCAACGCGATGGACGACACCATGATGTGCGTCATCGCCAGGGTTGAGCAAACCCTTGGCGCATGGTGCTTTAGCGCTGCAGATCAAGATAGGCATGTCAGCGCCGAGAGGCCGCAACTCGCCACACAACATGATCGATGGTGCGCTGCAGAGCAAGCTAGGCACGTCCGTGCCGATATGCTGCGGCTTGCCGCACGGCGAGACCGCTCGAGCGCCGTAGAGCAAGAGGCGCGGCGCGCCACATAGCAAGAGCGGATCTATCTGCGCTTGCCTTCTGTCGACAGGGCATCACAGTTGGGTACACGTCCCGTCAGTACGCCCATTCCTCGCCAGGAGTGGGAAGAGGCCCTCTGCGTCGTACTTGCACCAGAGGCCGGCAGCGTCGTACTTGCATCGGACACCCACCGAGCCGTTCGCATGGCTTGCACCGTTCGCTTTGTCCGCGGCCCGCTCGATGCCAATGCGCTGGTCGGTAGGCTCGACCGCCTCCTTGGCCCAGGTGTCCACCTGGGCGCAGTAGAGGAACATGGTCGTCGCATCCTCGAGCTGGTGATCTCCGATGAAATGGCCCAGATGTACCGTGAGCGTGTCGACCGCTTGGACGAACGCCTGCACAAGTTCAGGCAGAGCCAAGAGCTACCCTAGGCAAGGGTTGCTGGTCATGGTCTCATGGACACGTTTTATTTTGTTGAGTCGTTTCAACATGGATAGCTATGTATTCACAGCAATCATAGTATTGCTCTGCTTATTTCTCCGTTTCAATGTGTGTACTCTGTTTTCCGTTCTTATATGGTCTATTTCAATGTGTGTATATACGCTCTCCATTCTGTATATATGGATGATAACAGATAGATTCAAATTAGTATACAAAAATAGATAGGAAATAGAATTCATAATGTATATATATATATTAATTGTTCATTAGTTCATCACAGAATATATATAATATCATCACATATATGTGATGATACTTAACTACTAGGTACAATGCATAAAATTGAAAACGAAGAATACAAAAACTAATAATCCCTCCTAGGGGCAGCCCCTCGCCAGCAACTCCCTGGTGCGCGGCGTCTTCCCAGCGCAGAGGCAGTACTCCGCCTCCTCCGCCTCGCAGCGCTTCATGTACCGATTTACCTCTTGGCGGTGGACGAGCATGAATGATCTTGCCATTTCGTTGGGCGCACACCGGAGCTCCTCGTCGGTGGCACGCTGGAGCTTATCGGCCTACATCCATGCAGCGATGAGGCGCCTTTGACCTTCCTCGCAAAGTACCCGTCTTCCTACACCTCCTCCGCGCGACGACGCGCCCGTCTCCAAAGCTCCACCACCTTCTTTTTCCAGGCGGCATCACGGGCTTCACAGGCCGCTCCGTACCTGGCTTCTTCCTCTGCCATCTCCTTCTTGAACGCCACTTGCCTGGCTTTCTCAGCTGACGGCGGCGACTTCCACAGACAAAGATTGTATTGGCCCCAAAACCAATCCAAAGTTTGGGGGTTCGGCACAACCTCGTCCCGCGACGCACATGGGTCCTCGTTGCTACTTTTCGAGTGAGCGTCCTCGGGGAGGGGGGGCGACTCCTCGTCGGCGCGTGGGTAGACCGGCGGCGCCATGGCAGAGATTTGAGAGAGAGAGAGAGAGCAAGGGGAGGATGCAGATGAGAATGCAGGCAGGACGAGGTGAGCAAGGTAGTATTTATTGGCGACCAGAATCTAGATCGACGGGAACAGTACACACGCCGATCTCCGGAATATACGAGTACTGTAGTTTGAATTACACACGATTCCCGCTGCAAAATCCATGTGTGAACTTAATAGCTGACGGTTTCCAATACAGAACCGTGTCTGATTAATAACCCCCGCCACTCACCTTCCAAACCTCAAGGCGCGAAATAGAGTGACAATTGTCTGGGGGGGCGGTTGTATTGCCAGATCTTTACATTTTCTTTTTGAAAACCAGATATTTACATCATCTGATGATTTTTTAACTCACACACAAGTACACAAAAATATGATTTTCCAAACCATTATGGTTAGCCGTTGCATGTAGATGTAGTTCAAATTTAAATTATGGTCATTAAATGGCTAGAAAATCACTTAAATGTCTCTAAAAGGTCAAATGACCCCTAGAATTTTCCAATTTTTCACATGACATTTGCAGTAGTGCACGTTAAACGTAGAAAAAATTTGAAGGCCGTAAGAGGAAGCTATCTCCCGTTCATCATTAAACATGCATTGTTCCCTCTTGGAACCACGAGCCTTCTAGTGAGTTGCTCCAGTTTGTGAGGGGTGTGTGTCCAAACTTTCGTCAAACAAGCCAATTTTTTTACCACATCATCTTGGTGACATGACATTACATCAAGCAAGGTTTCATGTTTTTCTGATCATTTTTTAATTTTTTTGGAATTAAAATGCCATGGCACTCCATGCATGTGTTCATGCCGTGAGACCAATATGTTTGAAAATTCCTTCTAATTTACTGCACATGGAATTAACTCGCACACAAGTACACAAATATGATTTTTCAAACTGTTATGGTTAGCCATTGCATGTAGATGTAGTTCAAATTTGAATTACGATCATTAAATGGCTAGAAAATCACTTAAATGTCTTTAAAAGGTCAAATGGCCCCTCAAATTTTCACATGACAGTTGTATTAGTGCATGCTAAACATAGGAAAAAAATTGAAGGCCGTAAGAGGAAGCTATCTCCCGTTCTTCATCAAACATGCATTGTTCCCTCTCAGAACCACGAGCCTTCTAGTGAGTTGCTCCGGTTTGTGAGGGGTGTGTGCCCAAACTTTCGTCAAACATGCCAATTTTTTAACCACATCATCTTGGTGGCATGACATTACATCAAACAAGGTTTCATGTTTTTCTGATCATTTTTAAATTTTTTGGAATTAAAATTCCATGGCACTCCATGCATGTGTCCATGCCGTGAGACCAATATGTTTGAAAATTCCTTCTAATTTACTGCACATGGAATTAACTCGCACACAAGTACATGATGCGTCCATTTTGCATCATGTTTTCTTACTGTTATTTATGATGTTTTTATCCATAATAATGCTTTTTGGAGTAATTCTAATGCCTTTTCTCTCATAATATGCAAGGTATACACAAAGAGGGAGAATTCCGGCAGCTGGAAATCTCGACCTAGAAAAGCTACATCAGGCCACCTATTATGCACAACTCCGAACGAGCTGAAACTTCACGGAGATTTTTTATCAAATATATGAAGAATATTGGAGCAAACAACTACCAGAGGGAGCCCACCAGGCGGGCACAACCCACCTGGGCGCGCCAGGGAGCCCAGGCACGCCCTGGTGGGTTGTGCTCACCCAGGTCCACCTCCAGTGCCCATCTTCTGGTATATAAGTCATTTTGACCTAGAAAAAATAAGGGGAGGACTTTTGGGATGGAGCGCCGCCGTCTCGAGGCTGAACTTGGGCAGGAGCACTTTTTCCATCCGACGGAGAGATTCCACCGGGGGAACTTCCCTCCCGGAGGGGGCAATCATCGTCATCATCATCACCAACAACTCACCCATCTTGGGGAGGGCAATCTCCATCAACATCTTCAACAACACCATATCATCTCAAACCCTAGTTCATCTCATGTGTTCAATCTTGTTACCAGAACTATAGATTGGTGCTTGTGGGTGACTAGTAGTGTTGACTACATCTTGTAGTTGATTAGTATATGGTTTATTTGGTGGAATATTATATGTTCAGATCCAATATGATATTTAATACCCCTCTGATCTTGAGCATGATTATCGTTTGTGAGTAGTTACTTTTGTTCTTGAGGTCATGGAGAAATCATGTTGCAAGTAATCATGTGAACTTGATACGTGTTCGATATTTTGATAGGATGTATGTTGTGATTCCCTTAGTGGTGTCATGTGAACATAGACTACATGACACTTCACCATATTTGGACCTAAGGGAATGCATTGCGGAGTAGCAGTTAGATGATGGGTTGCGAGAGTGACAGAAGCTTAAACCCTAGTTTATGCGCTATTCCATAAGGGACCGATTGGATCCAAAAGTTTAATGCTATGGTTAGAATTTATTCTTAATACTTTTCTCGTAGTTGCGGATGCATGCGAGAGGGTTAATCATAAGTAGGAGGTTTGTTCAAGTAAGAACAACACCTAAGCACCGGTCCACCCACATATCAAATTATCAAAGTAGCGAACACAAATCGGACCAACATGGTGAAAGTGACTAGATGAAATTCCCGTGTACCCATCAAGAACGCTTTGCTTATCATAAGAGACCGTTTTGGCCTGTCCTTTGCCTCAAAAGGATTGGGCTACCTTGCTGCAGTTTTGTTACCACTATCGTTACTTGCTTGTTACAAATTACCTTGCTATCAAACTACTCTGCAACTTACAGTTTCAGCACTTGTAGACATTACCTTGCTGAAAACCAATTGCCATTTCCTTCTGCTCCTCGTTGGGTTAGACACTCTTACTTAACGAAAAGAGCTACAATTGATCCCCTATTCTTGTGGGTCATCAAGGCTATTTTTCGGCGCCTTTGCTGGGGAGTGAAGCGCCTTTGGTAAGTGGAATTTGGTAAGGAAATATTTATATAGTGTGCTGAAATTTATTGTTACTTTTCACTATGGAAAACAATCCTTTGAGGGGTTTGTTCGGGGTATCTTCACCTCGACCGGAACCACAATTAGCTACCCATCAACCTACTACACTGTAACACCCTTGATGCGACTATATCTCCCACGTGTCGAGGCACGACTTAGAGGCATAATCGCATTGAAGGCATATGTCGCAAGTTAGGCAATCTTCACAACATCCCATGTAATATGATAATAAAAGGGGAGACAACATAGTTGGCTTACACTCGCCACGTCAATCAAGGTACATAAATAAAATTACATCATCCAAACACTCATGGCCCGACTGCGGCACCAAAATAAAAGATAACCCAACATGCGGCACGGTCCCAATCACCCCAACTGGGCACCACTACTGATCATCAGGAAAGGAAACATAGTAACGTTGAGAGTCCTCGTCGAACTCCCACTTGAGCTCAAGCGCGTCTCCTGGAGCGGAATCATCAGGCCCTGCATCTGGTGTAATAGTAATCTGTGAGCCACAGGGACTCAGCAATCTCGCACCCTCGTGATCAAGACTATTTAAGCTTATAGGTATGGCAAGGTAAATATATATGTGGAGCTGCAACAAGTGACTAGCAAATATGGTGGCTATCCTGTTCGCAAAAGAGAGCGAGAAGAGGAGGCAAAGCGCGAGCTAGAAACTAGAGAACAACCTGCGCAAGCATTACTCCAACACCGTGTCCACTTCCCGGACTCCGCCGAGAAGAGGCCATCACGGTAACACACTCAGTTGATTCATTTTAATTAAATTAAGGTTCAAGTTATCTACAACCGGACATTAACAAATTCCCATATGCCCATAACCGCGGGCATGGCTTTCGAAAGTTCAAATCCCTGCAGGGGGGTCCCAACTTAGCCCATGACAAGCTCTCACGGTCAACGAAGGAATATACCTCCTCCCAAGACGTTCTGATCAGACTCGGTATCTCGGTTCTTCAAGACACTTCGACAGGTTAAAACAAATCCAGCAACACCGCCCGAATGTGCCGACAAATCCCGATAGGAGCTGCACATATCTCGTTCTCAGGGCACACTCAGATGAGCGCTCCATACAACTAAAACCAAACCTCGAGTTTCCCCGAGGGGGCGCTGCACAGGACTCTAGTTTGGACCAACACTCAGAGGAGCACTGGCCCAGGGGGGTTTAAAATAAGATGACCCTTGGGCTCCGGAAACCCAGGGGAAAAATAGGCTAGGTGGCAAATGGTAAAACCAAGGTTGGACATTGCTGGAAAAGCTTTAATCAAGGCGAACTATCAAGGGGTTCCCATTATAACCCAACCGCGTAAGGAACGCAAAATCCGGGAACATAACACCGATATGACAGAAACTAGGGCGGCAAGAGTGGAACAAAACACTAGGCGAGAGGCCGAGCCTTCCACCCTTTACCAAGTATATAGATGCATTAAGATAACAAGATAATATAATGATATCCCAGCAAGTAAATAAATGTTCCAACAAGGAACGGCCTCCAATCTTCACCTGCAACTAACAACGCTATAAGAGGGGCTGAGCAAAGCGGTAACATAGCCAATCAATGGTTTGCTAGGACATGGTAGGTTAGAGGTTTGACATGGCAATTTGGGAGGCTTGAAAGCAAGTGGTAAGCATCGTAGCATTGGCATAGCGAAAGAGCGAGCAATCTAGCATAGCAAAGATAGTAGTGATTTCGAGGGCATGATCATCTTGCCTGCACAGTTGTCAGAGTTGACTGGATCCTCGAAAGCAAACTCAACGGGCTCCTCGTTAGCGAACTCGTCTCCAGGCTCTACCCAAACAAGACAAACAAGCAACAAGGACACAATCAACCACGTGCAAGGATCAAACAATATGATGCAATGATGATATGCTATGCGGGATGCATATGCAAGATTTGACAAGGGATGCATGAACCTGGCCTCAACTTAGAAATCCAAGTGTGCCACTGGAAATATGAGATGAAATCGCTTGAAAACGATATAAAGAACGCCAGAATCGGAGTTACGGTTTGGAAATGGCAAGCGATTCAAATATGACACCGGTCTGCGATTTACAGCAAGTAGTCATCTAAATGCAATGAGATGAACATGCTACAGCACCCAAACATGGCAAAAAAATACATGGCAGGGATGCATTCATGATGCTTAACAAAAGTCTAGCACTGAGCTATGGCCAATTCATCCAGTAACAGGTTCAAACAAGCATGGCAAAAATGCATATGACAAACAGATCTTAGACTTGGTGAAATTAACACTTGTCTGGAATTTCAGATCAGATAGCATTCTTCGGAGCAACAAAACTACATGCTACAGGACCTGAACATGGCAAAGTAAAGTATGGAATGGAGCTACTCAAAGAGCTTAACAAAAGTCCCTTAACAACCTTGAGCCAAAAGGGATCAGAAAATACAATTGCAAGCATGTGAACATGGCAAAAACATAATCAGATCACAGACTTAGTGAAAACTGGAGCATGCTGAAACAGATCTCAAGTAGGCATGTTTACGAGCTCGATGCACTCACTATGGAGCAAGTCATGACAAGATAAGCATACACCCATCAAGAATACACAAAATACAAACTTGAAATGGCAAGAACAATAGCATAGCATGCACGGATCAACTACAACATCATCGGCAAAATTGCAAACAAGTTGACAATCTGCCCAGATTCACAAAGTAGCAAAAGTAGAGCTTGATTGACTCAAGCTAGGGTGCTCCATAATTGCAAACAAAGGCATGGATGGATAGAGCACTACAAGATTAATAAAACATCCTTACTGATCATCCTCAAAAGAGGCACGGATCACTAGGAAACAATATGAACATATGGCAACATGAGATAAACAGCTCAAGGACTTTGTGGAAATGCGAAGTCCCTGAAATCAGAATTACCAAGTGCACCACTTTGCAAGCTTGTTCTAGTCACCACACACATCACAAAAATACATGGGTTGCACCTCTGGAAAGATGACAAAACCCTTAACAAAACATATGTAGAACTCATGGGCATATCATGCACACAATAATCATGGCAAAAATGACAAATGTCTAAATGGAGTAGCAGATCTGACAATAAACTCAAGTAGCCCTCTTCTAATAGCATTTCGGGCATCAAGACGAACTCAAATGAAAATAATGCAATGGAATGAAATGATGTACTCTCTGAGATGAACATTTTGATATGCTATATGCCCAAAACGGAGCTACGGATGCAAAGATATGATGCTATGAACATGAGCACTTGGACTAGGGTTAGGAACAAAAGTCAACCGAGAGTCTCCTCAAATCCAGATCCAGCGCGTGGATCGAGGCACGCCGGAGTTACTGTAGATGCCGGAGAACTCGCCGGAGAGGAGGTGGCCGGCCGGAGTCGAGGTAGGGCAGGGCGGCGGAGGCGGCCGGCGTGGCCGGGCGGCGGAGGCGCGGGCGGCGGGGCTCGGCCGGCGCGGTGGCGGAGCGGCTGACCGCGGCGGCGAGGTGGCGGCGCCCGCCGGCGAGGGAGGCAGGCGGCGGCGCGGCGAACGAAGGCGGCGGCGGCGAGGAGGCGCAGGGAAGCAGCAAGCCGGCGGCGAGGCGTGTGGCGCCAGGATCTGGGCCGCGGGGGCTGGATCTGGGCCCTCCGGGCCGCAGCGGCACGCGGGTGGCGGCGGTGACGTGGCAGGCGCGGAGTGGGCGGCGGCGATGTGTCCGGCCAGGGCGGACGTGTCCGGCCGGCGTGGAGATGATTTTTAGGGTTTCAGATGAGGGGGATCCGGATTTTCGGGGAGGAGGCTATATTTATAGGTAGAGGGAGCTAGGAGAGTCCAAATGAGGTGTGGTTTTCGGCCACGCGATCGTGATCGAACGCTCTAGATGATGGAGAGGTTTTTGGTGGGTTTTGGGCCAAATTGGAGGGGTGTTGGGCTGCAACACACACGAGGCCTTTTCGGTCCCTCGGTTAACCGTTGGAGTATCAAACGAAGTCCAAATGATACGAAACTTGACAGGCGGTCTACCGGTAGTAAACCAAGGCCGCTTGGCAAGTCTCGGTCCAATCCGGAAATGTTTAATCCCCACACACGAAAGAAAGGTAGAAATGACCACCGGAGGAGAACGAAGCGCCGGAATGCAAAACGGACAACGGGGAAAATACGAACACGTATGCAGATGCAATGCACATGATGACATGATATGAGATGCATGACAATGACAAACATCACACGGGGACTAAAACCCGAACCCGAGAAAATAAGATAACTTAAAGCCAGAAACGGCAAGAGTTGGAGTACAAATTGGGAAAGTTACATCCGGGGTGTTACATACACCTACTGAAACTACTGAATATGAAATTCCTTCGGGTATGATAGAACAACTGCTAGCTAATCCTTATGCAGGAGATGGAACCGAACATCCTGATATGCACTTGATATATGTGGAACAAATTTGTGGATTGTTTAATCTTGCAGGTTTACCCGGAGATGAAGTTAAGAAGAAGTTTTTCCCTTTATCTTTGAAGGGAAAAGCACTGTCATGGTATAGGCTATGCGATGATATTGGATCTTGGTGTTGGAATCGATTGAAATTGGAGTTCCACCAAAAAAATTATGCTATGCATCTAGTTCATCGTGATCGAAATTACATATATAATGTTTGGCCTCGTCAAGGAGAAAGTATCGCTCTAGCTTGGGGGGCTTAAGTCAATGTTATATTCATGCCCCAATCATGAGCCCTCAAGAGAAATTATTATCCAAAAAATTTATGCTCGGCTTTCTCATAATGATCGATCCATGCTTGATACCTCTTGTGTTGGTTCTTTTATGAATAAGATTATTGAATTCCGGTGGGATCTTTTGGAAAGAATTAAACGCAACTCTGAAGATTGGGAAGTCGACGAAGGTAAAGAGTTAGGTATTAAACTTAAGTATGATTGTGTTAAATCTTTTATGGATACCGATGCTTTCCAAAATTTTAGCACTAAATATGGACTTGACTCTGAGATAGTAGCCTCCTTTTGTGAATCATTTTCTACTCATGTTGATCTCCCTAAAGAGAAGTGGTTTTAATATACCCAACTATTAAAGAAGAAATCAAAGAGCCGGTACTAGTTGAAGAAGAAACTATACTTTATAATGTTGATCCCGTTGTTCCTTCTGCTTATATTGAGAAAACACCTTTTCTTGTTAGGATAAAGGAACACGCTAAAGTTTCAACTATGATAAATAAAAGTTATATTAGAACACCTAATCCTGATGAACAAATTAAAGTGGAACCTAGCATTGCTATGGTTAAAGATCTCTTGGAAGAAAATGTAGATGGGCATGTTATTTACTTTTGTGAAGAAACTGCTAGAATTGCCAAACCTGATAAAAAGGATAAACATAGACCTGTTGCTGGCATGCCCGTTGTGTCAGTTAAAATAGGAGATCATTGTTATCATGGTTTATGTGACATAGGTGCTAGCGTGAGTGCTATTCCTTACACCTTATATCAAGAAATTTTGAATGACATTGCACCCGCAGAGATAGAAGACATAGATGTTACTATTAAACTTGCTAATAGAGACACTATATCACCAATTGGGATTGTTAGAGATGTTGAAGTCTTGTGTGGGAAAATTAAATACCCTACTAATTTCCTTGTTCTTGGTTCCCCACAAGATGACTTTTGTCCCATTATCTTTGGTAGACCTTTCTTGAACACCGTTAATGCTAAAATAGATTGCGAGAAACAAACTGTCGGTGTTAGTTTTCGTGATGAATCTCATGAGTTTAATTTTTCCAAGTTTAGTAGAAAGCTTCATGAAAAATAATTGCCTAGTAAAGATGAATTAATTGGTCTTGCTTCTATTGTTGTGCCTCCTATTGATCCTTTAGAACAATATTTGCTAGACCATGAAAATTATTTACATATGCATGAAAGAAATGAAATGGATAAGATTTTCTTTGAACAACGTCCTCTACTTAAACACAATTTGCCTATTAAAACTCTAGGAGGTCCTCCTCCACCTAAAGGTGATCATGTGTTTGAATTAAAACAATTGCCAGAGACTTTGAAATATGCTTATCTTGATGAAAAGAAGATATATCCTGTTATTATCAGTGCTAACCTTTCAGAACATGAAGAAGAAAGATTATTGAAAGTTCTAAGGTAGCACCGAGCTGCTATTGGATATACTCTTGATGATTTAAAGGGCATTAGTCCCACTCTATGTCAGCACAAAATTAATATGGAACCTGATGCTAAACCCATTGTTGATCACCAACGTCGGTTAAATCCAAAAATGAAGGAAGTGGTAAGAACGGAAATCTTAAAACTTCTAGAAGCACGTATAATCTATCATATAGCTGATAGTAGATGGGTAAGTCATGTTCATTATGTCCCTAAGAAAGGAGGTATAACTGTTGTTCCTAATGATAAGAATGAACTTATTCCACAAAGAATTGTTACAGGCTATAGAATGGTAATTGATTTTAGAAAATTAAACAAAGCAACTAGAAAAGATCATTACCCTCTGCCTTTTATTGATCAAATGCTTGAAAGATTATCTAAGCACACACATTGTTGCTTCCTTGATGGATATTCTGGTTTTTCACAAATACCTGTTTCTCAACCTGATCAAGAAATGACCACTTTTACTTGTCCCTTTAGAACATATGCTTATAGACGTATGCCTTTCGGTTTATGTAATGCACCTGCTACATTTCAAAGATGTATGACTGCTATATTCCCTGACTTTCCTGAAAAGATTGTTGAGGTTTTCATGGATGATTTCTCTGTTTATGGGAAGTCTTTTGATGATTGTTTAAGCAATCTTGATCGAGTTTTGCAGAGATGTGAAGAAACAAATGTTGTCTTGAATTGGGAGAAGTGCCACTTTATGGTTAATGAAGGCATTGTCTTGGGTCATAAAATTTCTGAAAGAGGTATTGAAGTGGACAAAGCAAAGGTTGATGCAATTGAGAAAATGCCATGTCCTAAAGATGTAAAAGGTATTCGTAGTTTCTTAGGTCATGCTGGTTTCTATAGGAGATTTATCAAAGACTTTTCTAAAATTTCTAGGCCTCTTACGAATCTTTTGCAAAAGGATATTCCTTTTGTTTTTGATGGTGATTGTTTAGAAGCCTTTGAAACACTCAAGAAAGCCTTAATTTCTGCACCTATTGTTCAACCACCTGATTGGAACTTGCCTTTTGAAATTATGTGTGATGCTAGTGATTATGTTGTTGGTGTTGTTCTAGGACAAAGAGTTGATAAGAAATTGAATGTTATTCATTATGCTAGTAAAACTCCAGACAGTGCTCAACAGAACTATGCTACTACTGAAAAATAATTATTAGCAGTGGTGTTTGCTTGTGATAAATTTAGACCTTATATTTTTATTCCGAAGTAATTGTTCACATTGATCATGCTGCTATTAAATATCTTATGGAAAAGAAAGATGCTAAACCTAGACTTATTCAATGGGTTCTCTTGTTACAATAATTTGATCTACATATCATTGATAGAAAAGGAGCTGAGAACCCCGTAGATGATAATTTATCTAGGCTTGAAAATGTGCTTGATGACCCACTACCTATTGATGATAGTTTTCCTAATGAGCAGTTAGCTGCAATAAATGTTGCTCATAATTCTCCTTGGTATGCTGTTTATGCTAACTACATTGTTGCTAAATATTTACCACCTAGGTTTACTTATCAACAAAAGAAAAAAATCATCTATGATTTAAGACATTACTTTTGGGATGACCCACATCTTTATAAAGGAGTAGATGGTATTATTAGACATTGTGTACCTGAGCATGAACAGGGACAAATCCTATGGAAATGTCACTCCGAAGCTTATGGAGGACATCATGCCGGAGATAGAACTACTCACAAGGTATTGCAATCTAGATTTTATTGGCCAACTCTCTTCAGGGATGCCTGTAAATTCGTCTTATCTTGTGATGAATGTCAAAGAATAGGTAATATCGGTAAGCGTCAAGAAATGCATATGAACTATTCACTTGTTGTTGAACCATTTGATGTTTGGGGATTTGATTACATGGGATATTTTCCTTCCTCTAATGGGTATACACATATTTTGGTTGTTGTTGATTATGTTACTAAATGGGTAGAAGCTATTCCAACCAGTAGTGCTGATCACAACACCTCTACTAAAATTCTTAAGGAAGTTATTTTCCCAAGGTTTGGAGTCCCTAGATATTTAATGATTGATGGTGGTTCACACTTTATTCATGGCGCTTTCCGTAAAATGCTTGCCAAGTATGATGTTAACCATAAAATTGCATCACCTTATCATCCTTAGTCTAGTGGTCAAGTTGAACTTAGCAATAGAGAAATAAAATTAATTTTGCAAAAGAATGTCAATAGGTCCAGGAAGAATTGGTCTAAGAAATTAGATGATGCACTTTGGGCTTATAGAACACCATATAAAAATCCTATGGGTATGTCTCCTTATAAAATGGTTTATGGAAAAGCTTGTCATTTGCCTTTTGAGTTAGAACATAAGGCATATTGGGCCATCAAAGAGCTCAACTATGATTTTAAACTTGCTGGTAAAAAGAGGTTATTTGATATTAGCTCATTAGATGAATGGAGAACCCAAGCTTATGAAAATGCAGAATTATTCAAAGAAAAGGTTAAAAGATGGCATGATAAAAGAATCCAAAAGCGTGAGTTTAAAGTCGAAAAATATGTTCTTTTGTACAACTCTCATTTCAGATTCTTTGCAGGAAAACTCCTCTCAAAATGGGAAGGCCCCTACGTTATCGAGGAGGTTTATCGGTCTGGAGCCATCAAAATAAATAATGCCGAAGGTACTAATCCGAAGGTTGTCAATGGGCAACGAATAAAACATTATATCTCAGGTATGCCCATTAATGTTGAAAGTAATATTATCCAAACTATGACACTGGAAGAACACATAAAAGAGTCCTTCCGGAACACTCCAGAAATGTGAAAATAAGGAGGTATGTGATACGGTAAGTAAACGGACTCCAAAAATCTGCAAAAATATTTTTTGTCAGTTTTGGAATATTTAGAAAAATAGGAAAATAAGAAACAACCGGGAAGCGTACCTTGCCTGGCATGCCCACTTGGTACACCTTCCAGACTCCATTTTTCTTCCGTTTGATTTTCCCCCAAGATAAAAAAATCTATATATACTTCCCAAACCGGTTGATCATCGTATCGTGGAGAAATTCTCTGTTTTATTTTCTTGCTATTTTCGGTCAGATCTGTTGAGTCAGGCACCATGTCTTCTTCTTCCTCCATCGGCATGGAAGAGGATGCTTGGTTGATGAAGATCGAGCTGAAGAGAGAAGAGCCCGCAGAAGTCGTCAGGGGAGACGAGAGCAAGGAGGTTACTGTAGATCAGCCTCCGGTCTTCAAACAAGCACTGCCAGCCGAGGAGGAAGAGGAAGATATCCTTAAACCTTACCTTTCTCACCTTACTCCTGCTGAGATTGAAGCCTTTCGCATCATTGAAATAGTTCACATACAAAATAAGTATCTCACTCGTGAAAATATTCTGCATCAAGAGCATATCATCCACCTCCAGAGCGTCATCTGTTGATTGGAGAATCTATTGATCCTTCGGGATAGGATCGCTTCATCACCACCACCATCTTCTTTATCACCAAAGGAGAATTGAGTATCGGGTATGGGCACTCCCCTTGGCTTCCGCCAAGCTTGGGGAAGGTGCCCCGGTATCATATCATCCCACTATCATTTTGCCTTTGCTTATTTTAGTTCAATATTTTGCTTTAGATGAATAAAAGTTTAGTTCGATCCTTTCCTTTCAATAGTTTGCTTTGTGATCTATCCTTGTAATCGTGTGCAAGATATATAATAAAGTTAGTTTGAGTTTTTGCTTTCTTTACTTTCATGTTGCAAATAAAATGAAAAAGTGAAAGGAAATAAATAAAAGAAAGGACATAAATCAAAAAGATCATATACTAACCTTATGGTACACCACATAAGGAAAAGTATAAGTAGAAAATTTTATTAGAGATTGACAAACATAGCATTAGTCAATGATGCAACTCATGAAAGAATTAATAAGGGAAGAAAAGATTCACATATAAATATACTATCCTAGAAATCTTTTGTGATTGTGAGCCCTCATCAAAATATGTGACAGAATTGTTGACGTTGGACAAGGAAGACAACTTTATGGTTTATGTTTATTTATATTCACATAGAAGTCATATTGTCATGGATCCTTTAACATGTGGTGCTTGCCCCTATCTTTGCTAGCCAAAAATTCTGCACTAAGTAGACATACTACTTGTGCATCCAAAAACCCTTAAACTCAAATCTTATTTTCAAGTGTCCACCATACCTACCTAGGGATTGAGCAAGATTCCTCAAGTAGGTTGTCATCAGTGCAAAAAGCCAATAAAAATTGCTTCTAAAATTCTGAGAGCATTTAGTGTAAGAGAAAACTGAGTGTTGCACGAACTTGTGATGGTGAATAATAAAAATGATAGACTGCACAATAAAGGTTGCTATCACAAGGGGCAATGCAATGTGACATTCTTTTGCGCTAAGGGGTTGAGCATACAAACAAATAAGCGCATGGAAACCTCTGCTTCCCTCTGCGAAGGGCCTATCTTTTACTTTTATGTATTTACTTCTATGCAAAGAGTCAAAGTTTTCCTTCTATTCCTTTTTATTTTTCTCCTTTGGCAAGCATCATGTGGTGAGGAAAGATCTAGGCACATATGTCCAGTTGAATATAGATAGCATGAGTTATTATTGTTGACATCACCCTTGAGGTGAATACATTGGGAGGCGAAACTATAAGCCCCTATCTTTCTATGTGTCCGGTTGAAACGTTTTTCTCATGTGTTGTGACGCCCCGAGAACGATGTGCCAGGTGTCTTCCAGTTATTCGTTGTTGTTGCCTTGTCATTTCTTGCGTGTCATGCATCTCATATCATGTCATCATGTGCATCGCATTTGCATACATGTTCGTCTCATGCATCCGAGCATTCTTCCCGTTGTCCGTTTTGCATTCCGGCGCTCCTATGTCACTCGATGTTCCTTTCTACATCTTTTTCGTGTGCGGGTGTTAAACATTTTTGGATTGGACCGAGACTTGTCATGCGGCCTTGGTTTACTACCGGTAGACCGCCTGTCAAGTTTCGTGCCATTTGGACTTTGTTTGATACTCCAACGGTTAACCGAGGGACCGAAAAGGCCTCGTGTGTGTTGTAGCACAACACCCCTCCAAAGTGGCCCAAAGCCTAGGTAAACCCCCTCCATCATCTCTGTCGTTCGATCACGATCGTGTGGCCGAAAACCGCACCTCATTTGGACTCTCCTAGCTCCCTCTACCTATATATATGAGCAGCCCTTCCAAATTCACGGTACAAACCCTAGCTAAACTTCCCACTCCGCCGCCGGACAAAACTTCCCGCCGCGCCGGACATGTCCGCGCCGCCGGCCACCTCACCTCCACCAATCCTGTCGCGACACATCATCACCGCCACCGCCCGCAGCCTATCCAGAGCCGCCACGTCGCCTCTCCACCTCCCCCACTTCACCGAGCCCGCTAGAGCCCATCCGCGGCCCGCCGTGGGCCGATCTGGGCCAAGCTGCTCCGTCGCCCTTGCCCTCGTCTGTGCCGCTCGCCGGACCGGGATCGCCGCTCGCCGGAATCGCCGTTCGCATCTCCAGCCGACGACCGCGCCGCCTCCAGCGCCATGGACTTCGCCCCGCGCCGCTCTCCTCCCGCGGGTGCTCCACGGCATCCCGCTCCCTCGTCCGACCTCGCCGCTGCTCCGGTAGGAGCTCGCCGGAGTACGAGCTCGTCTCCCCAGCGCCTCCCTGCCGCCGATTCGGGCCGCCTCCGCCACGATCCGACCCATGGAGGAGCCCCGCCGACCTCCTGCGCCCGGATCTGCCCTCAGCACGCTCCGCCGCACCCATTCCCGGCCTTCGTGCCCGCCGTCGTCGCCGGAGTAGCCACCATGCAGCCGTCGGAGTTCCTTGGCCTCTGCACCGCCGCCATGGCCTCCTGCCCGTGAGGATCGGGAGGACGATGACCGCCCATCCTATCCTGCATGGGCCCCGAGTCCGGCCCATCTCCTTCGGCCCGTCTGCCTCCTCCCCGCGTCTGGGCCGAGGCCCAGAGTGAGCCTCTCTTATCCCTCGCCCGTGCGAAGTATAGTTATCCAGCGCTCACTCTTTTCCCTGAGTAATTTTCACTAAGTCCCCGAAGTTTCCAGTATTTTTAGCATTTTTCATCGCATCATAACTCTGCATCCGTAGCTCCGATTTGTGCGTGTAGCATATCAAAATGTTCGTCTCGACGAGTACATCATTTTCATTCGAGCTCATCTTGATGCCCGAAATGCTGTTGGAAGAGGGCTATGTGAGGAAAGTTGCAGATTTGTTTCAGCAAATGGCCTTTTGTCATTTTTGCCATAATTAATGTGTGCATGCTATGATCCTGAGCTCTACATGTGTTTTGTTATATGACATGCCATCTTTACAGAGGTGTATGCCATGTATCTTTGTGATATTTGTGGTGACTAGCACAAGCTTGCAAAGTAGCGTAATCGGTGATGCTGATTTCAGGGACTTAGAATTTCACTAAGTCCTTGTCCTGATTTTGTTGTTATGCCATATGTTCATGTTGTTTCCTAGTGATCCGTGCCTCTTTTGAGGATGATCAGTAAGGATGTTTTGTTAACATTGTGGTGCTCTATCCATCCATATCTTTGTTTGCAATTATGGAGCACCCTAGCTTGAGTCAATCGAGCTCTACTTTTGCTATATCGTAATCCTGGCAGATCGTTGACATGTTTAGCGATTTTGCCAAGGATGTTGCTATTGATCCGTGCATGCTATGTTGTTGTTCTTGCCATGTCTAGATTCTATGCCATGTCTTCTTGATGGTTGTATGATTAGTGAGTACATCAAGCTCGTAAACATGCCTACTCGTTAACTGTTTTGCCATGCTCCAATTTTTCACCAAGTCTGAATCTGTTTATGTTTTTGCTATGTTCACATGCTTGCAATTGTATTTTCTGATCCCTTTTGGCTCAAGGTCACTAAGGGACTTTTGTTAAGTACTTTGAGTAGCTTCATGCTATTCCTTGCTTTGCCATGTTAAGTTCCTGTAGCATGTAGTTTTCATGCTCTAAAGTGTGCTTCCTGATGATAAATTCCAGACTTGTGTTAATTTCACTAAGTCTGAAACCTGTTATCATTTGCTCTTTTGCCATGCTTGTTTGAACCTGTTAATGGATGAATTAGTCGTAGCTCAGTGTTCATCTTTTGTCAAGATTCATGAGTGGATCCATGCCATGTATTTTGTTGTTATGTTTGAGTGTTGTAGCATATTTATCTTGATGCATTTAGATGGCTACTTGCTGTTTGTCGCAGACCGGTGCCATATTTGTTTTGCTTGCCATTTCCAAACCGTGCATCCGATTCCGGTGATATTTATATCGATTTCAACCGAAATCACCTCACCTTTCCAGTGGCACTCTTGGAATTCCAAGTTGAGGCCAGGTTCAATCATTCCTTTCCAAATCATGCATATGCATCACATACCGCATCCCGCATATCATACCATGTTCGTGTGTTGGTTGTTTACTATGTTGTGTGCTTCTTTCTGGTGTTGCTTCTTCGGGTTGGTTCCGATAACGTCGCGTTTGTGAGGACCCGTTCGTCTACGTCTGTGTGTCTTCTTCGTGGACTCGTTCTTCTTCCTTGCGGGATTTCAGGCAAGATGACCATACCCTCGAAATCACTTCTACCTTTGCTTGCTAGTTGCTCGCTCTTTTTTCTATTCCTATGCTGCAATACCTACCACTTGCTTATCATGCCTCCCATATTGTTAAGCCAAGCCTCTAACCCACCTTATCCTAGCAAACCGTTGTTTGGCTATGTTACTGTTTTGCTCAGCCCCTCTTATAGCGTTGTTAGTTGCAGGTGAAGATTGAAGTTTGTTCCTTGTTGGAACATGGAGATGTTGTTCCTTGTTGGAACATGTTTACTTGTTGGGATATCACAATATCTCTTATTTAATTAATGCATCTATATACTTGGTAATGGGTGGAAGGCTCGGCCTTATGCCTGGTGTTTTGTTCCACTCTTGCCGCCCTAGTTTCCGTCATATCGGTGTTATGTTCCCGGATTTTGCGTTCCTTACGCGGTTGGCTTATAATGGGAACCCCTTGACAGTTCGCCTTGAATAAAACTCCTCCAGCAATGCCCAACATTGGTTTTACCATTCGCCACCTAGCCTTTTCTTTCCCTTGGGTTCTGCAGACTCAAGGGTCATCTTTATTAAACCCCCGGGCCAGTGCTCCTCTGAGTGTTGGTCCAACATGTCAGCTGCCGGTGGCCACCAGGGGCAACTCTGGGCTGGCCTACCGGAACCTTGGACAATCCGGTGTGCCCTGAGAATGAGATATGTGCAGCTCCTATCGGGATTTGTTGGCACATTCGGGTGGCTTTGCTGGTCTTATTTTACCATTGTCGAAATGTCTTGTAACCAGGATTCCGAGCCTGATCGGGTCTTCCCGCTAGAAGGAATATCCTTCGTTGACCATGAGAGCTTGTGATGGGCTAAGTTGGGACACCCTGCAGGGTTTTGAACTTTCGAAAGTCGTGCCCGCGGTTATGGGCAGATGGGAATTTGTTAATGTCCGGTTGTAGAAAACCTGAAGTTGATCTTAATTAAAATACATCAACCGTGTGTGTAACCGTGATGGTCTCTTCTCGGCGGAGTCCGAGAAGTGAACACGGTGTTGGAGTAATGCTTGACGTAGGTTGTTCTAGGATCACTTCTTGATTATAGTTTCTCGACCGTGCTTTTGCCTTCTCTTCTCGCTCTCTTCTGCGAATATGTTAGCCACCATATATGCTAGTCGCTTGCTGCAGCTCCACCTCATACCTTTTACCCTTCCTATAAGATTAAATAGTCTTGATCGCGAGGGTGTGAGATTTCTGAGTCCCCGTGACTCACAGATACTTCCAAAACCAGCTTGCAGGTGCCGTTGAACCGTGCAGATGACGCAACCAAGCTCAAGGAGGAGCTCGATGAAGATCTTGTCCTTTATGTTGTTCCGTTTCCAGTTGATCAGTAGTGGAGCCCAGTTGGGGTCGATCGGGGATCTGTGTAGCATTTGGGGTAGTCTTCTTTTATTTTGGTTCCGTAGTCGGACCTTGTTTGTATCTGTTTGATGTAATGCTTTATTCATGTAATTGTGTGAAGTGGCGATTGTAAGCCAACTATGTATCTCTTTTCCTTATGTATTACATGGGTTGTGTGAAGATTACCTCACTTGCGACATTGCTTTCAATGCGGCTATGCCTCTAAGTCGTGCTTCGACACGTGGGAGATATAGCCGCATCGAGGGTGTTACATGTGTATGCGGTGAGAGTTAGCAATCATAGAAGACTATATGATGGTTGAGTATGTGGACTTTCCTAAAGTCTCTGATACGTGACCCTTCCTGAAAAGATGATGAATTGTAGTTGCAAAGTTGACTGAGAACATAGTTTGTTGGTTTTTAATAGATTTATTGCTTTACACTTCAATAGTGTGATGAATTATCACTTATTCATGAGAAGTCTATGATAAAAGTTCTTTGATAAAAAAATTATGTTTAACTTTGTTGCTGTTGTAATAATGAACATGATGCTTCTATGTTCGTATTTTGTTTTTATTGACACCTCTCTCTCTCTCTAAGCATGTGGACATGTTTTTCGATTTCGGTTTTTCGCTTGAGGACAAGCGAGGTCTAAGCTTGGGGGAGTTGATACGTCCATTTTGCATCATGTTTTCTTACTATTATTTATGATGTTTTTATCCATAATAATGCTTTTTGGAGTAATTCTAATGCCTTTTCTCTTATAATATGCAAGGTATACACAAAGAGGGAGAATTCCGGTAGCTGGAAATCTGGACCTAGAAAAGCTACATCAGGCCACCTATTCTGCAAAACTCTAAACAAGCTGAAACTTCACAGAGAATTTTTATCAAATATATGAAGAATATTGGAGCAAAAAACTACCAGAGGGGGCCCACCAGGTGGGCACAACCCACCTGGGCACACTAGGGAGCCCAAGCACGCCCTGGTGGGTTGTGCTCACCCAAGCCCACCTCTGGTGCCCATCTTCTGGTATATAAGTCATTGGGGTTCGACGTCTAGTGGTCCGCCTATCCACGGTTGGTTTTACAGTGCTCTCGTTGTGTCTTAAAGAGTCCTTGGCTATGCCGACTCGGGGACGCTTCGTATGTCATGTGCACTGCCTTGTACATGACGGTGCTGTACGATCGAGCCCGTGTAGGCCCCACCACGAAAACTTTGGACGAAATCTCCATCATATGTTTGTTCCGGCTTATTCCGCAAGCCAATCCTTTGTTTTGTTTGAGTTGTGGTATTCGAGTTGCTTCAATGTCAAGTGTTGATTCCATACCTTCCCCAAATGGTGTTCTCATACTCCGATGTGAGTACTAATCCTTCTCGGTCATCGAGATTGTGTTGTCAATCCTTTTCAACCGGCGTGTTTTCTCTTCAAGTGGATCTGAACATTTCAACATCCGCAAGATCAAGTATCAGTTCTTCTCAATGGTGTTTGTTTCATCCGTCTCAGAGTTGCCTTTGTTTTTTTCCCGCCCACCCATCCCCTTTTCTTCGAGGACTCAGATTTCTTTATCAAGTATCCTTTTTGTGAAGTCTCTCCATCCTTTTTCTATAAATATTCTTATCCGGTGATTCTCATGAAGATGCTAACGGAGTCTCAAGTTAATCATTCTTCATTCTTTTCTTCTCCGGTGGATTCAATTCAAGCTTTTGGTGTTGATCATATCCCTTAATTCCTTTCAAATGTTTTCCATGCCGGTGCACCTTATTATCATTCCACTTCTCGCTATTCTTTTGGTCTGGAGTGCTAAAGATATCTCGAAGATTCGTGTTTCCACTCTGCTTTCATTCAAGCTCTTTGGAGGATGTTATCTCATTCAAGCCATTTAATTCAACTGGTGCAATCTCTCTTTTAAATCATTTCAACGGTGTTTCTTTTGAGTGGGCCCTAACCCACAGGTCTTTTCCTAGGATCTTACCTGACTCTTCTAATTTTTACCGGAGCTATTCCCAAATCTTTAAAGTTTGACGTAAGAATGAATTATCATCAGTCATATGTCGTTCACCAAGATCTTTCAAATTCTTTCATCGTTGGCTCAACCTTTCTAATTTTCATCCCGGAGTATCTCAACAATTCTTGGTGGTGTTTCTCGTTGTCATTCTCATCATTTGAAGACCGAAGAAGATTTTTTCTCTCAATCTTGTTCTTGTCTCTTCAAGATTCGTGATTCTAGCTTGCTGCCATCCTCTCATAATTGTTTTGATTGTGAGTATTCTTTTCACCTATCCGGAGCATTTCATGAGTTGTTTTCCAATTCTTTACTCCTGAGCCCATCATCTCAGAGTTATTCATTCTCAGCTTTCAGCTCTCGTTCTCCAATCTTACCGGTGCTTCTTTAAAATATCCTCTAATCAGTTCATGAATTCTTCGTTCATTTGTTAATTATTCCCGGTGTTTCTTTATATTTTATTCGTTCATTTTCAATCCTTACGGTGGTTCGTTCAAGATTTCTCTTCCTTCTTTATCTTATCAATTCATTCGTTGTTCCAATCCTACCGGTGGTTCGTTGAAGACCTTCCCAAGTTTACGCTATATCTCCCTTAATCCTTTTTCAACGAGAATAAGTAGTATGCCTAATCCATTGCTTGTCATCAATTTAATTGATGAAGGATACGCATAACGTAATTCTTATTATTGTTTCATCCAAGGGATTAATTTCTTATTCCGGAGGCTCACCAAATTCTTGGTTTCAATAGCTCATCTTTCTTTTCCGGAGTTCCAAGCTCTCGCAATTATTTCATCACAGAGATCCATCTAAATCATTGCAAGGATTCACCTTGTGTTTTCAACCTCTCTTTCCTTCCGTTTGATCATTCTTTTATTACCGGAGTTCTTCATGGATGTTCTACATGATGGTTCATCAAGGATTTATA
The DNA here is from genome assembly GCF_056163025.1 of Triticum urartu. Taxonomy (NCBI): domain Eukaryota; kingdom Viridiplantae; phylum Streptophyta; class Magnoliopsida; order Poales; family Poaceae; genus Triticum; species Triticum urartu. The sequence continues at coordinate 349,231,471 of NC_141874.1, read as the reverse complement.
TTCCTTCTCAAAGTGTTCATCGAGATTCTTTTCTAAGGAGCTCAAGCATTCTTCATCTTGCATTCGGAGTGCAATTCTTTCTACCTTATCATTGGAGGTGGTATTATGTCATTCTTGATAATTTGAGTTCATGTTCCATGATTCACATGTTGTTAAGAATGAGATATTTAAACCCATCAATCCCGTTATTGAAGTTATCTTGGGTTATATTTCACCAAAAGCCTTCCCTAAGGATTGTTGCTATTATGGTGCTTATAAATGACTCAAGTTATTTTATCCTCCCGGTGAAATAAGTTTCTCATCTCCTTGTTGATATCAATCCAATCTATTGTTTCCATTAGTGGCAGATTTTCACCTCTTGGTTTTGAGATGTTTTTCCATAAGCCCACTACAAGCTTACTCTTTTCGTTGTTGGTTTTCCAACAACTCCGTTCGACCCTTCTCCTAAGGATGCCTTCTCAAACTCTTTTGCGACAGAAGTTGGCTTTTCTTCTCCATTCTTTTCTTTCTATGATCTAGCTTCTATTTCTCTCTTCCGGAGGCATTGTGATGTTGCTCTCTTCAACCCATCTTTTCGTTTTGTCAGGATCGTGTTTTTTCTTGGTTTATCCATTTAACCGGAGTATTGTGTCCTCTGCTCAAGTTCTTTCCATCTTATCAAGTTTCATATCATTTTTCAACCGGAGTGCTGCCCGAATTTGTTCTTCCTTGTTGCTCTTTTCTAACGGAGTGTTTTCAACTTTGTTCTTCTCCGTTGTTTTATTTCTTTCAATTTGTTCAACCTTCTCAAGGTGCTTTGGTTTCACTCGTTTGTCAAAGAAGCAACTTAGCTTTACCTCTTCTCTTTCTCTTCCGTTTGTCCCTCCGGTGCCATTCTAGATCTTAGGACGAGATCTTCTCGTAGTGGTGGAGTGTTGTGCCGCCCTGAGACCGATGTGTCAGGTGTCTTCCAGTTATTCGCTGTTGTTGCCTTGTCATTGCTTGCGTGTCATGCATCCCATATCATGGCATCATGTTCATTGCATTTGCATACATGTTCGTCTCATGCATCCGAGCATTCTTCACGTTGTCCGTTTTGCATTCCGGCGCTCCTATGTCACCCGGTGTTCCTTTCTACCTCTTTTTTGTGTGCGGGTGTTAAACGTTTTCGGATTGGACCGAGACTTGTCATGCGGCCTTGGTTTACTACCGGTAGACCGCCTGTCAAGTTTCATGCCATTTGGACTTCGTTTGATACTCCAACGGTTAACCGAGGGACCGAAAAGGCCTCGTGTGTGTTGCAGCCCAACACCCCTCCAAAGTGGCCCAAAGCCCAGCTAAACCCCCTCCATCATCTCAGTCGTTCGATCACGATCGCGTGGCCGAAAACCGCACCTCATTTAGACTCTCCTAGCTCCCTCTACCTATATATATGTGCAACCCTTCCAAATTTGCGGTACAAACCCTAGCTAAACTTCCCACTCCGCCGCTGGACAAAACTTCCCGCCGCACCGGACATGTCCGCGGCGCCGGCCACCTCACCTCCACCAATCCTGTCGCGATACATCATCACCGCCACCGCCCGCAGCCTATCCAGAGCCGCCACGTCGCCTCTCCACCTCCCCCACTTCGTCGGGCCCGATAGAGCCCATCCGCGGCCCGCCGTGGGCCGATCTGGGCCAAGCTGCTCCGTCGCCCTTGCCCTCGTCTGCGCCGCTCGCCGGACCGGAATCGCCGCGCGCCGCTCGCCGGAATCGCCGCTCGCCGGAATCGCCATTCGCGTCTCCAGCCGACGACCGCGCCGCCTCCAGCGCCATGGACTTCGCCTCGCGCCGCTCTCCTCCCGCGGGTGCTCCACGGCATCCCGCTCCCTCGTCCGACCTCGCCGCTGCTCCGGCAGGAGCTCGCCGGAGTACGAGCTCGTCGCCCCAGCGCCTCCCCGCCGCCGACTCGGGCCGCCTCCGCCTCGATCCGACCCAAGGAGGAGCCCCGCCGACCTCCCGCGCCCGGATCTGCCCTCAGCGCGCTCCGCCGCACCCATTCCCGGCCTCCGTGCCCGCCGTCATCGCCGGAGTAGCCACCATGCGGCCGCCGGAGTTCCTTGGCCTCTGCACCGCCACCATGGCCTCCTGCCCGTGAGGATCGGGAGGACGACGACCGCCCGGCCTATCCTGCGTGGGCCTCGAGTCCAGCCCATCTCCTTCGGCCCGTCTGCCTCCTCCCCGCGTCTGGGCCGAGGCCCAGGGTGAGCCCCTCTTATCCCTCGCCCGTGCGAAGTATAGTTATCCAGCGCTCACTCTTTTCTGTGAGTAATTTTCACTAAGTCCCCGAAGTTTCCAGTATTTTTAGCATTTTTCATCGCATCATAACTCTGCATCCGTAGCTCCGATTCGTGCATGTAGCATATCAAAATGTTCGTCTCGACGAGTACATCATTTTCATTCGAGCTCATCTTGATGCCCAAAATGCTGTTGGAAGAGGGCTATGTGAGGAAAGTTGCAGATCTGTTTCAGCAAATGGCCTTTTGTCATTTTTGCCATGATTAATGTGTGCATGCTATGATCCTGAGCTCTACATGTGTTTTGTTATATGACATGCCATCTTTACAGAGGTGTATGCCATGTATTTTTGTGATATTTGTGGTGACTAGCACAAGCTTGCAAAGTAGCGTAATCGGTGATGCTGATTTCAGGGACTTAGAATTTCACTAACTCCTTGTCCTGATTTTGTTGTTATGACATATGTTCATGTTGTTTCCTAGTGATCCGTGCCTCTTTTGAGGATGATCAGTAAGGATGTTATGTTAACATTGTGGTGCTCTATCCATCCATGTCTTTGTTTGCAATTATGGACCACCCTAGCTTGAGTCAATCGAGCTCTACTATTGCTATATCGTAATCCTGGCAGATCGTTGACATGTTTAGCGATTTTGCCAAGGATGTTGCTATTGATCCGTGCATGCTATGTTATTGTTCTTGCCATGTCTAGATTCTATGCCATGTATTCTTGATGGGTGTATGCTTAGTTTGTCATGCCATGCTTTGTAGTGAGTGCATCAAGCTCGTAAACATGCCTACTCGTTAACTGTTTTGCCATGCTCCAGTTTTTCACTAAGTCTGAATCTGTTTATGTTTTTGCTATGTTCACATGCTTGCAATTGTATTTTCTGATCCCTTTTGGCTCAAGGTCACTAAGGGACTTTCGTTAAGTGCTTTGAGTAGCTTCATGCCATGCCTTGCTTTGACACGTTAAGTTCCTGTAGCATGTAGTTTTAATGCTCTAAAGTGTGCTTCCTGATGATAAATTCCGGACTTGTGTTAATTTCACTAAGTCTGAAACTTGTTATCATTTGCTCTTTTGCCATGCTTGTTTGAACCTGTTAATGGATGAATTAGCCGTAGATCAGTGTTCATCTTTTTTCAAGATTCATGAGTGGATCCCTGACATGTATTTTGTTGTTATGTTTGAGTGCTGTAGCATATTTATCTTGATGCATTTAGATGGCTACTTGTTGTTTATCGCAGACCGGTGCCATATTTGTTTTGCTTGCCATTTCCAAACCGTGCATCCGATTCCGGTGATCTTTATATCGATTTCAACCGAAATCACCTCACCTTTCTAGTGGCACTCTTGGAATTCCAAGTTGAGGCCAGGTTCAATCATTTCTTTCCAAATCATGCATATGCATCACATACCGCATCCCGCATATCATACCATGTTCGTGTGTTGGTTGTTTACTATGTTGTGTGCTTCTTTCCGGTGTTGCTTCTTCGGGTTGGTTCCAATAACGTCGCGTTTGTGAGGACCCGTTCATCTATGTCTGTGTGTCTTCTTCGTGGACTCGTTCTTCTTCCTTGCGGGATTTGAGGCAAGATGACCATACCCTCGAAATCACTTCTATCTTTGCTTGCTAGTTGCTCGCTCTTTTTGCTATTCCTATGCTGCGATACCTACCACTTGCTTATCATGCCTCCCATATTGTTAAGCCAAGCCTCTAACCCACCTTATCCTAGCAAACCATTGTTTGGCTATGTTACCATTTTGCTCAGCCCCTCTTATAGTGTTGTTAGTTGCAGGTGAAGATTGAAGTTTGTTCCTTGTTGGAACATGGAGATGTTGTTCCTTGTTGGAACATGTTTACTTGTTGGGATATCACAATATCTCTTATTTAATTAATGCATCTATATACTTGGTAGAGGGTGGAAGGCTCGGCCTTATGCCTGGTGTTTTGTTCCACTCTTGCCGCCCTACACTACTAGGGAAAAGCCTATACACAGAATTTTACCAGTAGCGCTATACAAAATCGAGCGCTGCTGCTACTTAGTAGCAGCGCGCGTAAATAAACCGCGCTACTGCTATGACTTTATGATAGAGGCAAAGGTGTCCCGATGTTTCGATGAGATGGTGGCTATCGTTTTCTGTGGGAGTCGACCTTGACGATCCGACTATGAACGTGCGAGACGTCGCGCCTTAGCAATCGCTAAACCAACTTCCGAGGGGTTATTGACCACGCCGGAGCACGATCAACCTGACCACGAGGGCCTGTTTCCTGCGAGCAAACGAAGAACAAGCAAGAAACTGAGATTGCAATCTGGATATTGCGAATATAAGATGAAAGCTTTATTGATCAAGGTGGGGTTCTGTGATGTCTTGGTCTGGTCATTGGACACAAACGAAGTACGAGAAGTTGCAGCTATGGTGAACTTTTAATCTATACAAAACCCAAGGAAAAAGCTACTAGATGGATCTACTTATATAGGAGCAAGGGGTGGCGGCCAAGGAGGTGGGAGGACGTCGCAAGGCAGCCTAAAACTAATCCTAGGTCGTACAAGGCTCATGGGCCCAAGTGGAGGTGATGCAACACCTTTGGGCTTGTAGTTTGACTCGGATTCTGCTGCAACGTCAGATTGTTTCATCCGTAACTCAACGCTCCGGACGAATTTGAAGGTGAATCCAATTGGGTTGGAAAGAGCACGAAATCTAGTTTCCAACAAAAAAAGAATCACCCAATTCGGAGTCCGTATGAAAAAGTTGTTGGCGTTTTGAGTCAGGTATGTCTGTGCAGTCCGAATCTGAATCCAGAACGTGAGAGACTTGGACTCTATCTTCTCTTGGCCCAAAAGTGACGTGAGAGGACTTTTTGAACACAACCTAAACCTCTCCTTTTCCCTTATCTTCATATGTGGATTGTACAAATGTCCCATACACCTGCAATTAGACAAAACACAAAAAGTGTGTGAAGTATTTTTGTTCTGGATAACATAAATAGACTATTGAATAGTTTGCATTAGAAATCACCTGACAAATATGCATGTATGCAATATTTTTGGTCGTATCCAAGGTAGTCATGTCCTCATCACTTCAGCAGTAGCGCGTACTAGCGAAAAGCGCTGCTGCTACATTTGAACTGGGCGCACATGGCTAGCCCAACCTAGCAGTAGCGCATATAATGGCCCAGCGCTACTGCTAATCTCCTTAGCTGCAGCGCGCTTACATGTAAAGCGCTGCTGCTAACGGAAATAAAATAAAGTGAAAAACAAGTAGAAAAGTAAATGAAAATGAAAGAAATAGAAAAAGAAGAAAGGGAAAAAATAAAATGTAAAGAAAAATAAAAGAAAAAAGGGAAAAAAGGAGAAAGGAATAGCACTAGCGGGTTTCAGTAAACGCGCTATAGCTAACTTAGCTATAGCGCGTTTCCGGAAACGCGCTACCGTTACGTTTCACTTAAACAGCGGTTTCCCCCCACCCCGCCCCCCGGCCACCAATTCTTCCCCAAATCATCCCTCGCCCTCGCCGCCGCCTCCTCACCGCCGCCGCCCGAGGCCGCCCTCAGCCTCACCGCCGCCGCCCCTCGGCCGCCGCGCGCTCTCCCCATGCCGCCCCCGACCCCAGATTCAACGCCGGCCCCGCCTCTGACCTCAACGCCGCCCGGGACGCCGCCCCCGACCCCGACCTCAACGCCGCCCCGGACGCCGCCCCCGCCCCCCCCCCCCGACCTCAACGCCGCCCCAGAGCCCCGACCACGACCTCGACGCCGCCTGCCCCTCCCTCGTCGCAGGCACCCGAGGTGAGCATGCCTGCTCCTCCCTCTCCCCTACCTCTGCCTAGGGTTTCTACCTCCATCAAATTAGTTAGGGTGGAAACGAATCGGATGCGGATGCGGCTCAAATGAGTTAGGGTTCATGTAAGGGTGGAAACGAATCAAATTTCTAAGATGAATCATAGAACGAGTAAAATTTGACCACTTATTTCACTTTATAGTTGGATAATTGGAATATCCGCTACCACTTTCCACCCCTATAGGTTCATCAAATTAGATGGTAATTAGGGCAGTAGTTCTTAGGTACTAATTAGTTAGTAAGAACTAGGTACTAATTAGGTACTAGAATATTTTTATTTATAGTAACTTTATTTTTAGTAAGAACTAGTTGAATTAATAGAACTAGTTAGTAAGAACTTGTTGCTATTTTTTAGTTAAAGCAATTTTCCTGCATCGACGTGGACGATGCCTATCCCGCATCCTCGTCGTCGAGTCGGCGGAGGACGACACCTGCTTGACCAGATGGGCCATGTCCGGGACTGGGCTCCGCCGGGGTGGTACTGGGAGGCTCTACCTACCGGGGGGCGCGGGTTGGTGAGGAGCCAGCCTGTCGTTGACCCGAACCTTCTTTGGTGGCGGTCGCGTGGGCCAGTGACGGTCCAGAGGCTCGAGGACTCCGCGGAGGTGGTGCGTCACCGTGTCAGTGAGGAGGATGCGCACATCCATCGCTACTTGTTTGCGTTGGAGCACAGGTTCTCCAATACCTGGAAGGTTCTCCAGGGATCTCACTGGAGCTATGATCCCGTGATGGTTCCTTCTCTGTGGGTGTCCACCGCCCGCGCCGATACCCGTCGTGTGCTAGGGTTTTAGTTGTACTAGTGATGTTATATGTATGACACTATTCAGGATGTATTAGTGATAATATTCGACGATGTACGGACGCATGAGATGATTTACTTTTGCTTATTGAATGCATGCTAATTTGAGTCTTATAAGATATTTTGAAATGTATATCTTGTGTTGCTCAATATCCAAGTGGCCGGTCATGTTTGCAGGTTACACCTCCGAGTGGCCTATGTTTTGCCGGAGTGTTGATTCATTTCCGTTCCGGCAAATTTCAGGCGCTCGATATATCCTATTTTAGCAAAGGTCATGCCAGATTTTTCCATGAATTTTGGCATGACTTTTGCCAGAATATGTAGGAAATATCGAGTGCCCCGGATTTGTGTGTTGAGTATCCTGGTAGTTGTCTTCTATCGATTTTCAATTAACGTTTTAACTATGAACATAGGAAATGTCTGACGACAAAAAGGATTTCGGTATTTGCAAATACTGCGAAGACGAGCGCGGCCTGTGCGACGGAATCTTCCTAGATGATGATAGGCGCTTCAGCATCAAGCTGGACGAGAACTTCGAAGTGGATACAGTAAGTCACAACGACAAGTCTTTTTTCGTAATTAAGCATGACATCTGCTTCATTTGCTTGAACTTATATTTTTTTTACTATTCTACTAGCGTATCCCCTGCCATGCAAGAGTTTTTGTATTGGATAAGATAGGTTTCAGTCATACTATGGAGTTAAATAAAGTTTATTTGAAGACCGATCATGGTTATATTTTCCACGCAAAATTATACAATTCAGACGACTACACCTATTTTGGATGCAAAACATGGCGAGCACTATGCAAGACTTATGCATTTCAGCCTGATATGGTTATCACCTTTGATATTCGTCCGGAAGATGATATTGAAGGTAATACCGACATCTGGGTCGATGTGCAGACGCCTCCAGTTACACCAAAATGTAAGTTTCTCAACCATATTTATGTCTTTGATATTGTTTATTCAAAAATAGTTGACAACTAATTTGTATTGTCAGCTTATTTCGGTGCAAGCAAACATGTCCAGCGCTTGGTAGACAGGACCTACTACTGTCCCGGGGCTGAAGTAAACTGCGAGGAGCTAAGTCATTTTGTTTCATGGCTTGAGGATCTTGATACCGTCAAGACAAATTTTCTTCCTGGACTTAGAAATCTTAGTACTGAAAACGTGCGACCAATAGTGTTCGTCATGAACTACGGTCACATCTATTTAGGAAGGATGGTAAGATTTTTACTATTTGTCCTCAGTGCATCTTTTCCATACATTATTTGTGAAGCTAAACTTCATTGCTAAGTATGTGACCATACGATGTTCTTCAACAGGGACTCCCGATGAATGTTGTGCCTTATGGGATCGAGACTAAAGGTACCATGAGTATTATTAGCTTACGGCCAAGATATCCTACATGTTACTTTAGTGCATTCAAGATCAGCGATGAATGCTTAATAGTGCAAGACTGGACCAGATATGTGATGGGGGAGCGCAGATAAGTACTAGGGGGCAGCAAACAGATGTGCTACCCAAAATTAGGAGACAGGTTCATCTGCATGCTCCAACTTGATCAAGGAGGAGAGCTACACGTGTTTTATGTTGTTTTACCTAAGAGAGAGCAGCAGGAGTGATTAGCTAGAAATGAGTTTGAGGATGATGATGTGCTACACTATTACTATGATGATAAAATAGCTAGTGTTGGTGGTAATGACTGATGATTATTATTAGCTAGTGTTAGTGGTGATTAAATAAATATTGTTGGTGCTAATAAATATTACTATGATGATTAAATAGCTTGTGCTGGCGGATTAGATTCAAGTGGAGGCAACATGTGGTGCACATCGAAAGTACTACTAGTCCAAACTAGATCAAGTTTGGATTAGTAGTATACTTTTGACATGCACCACATATTGCCTCCACTTGAACCTAATCCACCTTCATTTGACACACTGTTATGGACATAATGATGTAAACCTCATAACTGGTATTGTACCAATATTTGTACAATGGCGCATAAATACACTAAAAATAAAAAAATAAAAAAAACAATACTAGTAGCGATGGAAAGAAAACACACTGCCAGTAGTTACATTAGCAGTAGCGTGGGAGAGAACAAGCGCTGCAGCTATTTGTCCTAGCAGTAGCGCGTGTGGCACGCGTTACTGCTAAGCAATAGTTGTAGCGCCTTATTAGTAGCGCGCCTACCTGCGCTACAAGTGAGCACAAAACCAGCGCTACTGCTAGGGTTTTCCCTAGTAGTGCTAGTTTCCGTCATATCGGTGTTATGTTCCCGGATTTTGCGTTCCTTACGCGGTTGGGTTATAATGGGAACCCCTTGACAGTTCGCCTTGAATAAAACTCCTCCAGCAATGCCCAACATTGGTTTTACCATTTGCCACCTAGCCTTTTCTTTCCCTTGGGTTCTGCAGACTCAAGGGTCATCTTTATTAAACCCCCGGGCCAGTGCTCCTCTGAGTGTTGGTCCAACCTGTCAGCTACTGGTGGCCACCAGGGGCAACTCTGGGCTGGCCTACCGGAACCTTGGACAAACCGGTGGGCCCTGAGAAAGAGATATGTGCAACTCCTATCGGGATTTGTCGGCACATTCGGGTGGCTTTGCTGGTCTTGTTTTACCATTGTCGAAATGTCTTGTAACCGGGATTCCGAGCCTGATCAGGTCTTCCCGCTAGAAGGAATATCCTTCGTTGATCGTGAGAGCTTGTGATGGGCTAAGTTGGGACACCCCTGCAGGGTTTTGAACTTTTGAAAGTCGTGCCCGCGGTTATGGGCAGATGGGAATTTGTTAATGTCTGGTTGTAGAAAACCTGAAGTTGATCTTAATTAAATAAAATACATCAACCGCGTGTGTAACCGTGATGGTCTCTTCTCGGCAGAGTCCGAGAAGTGAACACGGTGTTGAAGTAATGCTTGACGTAGGTTGTTCTAGGATCACTTCTTGATCATAGTTTCTCGACCGTGCTTTTGCCTTCTCTTCTCGCTCTCTTCTGCGAATATGTTAGCCACCATATATGCTAGTCGCTTGTTGCAGCTCCACCTCATACCTTTTACCCTTCCTATAAGCTTAAATAGTCTTGATCGCGGGGGTGTGAGATTTCTGAGTCTCCGTGACTCACAGATACTTCCAAAACCAGCTTGCAGGTGCCGTTGAACCGTGCAGATGACGCAACCAAGCTCAAGGAGGAGCTCGATGAAGATCTTGTCCTTTATGTTGTTCCGTTTCCAGTTGATCAGTAGTGGAGCCCAGTTGGGGTCGATCGGGGATCTATGTAGCATTTGGGGTAGTCTTCTTTTATTTTGGTTCCGTAGTCGTACCTTGTTTGTATCTGTTTGATGTAATGCTTTATTCATGTAATTGTGTGAAGTGGCGATTGTAAGCCAACTATGTATCTCTTTTCCTTATGTATTACATGGGTTGTGTGAAGATTACCTCACTTGCGACATTGCTTTCAATGCGGCTATGCCTCTAAGTCGTGCTTCGACACGTGGGGGATATAGCCGCATCGAGGGCGTTACATGTGTATGCGGTGAGTGTTAGCAATCATAGAAGACTATATGATGGTTGAGTATGTGGACTTTCCTAAAGGCTCTGATACATGACCCTTCCTGAAAAGATGATGAATTGTAGTTGCAAAGTTGACTGAGAACATAGTTTGTTGGTTTTTAATAGATTTTTTGCTTTACACTTCAATAGTGTGATGAATTATCACTTATTCATGAGAAGTATATGATAAAAGTTCTTTGATAAAAAAATTATGTTTAAGTTTGTTGCTGTTGTAATAATGAACATGATGCTTCTATGTCCGTATTTTGTTTTTATCGACACCTCTCTCTCTCTAAGCATGTGGACATGTTTTTCGATTTCGGTTTTTCGCTTGAGGACAAGCGAGGTCTAAGCTTGGGGGAGTTGATACGTCCATTTTGCATCATGTTTTCTTACTATTATTTATGATGTATTTATCCATAATAATGCTTTTTGGAGTAATTCTAATGCCTTTTCTCTCATAATATGCAAGGTATACACAAAGAGGGAGAATTCCGGTAGCTGGAAATCTGGACCTGGAAAAGCTACATCAGGCCACCTATTCTGCACAACTCTAAACAAGCTGAAACTTCATAGAGATTTTTTATCAAATATATGAAGAATATTGGAGCAAAAAACTACCAGAGGGGGCCCACCAGGTGGGCACAACCCACCTGGGCGCACTAGGGAGCCCAAGCGCGCCCTGGTGGGTTGTGCTCACCCAAGCCCACCTCCGGTGCCCATCTTCTGGTATATAAGTCATTTTGACCTAGAAAAAAATAAGGGGAGGACTTTCGGGATGGAGCGCCGCCGTCTTGAGGCGGAACTTGGGCAGGAGCACTTTTGCCCTCTGGCGGAGCGATTCCGCCGGGGGAACTTCCCTCCCGGAGGGGAAAATCATCGTCATCATCATCACCAACAACTCTCCCATCTTGGGGAGGGCAATCTCCATCAACATCTTCAACATCACCATCGCATCTCAAACCCTAGTTCATCTCTTGTGTTCAATCTTGTTACTGGAACTATAGATTGGTGCTTGTGGGTGACTAGTAGTGTTGATTACATCTTGTAGTTGATTACTATATGGTTTATTTGGTGGAAGATTATATGTTCAGATCCAATATGGTATTTAATACCCCTCTGATCTTGAGCATGATTATCATTTGTGAGTAGTTACTTTTGTTCTTGAGGTCACGGGAGAAATCATGTTGCAAGTAATCATGTGAACTTGATATGTGTTCGATATTTTGATAGTATGTATGTTGTGATTCCCTTAGTGGTGTCATGTGAACATCGACTACATGTGTAGGATCGAAAGTATGTCTAGAGGGGGGTGATTAGACTACTTGACCAAATAAAAACTTAACCTTTTCCCAATTTTAGTTCTTGGCAGATTTTGACTATTTTGGAACAAGTCAAGCAATCATCACACAATTCAAGCAAGCATGCAAAGAGTATATTGGCAGCGGAAAGTAAAGCATGCACCTTGCAAGAATGTAAAGGGAAGGGTTTGGAGAATTCAAACGCTATTGGAGACACGGATGTTTTTCCCGTGGTTCGGATAGGTGGTGCTACCCTACATCCACGTTGATGGGGACTTCAACCCACGAAGGGTAACGGTTGCGCGAGTCCACACAGGGCTCCACCCAAGGGCAACGGTTGCGCGAGTCCACGGAGGGCTCCACCCACGAAGGGTCCACGAAGAAGCAACCACCCACAAAGGGTCCACGAAGAAGCAACCTTGTCTATCCCACCGTGGCCAACGCCCACGAAGGACTTGCCTCACTAGCGGTAGATCTTCATGAAGTAGGCGATCTCCTTGCCCTTACAAACTCCTTGGTTCAACTCCACAATCTTGTCGGAGGCTCCCAAGTGACACCTGGCCAATCTAGGAGACACCACTCTCCAAGAAGTAACAAATGGTGTGTAGGTAATGAACTCCTTGCTCTTGTGCTTCAAATGATAGTCTCCCCAACACTCAACTCTCTCATAGGATTTGGATTTGGTGGAAAGAAGATTTGAGTGGAAAGCAACTTGGGAAGGCTAGAGATCAAGATTCATATGGTAGGAATGGAATGTCTTGGTCTCAACACATGAGTAGGTGGTTCTCTCTCAGAACATATGAGTAGGAATGATGTGTGTGTTCTGATGGCTCTCTCATCGAATGAGAAAGAGGTGGAGGGGTATATATAGCCTCCACTCAAAATCCAACCGTTACACAGATTTCCAATCTCGGTGGGACCGAATAAATAAACTCGGTCTGACCGAAGTAGTAAACCTAGTGACCGTTAGGAATTTCGGTGGGACTGACATGCAACTCGGTAGGACCGATTCGGTTAGGGTTTGGGCATAACGTAATCTCGGTGAGACCGATTACACAAACTCGGTGAGACCGAGTTTGGTAATTAGCTTACCAGAGAGTTGGTCAGGCAAACTCGGTGGGACCGATTTGCTCTTTCGGTGGGATCGAGTGGAACTTGGTGAGACCGAAAAGTTACAAAGGGGAAACACTGAGTTTACATTGCAATCTCGGTGGGACCGATTCGCTCTTTCGGTGGGACCGAAAAGTTATGAAAGGGAAACAGAGAGTTTGCAACCCCATCTCGGTGAGACCGAGATCCTTATCGGTAAGACCGAATTGCTAGGGTTTGGCAGTGGCTAATGACAATTGAAACTCGGTGGCGCCGGATAGGAAAAATCGGTAGGACCGAGTTTGGCTTAGAGTTTAGGTCATATGTGGATATGGGAAAGTAGTTGAGGGTTTTGGAGCATATCATTAAGCACATGGAGCAAGAGGCTCATTAAGCAACACCTCATCCCTCCTTGATAGTATTGGCTTTTCCTATGGACTCAATGTGATCTTGGATCACTAAAATATAAAATGAAGAGTCTTGAGCTTTTGAGCTTGAGCCAATCCTTTGTCCTTAGCATTTTGAGGGTTCCACTTTCACATCCATGCCATGCCAATCATTGAGCTTTCCTGAAATAATCATCTTGGAATAGTATTAGCTCAATGAGCTATATGTTGTTATGAATTACCAAAACCACCTAGGGATAGTTGCACTTTCAATCTCCCCCTTTTTGGTAATTGATGACAACATATAGATCAAAGCTTCGACAAATGATAATAAGCATGAAGTATATCGTCGCTTTGAGAAGTATGTGATAAGTAAGAGCTCCCCCTAAATTTGTGCATATTTAAAATTTGCTTTGGACTGCAAATGCACAACGAGTTAGAATAATGGGTTACTCTTCCATGTCACATACATCTTGGTGGAGCGCACAAAATGATAAGATTGAAATACATGCACTCATCACCAAGAATAGTGAATGATCACAAACGATAGATAGCATGATAATATTTAAGCAAGCATTAAGCAAACATTAAGTGTAGCTTATGATCAAACACATTGATCATCGATGTCTCACAAATAATGACATAGTATCAAGCACTCAAAAGCAGAAAAAGGTTCGAAAAGACCACCAAATAAAACAAGAGAGAAAAGCAACACTCTCTCTCTCGAAGCCTATGATCTATACATCTTCTCCCCCTTTGGCAACAAGTTACCAAAAAGTTCCTAGAAAATGCATAGCGCTAAGTCGTCGCTCAGGCTTGATCTTCAGGTGGTGGTGGAGTCTGAATCACGCCAAGGACGAAGGCTTCTGTAGATGCTGAAGTAGTCGCTGGAGTTGGAGCTGAGGTGGACGCTGGAGCTGAGGCTGTGGCTGGTGCTGAGGTGGTGGCTCTGGTGTCAGTAACTGGCAGTGCAGACGACCTCGGGCCTCGTGGCACTCTAGAAAAAGCATGAGTTGTGGTCCTGCCTCTCCTCTCATTCATGTCCTCCTGGAGCTGCTCCACTACAGACTGGACTTCTGTTACCTTGACATCCAAGTCATAGAACTTCTGTTCCATGATCCTCTCTAGGCTCTGCTGGTTCTTAGTGAGGTTGGCTAGACTTTGCTCAATTCTCAGCGAGGATGCAATCAAGTAACTGAGCTGCTCTTGCTTAGTCTTCAAGAAATAGTCAGATGCCTCCTCTTGAGTAGGCATCCTGGCAGCTTTCTCCTTCTTCGCCTTCTCCTTCTTTGCATAAGCTTGTGCAGACGATGGCTCATTCTCTGTCATCACAACTTCATTGTTCTCAAAATCTGGACGGATGGACAGGTGTTCTTTTATCCAACAGATATATGCCTGTGCCCATCTTGGAGTTGATGAGCTCCTGAATCTGAGGGGCATATCCACAGCTCCTCTTCTGATCTGCAGCTGTCCTCTTAATGGTTTCCACAATGAGACTCATGACCTTGAATTTTTGAGGCATGTCAAAAACATGAAGCAAGTTGATAGCATGACCTCTGATCATCTTGTGATCTCCAGATTTGGGCAGAAGTGTGTGCCTTAGTATCCAATTGATCGTAGGCAATCCTGAGAGCAGATAGTGCACTGACCCAAACTTGAATGTGTCAAGAGCTTCACTGGGAATTTCCTTGTACATGTTGGACATGGAGTTATGGTCCATTTTCTTCTTGGCATAGATGTCCAAGTCCTCATCTTGCTCTTCTGGGGCATTGATGATCTGTGCCCACTCAGCCACTGTAGATTGGTACCTTGTACCCTCTGACATCCATGTAATCCTTCCATCCGGATAAAAGTGAGCTGTGGAGTAGAACTTCATGATGAGTTCCTCGTTCCACTTTGTGAGCTTCTGCCCAACAAAGTCCTCTACTCCACATGCTATGAAGCTGTCCTGAACTCCTGGATAGTGCTCTTCATTCTCCTTGATGTATGTCCAGTCGACCCATATCATGTCGCAAACGATTGGCTTCTTGTCAAGCAAAACAGTCTCATAAAAATCTTGTTGCTCCTTTGTGTGAAATCTGTAGTCCACGGCAGTCCTTCTCCTAGAAGCATACGGGTCTGCTTCTCTCCACTTCCTTAGCCCTTAGTCTCTCCTGAGCTTCATGTCCTCAGCCATAGGATGAGCATCGTTGTGGTCTGGGATCTTGGGCTTGAGCTTCCGGAGGACACTCTCTTCCTCTTCTTCAATAGCTTCAGGCACTGGGGCCTTGTTCTTTTCTGCAGTAGGTATGCTCCTTGTGTTTCTCTTGGGAGTTGTCTTAGGCTTAGATGCAGCCTTAGGAGCTTCCTTGGGCTTGGATGCAGCTCCCGCTGACCTTATGGCATCTCCCATAAGTTTGGCTGCTTTGGGTGCTGGTGCAGCAACCTCTTCTTCCTCCTCCTCTTCTACCATGATGGAGGCTCTCCCAAGCACTTTGGCTACAGTCTTCTTCACCCTATCTTTCCTCTTTTTGCCCTCAGCAGCAATGGGCTCAATGGGAGCAGGTGCAGGCTTCTCAGTTGAGGCTCTAGCCTTTGACATTGGCTGCCTCCCTGCTGGCCTCTTGACTTTCAGGCCTGGCTTTGAGCCTTGAGCTGGCTCAACCCTTTTGGAAGTGGCCTCTTCCTCTGCCACATAGTCTTCATCCTCAGAATCAGACGTTCTCTTCTTCCTTTGACGTGTGGCAGCCTTAGGCAGATTGCTGGGTGTGCTCCTGCTGCCATCATCAGAAGAACTTGAGGGGCTAGTGCCCTCACTCATCACAACTTGCTGCTTTGAGAGGTTCTGGCTGTCACTTTGATCAGACATGTTGCAACTGACTGCTGACCCTGTGAATAGATTATAGAAGAGATAGAGTGGATGAGCATCACAAAAAGCAGAGATTTTTGCAAAAGATTAATTCAAAAACTTAGTTTTAGTTTTCCACAGAAAGCATCTCGGATCTACCGATTTTCAAACTCGGTGACACCGAAGCAGTTTTGGCACCAGAACTGGTGAACTCGGTCAGACCGAGTCACAGTTCGGTGGCACCGAGACTGCTAGGGTTTCACAGAATTCCAAAATCGGTCGCACCGATAAGTTATTCTCGGTCAGACCGAGTTTAACTTGTGCAATGGCAAAAGCCAGATCGGTGGGACCGAGTTTTTCAACTCGGTGGGTCCGAGATGGTTTCGGCGGAAACCTAACCCTAAAATTTTCGAATTAAACCTAATCTACGAGCGTTTTGACTGGATAGAAGTTTATCAATCGTGGCAAGATTCATGATGATCACAATGTGCTAGGAATCAGATTAAGGAATAGCACAATGATCAAGTCCATACCCTAGTGCGGCCTGGACTTGCTACGGCGGCAACGGCGGGGCAGAAATCCGTTGACGGCGGCGAAGACCAGCGACTGGAGGCTGCTGGCGGCGAGGAGATGATCCGGAGACCTCGAGGGCAGAGTAGGCTATCGCGCGGGCGAGGAGGTTTCGGAGAAATTTCCAAAATTCTGCCCGTCACTATATATAGCCCGACCCTGTCGGTGTGACCGAGTGGAACAACTCGGTGGCACCGAGATGCAAAACTGTGTACAGTTATTGCAACTCGGTGTGACCGAAAAGTTCAAATCGGTTGCACCGAGATCAAAAACCTAGATCAACTTAATGAACTCGGTAGGACCAAAAATGGAGTATCGGTCAGACCGAGATTCATAAAGAGGTTTTGGAAGTTTAAGTCTATGACGAATCGGGGACTCCGAGCGCTCCTCACACAGAGTGGTTCGAATCTGACTTGATCAAATTTTGTGATGCAGCATGAATAGAGTTTGAGACGAGAAAAGCATAGATAGCTAGAGGAGGTTCTTAGGCATTCTTGTCCATCCACTTGGCAAAAGAAGAAAAAAAGCCAAACAGTCAAAACAACAAGTGGATGTCCTTGAATGAGTAAAATATGCAATCAGCATGCTCACACAATAAGATAGCAAATGAAATATGTGGCAAAGCATGCACAACCAATTCTAGCATCTATCAAGCAATTTGCGATGAGTAGGTCATTTATATATGAGTATATTGACTTAGGAGTCAAGTGAGAACACTTGATCGTAGGTCATACTCATCGTTTAAGCTCGAGTGGGGTTACCACTTTTACATAAAGCATTGTTTTGTTCACTTCTTTAGAGTTGCTTTAGCTCAAGTCTTAGAGTAAAGCTCCCCCTAGATGTGATATCCCCCCTAAGAGGGATGAACTAACCTTGGGTTTTGTCGATGATGACTTCATGTAGATATTGAAGATGTGGATGCTCAATGTTGATGTAGATCTCTTGGAGCTATCCATTTGAGTGAATTGCACTTTCAATACCTACATGGGTTAGTCCCACAAGGAACAAACAAGGATATCCATAGACATAGAGTGATGCACACACAGATGATGTCCATGAAAGCTTTGGGTTACCTTGTCCCTTGTCTTACCAACAAGAGGGTTTGTGACTCCTTGAACTAGTGCAAGATGTGGAAGTTGATTGCACTTGTTCTTGCCAAAATGATAAGAGTGAAGTATGTTGGCGGAGTCACCCTCGAGAACTCTCTAGTTCTTCTTCTTTTGGATCCACATCATCTTGATGGGAATCCTTGGAGTTGTAGTCGTACTTGATGAAGTGGAACTTGAAATAGTCTTGGGAATCCACTTGACTAAGGTCTTAGGAGCTTCTTCAAATGCATCAATTTCCTCTTGAAGCTTGTCCTTGCCTTTTTGCTCGTAGTCTTGTGGTGGAAGATCATCTTGAGCTTGTGTCCCTTTGAAAGAAATATACTTCTCTTGTTGAGGGACAAACTTCGTCTTGGGGTATTGATCTTCTTCCCATTCAACTCCATTGGCATTGAACTTTCGTTCAAAACCAACACCTTGATTCTCCCGGTGCATTCCTTGCTTGCGCACAATCTCCTCGAATTGCTTACTCCCGGCAAGGCTCTTGTACACTCCTTTCTCTATAATTCCCTTCAATAAGCTATTTTCTTGCTCAAGTGTAACTTGGCTAAGAGAATCATTAGTGGAATCAAGAGAACTACTAGAAGCAACAATATTGGATTTAGCATGATCATTGTTACTACTAGAGGAGGAATCTTTCTTGTTAGATTTGACTTGAGGCATGTAAGTGGATAAGAGTAAACGCTTGGCAATGTAAGAAGAACTTTTCTTGCGGAGATCATCATTGATTGCCTTTAAGAACTCATGCTCTTGCTCAAGATTGAGTTTTTCAAAGCGTAGCTTCTCATGAGCCCTTAAAAGTTCTCGATGATCTTCGAAGATAGTGTCATGAGCTAACTTAAGAGTTTTTAGTTCTTTAGTTAGAGCCTCAATCTTCTCCTTATCATTGTCATTCATTTTATCTTGATTAGCATGATTAATTGGTCTTTCATCATAGTATTCATCACTAGAGTTGTCACCAATCAAATCATCACCTAACAAGTCATCTTCATCACTATTGAAATCAACATACTCGGGGTGTGTTACCTTAGGACCTTTGGCCATGAAGCATCTTCCAATTCCTTCATTTGGTGAGTCAAATATGTCGTAGGAGTTGGATGACACAAGTGCTAGACCGGCAACACCTTCATCTTGAGTATCTTCAGAGTCGGAGTGATAACTTCTCTCGGAGTGGCTGTCGGAGGCGGAGCCAAATACCCATTCACCAACATGAGCTTGATGTCTTCGTCTTGTATAGCTCCTTGATGATTTTTCCTTCCTTTCCGAATCCTTGCTTCTCCGTGAGTATCTTCGTTCATAACGATCATCTCTACTCCTTCTCTCTCTTGGTGGTGATCCTTTGCTTCTTCTTTTTGGAGAATCTTCTCTTCTCTTGTAGGGAGCCATACACTCATTGGAGTAGTGTCCGGGTCTTCCACAATTGTAACAGTTTCGCTCTCGACTAGAAGATCTTTTGTCATTGTAGGACCTTGACTTGGAGCTTCTATCTTTGCTTCTACTCTTGTAGAACTTGTTGAAGTTCTTCACCATTAAGCTCAATTCTTCATTGAAGTCTTGTTTCTCACTTGATGATGTAGGGGCTTCACATGAGGCTTTGTAGGCACCACTTGATTTGTTGTGAAGTTCCTCCTTATCCTTAAGTGACATCTCATGAGCAACAATCCTTCCAATCACCTCCGTTGGCTTGAGATCTTTGTAATTGGGCATCATTTGGATCAATGTGAACACGGTATCATATTTTCCATCCAAGGCTCTTAGGATCTTCTTGATGATGAATTTATCGGTCATCTCTTCACTTCCTAAGCCGGCAATCTCATTTGTGATGAGAGCAAGCCTAGAGTACATTTCGGCGACACCTTCACCATCCTTCATCTTGAACTTGTCAAGTTGGCTTTGAAGCACATCCAACTTGGATTCCTTGACAGAGTCGGTACCTTCGTGCATATCAATCAAAGTGTCCCAAATTTCCTTTGCATTCTCAAGGCGGCTGATTTTGTTGAATTCTTCGGGGCACAATCCGTTGAAGAGAATATCACAAGCTTGAGCATTGTATTGCAACATCTTCAACTCATCCACGATAGCTTCACGGTTTGGTTCTTTCCCATCAAAGAAGTCACCTTGCAAACCAACACACACAATAGCCCAAACGGCGGGGTTATGTCCAAGAATATGCATTTTCATTTTATGCTTCCAACTAGCAAAATTAGTACCATCAAAGTAAGGACCTCTACGGTGATAATTTCCCTCGCTAGACGCCATACTCTCCTAGGTTGTGAAACCAAGGCTATGACCACCAAAAGCTATGGAGATCAAGCAAATGGAGACCAAAGCTCTAATACCACTTGTAGGATCGAAAGTATGTCTAGAGGGGGGTGATTAGACTACTTGACCAAATAAAAACTTAACCTTTTCCCAATTTTAGTTCTTGGCAGATTTTGACTATTTTGGAACAAGTCAAGCAATCATCACACAATTCAAGCAAGCATGCAAAGAGTATATTGGCAGCGGAAAGTAAAGCATGCAACTTGCAAGAATGTAAAGGGAAGGGTTTGGAGAATTCAAACGCTATTGGAGACACGGATGTTTTCCCGTGGTTCGAATAGGTGGTGCTATCCTACATCCACGTTGATGGAGACTTCAACCCATGAAGGGTAACGGTTGCGTGAGTCCACACAGGGCTCCACCCAAGGGCAACGGTTGCGCGAGTCCACGGAGGGCTCCACCCACGAAGGGTCCACGAAGAAGCAACCACCCAAAAAGGGTCCACGAAGAAGCAACCTTGTCTATCCCACCATGGCCAACGCCCACGAAGGACTTGCCTCACTAGCGGTAGATCTTCACGAAGTAGGCGATCTCCTTGCCCTTACAAACTCCTTGGTTCAACTCCACAATCTTGTCGGAGGCTCCCAAGTGACACCTGGCCAATCTAGGAGACACCACTCTCCAAGAAGTAACAAATGGTGTGTAGGTAATGAACTCCTTGCTCTTGTGCTTCAAATGATAGTCTCCCCAACACTCAACTCTCTCTCATAGGATTTGGATTTGGTGGAAAGAAGATTTGAGTGGAAAGCAACTTGGGAAGGCTAGAGATCAAGATTCATATGGTAGGAATGGAATGTCTTGGTCTCAACACATGAGTAGGTGATTCTCTCTCAGAACATATGAGTAGGAATGATGTGTGTGTTCTGATGGCTCTCTCATCGAATGAGAAAGAGGTGGAGGGGTATATATAGCCTCCACTCAAAATCCAACCGTTACACAGATTTCCAATCTCGGTGGGACCGAATAAATAAACTCGGTCTGACCGAAGTAGTAAACCTAGTAACCGTTAGGAATTTCGGTGGGACTGACATGCAACTCGGTAGGACCGATTCGGTTAGGGTTTGGGCATAACATAATCTCGGTGAGACCGATTACACAAACTCGGTGAGACCGAGTTTGGTAATTAGCTTACCAGAGAGTTGGTCAGGCAAACTCGGTGGGACCGATTTGCTCTTTCGGTGGGACCGAGTGGAACTCGGTGAGACCGGAAAGTTACAAAGGGGAAACACTGAGTTTACATTGCAATCTCGGTGGGACCGATTCGCTCTTTCGGTGGGACCGAAAAGTTACGAAAGGGAAACAGAGAGTTTGCAACCCCATCTCGGTGAGACCGAGATCCTTATCGGTAACACCGAATTGCTAGGGTTTGGCAGTGGCTAATGACAATTGAAACTCGGTGGCGCCGGATAGGAAAAATCGGTAGGACCGAGTTTGGCTTAGAGTTTAGGTCATATGTGGATATGGGAAAGTAGTTGAGGGTTTTGGAGCATATCATTAAGCACATGGAGCAAGAGGCTCATTAAGCAACACCTCATCCCTCCTTGATAGTATTGGCTTTTCCTATGGACTCAATGTGATCTTGGATCACTAAAATATAAAATGAAGAGTCTTGAGCTTTTGAGCTTGAGCCAATCCTTTGTCCTTAGCATTTTGAGGGTTCCACTTTCACATCCATGCCATGCCAATCATTGAGCTTTCCTGAAATAATCATCTTGGAATAGTATTAGCTCAATGAGCTATATGTTGTTATGAATTACCAAAACCACCTAGGGATAGTTGCACTTTCAACATGACACTTCACCATATTTGGACCTAAGGGAATGCATTGTGGAGTAGCAATTAGATGATGGGTTGCGAGAGTGACAGAAGCTTAAACCCTAGTTTATGCGCTATTCCATAAGGGATCGGCTGGATCCAAAAGTTTAATGCTATGGCTAGAATTTATTCTTAATACTTTTCTCGTAGTTGCAGATGCTTGCGGGAGGGTTAATCATAAGTAGGAGGTTTGTTCACGTAAGAACAACACCTAAGCACCGGTCACCCACATATAAAATTATCAAAGTAGCGAAGACAAATCGAACCAACATGGTGAAAGTGACTAGATGAAATTCCCGTGTACCCTCAAGAACGCTTTGCTTATCATAAGAAACCGTTTTGGCCTGTCCTTTGCCTCAAAAGGATTGGGCTACCTTGTTGCACTTTTGTAACCACTATTGTTACTTGCTCATTACAAATTACCTTGCTATCAAACTACTCTACTACTTACAATTTCAGCACTTGTAGACATTACCTTGCTGAAAACCACTTGTCATTTCCTTCTGCTCCTCGTTGGGTTCGACCCTCTTACTTATCGAAAAGAGCTGCAATTGATCCCCTATACTTGTGGGTCATCAGTACACAAATATGATTTTTCAAACCGTTATGGTTAGCCGTTGCATGTAGATGTAGTTCAAATTTGAATTACGGTCATTAAATGGCTAGAAAATCACTTAAATGTCTTTTAAAGATCAAATGACCCCTGAAATTTTCCAAATTTTCACATGACAGTTGTATTAGTGCACGTTAAACGTAGAAAAAATTTGAACGCCGTAAGAGGAAGCTATTCCCGTTCGTCATCAAACATGCATTGCTCCCTCTCGATACCACGAGCCTTCTAGTGAGTTGCTCCGGTTTGTGAGGGGTGTGAGTCCAAACTTTCGTTGAACAGGCCATTTTTTACCACATCATCTTGGTGGCATGACATTACATCAAGCAAGGTTTCATGTTTTTCTAATCATTTTTTATTTTTTTGGAATTAAAATGCCATGGCACTCCATGCATGTGTCCATGCCGTGAGACCAGTATGTTTGAAAATTCCTTCTAATTTACTACACATGGAATTAACTCGCACACAAGTATACAAATATGATTTTTCAAACCGCTATGGTTAGCCGTTGCATGTAGATGTAGTTCAAATTTGAATTACAGTCATTAAATGGCTAGAAAATCACTTAAATGTCTTTAAAAGATCAAATGACCCCTCAAATTTTCCAAATTTTCACATGACAGTTGTATTAGTGCACGTTAAATGTAGAAAAAATTTGAAGGCCGTAAGAGGAAGCTACCTCCCGTTCGTCATCAAACATGCATTGCTCCCTCTCGAAACCACGAGCCTTCTACTGAGTTGCTCCGGTTTGTGAGGGGTGTGAGTCCAAAATTTCGTCAAACAGACCAATTTTTTTACCACATCATCTTGGTGGCATGACATTACATCAAGCAAGGTTTCATGTTTTTCTAATAATTTTTAAAATTTTTGGAATTAAAATTCCATGGCACTCCATGAATGTGTCCATGCCGTGAGACCAATATGTCTGAAAATTCCTTCTAATTTACTACAAATGGAATTAACTCGCACACAAGTACACAAATATGATTTATTTTCAAACCGTTATGGTTAGCCGTTGCATGTAGATGTAGTTCAAATTTGAATTACGGTCATTAAATGGCTACAAAATCGCTTGAATGTCTTTAAAAGATCAAATGACCCTTGAAATTTTACAAATTTTCACATGACAGTTGTATTAGTGCACGTTAAACATAGAAAAATTCGAAGGCCGTAAGAGGAAGCTATCTCCCGTTCGTCATCAAACATGCATTGCTCCCTCTCGAAACACGAGCCTTCTAGTGAGTTTCTCCGGTTTGTGAGGGGTGTGAGTCCAAACTTTCGTCAAACAGGCCATTTTTTTGACCACATCATCTTGGTGGCATGAAATTACATCAAGCAAGGTTTCATGTTTTTCTAATCATTTTTTATTTTTTTGGAATTAAAATGCCATGGCAGTCCATGCATGTGTCCATGCCGTGAGATCAATATGTTTGAAAGTTCCTTCTAATCTACTGCACATGGAATTAACTCGTACACAAATATGATTTTTCAAACCGTTATGGTTAGCCGTTGCATGTAGATGTAGTTCAAATTTGAATTATGGTCATTAAATGGCGGGAAAATCACTTAAATGACTTTAAAAGGTCAAATGACCCCTGGAATTGTCCAAATTTACACATGATAGTTGTATTAGTGCACGTTAAAGATAGAAAAAAAATTGAAGGCCGTAAGAGGAAGCCATCTCCCAATCGTCATTAAACACGCATTGTTCCCTCTTGGAACCATGATCCTTCTAGTGAGTTGCTCCGGTTTGTGAGGGGTGTGTGTCCAAACTTTCATCAAACAGGCCAATTTTTTACCACATCATCTTGGTGGCATGACATTACATCAAGTAAGGTTTCATGTTTACTGATCATTATTTAATTTTTTGGCATTAAAATGCCATGGCACTCCATGCATGTGTCCATACCGTGAGACCAATATGTTTGAAAATTCTTTCTAATTTACTGCACATGGAATTAACTCGCACACAAGTACACAAATATGATTTTTGACACCGTTATGGTTAGCTGTTGCATGTAGATGTAGTTAAAATTTAAATTACGGTCATTAAACGGCTAGAAAATCACTTAAATGTCTTTAAAAGATCAAATGACCCCTGAAATTTTCCAAATTTTCACATGACAGTTGTATTAGTGCACGTTAAACATAGATAAAAATTTGAAGGCCTTAAGAGGAAGCTATCTCTCGTTCATCATCAAACATGCATTGTTCCCTCTTGAAACTACGAGCCTTCTAGTGAGTTGCTCTGATTTGTGAGGGGTGTGTGTCCAAACTTTCTTCAAACAGGCCAATTTTTTTTACCACATCATTTTGGTGGCATGACATTACATCAAGCAAGGATTCATGTTTTTCTGATCATTTTTCAAATTTTTGGAATTAAAATGTCATGGACCAATATGTTTGAAAATTCCTTCTAATTTACTGCACATGGAATTAACTCGCACACAAGTACACAAACATGATTTTTCAAACCGTTATGGTTAGCTGTTGCATGTACATGTAGTACAATTTTGAATTACGGTCATTAAATGGCTAGAAAATCACTTAAATGTCTTTAAAAGGTCAAATGACCCCTGAAATTTTCCATATTTTCACATGACAGTTGTATTAGTGCACGTTAAATGTAGAAAAAATTTGAAGGCCGTAAGGGAAACTATCTCCTGTTCGTCATCAAACATGCATTGTTCCCTCTCGGAACCACGAGCCTTCTAGTGAGTTGCTTCAGTTTGTGAGGGGTGTGTGTCCAAACTTTTGTCAAACATGCCAAAAAAATTTACCACATCATCTTGGTGGCATGACATTACATCAAGCAAGGTTTCATGTATTCTGATCTTTTTAAAAAAAATTGGAATTTTAATGCCATGGCACTCCATGCTTAATTGTGTCATTGCCGTTAGACCAATATGTTTGAAAATTCCTTCCAATTTACTACACATGGAATTAAATCGCACACAAGTACACAAAATATGAATTTTCAAACTGTTATGGTTAGATGTTGCATGTACATGTAGTTCAAATTTGAATTACGGTCATTAAATGGCTAGAAAATCACTTAAATGTCTTAAAAGGTCAAATGACCCCTGAAATTTTCCAAAATTTTACATGAAAGTTGTATTAGTACTACAAATTTTCTCATACATTTAAAGCACCATCTGTTGCCACTTTACTCGAAATTCGTCTTTCACAGCTAATAAAAAATATCCACAACATCACACATGGTTTTTTGTAGGAACCGTTTGCAATGAAAATTTCTGGGTCTATTTAAGTCTTCCTCCTTAAGCTTCGCCGACTCGTCTGCTTCAGTGCCGGCAACCCCCGAATCCATGAATCTAGATGCCCATTCCTGCACCCCCTTCTTGCAAAGATGACACCGTGGAAACGCTTTGTGAAGGCCCGTACGATGGTCGCATCCTCCCCGAGCGCCGCCGCCTGCACCGAGAGCGCGACCGCCTACGCCGAGAGTGCCGCCGCAACCGCATTGAGCATGGCCGCATCCACTGAGAGGGCATCTGTGGCAGCCAACAGGGCAGCTACAGCAGCCGAGATGGCTGCAGCTACTGCTGCAACGGCGACTGCAAACGCCAAGAGCGCTCGAGCTGCCATCTGTGTCGGCGATGTCGCCCTGGCCCGGGTCGATGCCATCCACGCTAAGATCGAGGACGCACACGAGGCCACCTCAGAATCCAGCATGCAATCCATGTCCGAAAAGGCGGCGGTGTCCATGGAGCACCTGCTTCCTCATGAGATCACCGAGCTTGAGCTGGAGATGCCGGAGGCGGCGAAGATCGAGGAGCGCCGGGAGGAGGAGTTGCGCCTGGACAAGGTCGAGGTAGAGAAGAGTCAATCCATCGAGGAATCGGCGGTGGAGTACCAACGCGAGCTCTGGCACAGCCACTACTACAAGTACTACAACCTTGAGGGTGGCGCCGAGGACGAGGACGCGGTCGACTTCAGCAGGGGGCGTGGAGTCCACCAATGGCGGCATGTCGCCAGGACAAGTCATCGACGTCTCATCTCACACCGGCGATGCATAGGCCGGCGTGGTGGCAGATTTGTTAAAATTATGCGTACTTAGGCTTTGTTTTTAATGCTGGTCTTTTGTTAGAGCAATGTTTAGGTCAACTGGCTATGTTTAATTACTAAAATTGCTCGATTTAGTAAGTGTGGTCTGTGTGCTGTACGCTCTTTTGTGTGCCCAAATTAGCAAGCGATGTTAAATTATGCAATGACGTACCCGGCGAAATTTCCACCAAAATTTGAATTATCAAACTCATCCCATGCGCGTAAAGCAGAAAAATCATTTGCGATGCACACAATCATTTAAAGTGAATGGTGTCCGGCGGCACCGCGCGCAAAGTTTCCCTCCACATTTTGAAATTTTTGGCCTACCGCCGAAATATATACCCCCCTTCCCCACCCCCTTTTCTCCGCGACCAAAAGTCACATTTCCCATGTTTTCTCCTTCCTTCCTACCTAATCTATAGCCGCTTCCTCGCTTGCTTCCTCGCTCTCGCCATCTCACATCCTACTGTCGAGGTCGCCATGGTCTTCTTCAAAGACCTCTCCAGCGGTTCCTCCTCCTCCGACTCCTTCACCACCCGGGTCTGCCTCTCTTCTCCCTCCCGGGCTATGACTTGGAATGAAGGATTTTTACCCGACTGTTGATTTGAGTCATTTCTTCCTCTTGTAGCTCCCTAGGACCATCAATTGCGACGAATGGAGCGGGGTGGCTGAAGATCTGTCTGCTCGTTGTCACCATCAATCTCCATGAGTGAAGCTAGTTGCGCTTGAATCTGTGGATAGTGGGAGGAAGTTTTTGGCATGTGCAGAGAAGGTTAGACCCTCTTTCGTTGTTACAAATCATTTGTTAGATGTGATTCAGACATTGTCACGGTCCCAACCCATTCATACCACACCTTCAACCAAATGTATCCTAAGACAGTGTCACAGTTTGTACGTAGTATCTAAAAATGTTGCCATCTCATCAGCGGTGCCATTAGAAAATTATTTGGCACCGCTTTAGCAGTTTGTGCAGCCAATTTTGGTCCACACACCCGAGCAGCCAAGCAGTAAAATACTAAATCCTTATGGCATGAAGGAACTGGGCATCGGAGCAACTAGGTGCTCCGGAGTCCGGGTCCCTAATTTGTTTTCGCTCCACCGGCTCGCCAGTGCAGGTTACCGGTGCGAGATGTAGCAACAGTTGTCTTTACACCGGTTTTGGCATACATAGTGGACGGCCTTAGTGCTATTAGTTCTATGTTACTAAATTTGTCCATGTACACACCTGTTAGTATCAATTTGCTATCATCCAAACACGGTCGCTATGCTATTGCAGTTATATTTACCTTCCGCATAAAATGTTCAATTTGTTATTTGTAGTATATGTGATGAGGACATCAATACCATTGTTACACCCACAGCCCCTGCTGCTATACATATTGGACCAATTACTAGAGCTCGCGCACGCCAATTGAATTATCAGGTACTTTCGTTTCTTGGTAACGATTCTAATGTTCATGAGAATATGATGCTGCCTAAATTGGATACATTTGTTTTGCTTACAAATGAAGGGCCTAGCTTGGACAAGAAAGATGAACCTTGGAGCAAGTTCAAGCATTGAGATGTTGGCATGCGCAAGGGGAACAAGAACGGAGTTACAAGTGACGATTCCAGGACTCTGAAGCCACCATAATGAGTGCATGAAGCATGGGACGAAATATACAAGATGCCACTTCATAAATTTCGTCCAAAGGCTATTATAGGTGTTGCGTCACCTTATTATTGGGCCAGGCCCATGTATTTTCGAAGTACTTAAGTATAGACTGTTTTTAGAGTCCGTATGTGTGGGGAAACAAGAGTTAGGGTTGGTTTCGGACCCCTCCACCAAGGGCCACGAAATTTCCCCTCTCTCCTCCATATATATACAGCCCTTAGGGCATCGTTTAGACTTCGGGTTTTGTTTAGATCAAAAGTTTGCCATAGTTGCAACTTCGCGTACTTCGTTTGTGTTCAACGACCAGACCAAGGCGTCACAGAACCCCACCTTGATCAATAAAGCTTTCCTCTTATATTTGCAATATCCAGATTGCAATCTTAGTTTTTTTCTTGTTCTTCGTTTGCCTGCAGGAAACAGACCTTCGTGGTCAGGTTGATCGTGCTCCGGCGTGGTCAATAACCTCTCGGAGTTGGTTTAGCGATTGCTAAGGCGCGACGTCCTCGCACATTCGTAGTCGGATCGTCAAAGTCGATTTCCTCCAAAACGATAGCCACCATCTCATCGAAAGACGGGACACCTTGGCCTCTATCAAGTGGTATCAGATTTCTAGGTTGCTTGGTGAGAGTTCACAGTTTTTCGTAGTTTAGATCGAGTCTGTTCTTCATACCTACAGTCCACGAAAAAAGCCAAAAAAAATAGGGTTAGTTCATC
This sequence comes from Triticum urartu, assembly GCF_056163025.1. Lineage (NCBI taxonomy): Eukaryota > Viridiplantae > Streptophyta > Magnoliopsida > Poales > Poaceae > Triticum > Triticum urartu. Next base: position 349,202,558 of record NC_141874.1, on the reverse strand, counting down.
ATATCCGAACCAATCTGAGCCTTTGCATAGTCTTTTCAGTATTTTGCTTTGTTGAATTTGCGGTTGCATCGTCGTGTCTAGTTGCTGGTCTTAGAGTCTAGTCTTTTAGAGTTTCGAGTTCTGGTCATAAGTTGTCACGCCGCCGCCGCCGCACCATCATCGTCGCTCCTGCCGTCTACCACCACCGCTTATCCGCCATCGATCCGTATCCATATACCACCACCAATCCGTCTCCATATACCATCACCAATCCGTATCCATGTACCACCACCAATCCGTATCCATATACCACCACCGCTGCCATATCCTACCATCATATATCCACCACCAATTCGAGTTCCTTTCATATTAGGTTTGTTTTCGTGGTCCGTCTAATTTCCGATTCGTGTTTCCTTGCCTGACTAGGTTTCAGAACAAAAAAAAGAGTCTGGAGACCCCCGGGCAGTTTTTAGGACAAAATTTTCACGGGCAAAAATATTTTTCCCTATCCTATTTTTAGGCTTTTCTGAGTCTTTTGAGCCACGTGCCATCATAGTGATTTTTTGTCGCACTTTTTCGTCATCGCTGCCCTGATTTCCGAAAAAAGTCAAAAAAAAATCGTGCCCATCCTGTCAGTTTGACGAGGGAAGAGTTTTGAGACACTCACCATTATAGTTATTTTTCGCAAAAAAAAGAGCGCAAAAAAACAGGGCGAAAAAAAATTTCCAGAGTGTGCTTTTCCCTTGTTTACGTGCAGCGCCGTGATTTTGTTCGTGTTCTAGGCTCGCGTCTCTAGCACGGTCTAGCCTAGGACCAGCACAGTACCGTCATTGAGCGTTTATTCAACTTTGCATCTCTGAACTGATTATTGCTGACCCTTTTTGCTACCATATTATAAGCCTTCCTAGCTCCACATACATCTACGTCGTGCGTTTAACTCTCCCTGGTAATCGCTCTATCCAAGCTTTGAGAGTTTTGACTACGACGGTTGCCGATCACCGCCTGCTGTTGGGTAAGAACTGGTAAGAATTTGAGATTTGCTTGACGGATTTGTGACATCCACCACCACCTCTTGTTAGTAGTTTGTAGGATCATATTCTTGTGTGTTTCTATTGTTGCTAACCATGGCAGGATCACAAGCCGACGAGACTGGCTGGGAGAACATGACGAATAAGGAGTTGCATGATAAATTTTAGCAAATGATGAGTGGACAGGTGCAAGATGTGCTCAACATATTTGAAGAGGCCATGGAGAAGATAGATGGCATGGAGAAGACTTTCGAAACAAAGCTCGATAACAGGTTTAATGAATTGATCGCGCGTCTTCCACCACCACCACCGGCTGCACCTAACGCACCTCTACAACAACAACGACGACTACCTCCACATCGCGAAACAGCCCTCCGCCGGGCGAGCCGTCTCCCTCTTGCACCTGGCCAAACTGTTGGTGCTGCTGTTGATACTTCTGTGGCTCCTACTGCTGATGCAGAGGAGGATGATTTTGCGGAGATTACGAGGATGAGGTTGATCAAAATCAGAACTACGTTCCACCACCAGCACCGCAACCACCAGGTCGTCCACATGCAAATAATGGCAATGGTAGGGGTCACCCTCAGGTACGAGATCATGACCATCTCCCTAAACTAAAATTGAATATTCCACCATTTGAGGGCAGATATGTTTCTGATATATATCTTACTTGGGAGTTAGAAACTGAACAACGATTTACATGTTTACAATATCCCGAGGAGAGACGTGTTCCTGCTGCTGTTTGTGCATTCACTAGTTTTGCATGTGTTTGGTGGTCTGAGCATTGTAGATTATATCCTATTCCAGCTACTTGGGCTGCTTCGAAAACTGTATGCATACTCGTTGGGTTCCACCATATTATCAACGTGAATTACTTCAAAAATTGCAGCGTTCAAAACAAGGAAAAAAATTATGTAGAAGAATATTATCAGGAATTACAAAGTGGCATGATTAGATGTGGTATTGTTGAGGAGAATGAAGCTATGCTTGCACGCTTTATGGGTGGATTAAATAGAGAGTTTCAGACCATTCTAGAGTATAAGGAGTATACTAATATCACTCGTTTATTCCATCTTGCTTGTAAAGCTGAACGCGAAGTGCGGGATCGACGGGCATTGGCGTGAACTAACTTTTCTGCAGGTCGATCTTCATCATGGACACCACGTGCATCCTCTACTTCCACTCCACGAGCACCTCCATCAGGTGCCACCTCCAGCCGTGATACAAGAAAGCAGGCACAACCACCACTAGCAAGATCACACCTCCCGGGCCTGCGCAGAGTTCTTCTTCTTCCATGGCATCAACAGGGCACACAAGTGATATTATTTGTTGTCGTTGTAAGGGAAGAGGACATTTTGTGAGAGAATGCAAATCTCAGCGTGTGATGATTGCTACTGAGGATGGTGGGTATGAGTCCGCTAGTGACTATGATGAGGAGACTTTGGCTCTTATTACACGTGAAGAACACGGTGGAGATGATTCTGATCATGAGACACAATACATGGCTCCTGAAGATGCTGACAGGTATGAATGTTTAGTTGCTCAACGTGTTTTGAGTGTGCAGGTCACACAAGCTGAGAAAAATCAAAGGCATAATTTGTTCCATACAAAGGGAGTTGTGAAGGAACGTTCTGTTCGCGTCATCATAGATGGAGGGAGCTGCAACAACTTGGCTAGCATGGAGATGGTGGAGAAGCTATCTCTCACCACAAGACCACATCCACATCCTTACTACATCCAATGGTTCAACAACAGCGGCAAGGTTAAGGTAACATGTACTTTTCGTGTGCATTTTAGTATCTCTACATATGCTGATTATGTTGATTGTGATGTGGTACCTATGCAAGCATGTTCCTTATTACTTGGTAGACCATGGCAATTTGATAAAAATTCTGTACACCATGGTAGAAACAATCAGTATACTCTTGTTCATAAGGATAAAAATATTGCTTTGCTTCCTATGACTCCTGAATCCATTTTGAAAGATGATATTAATAGAGCTAGTAAAGCAAAACAGGAGAAAAATAAGAGTGAAAATCATATTGTGGCAAAAGAATTTGAGCAACAAATGAAACCTAATAATAAACCATCCAGTGTTGCTTCTGAAATTAAATTGAAAAGTGCATGTTTACTTGCCACAAAATCTGATATTGATGAGCTAGATTTCAGCAAATCTGTTTGCTATGCTTTTGTGTGCAAAGAGGCATTATTTTCATTCGAGGACGTGCCTTCCTCTTTGCCTCCTGCTGTCACTAACATTTTGCAAGAGTTCGCTGACGTCTTTCCAGAAGACGTGCCACCGGGATTACCACCTATTTGAGGGATTGAGCATCAAATAGACTTAATTCCCGGTGCATCATTACCCAACCGTGCACCATACCGTACCAATCCAGAGGAGACGAAGGAGATTATGCGTCAAGTACAAGAACTGCTCGACAAAGGTTATATACACGAATCCCTTAGTCCTTGTGTTGTTCCTATCATTTTAGTGCCGAAAAAGGATGGTATGTCGCGTATGTGTGTTGATTGTAGAGGCATTAATAATATTACTATTCGTTGTCGTCATCCTATTCCTAGGCTAGATGATATTCTTGATGAATTGAGTGGCTCTACAATATTCTCCAAAGTTGATTTGCGTAGTGGATACCATCAAATTCGTATGAAATTGGGAGATGAATGGAAAACAGCATTTAAAACTAAGTTTGGATTATATGAGTGGTTAGTTATTCCTTTTGGGTTAACTAATGCACCTAGTACTTTCATGAGGTTAATGAACGAAGTTTTACGTGCTTTCATTGGACGATTTGTGGTAGTTTACTTTGATGACATATTGATTTATAGCAAATCTTTGGAGGAACATTTGGAACACTTACGTGATGTTTTTATTGCTCTATGTGATGCACGTTTGTTTGGTAACCTTGGAAAGTGCACCTTTTGCACCGACCAAGTATCTTTTTTTGGCTATGTTGTTACTCCACAGGGAATTGAAGTTGATAAAGCCAAGATTGAAGCTATTGAGAGTTGGCCACAGCCTAAAACGGTCACACAAGTGAGGAGTTTCCTTGGCCTCGCTGGTTTCTATAGGCATTTTGTGAGAGATTTCAGCACCATTGCTACACCTCTCAACGAGCTTACAAAGAAGGATGTGCCTTTTGTTTGGGGTACCGCACAGGAAGAAGCCTTCACGGTATTGAAAGATAAGTTGACACATGCTCCTTTACTCCAACTTCCTGATTTCAATAAGACTTTCGAGCTTGAATGTGATGCTAGTGGAATTGGATTAGGAGGTGTGTTATTACAAGATGGCAAACTTGTTGCATACTTTTCTGAAAAATTGAGTGGGCCTAGTCTGAACTATTCTACTTATGATAAAGAATTATATGCTCTTGTTCGGACCTTAGAAATATGGCAACATTATTTATGGCCCAAGGAATTTGTTATACATTCTGATCATGAATCTTTGAAACACATTAAAAATCAAGCAAAACTGAACCGTAGACATGCTAAATGGGTTGAATTCATTGAGACTTTCCCTTATGGCATTAAACACAAGAAGGGTAAAGAAAATGTTATTGATGATGCATTGTCTCGTCGTTATACTATGCTTTCACAACTTGACTTTAAAATATTTGGTTTGGAGACCATCAAAGATCAATATGTGCATGATGCTGAATTCAAAGATGTATTGCAGAATTGTAAGGAAGGGAGAACTTGGAACAAGTTCGTTCTTAACGATGGATTTGTGTTTCGTGCTAACAAGCTATGCATTCCAGCTAGCTCCGTTCGTCTTTTGTTGTTGCGGGAGGCGCATGGAGGAGGATTAATGGGACACTTTGGCATCAAGAAGACAGAGGATATACTTGCTACACATTTCTTTTGGCCAAAGATGAGACGGGATGTTGAGCGTTTTGTTGCTCGCTGCACTACATGTCAAAAAGCTAAGTCACGACTTAATCCTCATGGTTTATATATGCCTTTGCTTGTACCTAGTGTTCCTTGGGAGGATATATCTATGGACTTTGTTTTAGGTTTACCTCGAACAAAGAAGGGGAGGGATAGCATATTTGTTGTCGTGGATAGGTTCTCGAAAATGGCACACTTTATACCATGTCATAAAAGCGATGATGCTGTTAATGTTGCTGATTTGTTCTTTCGTGAAATTATTTGCTTGCATGGTGTGCCAAATACTATTGTTTCAGATCGTGATACTAAATTTCTTAGCCACTTTTGGAGATGTTTATGGGCTAAGTTGGGGACTAAACTGCTTTTTAGTACTACTTGTCACCCCCAAACTCATGGACAAACTGAAGTAGTCAATAGAACATTGTCTACTATGCTTAGGGTTGTTTTGAAGAATAATAAGAAAATGTGGGAAGAATGCTTGCCTCATTTTGAATTTGCTTATAATCGTTCATTGCATTCTACTACTAAGATGTGCCCTTTTGAAATTGTGTATGGTTTCCTACCTCGTGCACCTATTGATTTGTTGCCTCTTCCATCTTCGGAGAAGGTTAATTTTGATGCTAAGGAACGTGCTGAATTGATTTTAAAAATACATGAGTTAACTAAGGAAAACATTGAGCGTATGACTGCTAAATATAAAATTGCTAGAGATAAGGGTAGAAAACATGTTGTGTTTGCACCTAGATATCTTGTTTGGTTACATTTGCATAAGGATAGATTTCCTAATTTGCGCAAATCAAAGCTAATGCCACGTGTTGATGGTCCTTTTAAGGTGTTAGAGAAAATAAATGATAATGCCTATAAACTTGAGTTGCCTACAGATTTTGGGGTTAGTCCCACTTTTAACATTGCAGATTTGAAGCCTTATTTGGGTGAGGACGATGAACTTTCATCGAGGACGACTTCATTTCAAGAAGGGGAGGATGATGAGGACATCAATACCATTGTTACACCCACAGCCCCTGCTGCTATACACACTGGACCAATTACTAGAGCTCGCGCACGCCAATTGAATTATCAGGTACTTTCGTTTCTTGGTAATGATTCTAATGTTCATGAGAATATGATGCTGCCTAAATTGGATACATTTGTTTTGCTTACAAATGAAGGGCCTAGCTTGGACAAGAAAGATGAACCTTGGAGCAAGTTCAAGCATGGAGATGTTGGCATGCGCAAGGGGAACAAGAACGGAGTTACAAGTGATGATTCCAGGACTCTGAAGCCACCATAATGAGTGCATGAAGCATGGGACGAAATATACAAGATGCCACTTCATAAATTTCGTCCAAAGGCTATTCTATGTGTTGCATCACCTTATTATTGGGCCAGACCTATGTATTTTCGAAGTACTTAAGTATAGGTTGTTTTTAGAGTCCGTATGTGTGGGGAAACAAGAGTTAGGGTTGGTTTAGGACCCCTCCACCAAGGGCCACGAAATTTCCCCTCTCTCCTCCATATATATACAGCCCTTAGGGCATCGTTTAGACTTTGGGTTTTGTTTAGATCAAAAGTTCACCATAGTTGCAACTTCGCGTACTTCGTTTGTGTTCAACGACCAGACCAAGGCGTCACAGAACCCCACCTTGATCAATAAAGCTTTCCTCGTATATTCGCAATATCCAGATTGCAATCTTAGTTTCTTGCTTGTTCTTCCTTCGCCTGCAGGAAACAGACCTTAGTGGTCAGGTTGATCGTGCTCCGGCGTGGTCAATAACCTCTCGGGTTAGTTATGTGGATGTTGTGAACATCTAGCAGACACGTTCTGATGACTACTTGATATTTTAGTGCGCCATGCTTTACGGCTTAGAATCGGGGCTCCAAAGTCGTTCTGAACGCCATGGAATATATGAGATGTTCCAAGAGATGAAATTGGTATTTTAGGCTCATGCCCGTGTTGAGAGGTATGAGACCTCTGATAAATTCTATGCCTAGGAGATGGAGGAGAATAGCTCAGCCAGTGAGGATGTGCTCAGAATGTCTGGGTGCTACAATTGCTTGAATCAAGTGGGAGTTAATCTTCCAGATAAGATAGTGATTGACATAGTTCTCCAGTCACTATCACCCAGCTACTAGAGCTTCGTGATGTACTATAACATGCAAGAGATGGAGGTGATCCCAGAGCTATTCGTGGTGCTTAAAGCTGCAAAGGTAGAAATCAAGAAGGAGCATCAAGTTTTGATGGTTAACAAGACCACTGGTTTCAAGAAGGGCAGGGACAAGAAGGGAAACTTCATGAATGGCAAGCCAGTTGTCGCTCCAGTGAAGAAATACAAGGTTGAACCCAAACCTGAAACTAAGTGCTTCTAGCGGAACTACCCCAATAGATAAGAAGGCTGGCAACTTCAACAAAAGTATATTTGATATACATGTTATTGATGTGTACCTTACTAGTACTCCTAGTAGCACCTGGGTATGAGATACCAGTTCAGTGGCTAATATTGGTAACTCAAAACAAAAGCTGCGGAATAAACAGAGACTAGCTGAGGGCGAGGTGACGATGTGTGTTGGAAGTGTTTCCAAGGTTGATGTGATCACCATCGCACGCTCCATCTACCTTCAAGATTAGTGTTGAACCTAGATAAAACTTATTTGGTGTCTGCGTTGAGCATGAACATGATTAGATAGTGTTTATTGCAATATGATTATTCCTTTAAGTAAAAAAATGGTTATTTTGTTTACATGAATAATACGTTCTATGGTCATGCACCCAATGTGAATGGTTTATTGAATCTCGATCGTAGTGATACACATGTTCATAACATTGATGCCAAAAGATGTAGAGTTGATAATGATAGTACCACTTTCTTGTGGCACTAGTCTCAGTAGCAATTAATTCATTTGCAAATTGATCTTTTTGAGAAGATTTGTCATAATTAGCATGTTTCCTCAGTTTTTCAAAATAAGTATTGGTGATTTTCTATGTTGCTATAAACCCATTTCCCCTACAATTGTTACTGATCTAGTTTTAAATATTATAGGATGAACGGAAGTGTTCTTACTTGGAGTGGGTTGATCAAGAGTGGCCACAGTCTTTCAAGATATGCCTAGCAAAGCTCTGGAGCATGTATGAGGAAGAGAACAGAGGTAGGCTTAGATAAAGTGTTGTCAACGCTGAAGAATATTTGAAGATGCGGGATAAAAAGAGGAAGGTGGAGAATGAGCTCAGATTTTTTAATCAGACATTGATAAGATGGTGTTGGCGAAGGAGGAGGCACTTTCCCAGTTGGCCAGTGCAAAACAAGTTCTTACTGAACTGAAAGTAGAGGTGGATAAGACGAGCCTGGATGATCTCGATTAGGGAAATGAATATATTGTTCTAATATTGTTCTTATGAAGTTGAACTAGCTATATGTTGTACTGTGCTGTTTCAGGTAGCTATCGTACTGTGATGTTAAAATATATTTATTTGCCTGATATGAAATTGGCAAACAACTGTTCGTATGAAATGTGAATTTGCGTAATACTGGAATTATTAATTATAAACTAATAAACCTGGTAAATGTGTCATGGAACTTTGCAAACGGTTCTAGCAGTAAAAGCGCTTGTGATGGATAGCCCAATGCCACACAGTTTTCTTCATCAAATCGTGTGTGATGTAGTTGATAAAAGCAAACGGTTAACCAAGGTAGAGCGTGTGTGATAGTTACACCTATCACGTACGAGCCTATACATAAACCTGTGTGGGATGTACATACGAACGGAAACGTTTTCCCTAGATTGAATGTGTGGGATGTACATACGAGCGGAAATGTTTTCCCTGGATTGACTATATGGGATGTACATACGAACGGAAACATTTTCCCTGGATTGACTGTGTGGGATGTACATAAGAACGGAAACGTATTCCTTGGATTGACTGTGTGTGATATACATACGAACAGAAATGTTTTTCTGGGATTCACCGTGTGGGATGTATATACGAACGAAAACGATTGGGTTTCGATGCCTCGCCCAATCACACACGAGCTCATTTTGCCCTAGCCTGTGTGCCAGGAGGGCCTATCCCGGACGGTTTCTGGGTCATGTGGGAAGGACCCCCCTATCGCCCACACTGACTTGGCGATGGTTCCAAATGTCGTCACGGAAAGGGGTTAAAAATCGTGTGTATAGCACCTCGCTGTACCAGTGTTCACTCTGAAATTGCTTGAACTTTTCAAATGTTTCAGACTTATGCTTCATTGAGTAAACATACCCATATCTACTCAAATCATCGGTGAAGGTGAGGAAATAACGATATCCACCGCACGCGTCAACACTCATCGGACCACACATTAGCATGTATGATTTCCAACAAGTCACTCGCCCGTTCCATTGTTTCGGAAAACGGGGTTTTAGTCATCTTGCCCATGAGTCATGGTTTGCATGTGTCAAGTGATTCAAAATCAAGTGACTCCAAAAGTCCATCAACATGGAGTTTCTTCATGCGCTTTACACCAATATGACCTAAGCGGTAGTGCCACAAGAAAGTGGTACTATCATTATCAACTCTACATCTTTTGGCATCAATGTTATGAACATGTGTATCACTACGATCGAGATTCAATAAACCATTCACATTGGGTGCATGACCATAGAACGTATTATTCATGTAAACAAAATAACCATTTTTTTACTTAAAGGAATAATCATATTGCAATAAACACTATCTAATCATGTTCATGCTCAACGCAGACACCAAATAAGTTTTATCTAGGTTCAACACTAATCTTGAAGGTAGATGGAGCGTGCGATGGTGATCACATCAACCTTGGAAACACTTCCAACACACATCGTCACCTCGCCCTCAGCTAGTCTCTGTTTATTCCGCAGCTTTTGTTTTGAGTTACCAATATTAGCCACTGAACTGGTATCTCATACCCAGGTGCTACTAGGAGTACTAGTAAGGTACACATCAATAACATGTATATCAAATATACTTTTGTTGAAGTTGCCAGCCTTCTTATCTATTGGGGTAGTTCCGCTAGAAGCACTTAGTTTCAGGTTTGGGTTCAACCTTGTATTTCTTCACTGGAGCGACAACTGGCTTGCCATTCATGAAGTTTCCCTTCTTGTCCCTGCCCTTCTTGAAACCAGTGGTCTTGTTAACCATCAAAACTTGATGCTCCTTCTTGATTTCTACCTTTGCAGCTTTAAGCACCACGAATAGCTCTGGGATCACCTCCATCTCTTGCATGTTATAGTACATCACGAAGCTCTAGTAGCTGGGTGATAGTGACTGGAGAACTATGTCAATCACTATCTTATCTAGAAGATTAACTCCCACTTGATTCAAGCAATTGTAGCACCCAGACATTCTGAGCACATCCTCACTGGCTGAGCTATTCTCCTCCATCTCCTAGGCATAGAATTTATCAGAGGTCTCATACCTCTCAACACGGGCATGAGCCTAAAATACCAATTTCATCTCTTGGAACATCTCATATGTTCCATGGCGTTCAGAACGACTTTGGAGCCCCGATTCTAAGTCGTAAAGCATGGCGCACTAAAATATCAAGTAGTCATCAGAACGTGTCTGCTAGATGTTCACAACATCCACAGACGATGCTAGAGGGGTTGGCACACCGAGAGATGCATCAAGGACATAAGCCTTATGTGCAGCAGTGAGGACAATCCTTAGACTACGGCCCTAGTCCGCATAATTGCTTACAATATCTTTCAACTTAGTCTTTCTCTAGGAACATATCGAAACAGGGAGCTATAGCGCGAGCTATCGATCTACAACATAAATTTGCAAAGGCAACTTTAGACTATTGTTCATGATAATGTGTTCAATTTATCATATTACTTAAGAACTCACACTCAAATCAACATCCCTCCGATTGTCCGAGTGTAACACGATCCAAATTCACCAACCCAAGTCCGATCCTCATGTGAGATGAGGTGGTTTCAATGGTGAACATATCCATGTTGATCATATCTACTATATGACTCGTGTCCGACCTTTTGGTCTCTTGTGTTCCGAGTGTTGGGGAACGTTGCATGGGAAACAAAATTTCCCTACAAACACCCAGGATCCAATCTAGGAGATGACCATCTACGAGAGGAGAGATTGGATCTACATACCCTTGTAGATTGCTAAGCGGAAGCGTTAAGAAACATGGTTGATGTAGTTCTTCGTGATCCAATCATGATCCGTCTCGCGAACTCCGATCTAGTGCCGAACGGACGGCACCTCCACGTTCAACACACGTACGGCTTGATGACGCCTTCACCTCCTCGATCCAGCGAGCGATGGTGAAGTAGTATCTTGAGTCCTCCGGCAGCACGACGGCATGGTGGTGGTGGTGGTGGTGATGGTGGTGGTGGTGGAGAAATCTCCACAGAGCTTCGCTAAGCACTACGGAGAAGAAGATGGCTATGAGGGAGAGGAAGAGCAGCGCCGTGGCACGTATAGATGCGTATGGGTGTGGCTGCCCTCTCTCCCCTCCTCTATATATAGGGGGAAGGGTGGAGGGAGGGGCGCCCCTAGATCCCATCTAGGGGTGGCGGCCACCAAGGGGAAACCCTACATGGGTTTGGGCGCCTCCTCCTAGGTGCCTTGGCCCCCAAGGCAAGTGGAGGAAACCCTAGGAAGGCGCCCCACCTCCTCAAGCAACGTGGGAAGGGGGCTTGGGGGCACACAACCCCTTAGTGGGCTGGTGTGCCCCTCCTCTAGGCCCATGAGGCCCCCCAACACTTGTCGGGGCCTCCCGAAACCCCTTTCGGTCATGCTGGTCATCATCCGGTACCCCCGGAACACTTCCGGACTCCAATACCCTTCGTCCAATATATCAATATTCACCTCCGGACCATTCCGGAGTTCCTCGTCACGTCCGGGATCTCATCTAGGACTCCAAACAACCTTCGGTAACCACCATAATGACTCAACCATACTTATATCGTCACCAAACGTTAAGTGCGTAGACCCCACGGGTTTGAGAACTATGCAGACATGACCGAGACACCTCTACGGTCAATAACCAATAGCGGGACCTGGATGTCCATATTGGTTCCCACATATTCTACGAAGATCTTATCGGTCAAACCTCGATGTCAAGGATTTAGTTAATCCCCTATGCAATTCCCTTTGTCTATCGGTATGTTACTTGCCCGAGATTTGATCATCGGTATCTCCATACCTAGTTCAATCACGTTACCGGCAAGTCTCTTTACTCATTCTGTAATACAAGATCCCGTGGCTAACTCATTAGTCACATTGCTTCCAAGCTCATTATGATATTGTATTACCGAGTGGGCCCTGAGATACCTCTTCTCATACGGAGTGACAAATCCCAGTCTTGATCCATGCCAACTCAACAGACACCCTCGGAGATACCTGTAGAGCACCTTTATAGTCACCCATTTATGTTGCGGCATTTGGTACACACAAGGTACTCCTTCGGTGTCAGTGAATTGCATGATCTGATGGTCATAGGAACATATACTTGACATGCAGAAAACGATAGCAATAAACTTGGCACGATCACATGCTACGTTTATAGTTTGGGTCTTGTCCATCACATCATTGTCCTAATGATGTGATCCCGTTATCAAATTACAACTCATGTCCATGCCCAGGAAACCATAGCCATCTTTGATCAACGAGATAGTCCAGTAGAAGCTTGCTAGGGACATGTTGTTGTCTATGTATCCACACATGTATTTGAGTTTCCAATCAATACAGTTAAAGCATCGATAATAAACGATTATCATGAACAAGGAAATATGATAATAACCAATTTATTATTGCCTCTAGGGCATATTTCCAACAGTCTCCCACTTGCACTAGAGTCAATAATCAAGTTCACATCACCATGTGATTAACACCCAATTAGTTCTGGGGTTTGATCATGTTTTTCTTGTGAGAGAGGTTTTAGTCAACGGGTCTACAACATCCAGATCCGCGTGTACTTCGCAAAATTTTATGTCATACTATAGATGTTGCTACCATGCTCCACTTGGAGCTATTCCAAACGGCTGCTCCACTATACGGTATCCTGTTTGCTACTCAGAGTCATCCGAATTGGTGTTAAAGCTTGCATCAATGTAACCCTTTACGCCGAACTCTTTATCACCTCCATAATCGATAAACATTTCCTTATGCCTCTAAGGATAATTTTGACCGTTGTCCAGCGATCCACTCCTGGATCACTCTTGTACCCCCCCCCTTGCCAGACATGTGGCAAGGCACACATTAGGTGCGGTACACAACATGGCATATCATTTATAGCCTATGGCTAAGGCATAGGGGACAACCTTTGTCCTTTCTCTTTCTTCTACCATGATCGAGCTTTGAGTCTTACTCAACTTCACACCTTACAACTCAGGCAAGAACCCCTTCTTGGACTGATCCATTTTGAACTCCTTTAAAATCATGTCAAGGTATGTACTTTGTGAAACTCTTATCAGGCGTCTTGATCTATCTCTACAGATCTTGATGCCCAATATGTAAGCACCTTTACCCAGGTCTTCCTTCGAAAAACTCCTTTCAAACAACCCTTTATGCTTTCCAGAAATTCTACATCATTCCTGATCAACAATATGTCATCCACACATACTTATCAGAAATGTTGTAGTGCTCCCACTCACTTTATTGCAAATACAAGCTTCCCCGTAAACTTGTATAAACCCAAACGCTTCGATCACCTCATCAAAGCAAAAGTTCCAACTCCGAGATGCTTACTCCAGTCCATAGAAGGATCATTGGAGCTTGCATACCTTTTAGCATCCTTAGGATCGATAAAAACTTTTGGTTGTATCACATACAACCTTTCCTCACGGAAACCGTCAAGGACACTTTGTTTTTACATCCATCTGCCAGATTTCGTAATCGAAAGTGCAACAACTGCTAACATAACAGACTTTAGCATCGCTATGAGTGAGAAAGTCTCATCATAATCAAATCCTTGAGCTTGTCGGAAACTTCTTTGCGACAAGTCGAGCTTCATAAATTGTGACATTACCATCAGCGCCTGTCTTCTTCTTAAAGATCCATTTATTCTCAATGGATTGCCGATCATCGGGCAAGTCCACCAAAGTCCATACTTTGTTCTCATACATGGATCCTATCTCGGATTTCATGGCTCCTAGCCATTTGTTGGAATCCGGGCCCACCACTGCTTCTCCATAGCTCGTAGGTTCACCGTTGTCCAACAACATGACCTCTAAGACAGGGTTACCGTACCACTCAAAAGTTGTACATACCCTTGTCGACCTACGAGGTTTGACAGTAACTTGATCTGAAGCTTCATGATCATCATCATTAGCTTCCTCTTCAACTGGCGTAGGTGCCACAGAAACATCTTTTTGTGCTACGCTAGTCTCTTGTTGAAGTAAAGGTTCAACAACCTCATAAAGTTCTATCTTCCTCCCACTCAATTCTTTCGAGAGAAACTCTTTGTCAAGAAAGGAACCGTTCTTAGCGATAAATACTTGCCCTCGGATCTGAGATAGAAGGTATACCCAACCATCTCTTTTGGGTATCCTATGAAGATGTATTTGTCCGCTTTGGGTTCGAGCTTTTTTGGCTAAAGCCTTTTGACATAAGCATCGCAGCCCCAAGCCTTAAGAAACGACAACTTAGGTTTCTTGCCAAACCATAGTTCATACGGTGTCGTCTCCAAGGACTTAGATGGTGCCCTATTTAAAGTGAATGTAGTTGTCTCTAATGCATAACCCCAAAACGATAGTTGTAGATCGGTAAGAGACATCATAAAACACACCATATCCAGTAAGGTACGATTACAATGTTCAGACACACCATAACATTGTGGTGTTCCAGGCAGTGTCAAATGTGAAACAATTCCACATTGTCTTAAGTGATTGCCAAACTCATAACTCAGATATTCTCCCCTTCCATTGGATCGTAGGAATTTATTCTTCTTGTTACGAGGATTCTCAACTTCATTCTGAAATACTTGAGCTTTTCAAACATTTCATACTTATGCTTCATTAAGTATATATACCCATATCTACTCAAGTCACCGGTGAAGGTGAAAAAGTAACGATATCCACCGCGCACGTCAACACTCATTGGACCGCACACATCAGTATGTATGATTTCCAACAAGTCACTTACATGTTCTGTTGTTCCGGAAAATGGGGTTTTGGTCATCTTGCCCATGAGGCATGGTTCCCATGTGTCAAGTGATTCAAAATCAAGTGACTTCAAAAGTCCATCAACATGGAGTTTCTTCATGCGTTTTACACCAATATGACCTAAGCGGCAGTGCCACAAGAAAGTGGTACTATCATTATCAACTCTACATCTTTTGGCATCAATGTTATGAACATGTGTATCACTATGATCGAGATTCAATAAACCATTCACATTGGGTGCATGGCCATAGAAGGTATTATTCATGTAAATAGAATAACCATTACTCTTTGACTTAAATGAATAACCGTATTGCAATAAACACGATCTAATCATGTTCATGCTCAACACAGACACCAAATAACATTTATCTAGGTTCAACACTAATCTCGAAGGTAGAGGGAGCGTGCCATGGTGATCACATCAACCTTGGAAACACTTCCAACACACATCGTCACCTCGCCCTTAGCTAGTCTCCGTTTATTCCGTAGCTTTTGTTTCGAGTTACCAATATTAGCAACTGAACCGATATCTAATACCCAGGTGCCACTAGAAGTACTAGCAAGATACACATCAATAACACGTATATCAAATATACTTTTATTGAAGTTGTCAGCCTTCTTATCTACCAAGTATTTGGGCTAGTTCCGCTACGAGTGACTGTTCCCCTTACAATAGAAGCACTTAGTCTTGGGTTTAGGTTCAACCTTGGGTTTCTTCACTAGGGCGGCAACTGGCTTGCCATTCATGAAGTTTCCCTTCTTGCCCTTGCCCTTCTTGAAACCAATGCTCGTGTTAACCATCAACACTTGATGCTCCTTCTTGATTTCCACCTTCGCGACCTTAAGCACCGCAAACATCTTCGGGATCATCTCCATCCCTTGCATGTTATAGTTCATCACAAGGCTCTAGTAGCTTGGTGATGGTGACTGGAGAACCTTGTCAATCACTATCTTATCTGGAAGATAAACTCTCACTTGATTCAAGCGATTGTAGCACCCAGACATTCTGAGCACATGCTCACTGGCTGAGCTATTCTCCTCCATGTTGTAGGAAAAGAACTTGTTAGAGGTCTCATACCTCTCAAAACAGGCATGAGCATGAAATACCAATTCCAGCTCTTGGAACATCTCATATGTTCCATGGTGTTCAAAATGTCTTTGAAGCCCCGATTCTGAGTCGTAAAGCATGGCGCACTAAACTATGAAGTAGTCATACGAACGTGTCTGCTAGATGTTCACAACATCCACAGACAAGTGAGGACAATCCTTTTGTGTAGTTCCACAAACAAGTGAGGACATCACCATACCTAGTTCAATCTCGTTACTGGCAAGTCTCTTTACTCATTCCGTAATACAATATCTCGTGGCTAACCCATTAGTCACATTTCTTGCAAGCTCATTGTGATGATGTATTACCGAGTGGGCCATGAGATACCTCTCCATCACACGGAGTGACAAATCCCAGTCTTAATCCATGCCAACTCAACAGACACCCTCAGAGATACCTGTAGAGCACATTTATAGTCACACAGTTACGTTGCGACATTTGGTAAAACAAGGTACTCCTCCGATGTCAGTGAGTTGCATGATCTCATGGTCATAGGAACATATACTTGACATGCAGAAAATGATAGCAATAAACTTGACATGATCATATGCTACGTTCATAGTTTGGGTCTTGTCCATCACATCATTCTCCTAATGATGTGATCCCGTTATCAAATGACAACTCATGTCCATGGCTAGGAAAGCATAGCCATCTTTGATCAACGAGCTAGTCCGGTAGATGCCTACTAGGGGCATGTTTTTGTCTATGTATCCACACATGCATTTGAGTTTCCGGTCAATACAATTATAGCATGGATAATAAACGATTATCATGAATATTTTCAACACTAAGAGCATGGGGCCGTTAGTCCGTTCAACCATTCCGTTGGACATAGGATGTGCAATGGAGGCATAGTCAAGAGTTATGCCCTAATCGATGCAGAAGTGAGGGAAATCCTCAACAGTGATTGGAGCTATTATCAGTGATAATCTGTGTGGCATGCTATACCTATAGATGATAGTTCTCATGAATTTAATGGTGCTAGCGACATCAAGTTTTGTTATAGGCTTGTCTTCAATCAACTTTGTGAACTTATCCACGACAACAAGAACATGTTTGAAGCCCTTGAGAGCAGTTTACAGAGGTCCAACCATATCCAAACCCCGACATAGCAAAGGGGCATGTGAGGGGGGTTGTCTTGAGTTCCCAGCATGTGGATTTGATGGACAAACTTCTGGCAACTGAGACAAGTGTGCACGATGTGCTTGGCGGATACTATGGCGGTAGGACAGAAGAAACCTTGAAGGTAATCTTTGTCTGTCAGAGCGAGTGTTGTGGCATGGTGTACGCGTACGCCTTCATGTATGTCGCAAAGAGGTCTCTGCCTTCTTCCTCACATATACACTTTCAGAAGATCCTAGGGGTGCTTCGCTTGTAGAGCTCACCATAGATGATGGCATATTCTTTGGAGCGACGCACGATGCGCCAAGCTTCTTCCTGATCCTTTGGCAAGGTGCCTTTAAGGAGGAAGTCCAAAAAGGGTAGAGTTCGACTGCCACGACGTTTGCCAACCAGGATGCGGCAGGACATACTAATACACGAGAATTGGGGGTTGGGTTTCAAAATAGCTCAACAAATTAGCTTGCGGGTGTACTAGCTCCTCATGTTACAATCATCCTACCTCCTCATAGCAATTTCGCCCCTATTTTTTTCCTAGGACCTTGTTCTACTAGTGGTTCCCATGTTGGTGATCATCACCGTCTAAGGTCAACGAAATGAATGTGAGCTATGTTATTGGGTTGGTTGTCAAGCCAAGTCTCGTCACCATTATGCATTTGATGATGTTATGAAAGACTACCACCGATGCTTGAATCTTGACTTGGTTTCTTATTTGATGGAATGTACCAACACAGAGAATTAGGAAATACTTCTTAAGACCTCCTAGGGCCTTTCCACATGGTTGCACAACACGGCATGTCGATGATTGAACAAATCATCATAGTTATATGTCTAATGGTGTCCATGGTCGAACTCTTTGAGGTGATACTAGACACCCTAATGTGTTGGAAGGAAGGATGTGGTATTTTCATAACCACCATCAGCTAAATAAAACTTTTGTCTGGGTACTTTAAAGTTGGGGTACATAGCATACTAGAGCACTCTAGCATATGTAGTTGAACCCTCCCAACCACATGAGATTAGTGTGATGTTTAGGTCAAAGTTACATGCAGCCATGATATTTTGGTTAAGAGTTCCCTTCCAACTCTGAAAGGGGGCTGCTTTGTCACATGATGGTGATCGGTATGAGTTCCATCTATGGTAGGTATGCAATTTTGCAAAGAAATTGATTGAAAGTCAATATCCAAAACTTTAAGAAGATAAGAGAAGATTTTTGGAAGTGTTGAGGTGAGAACCTAAAGTATGGAAAGAATATTGGATCTTTTCGCGATCTTACTATGGGGTTCATCGATACTTAGATGCTTGAAAATCAACAAGATAAAGTGGGTATGATGTCGAAGAAAGACTATGTACTTGTCAAAGGTCCATCAGATGTGTCAGAATTCCATATGAAGATCTTCAAACGATGAGGTGTGGAACAATTATAAATGAAAAAAGTCCCTTCTCCTCCATCTTGATTGTTGGGTCCTCTATCAACATTTCCCTTCTAAGATATGATGCCAGACCTATTTTTTAAATATGTGTGACTCCATCCTAAAAGCACAAGGTAGTTCTTAACATTCCCCCAAGGATTTCATTAACATGTTTCTTGCCATATAGGATGAAGCTATGCCATAACTTTTTCTCGTTTGGTCCTCTACTAAGCATTTGGTTCAATATAAGCCAAATTAAGAGAATCCTCTCATCACCATCATCCTCTTCCCTCTTCCTAATTCATTCGAGGCTCCGCGAATTCATTTCATCACTAACCAATCAAGAAACATATCACAAAGCTAACAAGATGATACTAACAGAAATAAGTATACATGAGCATGTACAACACCTATGAAGTTCTCATAATAAAAAATAAGACTACAAGAACAGCTTCAACCAGTGAATAATAATATGTTAGATATTACAGAGGTACATTGAAATTTCAACAACTTCAAATCAGAGTGTATGTCATTTAGAGTATGTTGCTCGAACTACAAAAAAAGAACCATCAAACAAACAATGCACTTGCTCTGAATGTACGTAAAGGCTAAAGAAAAACATGTTAGGTAGGAAAGAAAATGCATTGCTATTTTAGATTTTAGGATTTTCAAATTATATTGAGCAAGAACACAACTCTTGAGAAACATCGGCCAACTACAGTTACTTCAATACACGTTTCATTGCATCAAGGGCAAACCAAAGAAATATTTTGAGTAGGTTGGAGTGTATGCTAGATTTTCTATAGAATGTAGTGCAAATGATTCCTAAGAAAAAAGTTCCGATAGGATCCAATCCTACGAATAAAATGTAAATGTTGGGAAAATTGCTAAGAATTCCAATACTCCAAAAATCTTATGAAATATTGAAAAATCCTTCGAAGGGGCCCTTAATATTTTCATGTAGTAATTAACGTCCATGCATCCATGTGCATTAGCTAAATAAATCCAGCTTCATGTAGTAATCCACCACACATTAAAGTACAGCAAGACCTACCACTTGGACCCTCAACAAGTACAGGAGAAAGGCAAATTGAAGTACACAGAGAGGAATCCAGGAGCTCGTCTCCTTCGGCGCAGGTGGGTCAAGCGGGATCGAAAGAAACAATCCATGGCAAGGTACGGGTAGGAGACGACGTACTTGGCAAACTCGTTTATAAGGTCTAGGGAAGGGAGGGGAGGTAGCGTGGGGAAGTACCTCGGACAAGAAGGCTAGCTGATCACAACGAGAATAAGAGGAGATGATGATAAATACAGGAAATGATTATGACCTGATAAATGCCACACGTCATGTATGAGCACATGTCAACTCCAAACGCTTTCGACAGTAGGTTTAGTGTATGGCAACTTTCATGCTTCAGTTTGTTTTTAATAGAAACTTGTGTGTCACTAGAATTTACCATCCTTGCGTGACTGCAATTGTCATAAAAAATGCCAGGTCCGGAGTGCCACGCACATGATGTGTGACACTTATCATTTGGAAAGTATTAAATACCGTTCTGTTGCATTAGTTTGTGAAAGTTGTTGTAATTTACAGTAATCTGTCAAGGATATTGTTCACATAAAATACAATAAAGAAACCAACAAATAGTAGTTTATATGAGTTGCACCGCAGATACAGCACACTGGAATGCAAACCGAAAGTATGTTCATAATTAACCAAAAGTAAAGATGACACGCTACTCTCACTGTACATCAAGTTATGCAGAAGGCTGGTCAGGTTGGGGAACAGTGGAGCTGCTACCACTCTTGCGAGACATGCCCAAGTGCCCTGTCACAGTCCTCCCCATGAACTTCCCAGCTTTACCAAGGCCGCTGCCCACGGCACCAATACCAGAACCAACCAGACCAGCGCCAGCACCAAGCCCTGAGCCCACGAGCCCAACACCCCCGGCAACGCCAGTGCCCACAAATCCAACACCTGAACCAACTAGTGATGCTGCGCCACCAAGTGCATCCATCGTGCTGCCAATTACCCCTGCCTCCTTCAGCCGCTTTCTCTCCTCTATTGCTTTCTTTTCCGACTCCAGGGCTTCCAGTTGTTCTTCCTTGGTAAATGGATGATACATGACCTGAAGACTCAAAATATTAGATGCATCATTTTGTCCAGAAATTTTACTGTGCAGTCAAACCACATCATTTTACTATTACGTGTTCACGCGATCAGGACTAAACAAGTCGGTGCTTATTTATGCATGACATATGCAGTTACTCATTAGTTCACTATGATAGCAGACTTGACAAAATCCAAGCTGGATAGCAATGTTTCAAACTACACATGCACAAGGATATGACTTTAGTAAACCAGCAAAGAAATCAAATAGGATATGCTTGTAAGTTATATAACCATGCTAATAACAATCTCCAATTGTGTATGCTTTAACATCTATTATAAGATTCTCTAGATTGAAGGCAACATTGGCAGAAACGGACAATAGAAAACTCACTCTAACCTTAAGATGTAATGACCCTCTATCCCTGTAGTCTTTAATCTTAAGTGAATCTACTGACTGCATAAGCTTCAGAGTGATTTCACTGGGAGTCTGGGGCACAATATTATTCACTGCTAATTTAGCCACACCTAGCCTCTTGTCTTGCTGAAGGTTGTCTTCATCATAAACCTGTACAAGTCAAAACAAACATATATGTTACCCAGTAGTACTCAGAAATCAGCACAACAAACTGTAAAACTAACAGTGGTATGAACCCTTTGAACCAGAACGAGGTTGCAGCTGTGCTCGATAAGGCATTAAATAGCCTGCGACTATATTCCAGTCTAATCTTGGATTGCTGGTTAAGCCAGACTAACAAACTTGGAAACAAATCTCTATATAAAAGGGAATAACTAATTAAGAGATATATAAGGCATATCTCAGCCTTACGCAGCAGCAGGCGTGTGGCCCTCTCCTTGGTCAAGCGCTGGTACTTCTGGCCCCACATAACAAATAGTAAGACAAAAAAAGAGATATGAACAACTTATGGTACTTCTTCGGCTAATTAAGTAAAAAATTCATCCAAGCAAAATTTCTCAAACGTTCAAACAAGAGGGGATGAACGACATACTAGATGTAAAGTGCTAATTATTTTCCGAACAGGGGATGGTGTCAGCTAAGGTTCCTAACTTTTGGTACAGTTATTTTTTCCATTTCAGTATATAATTTTGAAAATAGTTCTGTCTAGAACCTTTTAGATTTGGCTTAGTTCACAAAAAATTGGCAGTAAAGCTGCAAGTTACAGCTTACAAGTATTACAGATCCAGCATTCATGCAAGAAAAATGTGTTCATGACTTTCTATCCCTATAGGATTTGTGACAAGCTTCCTACTTTTCAATGTCACAGATCACACATGCCCAGTTTTGTTGCTGAAAAGGCCTATCTCTGATTGATTTAAAGGAAGATGAAGACTTCTGAGCATTAGTTTGGAACTCAGAGACTTGATATGCGAGGAATTAATTACAACAACACCACATTGTACAATCAGTATCATGATTAGAGTTTCCTATAAAATTGTGGTAGAAGGAAACCAAATGTTTCTAATAGTTGAGAAACCAACAGCAAATCTGTGCTCCTCACTTACATAAAGACTTGAAACACTTATAATTAGACTATTTGATTAAACAAAATGTATTGATTAGGGTACCACTGTCGAGAGATTTTTGTTGGGTCGTAACAATGGTACTAGAGTTAGTACATGAAATTTGTAGTCACGGGGATGTCACGTTAGGATACCAGTAGATATAGAACACAGGTAAAGGGGGACAACTATTTACCCAGGTTCAGGTGCGCAAGGTGGGTAAAAGCCCTACTTCCTACCTTGCTCTTTCCTATATATGGAGAATATCGAGGATTACAATGTCGGGGGATGCCCGGAGAGTTAGGGAAACTCAGCGAGTTGTGGTGGTGATTTCGACAGAAAGCGCCTGTTATGGCCAGTTTAGCTAGGCCCACCGGGCAATCTTAGCCCACAAGTTATCTTAGTTAATTCTTATGCAAGTTATCTTAGGTTAATTCTTATGCAAGTTATCTAGGTTATAAATATAGGCTGTAAGACTCCTTTTGGAATTAAGCAATAAGAATATTATTATCCCTATTGCCTGGCTCCTCTGGGAGCCGGAACCCTAGCCGCCTCTAACCCTAGCCGCTGCTTATTGCTTAATTCCAAAAGGAGTCTTACAGCCTATATTTATAACCTAGATAACTTGCATAAGAATTAACCTAAGATAACTTGCATAAGAATTAACTAAGATAACTTGTGGGCTAAGATTGCCCGGTGGGCCTAGCTAAACTGGCCATAACACCTGGCAGCCACCGTCCTGGCAGCCGCCGCACCCCGGGGCCACCGCGACACTGGTCGGGCCGCTGCAGCCCTCGCTGCAGCTACAGCCAGCCCCCGCCACCGCCTCGATCTGGCCACAATGGCCGGCCGCGGCCATAGCCGCGCCCGTCGCCTCCGCTGTTTCCAGGCAGCAGCAGCTGCCGCTGCCAGCGCCTCCGCCGCCCAGCACCGGGCTGACTACAACTGCGCCGGCGGGCGTGCCAATTCAGCAAGTGCGGTTCCCACCCTCGCCGTCCCAGCTTCCGGCCTGGTTGGCCGGGACGTCACCGCCGCCAGTCTACCCCATGGCCGCGGACCAGCCGGCGCCCTCCCTGCCGTACGACGGGCCCTCCGACTCCGCGGGTTTCCACGCTGGCTTAGACGGGCCACCGCTTTCCTGCGGACCACATGTGCACACCGGACCAACGCCATCCTCTTTGCTGCTCCGTACCGCCGAGCCGTACACTCACGACGGTCATGCTCAGACACCGCCGCGCTTCGCCAAGCTCGCCTTCGCCACCTACGACGGCGCTGAGGGCCCCCTCAACTGGCTCAACCAGTGCGAGCAGTTCTTTCAGGGGCAACGGACGCTCGCCTCTTATCATTTCCGCGGCGCCGCACAAACGTGGTACTACGCCCTCGAGCAGGACGAGGGCGGCATGCCCCCATGGGAGCATTTTCGCGAGTTCTGCCTCCTTCGATTCGGACTACCGATACGTGGGAGCCGGCTGGCGGAGTTGGGCCGCCTTCCCTTCACCTCTACGGTGCAAGACTACACCGACCGCTTTCAGGCCCTGGCGTGCCACGCGCCTGGCGTGACAGCTCACCAGCGGGCCGAACTCTTCGTCGGCGATCTGCCAGATCAAATCCGCATGGACGTCGAGCTGCAGGGACCCCAGGACCTCCAGGCGGCCATGTACTACGCCCGCGCATCCGAGCGCCGCGCGGTGGCCATCCAGCAGGCATCACCGTCCCGGGCCGCTGGGCCGCCACCCTGGCCGGATGTTCCCGCGCAGGGTCGGCCTGCTCAGGCTTCCGCGGCACCCCTTGCCGCGACCACGGCGCGCCCGTTCCGCCGGCTCACCTCGGCCGAGCTACTCGAGCGTCGCCGCCAAGGGTTGTGCTTCAACTGCGACGAGACCTACATGCCCGGCCACGTCTGCCCCCGACTCTTCTACCTGGAGGCTGCAGACTACATTAAGGAGGACGCCGTCACCGCCGGGCTCGGCGACCTGGCCGCCCCAGCTATCGCGGAGGTGTCTGACGCTGGTTGATCACCCTGAGGAGTTCAGCAAGCGCTTCCCCACCTTACAGCTCGAGGACGAGCTGTTTGTGTAGGCGGGGAAAAGTGTTATGACCGGCATATTAGGGGCTTAGCCCAGTGGGCTGTGGCCCAAGTTATCTTATCGTTATTAGGGGCTTAGCCCAATTATCTTATCGTTATTAGGGTCGTTCGCTTAGGAGTCAAGTAAACCTCTCTATATAAGGAGAGGAGATGTATCAATCTAATCAAGCAAGAAGCAATCAGTATTTGCTCGGCTTCCCTTAGGGAGCCGAGAGACCTAACCCTAGCTGCCTCTTGCGCCACCGCCGCCTCTTCTCCACCACGCAAGGACGGCGCCCAGCCGCCGGCCGCCGCGCCCTCGACCTCGTCTTCCTCCATCTTTCCCCTACAATCTCTGCCCTAGAACCAGCAGAACCCTAGCTCCTAACAGCGCCTGAAATCTTCTACGTGATGTGTACGCTTAAACTAGGCGAAAAAAGAGAGGATCCCCTTCCTATGGTCCCCCTGTTGCCCCTTATATAGCTCTGGTATGGATGACTCCATATCGGTGCGTAGGGCGTATAGGGATAGGAGTCGGACTGTTGTTGGTTTACAACACGTATAGCCTTTTCTACATGGTAGAGTTTTCCTTTGATGTTGTGTACTTCGTTGGAAAGCCTCTTCCCTGGTCGGTGGTGCTTCTCCTTGGTGTGATAACCTATCTGTAGATTTAGTGGGGCCCATTGATACGACGTTGAGGTGCCAGGCAATAAGTAATTCCAACGTAGATTTAGTGAGGTCCGCTTATACGACAAGCCCCCCATCAATATTCATAATGGAGCTTGGTTCACAAGTGGGTCGACATAGATACGCGTAGTCTTCTTTGTCTTTGTCCTCGATGGGGTGCGGAGTCTTCTGTTTGATATGTGTTGTTGGCTTGTAGTCAAACTTGACATTTAGTTGGGTGACAGGTCATCGAATGATGACGAATGTTGAACTTGATGCACATCGCAGGTCAGATGACGATAGTCGCTTGTTGCTTGTTGATCATGCTTAGTCAGATGTTACTTTTTACGCAATAGCTGCTTCTAATTGTTAGTTGCTACTTGTTTGTTGCGGATGCTGCTTCTTGATTGCCGTGGATGAGGATTAGATCTTGGCCATGGTCGTGTACTTGGATGGAAAGTCTCTTCCATGCTCGCCGGCGCTTCTCCTTGGTATGATAACCTATCTATAGATTTAGTAGGGGCTGTTGATACGGTGTTGAGGTGCCAGGTCATAGATAATTCCATTTATCATCGACAACCGTCAACCAAAAGTTTGACAATGAACAAAAAGCGGGTAATCCGTTCCCTTACGTTAGGAGATCGTCCACGACACTAGAACTCTTAGTCCCATTACCATATACTTGACAATATAATTATAATTATTTTTACATCAAAATTATGCTAATAACATTTAATGTCAGGACTTCTTCTAGCACCGACATAATGTTAAGGTTCATAAACTAGCCGGCTAGTCCGAAGACTAAAGTTACTGCATGAAAGGTGCACAATCTACTCATGAATCAAAGTCCTCGATGTTAACGTAGTTTCTCCCATCAACTTCTCATTTATATAACTATGTATATTTACTCTGCTAGATACGTTGGCCCATGAATCTCATGTATGCAGTTGGCTAGGAGGATTTTACTCAACATGGATGGCAGCATAATCTCCGAATCGGTCCACCACCTCCTTCGACATAGGCATGTCGTCGGTATTATATGACTACTGTGTGCGTCTTAGTTATGCAGAGGCCGGGTGTTGCTCATCATGCTTTGTATCCGCTTGATGCTACATTTTGAGTTAATAAAAGCACCCTTTATTGAAAAGGTTGGCCCATGGATCTCTCCTTCCTCCGTTCACAAATATAAGATGGTTTGGATATGTCAATATGGACTACATACGAACTGAAATGAGTGAACAAACACACTAAAACGTGTCTATATACATCAGATTCAGATAAAGTTAGAACATCCTATACTCCATTTGTGGCCAGATGGAGTACTTAAAAAGAACGCAACATTCTGTCGTCCACACGTCCTTTCATCCAACTCCTCACACCCTCCCCCCTACAATTTCTTTCCACGAATTTTTACCCCAAGATCCACCAGTTTTTATCCCATGATCCATCACGCTCTCTTCCAAAGAAAATCAGAAGGCAATTATGGATCTTGCGCCAGAGACAGAGGGCCAAAAACGGCACGCCTCCTGTTCTGCCAGACATCACGGCGCCCCCAACCTTCTCCGCCACACCGCCTTCCATCGGCGCAAGATCTACACTATGTGCCGCATCCCGAAGGCCTCACCAGGCCATCTCACCATGGCGTGTAATGCCCGATGGATTGAGGATCAAGAGGAGGGGTGTAGGTGAGAAGAGAGAGGGAGCAGGTGAGGAAGCACAAAAGGGTGAGACCATTGGGACTCTTAAGTAGCTACATGCCCTTGGGCCCTCCTAGCATATCATGGCCCAACTCGTGTCGTTGCACTAACCAGTGCACTTTCAGTCCGATGCAGGAGTTAGGAAGTATTAGCATTGGTCTAGGAGTCCTTATTAGACTATGTTTCCTTTCCTCGTACCCCAAATCATGTGTAATATATATATGCCCATCGGCTATGCAATAGAGATAAGTTGCATCATAACATGATACATCATGAGCCTAGGTTTAAGGGGGTTTTCGAGCACCGCAACTCAACCTCCTAATCCAATCATGCACGGCCGTTGGTCGTCGCTGCCTTATCTCCTGCTGCCGGCCGCTACTCCCGTCACCCCCGTGCTTCTCCTCTCTGGTCAATGCACACCTACCAGATCGGGTCGTCCCATTGACCTCCAAATCCGCCCTCGTCTGCTTTTTTGCCCAATTTCCTCCAGAATCGTGTTGCCGTACCTCAATCTCACTACGTGCTTTGCCATCCCGCCGGCAGGCTTCCGCCATCTTGCGCTGCTCCAGGTTGTCGCTCCAACCGACCAGATCGATCTAGACAAGGTCAACGCGTTGTTGCCTTTCGCCGATCCGCCGTCCTAGCCGGGCTGCACGCGCGCGCCTCTGGCTGCCTCTCGATCGAAGCTATCGTTCGGTCCGCCAGGGCTTGCACGTCCGCTTCACATGTGCCTGTCTGCTAGATCGGGCAGCTGGTTGGCCGCCATGCTTCTCGGCTTGGTCCGATCTGTTGCGTGATGTTCATGCTGCTCCTCACATTTTCGATAAAGGGCATTTATTACTTAAAAGGTCTAAGTATTACACCCGGCCTCTGCGTAACTAAGATGCACATAGTCAAATCAAGTCCAAACTCAGAAAGTAAAAATGGCGAAATACAAGTAATCATGACAAGACCGTATGACACCTAAACCATGGGAGGGCCAATCCTAAGATCATGTTGCCATCCATGTCGGGTAGAAGTATCCCCCGCCGTATTCTCCAAGCATGTACACCCCCCCCCCCCTAACAAGTCTCGATTCTCCACACGTTGTAGAGACGACCATAAACGGAGCATACCAATACATCTGTAGATAACCTGCATAAGAGAAGTGCTTTTCTCGTTAAAAACCATTTCTCCTTGCATGCTGCTTGCTTCTCGTGTTGGCTCTTCCCTGTAGTTACTACCGCTGCTCACATCTGCTACTTGCGTTGCTAGGTCCTCATGTACGGTTGCTCCTCTTTGCTGCTGCTCGTCGGCATCTCGTCAGCACAGCTTTCTCCGTAGCTTCTCTTCTGCTTTCACAATGGCTTTTGCATCTTCGTCCCGTGTATGCTTCCCAGCTTTCTAGTTTTCTATCTTTTCGTTGCTTTCACCAAATCCATTGATATTTTGTGTTTCTCATGCCATGTGAGTCCACCATATCTTTGTTTGTCAGCCTTTCTCTGGTCCTGGTCCTTTCTATACAACTTTTGCGGCCTACATGCCCTTATTGTTTTCCATAGGATTTTCATGGACTCCTTTTGCTTTGTTGATCTACGCCCATTGTCTTAGCCATCGAGCTTCTTTCAACGTTGATTGTCGTGGGCAATGATTTTCTGCGCAATGCTTTATTATCTTGATGTGCCATCTTCTTTTGACAACTCATCTTCTCTTCATACTTATCTTGTATCTTCTACAGATGTGGTGTCTTTTTCTGATGTGCCTTCTCTTTGTTATCCCTTTGGCCTGACTCAGCGGGTTTTGAAGACTCTTCATGCTACGACGACATTCTCAAGGCGTGGATTTGGATTATCATTTTTTTTAGTATTACACCTCTTCAAATGCAATGCTATTGCATACCCTTTACATTTGAGGGGGTGGAGGGAAGGGGGGGGGGGGGTTAGGAAGTATTAGAGACCTGAAATGCAGGCATGACAGTCGCTCCCCCTTGTGACGCTGCTTCTTCCCAGATGACGACGTCTGAGTAGCAATGGCGCAACACGTCGTAGTCCTCCTACGTGGTGCCATCAGCGTGTAGAGTGGACCATTGGATGCAGAGCTAAGTGATCGTCGCGTCTCGCTTCTTCACTGTCGGCGTTCTGGGACCGGGGGTGCCTGTACTTGCCTGCCTGCGGACTTGAGCGTGGCTCCACTAACGGCCTGGTACGGCCCATCTTTAGCAGCAGCAGCTCAAGACCCTCGCGAGGGGCCAAGCCTCGCGAGGCGGACGACGCCAAGACCTCCCTGGAGGCAGCCTCACTAGGATGGCTCCCGAGGAGCGAAGATCTCTATGCAAGGACACCTCGCGAGGTTCACGTGACGTGAGCCATGACGACCAAGGCCAGGTGGGCGCCAACGGACGCAGTGTACCAATTTCCTCTTTCGTGCTAAAGAGGCAGGCGCATGCAAGGAGTCCCAAGGCATCAGGCAAAGGTTTCCATATCGATGCAACAAGACCAAGACCAGCAGGACGGCAGGACGGAGGTTACCACGGAGCCCACTGCAACGTCACCACCAGAGCCTTTGGCAGGCGAAGACCACCTTTTGTCAGGATAGCTTGTACTAGTTGTCCCCCTTCAAACTTGGCCGATGTGGGATCCCTTCCCGCCTAAAACATTTGGGAAGAGGACCAGGGCCTCTATAAATAGGACTAGCCACCATCATAGGGAGGGGGGACTCATCTTGGATCGGATCCATTCCATCCTCGCATCTATCGGCTCGCCGAGCTCAAGAACACCTCCTCCTGAGGCTGTTCGTCCATTGTACTAGTTCATCCATAGCCCATGAGGCAATCCACCAACACCACATTGGAATAGGGTATTACACCGCAAGGTGGCCCGAACCAGTATAAACCCTTGTGTCTCTTGTTCCTTGGGTTCGTCGAGCTAGGCCGTGAGATCGTTGAGCAAGCGAATTAGAGAGTGTGTTCTTCGTGCGCACCCCAGAGTTCGAACCTCAAGGGTTAGCCGAAACCCGCAATCCGACATTTGACGCGCCAGGTAGGAGTGCGTCGGAGCCCCGCCTCTCCGCTCGTCCCCCCCACCCCCACCCCCCGACCGCTTCGTCTCTCCGTTCGGCCCTCATGGCAGGCGCCACCCCGTCGGCCAGATCGACGGGCGAGCATGGAGGCGTCATGGGCCTCCGGACCTTCGCCCCCGCCTTGCGACAGGTGCAGTGGCCGCACAAGTTCAACCCGGATATGCCGCCTCGCTACGATGGCGTGGCAGATCCAGCCGCCTTCCTGCTAGTGTACGAGGAGGTCGTTCGGGAAGCCGGAGGAGATGACAGGGTCATGGCCAACCGATTCCCCATGGCCCTGGCCGGCGTGCCGCGCGCCTGACTGCTCAGCCTGCCAGGATCCTTGATAGCCTCCTGGGAGGAGCTGCGCGGTCTCTTCGTCACACGCTTCGAAGCACCACCTCCCCCCCCCCCCCCGCCGATGCGGCCATCCTTGACGGCTCGCAGGCACCGCCCTCAGATCGCCACCTCAAGCAGTTCTTCCGCCAAACGGGTGCCGCCTCTGTGCAGCAGGGATCTCCCCCGGGATGGGCAGGGCCCAAGGCCGACCTCACCTTCGACTCAGGGGACCATCCGGCGACCACCGTTGGCTCGGGCACGATCCCGATGCTTTGCACGCCCACCATCTGCAACATGGCGATGACCAAGACCCTCATCGACGGCGGGGCTGGCCTCAACGTGCTCTCCGTGGAAGCTTTCGGCTTGCTCCACGTATCGCACGGCCGCCTCCGTCACACCAAGCCCTTCTCCGGAGTTGGCGGCGGTTCCACCAGTCCCCTAGGGCAGATCCGCCTCCCCGTCACCTTCGGCACCCGCGACAACTACCGCACCGAGCTCATCGACTTCGACATCGTTCACATCAGCCTCCCGTACAACGCCATCCTCGGGTACGCAGCCCTAGCTCAGTTCATGGCGGCAACTCACCCCGCATACAACCTCATGAAGATGCCGGGGAGCAACGGCGTCCTCACCGTGGCTGGGAACACCAAGGAGGCCCTGATGTCCCTCAAGCTCGCTTCAGGGCCATGGCGGCGGCGCGCCCCGCAGGTGAAGCAGCACCCGAGACCCAAGGGGCTGCGCCGGCCAAGAAGAAGCAACTATTCTCCCAAGATCGGGCCAAGACGAAGCAGGTGACGGTCGACGAGGACGGGGCCTCAGGAGCCACCTTCACCATAGGTGCCAACCTCGACCCAGTCCAGGAAGAGGCACTGGTGAATTCCTGCGCACGAACAAAGAGGTATTCGTCTGGGAACCCAAGCAGCTGGTAGGGATCCCGAGGGGAGTAATCGAACACCACTTGAGGGTGTGCCCCAATGTGTGCCCGGTGAAGCAGAAGGCGCGACGACAGTCCACAGAGAAGCAGTCCTTCATCGTCCAGGAAACCCGCAAGCTACAGGCGGCGGGTGTCATCCGCGAAGTCCGGTACCCGGAGTGGCTGGCAAACCCCGTCGTCGTGCCCAAGAAGGGCGGGAAAGAACGCATGTGCGTCGACTTCACCAACCTCAACAAGGTCTGCCCCCAGGACCCGTTCCCGCTTCTGCGCATCGATCAGATCGTCGACTCCACCGCCGAGTACGACCTGTTATGTTTCCTAGATGCCTTCTCAGGTTACCACCAGATTAAGATGGCAGTGGAGGGCGTAGAGAAGACGGCGTTCTTAACCCCATGCGGGGTGTACTGCTACACCTGCATGTCGTTCGGGCTGCGTAACGCTGGGGCGACATTTCAGCGGCTGATGCACATCGCCCTAGGCCAACAGCTCGAAAGAAATGCTGAAGCCTGCGTCGACGACGTTGTGGTAAAATCTCAGGAGGCTAGGACCCTCATTCAGGATCTAGAGGAGACTTTTGCCAGGCTGCGCAAAGGTAAATCTGCGGCCCAACCCGAAGAAATGTGTGTTTGGTGTCCCCTCCGGCAAGCTGCTGGGTTTCCTCGTGTCGTACAGGGGGATCGAGGCGAACCCAGAGAAGGTCAAAGCAATAGAAGACATGAGCCCACCGCAGACTCTCAAGGAAATGCAAAAACTCGCGGGCTGCATAACCTCACTAAGGCGCTTCATCTCCAAGTTGGGAGAGCGCGCCCTCCCGTTCTTCAAGCTGATGAAGAAGGGCCCGTTCGAGTGGACTCCGGAGGCCGACATGGCGTTTCAAGACCTCAAGAGATACCTAACCATCCCACCGGTGATGGTGGCGCCTCATCCTCTCAAGCCCCTGGTGCTTTACCTGGCTGCCACACCTCAATCCACTAGCGCAGTACTGGTGGCCGTCCGGGAAGAGCGCCAGGGCAAGAACCTGCCACACGGCGCTGCACATCCGGTCGGGATGGTGCGGCACCCAGGCGGCACCCCTGAGGCCTTAGCGACACCGGCAGATGACCAAGCTTTACAAAACGACGCTCCTGAGGTTGCGGTGGCCCCGGTAGGCAATGAAGCTCCGGAGGTCCCCCGGCCTCAGGAGGCGCCCAGGCTTCAGGAGATCTCGGACTCCACCAACACTCTCGTCCTCGTCGAACACCCGGTGTACTTCGTCAGCACGGTATTGCGAGACGCGCGGGCCCGCTATCCATGCCGTAGAAGCTTCTGCTCACGCTCCTCGTGGCCTCGCGCAAGTTACGCCACTACTTTCAGGGCCGCCCATCAAGGTCGTCTCAGCTTGCCCGCTGGAGAGGGTGCTCCGAAGCCCCAACGCGGCGGGGAGGGTCGCTGAGTGGAACATCGAGCTGCAGGCCTTCCAGTTGGAGTTCAGCACCACCAAGGTCATCAAGGGACCCGCGCTCGCCGACTTCATGGCGGAATGGACTGACGCTCCAGGGCCCGAAGCATGCGAGGATCAGTCTCTCTCGCCAGGGAGCGAAGCACCAGACGGCTAGGTCATGTACTTCGATGGCGCCTTCGCGCGCCAGGGCGCGGGGGCTGGAGCTGTGCTCATCTCGCCCACCCAGAACAAGCTCTACTACGTCGTGCAGCTCTGCTTCCAGCGGGGTGAGAAGGTGAAGCAGCACAAAGGTTGTGGAGGAGCAACTCCACCTTGCTGCTACAATGTGTACGGCACAAGTGTTGAAGGAACAGCTTCAACATGCTGCGCTAGATATCGCTCTAGAGGCGAATGTAGGCTGATAGGTCAGCAAGAGTTCAATCTAGAACTCCTAGGGCACAAGATCTACTCCAAGATCTTAGATAAGAACAACAAGTTCTATTATAGGTAGGGGTACATAGTTTGGTTACAAAGTAGAGGTGAGGACCTCTATTTATAGGGCTTTGGAAAGCCTTCACATACTTCAACTTATATCTGGAATACTCTAGAAACATTATTTAAGGTTCACCATTCTACTCACAACTAGAAGACTCTGGAAAACAGTAGGTAGGATAAAGAAAAAATAAAAATACTAGAACACAACAGAAGTATCTAGAAGTAGCCAAACAGATTTGACATATGATTATATTTTTCATGTTGCTCATCTATTGTTCCTCATCATTCTCCCCTGGTTGTTTGGAACTCGCCCTCGAGTTATCTTCATAGAGCGCTTCTTCTGGATGATAGAGAGTCAAGTCCGCAACATTGAAAGTGTTGGAGATACCCATATCGTTTGGAAGATCTATCACATAAGCATTATCATTTATCTTCCTCACGATAGAGAAGGGTCCATACCTTCACTGCCTAAGTTTCCCTTTAACACCTAAAGGCAGCCTTTCTTTTCAAAGGTAGACCATCACCTTATCACCGACTTGGAATGATTATGGCCTCCTTTTGCAATCAGCAAGTTGTTTATATTTCTGATTTTGTGCTTCCAAAGCGTCTCGAATCTCTTCAAATAACTCGGTGTAATTATCAGCAAAGGACAATGCTGATTTTGAGTTTCCCCTTGATGGCAGCTTCACCAGGTCCACCACGTGCGTTTGAACTTTAGTCTAGACAATGGAAAAAAGGACTCCTTCCTGTGGACCTATGCTTGGAGTTATTGTAGGAGAACTCTGCAAGAGATAAAGCCAAATCCCATTGCCCCTTTCTTTCTCCACAAATGCAACGGATCAGATTACCCAAAAACTTGTTCACCACTTCCGTTTGTCCATCTGTTTGTGGATGAGCAGTGCTAGAAAATTTCAATTCAATGTTGAATTGCTTCCACAAAGTGAGCCAAAATGCAGCAAGAAACTTGCTATCACGGTCTGAGACAATGGACCTTGGAACTCCATGAAGTCTGACCACTTCTCGAAAGAATAGGTTTGCCACATGATGAGCATCCGTTGTCTTGCGGCATGGGATGAAATGAGCCGTCTTAGAGAATCTATCCACGACCACAAATACAGCATCACTTCCTCGTCTTGTTCTTGGCAAGCCCAAGACGAAGTCCATAGAAATGTCCTCCCATGGAGGAACAAGAACAGGCAAAGGCATGTATAACCTTGTGTTCTGGACTTGGCCTTTGCAGGTCTGACATACGGGGCACCGTTGAACGAACTTTCCAGCATCTCTCTTTAGTTGTGGTCAAAAGTAGCGAGCTTCCAGGTTAGCGATAGTCTTGTCCCGTCCAACATGGCCACTAAGATCACTTGAATGGAGCTCTCTAACCAGCTTATCACATAGAGAACTTTTTGGAATGCACAAACGATCATTTTTTAAGAGATATCCATCTTACATCAAATAGTCATCACCTAATGGTTGGCCCCTTGCGTGCTTTACCCAAATATGGCCAAAGTCTTCGTCACCCTCATACAACTCCTTTATTTGATCCATGCCCGGAAGTTCAGCTTCAAAAGAAGTCAAGAGACATGCACGACGACTCAAAGCATCGGCCACTCTGTTAGTTATTCCAGATTTATGCATGATGAGATAGTTAAACCTCTCCAGATATGCTGCCCATCTTGCTAGCATGCGGCCAACATGCTTTTGATTTCTAAAATGCTTCAAGGATTGATGGTCGCTATAAACAATGAACTCTTTGGACAGCAAATAGACTTCCCAAGTTTTCAACGCTTTGAAAACGGCGTATAATTCTTGCTGATAGGTACTCCATTTCTGTCTAGCTTCACTTAACTTCTCACTAAAGAAAGCAATGGGCTTCCTTTCTTGAGATAGGACAGCTCCAATGCCTACTCCACTTGCATCACACTCCAACTCAAAAATCTTGTTGAAATCAGGTAGTACCAAGACAGGAGCTTGTTATAGCTTTTGTTTAATCTCATCAAAAATAGCTTCAGCTGCTTATGTCCATTGGAACTTTCCTTTCTTCAAACACTCGGTAATTGGTGCCATGATAGTGCTGAAATTCTTCATAAATCGCCTATAGAACGTTGCAAGGCCATGAAAGCTTCTTACCTCAGAAATGGTCTTAGGAGTTGGCCATTCTCGGATTGCTTCAACCTTAGAATCATCAACACGAATGCCATCACATGTTATGACGAATCCTAGGACAAGAAGTTGTGTTTGTAGGAAAACACATTTCTTCAAGTTGACGTAGAGCTCATTTTTCCTTAGTACTTCTAGCACCTTCCGAATGTGATCAAAGTGTTCATCATCATCCTTGCTATAGATCAAGATGTCATCGAAATAGACCACAAAAAAGTGGAATAAGAAGGGTCTAAGGACTTGATTCATTAAGTGCATAAAGGTACTTGGTGCATTTGAGAGTCCAAATGGCATGGCTAGCCATTCAAACAACCCTTCCTTTGTCTTGAAGGTGGTCTTCCATTCATCCCCGGGTCTTATATGGATTTGATGATATCCACTTCTTAAATCTAGCTTTGTGAACACTCTTGCTCCACTAAGTTGATCCAACATATCATCCAGACGGGGAATCGGGAATCTATATCTTACGGTGATCTTGTTAATGGCTCTACTGTCTGTACACATGCACCAAGATCCATCTGTCTTTGGCGCGAGCAGGGCTGGTACAACACATGGGCTAATGCTTTCTCGAATGTGCCCCTTTTGCAGCAATTCCTCCACTTTCTCCTTCAATATATCATGCTCTTTTGGGCTCATTCGATAGTGTGGAAGATTAGGAAGACTTGCTCCCGGAATTAAGTCAATTCTATGTTGAATTCCTCTCATCGGTGGCAAGCCTTGTGGCTCACCAAGTATGTTCTGAAATTCTGCCAATAAACCACATACCTTTGCTGGAATTTCAACAATCAGGTGCTCTTCTCCCTTTACAACAAGTGCAGCACACAAATCTGCCTCCTTCAAGTCTTCCATAAACTCATAAGAGGTATGGGAGATAGTTAACATAGGTTTCCCCTCCTCCTTAGAGGTATTACCTTCGGTTTTGTTTGGTAAGATAATGATCTTTCTCTTGTTCCAAATGAAAGAGTAAGAGTTCTCCTTGCCCTTGTGTGTAGTATCCACATCAAATTGCCAAGGTCTCCCACTACGTCACACAACACATTTGAGCGATAATGCTTGCCCAAGGAAAGTGGCTGGTTGCATTGTTTGGTGATCCTCATATTCACTTCTTTCTTGATCCACCCAATAGTGTAGGGGTTTGGATGATCATGAGTATCAAGCTTTAAATGGCTCACCAACTTATGGGAGATAAGATTCTCGCAGCCGCAACTATCAATCACTAACTTGCATACCTTGCCATTCACTGTGCATTTGCTCTCAAATATTTTCTTCCTTTGTGTGTCGTCAGGTTGTGGTGTGGAACATAGGAGACGCTGAATCACACATACCACCTCTTCACCTTCTTCTTGACAAACCTCTTGTCCCTCTACATCTTCAGATTCGTATTCTTCCTCATCGCCTTCACCATCATGGATAGTTGTGTTAACAAATTTCCTTAGTGGGCAGCCGTTGGATATCTTCACCACATTTATAGCATTTTGGGCCTTCATTAAACTTGCCCTTGCCTCTAGTTTGCTTCTGGATGGGTTGTTTTGCCTTTGGTGGAGCCGTCTTTTCTTCCACTCTATTAGGCTGACTCCTAGACGAGCCTTCGGTATGAGGATATGGAGGATATGAAGCTTTAGTTGCCTTTCTTGTCCTCACAAACCTCTCGGCCTTTAGAGCTTGTGCTTGATCAATGGGCCAGATTTATTGCATCATCAATCGATCTTGAATAGTATCACTGAGACCATTGATGTACCTTGCAACTTGTTGATCTTCAGTTTCAGCAAGGTTGCACCTCACTTGTAGCCTTAGAAACTCCTCCGTGTAATCTGAAACAGTCCTATTTCCTTGAGCACAATTTTGAAATTGGATAAATAAGATCTGGTCATAATCAGCAGGCAAAAATCTTCCTTTTAAGAAACTTTTCATTTGCCGCCAAGTTCTCGTACGAGGTTCTCCTCTCAGCCTGCGCTCCTCTTGAACGTGATACCACCATGCACCGGCTCCTTTCAGCTTGTATGCGACCAAAGAAACTCTACGATCTTCCGGAACCTCCATGACCTTAAAACTTGAGATCTCAGCTTTCACTTTGTATGTATCTCTTGCATATGTAGGGTTGGGTGCTCTCCGATATGCGTAAAGATTTGGTTCTTCAAAGGCATCATCATATTCTTCACCTTCAAAAGCTTCAACATAAATTGGCCTTCTTGAAGCACGTTGAACATGTTGTTGTGGCGGTCTTGCTCCAAGATTACCTCTCCTTCTTCCTTGATGAACATCTTCCTCTTCTTTAGATGAATCTCCTTCATTGGTAGCAGGGGGGACACCCTTTCTTATCATCTCAACCAGCTGGTCAAATCTCCTATTAAGATCTTCACGCAGCTCTTTGATTTGTTGTTCAGCAGCATCCATCATCTTCTCCAATTGCTCCATTGCTTGCTCCAACTTGCTCTCGAAGAGGACAGCAAGAACGATTAT
This sequence comes from Triticum urartu, assembly GCF_056163025.1. NCBI lineage: Eukaryota > Viridiplantae > Streptophyta > Magnoliopsida > Poales > Poaceae > Triticum > Triticum urartu. Next base: position 349,164,972 of record NC_141874.1, on the reverse strand, counting down.
GGGTCAATGAGGCTCTGATACCACCTGAAGCAGCACAAAGGTTATGGAGGAGCAACTCCACCTTGCTGCTACAATGTGTACAGCACAAGTGTTGAAGGAACAACTTTAACGTGTTGCGCTAGATATCGCCCTAGAGGCGAATCTAGGCTGATAGGGCAGCAAGAGTTTAATCCAGAACTCCTAGGGCACAAGATCTACTTCAAGATCTTAGATAAGAACAACAAGTTCTATTATAGGTAGGGGCACCTAGTCCAGTTACAAAGTAGAGGTGAGGACCTCTATTTATAGGGCTTTGGGAAGTCTTCACATACTTCTACTTATAGCTGGAATACTCTAGAAACATTATTTAAGGTTCACCATTCTACTCATAGCTACTAACAACTAGAAGACTCTGGAAAACAGTAGATAGGATAAAGAAAAAAAAGAAATACTAGACCACAACAGAAGTATCTAGAAATAGCACAACAGATTTGACATATGATTATATTTTCATGTTCCTCATCTATTATTCCTCATTAGAAGGTCTCCAACAACATCACGAAGTACGAAAGTTTGATCGCCGGCCTCAAGGTTGCGGCGGCCTTGGGAGTGAAGCGCCTCACCATCAAGGGCGACTCTCAGCTCCTCGTCAACTTCTCCAACAAGGTGTACGAGCCAAAGAACGAGCACATGGAGGCGTACCTTGCGGAGGTATGCAAAATGAAGAAGCAATTCTTGGGCGTAGAACTGCAGCATGTGCCCCGCGGTACAAACATGGACGTTGATGATATCGCCAAGAGGGCGTCAAGGCATTAGCCTTAGGAGCCTGGCGTCTTCGAGGAGCGGCTCTTTAAGCCTTCAGCGCCCCCCCCCCCCCCCCGGCTGCGGAGCCTACACCGTCGCAGGAGGAGCACCCCCCGGCACCGACCTCAAGAGCTCCCGTTTGTGGCCCGACCTCAGGAGCACGCCTGCTCCTTGCGCTTGAACCCCAGCAGGGGTGTTGGACTGAAGAATTCAAGGCATACCTGCTGCAAGGGACTCTGCCGGAGAAGGAGGACGCTGAGCGCGTAGCTCGGTAGGCTACTACTTACTGCATCCGGAAAGGTGAGCTATACCGAAAACGACCAAATGATGTTATCTTACGATGTATCTCTAGGGAGTAGGGGAATGAACTGCTAGCTGACATACACGACGGAGACTGCGGGCATCATTCGTCGTCACGCACCTTGGTGGGCAAGGCGTTCCGTAGCGAATTCTACTGGCCCACGGCACTCAGCAACGCAACCAAGCTGGTGAGATCCTGCGAGGCTTGCCAGTTCCATGCCAAGCAAATCCACCAACCAGCTCAGAGCCTCCAGACCATCCCACTCTCGTGGTCATTTGCGGTCTGGGGGCTGGATATCCTGGGTTCATTCCCTCGAGCACCCGGGGGCTACCGCTACCTCTACGTCGCCATCGACAAATTCATCAAGTGGGCGAAGGTGGAAGCTGTCCGCACCATCCCAGCCGGCTCCGCAGTCAAGTTCATCAAGGGCCTCGTGAGCCGGTTCGGAATCCCTAATCGCATCATCACCGACAACGGCTCGCAGTTCACTAGCAATCTCTTCAAAACATATTGTGCTAACCTTGGAATGCAGATATGCTACGCCTCGGTGGCGCACCCTAGAAACAAGGCCAGGCCGAGCGCGCTAACGCGGAGGTCCTGAGGGGCCTCAAGACAAGGACCTTCAAAAAAAAGCTTGAGGCCTGCGGCAGGGGCTGGTACAACGAACTCCAGTCCATGCTGTGGTCCATCCGCGCCACCGCCACCAAGTCAACAGGCGAGACTCCGTTCTTCCTCGTCTACGGAGCCGAAGCGGTTCTCCACGAGGTCAGGCATCGCTTCGCACGGGTCCTGGCGTTCGACGAGGCATGTCAGGACGCCATGCGGAGGATGGACCTCGTGCTGGGAGAGGAACACCGCCACCAAGCCTCGCTCCGTGCGGCGAGGTACCAGCAGGCGCTGCGGCGGTATCACTGCCGCAGCGTCCGCTCCAGGACGCTCGAGATGGGCAATCTCGTCCTGAGGCGGGTGCTCTCCAAGGAAGGGCTGCATAAGCTCTCATCCATGTGGGAGGGCCCGTTTAGGATTGCCCGCGTCTTCAGCCTGGCGTTGTGCGCCTGGAGACGCGGGACGAGATCCCCATCCAGAACGCCTTGAACATCCAGCACCTCCGGAAGTTCTACCCATGAAGCAAGGCCCGGTGCCTGTGAAGGTCTCCGCTCGAAACACTCTCACGTAATAATGAATGGGGGCTGTACACGCCCCGGAGTCTCCGAAGTGCTGCCCTCGGGCCTCGGGGGCTCCCTCCCACGTCCTAGTGGCAGCACTTAGCTCCGTGCTGGTGAGAAGACTAGACTAAGTGCCGAACGCGGATGTTCATTTGCATTCTGTAGTTGGCTTACAACCTTTTAATGAAATTTGAAGTTCTGGCGTTTCTCGATTGTTCGGTTGAGTCCTTTCTTTTCTCTACTTCTTTGTCTGGTTCTTTGTTTCGCGCCAGGGAGGATGGCAGTTGCCCGACGCTCTCCCTCGTGTGTCTCGCGTGGGGGCTGGGCAGGTGTGTGCGTGCGATGGGCTAGCCTAAGCCACGGACGCACCTCGCCATAGCCCTGTCGCTCCAGAGCTTCGGCTCCCCTGACCTTCGCGAGGCATCCTCAACTGAGCTCGCGATTGGCGCACCCCTCTAGGTTTGTGCCCCACGAGTACCGCGACGTGGTGTGCTAGGCCATGATTAGCCCATGCCTGAGGCCTCGCACAGGGAAGGATAAAGCACCCGACGAACGTCCTAACAAATTCCACAGCTTTGTGACGCCTTCCGAGGTTAACGACACCCGAACCAGCAGCAAGGAGGGCTCACCAGGGGCCGGAGGGCGCGCCCTCACGAGACAGGAAACTACCACGAGCGCATCCAGCTAAGTTATCCCGCTATGTCTACATGAAGCACGAATGCCATAATACAACACAGGAACAATAAACGTAACACAAATGGCATGAAAATTACGGTTCATTACACGCCCACGCAGGGCCCCATACTTGTTTCTTGGAATGCAGGAAGGAAAAGGACGAGCAAAAGCGGCACGCGCATCCGCGGCGGCTCCCGAAGCCCCCCTCCCTCCCCCCCCCCCCCGACTCAGCCGGAGTCCTCCTCGCGCTTCACCGGAGCGCGACGGCGGGACGACCCACCACCGTCCTCATAGCGAGCCCGGCGACGTGACGGCTGGTCGTAGCCACCGCTGCTGGAGCTTTCACTGGAGGAGCTGCCGCCGCCAGACGAGCCACGACCGTCGCCAAGGGCGAGCTTGCCTCCGGCGTCGTCGCGGCCATTGTTAAGGGCCCGTCGTCGCTACCGCTGTCCTCGGGGCAGCACCCTGCGCGGCGGCCATCTTCCCCAAAAACCCTCACATAGAGGGTCGCGACGCCGTCGTACTTGAATTGGAGGGTGCACCTCCTGGTCAAGCCGCGCGCGCGGGCGAATGTCTGCCAGCCATGAGCCAGGACCGCGTTGTCCGCGAAGACCTCCACCACGGCCCACGAGGCCTTGCTACAGCAACCGTCAGCTTGCAACCAGAAACCGTCAAGACCTGCGGTCGGCAGCTTGCCGGTAAAGGAGCGCGGGAGCTGGAGCCAAGTGCCGGACGGCTACTCCGACCACACGACGAACTCCGGGAGCACCTCTGCCGAATGGAAGCGCGGCCGAGGAGGCCGGGCGACCACGGTGCGCCTCCCCTCGGCGCAAGGGCTGCTCCGCCTAGAGCGGCCTCCGCCGCGGGAGGGGGCACCGCTGCAGCCACCGAGGGGCCACAGCAGGGTTCACAACGTGCTTGCGGGGGCGGCCACGCCCCGTCTTGGGCGGTGGTGAGCCAGGCCCCTCCCGGCGTGCCTTCCTTTTCTTCGCAGCCGAGAACCTCTTCGTCGGCGCCATGGGCGTCACAGCGAGAAGGCGAAGCAAAGAAGAAGCAAGCGGAGTAGGGAAGAAGATGAGCAACGGGGGCTCCGCCCCTCTCATTTATAGCCTCAGGGAGGCCAACTGCCGGCCTCCACGATCACAGGTAATGATGATCTTTCTTCTGCGTGCAGCAGGGTCTCGTCAAGTCGAACGGTTGCCGAGGCAGCGTGGGGAAGCGGAGGCGCCCACGTCCCGTCAATCGTCACACGTCAATCAGGACCGCAGGCGGTTGGGGCCCGCGGTGCTCCGCACTTGCCCTTTGGCCTTGCCTCGAAACCAAGCTCGAGCGTGCCTTGGGCCCGGGGGCTACTGTCGGCATTCTAGGACCAAGGGTGCCCAGACTTGCCTGCCTGCGGGCTTGAGCGTGGCTCCACCGATGGCCTGATACGGCCCATCTTCAGCAGCAGCAGCTCAAGACCCTTGCGAGGGGCCAAGCCTCGCGAGGCGGACGACGCCAAGACCTTCCTGGGCAGCCTCACTAGGCTGGCTCCCGAGGAGCGGAAATCTCTATGCAAGGGGCACCTCGCGAGGTTCACGTGACGTGAGCCATGACGACCAAGGCCAGGCAGGCGCCAGCGGGCGCAGTGTATCAGTTTCCTCTTTCGTGCTAAAGAGGCAGGCACAGGCGAGGAGTCCCAGGCATCAGGCAAATGTTTTAATATCGGTGCAACAAGACCAAGACCAGCAGGACGGTGGGACGAAGGTCACCACGGAGCCCACTGCAGCGTCACCACCAGAGCCTTTGGCAGGCGAAAACCACCTTTTGTCAGGATAGCTTGTACTAGTTGTCCCCCTTCAAACTTGACCGATGTGGGATCCCTTCCCGCCTAAAACATTTGGGAAGAGGACCAGGGCCTCTATAAATAGGACTAGCCACCACCATAGGGAGGGGGGACTCATCTTGGATCAGATCCATTCCATCCTCACATCTATCGGCTCGCCAAGCTCAAGAACACCTCTCCTCCTGAGGCTGTTCGTCCATTGTACTAGTTCATCCATAGCCCGTGAGGCAATCCACCAACACCACACTAGAGTAGGGTATTACACCGCAAGGTGGCCCGAACCAGTATAAACCCTTGTGTCTCTTGTTCCTTGGGTTCATCGAGCTAGGCCGTGAGATCGTTGAGCGAGCGAACTAGAGAGAGTGTGTTCTTCGTGCGCACCCCAGAGTTCGAACCTCAAGGGTTAGCCGGAACCCGCAATCCAACATTCACCATGCGACGTTCCAGGATGATGGCGATCAGAGCTAGCGGTGTGGTTGTCAGGTTTCAAATCTTGGGCAGAACAAAGAAGACCAATGAGTAGTTGGGGGTGAACGGCTTGAGCTGCGAGCCATGGAAGACGGGGTGGATCCTGTTGTCTTGCAGGAGCTCCAGCTTGTAGGCAAGGGCGCCGACGCACTCGATGGCAGTGAAGGGGCCAAAGTACTTGTACGCGAGCTTGCAGCAGGGCTTGCTAGCGACAGAGACTTGGAACTACAACTAGAGCTTGAGGAGGACTTGCTCGCCAACGTCAAAAATGCGCTCAGTGGGATGTCGATCAGCCTGCTTCTTGAAACGGTCCTGGGCACGCTCAAGCTAGGTGCGCAGCATCTCAGTGTGTGTGGCCCAGTCCAGGTCACCGCTCGCCGTGCCGGTGGGCAGCTGGTCGCTGAAGGAGAGTAGGCCGCGCAAATTCGGCTCCTTGCCATAGAGAACTTTGAACGGTGAGCATTTGAGCGAATAGTAGTGAATCAACTTGTAGCAAGACTCCGTTGCGGAGAGCCATTTGCGCCAGTGCTTAGGTCAATCTTGGATGGTGCATCGTAGGTACATTTCAAGGCATTGGTTAATGCGCTCGCTCTGGCCATCGATTTGAGGATTGTATGTCGTTGAGTACAGGAGCTTTGTGATGGCGGCGATGAGGTGCTCGCGCCACATGGCACTCATGAACACCTTGTCACGATCAGAGACGATGGAGTGTGGTACTCCATGGAGCTTGATGATCGAATCCCGGAAGGCCCGAGCCACTTGCGCCGCGTTGAAGGGGTGGCGCAATGGCACAAAGTGGGCGAACTTGGTGAGCCGGTCGACGATGACCATGATTGCGCCGTAGCCCCCTGACTTGGGCGGACCATCGATGAAGTCCTTGGTCAGATCGTGCCATGGCTCGATAAGAATTGGCAACGACTGAAGCTTGCCCGCTGGGTGATGATGGTCATGCTTGGCCTTCTAGCAGATGAGGCACCGACGATCAAAGTCCTCGACCACGCGCTTGAGGCCAGGCCAGGTGAAGAGTTTGCGCACCTGCTGGTAGGTCGTCGCGATGCCGGACTGGCCTCCCACGACACTTTCATAGAGCGCCGAAATGAGCTTGGTTGGAGAGCTGTGTTGGCGCCGATCCAGAGCCGGTCACCTTGGCGAAGGAACATGCGGCCTTGGTCGTCAGGGCTTTGGATCGCCAGCTGGGCGAGGAGCTCTTGTGTGTCGCGTCTGTTTCTCATAGGAGTTGTCTACCTCCTGTAGCCACTGTGATTGGCAGATGGAGACCGCGTCGAGCGCGAGCTGGTGCCCCATGTGCGCAGCGCATTGGCTGCCCCATTGTCCGTGCCCTTCTTTTACCGAAATGTGAACTAAAGGCCGACAGGTTTTGACATTGCCTTGCGTCGGAGCTCTGTGTCCAACTGTTGGTCGCCTAGGGCACACGTGCTCTTGTGTTGGTGGCGATTTCAAATGGCCTGTGCTAGAGATAGGCTCGCCATTTTTTCACGGCAAGAAATTCGTTTACGTAGGTCAATAGCTTCCGGTTCTGATGCCCAATGCCTTGCTCATGTAAGCCACAGGGTGACCGTCCTGCACGAGCACCACGCCCATGCCCGTGTCACAGGCGTCCGTCTAGATGGCAAACGGCCGGGAGAAGTCCGACAGAGGGAGCATGGGCGTCCGAGCCGTGGCTTGCTTAAGGAGATCGAACGTCTCCTGGGTTCGCTCGTCCCAATTGAAGCCCTTCTTGGTCAGGAGGTGAGTAAGGACACCATAGCTGGGGACGAATTTCCGATAGTACTCGGTGAGCCCGAGTAATCCCGAAGCTCCGTGGCGGTGGTTGGTGTTGAAGTGTATGTGTGGATTGCCTAGCCCTTTCCATCAGTTTGGGCTTTTGGTTGTGTTGGCTAGTGTATGAAGCTTAACATGGTATCAGAGCCTAAGGTCTTGAGTTCAAATCATGGCTTCCGCAATTTATCCAAAATTTGTGGTTCCCCCCTTTGTGTCCACATATAGGCCTCCTGAGCCATACCTCTGTGTCTATCCACGTGTTGACTTTCCACGTCACACGTGAGAGGGGGTGTTGAAGTGTATATGTGGATTGCCTAGCCCTTTCCATCAGTTCAGGCTTTTGGTTGTGTTGGCTAGTGTATGAAGCTTAACATGGTATCAGAGCCTAAGGTCTTGAGTTCAAATCATGGCTTCCGCAATTTATCCAAAATTTGCGGTTTCCCCCTTTGTGTCCACATATAGGCCTCCCGAGCCATACCTCTATGTCTATCCACGTGTTGACTTTCCGCGTCACACGTGAGAGGGGGTGTTGAAGTGTATATGTGGATTGCCTAGCCCTTTCCATCAGTTTGGGTTGTTGGTTGCGTTGACTAGTGCATTAAGCTTAACAGTTGGTACGGGCCAGGCATGCATTGCATTGGTCTTGCTGGCGTCGGTGGCGACTCCATCCTTGGAGATCACATGCACAAGTAGTCGATACTCCGCTGCACAAAAGAGCACTTGAGGCCTTGACGTACAGTTCGTGCTGACAAAGAATGGAGAGCACCATGCTCAAGTATTGCTCATGCTCCTGCAGGTCAGTGTTGAAGACGAGAATGTCGTCGACAAATATGATGACAAACTTACAAATAAACTTGGCAAAGGCCAGTGCTGAAGACGAGGATGTTGTCGAGAAATATGATGACAAGCTTACAGATAAACTTGGCGAAGATGGTGTTCATGAAGCATTGGAACATCGCCGACGCGTTGGTGAGGCCGAAGGGCATCACCCAAAAGTGGAAATGGCCATGATGGGTTTTGAAAGTCGTCTTCTCCTTGTCCTCGACACGCATGCGAATTTGGTGGTAGCCCGCACGGAGGGGTCTACCTAGGAAACATAAGATGCACCCGCGGGCTCGTCGTGGAGTTCTTCGATGACCAGAAGAGGAAATTTGTTCTTGACAGTGATCTTGTTGAGGCGGCGAAAGTCGATGCAGAACCTCCAACTACCGTCTTTCTTCTTGACCAGCAGAACAAGAGCGGCGTACGGGCTCATACTGTGCACGATCACGCCAAACTGGAGCAAGTCTTGAACTTGCTTCGCGATCTCTTCCTTTTGAGGAGGCAAGTATCGGTAGGGTCCAGTGTTGATTGGTGGTATAGAGCGGCGGCACGTGAGCCGTGGCTGGCGGTGTAACCGTCAGATCAGTGATGGTTGTGGCGCCGGGTGGGCGACATGGCACCCGCAGTTGCTGCTGCTGCAGAATCGAGCTCGTGACATCCACTTGGGTGAGGTTGATCTGTTTGGCGAGATTTTTGAGCTCGTGAGAATCCTACTTGTTGTAAGCGAGCTGAGCCTCAACGCGTTGGTCAGCGGTGGTTTGATTCGCGTGGAGGGATGGATGACGGTTTCGAGCAGCTTCTTCAACTGGTCAGTGGTTTCCGCCATGGTCGAGAGGACGTGGTGGGTCTGAGCGAACGGTTTGGATGGGGGTGTTGTCGTCTCGCTCCGAACCAGATCGAACCCCATGCAGGATTTCAAGCGATTCACCGAGATGAACCACACTTAACACGGTGGATGTTACCGACTGGTCAAGACAATTTGACAGCGGCGGCGGCGATCAGAGGAGGTAGAAGAAAAAGAATTGGAAGGCTATGTAATGCCTGATGGATTGGGGATCGAGAGGAGGGGACTAGGTGAGAAGAGAGAGGGACCAAGTGAGGAAGCACGAGAGGGTAAGAGCGAGTAGCCGCAACTTTCTTACTGATAAAACCCTAACTGTGGTTTCACGCACGCTTAAGTAGCTACATGCCCTTGGGCCCTCGCAGGATTACATGGCCCATGGCCCAACTCGTGCGCTGCACTAGCCAATGAGTCCAATGTAGGTTCAGTTTTAGAGACCTGAACTGCAGACGTAGCAGGACGCTCCCCGGTGGCATGCACCGCGACGGTGAGGGTTCAATCCTTTCGTCTTGGATGGACAACAGGCTCATCCACCTGCGCCTCCCACCTCATCACCCCCAAAGCTTGTGACCCGAGGCAGCTAATGTTGCTACGGGGGGCACGCGTGGAGGTCAAATGGTAAGGCAGCGCACGCAACCAACAGCCTGAGCTCGCCGGACAGGCTGCTACTCGTTCAACAAGCTTGTGGTGCTCAATGAGAATGGCAGAAGCGGAGAGATTACTCAGTCCTCACTCGTGTTCCTCCAAGGTTCGCTGGAGCTCATCTATATTGTTCACTCAGAAATCTATTTGTCATTGATGCCATGCATGTGTATAACTGTATATCATATTAAATGTTGATCTAAGCCTAATTCAAAGCATATGAAAAAGGTAGGCGTGTCAAATAAATTTCTCCTAGAGGATTAATAACAACTCTTGAATAAGCGGGTGTGGCATATGATGACATATGAGACATGAGGCTCATTGCTGTTATACAACGCTCAACTTGCCATTATAATGTGTAAATCCAATCAGTTCTCTGTGTAAAATAATTAACTTGGTACCAAGAGAGTTGAGGTGTGTGTAAAATCATAATATAGTTTGTACCATATCTGGCGAAGCAGCATAACTAAGTTAGCTGTGATGGGAGGAAATAAACTAATAATTGTCAATGTTATTACTGACCAAGTTGCCCTTCATGTAAGTCTTTAAAACACTCAATATTTGGGTGTAAAAATATTGCATTAATATTATTTTGTTGCCCGTAGCAAAGCACAGGCATTTAGCTAGTGAACATCTTAATCCTGTTGCACTTGAGAGGGGCCGTCCTGTGCCAAATAGCATCAGCCACGCGTTGCATTCGCGAAATACATATTGTAAACAGATTTGGTTGAGAACGACCCATTATTTTCCTGGGAAATACAATGCAGTCGCATCTTCAAAGGATGAGGGGAGGGACAACGTAGAATTACCTCAAAAATGACAGATTGGGTTTCCTTGTCTTCAACAATCAGTTCAAATGTTTCATTCCATTCAGGATTTAGGTTGTCATCTATGACTTTTGTTTTGACCTTGAACATGGGACGCACATACAGGGTCACGTAGGGATCAGATTTACCAATCAACTCCTTGTTCTTCAGAGATGTTGCTTTTACTACAGTAACAGAAAGTTTTCCCTCAGGTTTAAGCTCCAGCTCACTGCAGAGAAAGTAAGTACAACAGTGGAAAATCAAAGAGTTAAAACTCAGTAAATGCCAACAGGATCTTAGACGTATACAAGGAAAGCTTCAAAAGAAATATGCGCAAAGGAGAACAATCAGAAATCCTTATAAGCTAGTCAAAGAAATCAAACCAAGAAATTATGTACTTGTGTCGCAATGTGTGTGCATAAAATGTTTTGCCGTATGAAATACATGTTGGATTGTGCAAAGAATATCTAGAGATGAAGAACAGCAAAGGCATTTCTGGGCACCAGGCAGCCCAGGTCATGGCTCGGGACGTAGAAACAATTCCTTGCCTATATTTTAGATGATACCACGTTTGGCCCTGGGCGCAGCCCATTACCTTGCCTTCTGGCTGGGCCTTCAGCAGTCAGTCCGGGGTGTCCACAATTCCTGGCTACGCCGTTGAAGAACAGTACTTAGTGTCTATTACAGGGGGTGCATTTGAATGAGAACGCTAGATGAAATGATGCTCCGAAATAAAATTTTAAGAACTTCATGGCTGTTGCCCAATCAAACTTACTGGATGGTAGCATGCTAATATATGGCCACACACACTGGATCGACTGGATAACAAAACTCTTGAGCACATCGGCCATAGTTGCCAACTGTTGAATCGGGACAGAGATGGCGGCTTGCACGCCTGTCACCACTTTGGCAATGGCGTCCTGCTTGAGATGGATAGCATGGACATCCTTGCGCAGATCCTCCATGTCACCTTTAAGTTCTGTCGTGTCTTCTCGATTTTGCAACACATCGCCGTTCATAGCAAGAAAATTAGGTATGTCACCTTCATCCACGCACATCTTCGCGCGCCCCATCCTGATCCCGGAGTGTCAGAGGAATTTTACAACCGGTTGCAGAAACCCGATCTGAAGCTCTGGACCCTTCGGGCACCGATGAATCTCGCCGTCACTGTGCAACACCACCCGCTGTAGGACCAGGGATTTTAGCACCGAAATGATGTGTTCCGGCAACCAGTCCTGCACCACGAGCTGTTGCTGAATGGGTCTACCGCCGCCAGCGCCGCCAACACCACCGCAAGAGAGGGTGTGGAAGGTGGGAAATTACTTGCCTCACGCAGAACACTACGCCACCGAGGAGCCACCAGGCTCATGATACCAATTGTCACGCGCCATAACTAGATCGAGGTCGACTTGGGGGAAAGCTAGGGTTCGTAACTTGAGCACGAGAGTATAAGCATCAAATGTTATATGCTATATTAGCTGTAAAGTGTTTGGTAGAAAGAATTCTCAGAAATGGCATACGGTTACAAAGGAGAGGGCTGGCTTAAGAAGCTCAGCTGGCAAGGGAGGAAAGTAAATAGTGACGACAAGGTGAAACGATACAGTAAAGGTAAATAACGATTCGGTAGATGCGAGCAGGGCGAGCCATCGGATCTTATCGCGTTCTTCAATCCTAGCCGTCCACTTGCTGAAGATTAGAACACCCAGAACTGAATGTCTTGCAGCCTGACACCCTCCGCCCCCCTTCAACTGTGAGGCTTAACCCGGAAGCTGCCTCTGGAGGCGGCAAGGAGAGGAGATGAGGAGGGGGCGGCGGCTGCCATCTAGGGTTTGCCCCCCAGCCCCAGGTCACCTGGAGGGGAGGGGGGGGGGGGGGAGGGGGGCTAATAGCTGGAAGCTAATATATCAAATATTTCTACAGTTCCACATCCCAGGCTATTGTCTCATCTTTGTCCTAAGATCCCTCCCTCATTCAGAGGTACAGGGGTCTCTGTCTGGCTCACCTCTGTCTTATCTTTCTCCAACCATGGTTCATAACAGAACTAAGGTTCATACGAGACATACCACTGCAAAACTACCTGCCTATAAATATGTCACCTCCCACTGCAAAGCAGTTAGTTTTACACAACCTTGCAGTCGCAATTTCATCCACATGATTTTCCAGTGGCACACACACAGTGTAGCTGGGGAGCAGGGATCCATTGACCTTCGCAGCAGTGAAATGAAGAAAACTCACCTTGTGTCAACATTGACGCCAAGTGGAACAACAAGCCTGTGTGGCCACTGGAGCATGTCATTGACAATTGAATTGACAGTATCCTAATTGAACGAAGAAGAATCAGCTCTAACATAATCTGTTAGTAGAATCTCGATGTTCAAAAAAAAATTCAAATCATCTTACATCAATCATATCAGAAAGTCCTGGAATAGCAGTCAGACTACCCCCAACAGCCTTCAATGTGTACTGTATTTTAGGCTCTGGCTGAAGCACAAAGAAACCCAATAAACGATTATACAGGAAATGCGCATCTTTGATAATGCAAAAGGTTCCATGCATCAGGAATGCCATTTATAACTTTTCTTGTGAAATGTTGTCGACACAAATATTACATCTAAAAACCTTTCAACTATAGCAGGAGCTTCATAGCATGAATCTTCGTTACCAAATTGTCTCATGGAAATGCCACCAGGATCAACACATCAGACTGGTGGTACCAAAGTTGCCATATAAAAAAACTGGCAGTGTCTAAACTGCTACCATGATATACTGCAAGAAATAGGTTCTCTTTGTGGGTTAAATGTTTTTTTTTACCAGGGTGGGTCAAATGTTAAAGCCTTCCCAGGTTAAACTATGTTTTGGATCCATTCTGAGGTAAGCACTGGGACTATTGCTGCAGGGGAAACAAACTACTACCAATAAGTGCAAGGAAATGAAGCAAATAAATCTTCTCCAAGAAATTCCAATTTTATGTCATCTTAATTACGAAGCAGTCCACAGTTAATAAAAGAGTAGACACTCTGCTTTTGTTGTCCAGTGTGTAAGTTGAAAACTCATCTCAGTTAACATTATACTCTTTTTCTTCCTATCTTCAATTCAAAATCAGATGTTCTCTTGTGTGAAGCTACGAATAAAAATATACTGAAGAAATTGCCAGTTTTTGTATATTTTTCTCATACAAAAACTGCTTAGTAGTAGATACATGCCTCTGCGAGGAGAGCAACGACAACAGCAGAGATGCAGGGAATCTCTTCTGATAGTTGAAATACGACACGAACAACGGTAAAGACCTGGAGATCCTTGAGCTGAGAGATGGTTCACAAAAAAGTATAATTAATAAGAACTCACTCCTACAAGGTTAACCACAGTAAAGACAGAGAAACAGTCAAAACCTGAATAGGCAGTGATGCAACTCGAGCATCAACAGCAAGGATTATGCTTGGATCACCACCCCAACGGAAATCTATATCCATTATGATTTGGCCTGGCTGAAGATTTTGGATACGGATGCCTTCACAAAAAATAACAACGCATGATATCTTTCAGTCATACTCCCTCCATTCCACAATGTAGTGCTTCCTCTATCCACGTGTTTCAACTTTGACCGTAAATTTAACTACCAAGACCGATTGCGGCGGGAGCAAAAATTATATCAGTGAATTCGTATTCGAAAGAAGTTTTCAATTATATAATTTTTTCTCCTGCCGCAGTTGGTCTCGTTGGTTAAATTTATGGTCAAAGTTGAACCTCGGGAAGCGCGGGCGCACTATATTTTGGAATGGAGGGAGTACTTATTTAGTACAGAAGCAACGAGATTAAAATTTAGCTTAGTGTGGTATGAGTAAACGTGGAACGTGAACTCATATAAATATAAACATGAAAGAAAAATAAGGTCATTAACATCACAACTGGCCGGAATCAGAGTAATAATCTCAACTGAAGAACAACTAAAAATTGCATCCCAAATGCACCAGTATCTCATACCAAGGTTTCTTAACATGGTCCCTCTTACATCCTCATTTCACATGAGAGGCAAGAGTATATAATAGATCTGAGCCGTTGCTTCCATTAAGTAGTGGGTCTGAGTAACTCTTACCTTCTTACCTCCCATGTGAAAAGAGGAGGTAAGAGGGACCATGTTAAAATTGCTTTTACCGAGGTAACATTTTTCTTTGCTGACCATAAGTTAAAACGGGTGGAACAGCATTCTTGATTCAGGGCCTAGCGCAGCAAGTATGAAGGGGGGGGGGGGGGGGGGGGGATGTTTGTTACTGAATAGGGGACAAGCATCTATCTTGCCAAGAGTGAACTCAAGAGATTGTAGAGAGGTTTGAGGTAAGAAATGCGGTTGGTATATTTTATGAGTTTAATCATTTGAGGCAAAGAGGAAGCCTACAAGAGTACAAGTTGCGCAGAATTGCCTGAATTGCAGGCTGCCTTCTTGAGGTGCAAACCTTATTACGACGACTGTTAAGTTATATACCATGCATAGATGTTAGGCAATCTCTCACCTTACCTCTCTAGCCCATTCTGTTAATATTCGGTTGTTCTGATTGACTATTCTTGCCTTGCAAGGCACCTTGTACAAGCTATACAAACATACGAGAACTGGACGCCCCAAATCCCTTCTCCTTTGCATGGTATCGGCCACAGACTGATCCTACCTCCAGCTATGCCTCTCCCGATCCAATCTCCCATGACCACCATAAACACCTCAGACGACTCAGTATGCATGTAGAAACCGTTTCGTTTGGGTGGATTTCATGCCGCCGCAGCACCCCGACTCGCTAGTGGATCTCACGCCACCGCAGCCTAGCCTCCCCCATTCCCTTTGGTTCCTCGCTGCCGCCAGAGACTGGTGCCAGAGGCAAGCCCGGGGTGCAGCCAAGGAAGGTGGCGATGGGGAGCATGTTGTGCGCTCGGGGGTAGGCTCCTGGATCAATTGGGGCACTGCTTGGCTCGGCGGGTGGTGTCTGATCTAGATCAGGACACCTCCATTCCTTCCCCTGCTCTCCGGTGTGATTCGTATGGATCTGGGTCGCAACACTTGCCGGTCCTCGATGCGAATGTTGCTGGATGTGGGGATGAGAAATCCCTCACCAGCACTGGTCAGCCGCGACGGCAGCCACACCCAAGGGCGCTGTTTTTCCTCCATGGAGACGTTCGTCAGTTCTGCTACTACCTCCATCCCATCATTTGTCTCTCAGATGAAAGCCCTAACTGCGGCGGGCAAGGACGGCGCCTTCGGAGTCGTTCCCTTCTTGAAGGCGCCGCCTTGGGAGATAGGTTGCTCGTGGACACCATTGGGTTGGCATTGGTGGCGATCTGGATCAGGAGGTGGTGCGGTGTGGCATCTACCGCGTCAGTGACGCGGTCTCGGCGGCCTGGCGCAGCGGGGTCTCGATGATGGGCGTGTGTTGATGGACGCGCGCAGGGTCGTGGCATTGTTTGGTGTCGTGGTGGCGTCGACGGCGGTTGGGCCTGGCAAGGTTAATGCATTGATCTCTCTAGAAATTGGGATGGCAGAAGATGGAGCGTGCGCATACGGTGCACGCTGAGGGTCTGCTAGAACGGTTGGTGATCTCTGCTCGCCGTGGGGCGGCTTGGTGGGGCCACCGGATTAGATGGTGCATGGTAAGGGCACATCATCAAACTAGTAGGTGTAGCGACTCTGCTAGAACGGTTGGTGATCTCTGCTCGCCGTGGGGCGGCTTGGTGGGGCCACCGGATTAGATGGTGTGTGGTAAGGGCACATCATCAAACTAGTAGGTGTAGCGACTTTGATCCCCAGGAAGGTGGTTTTGGGTTGATCCATGTATTTATTTTGTCAAACTATGTTGAATAATACAATAAAGATGGATGTGTGCGTTGCTCGATGCAGAGGCTGGGGGTTATCCTCCTTTTCAAAAACAAAAACCATGAACACCTCATTTACCATGGGTGTGCTGTCCTCGCCCGCCCGGCTCTACGCAACGACCGCGGCACTCTCCTCCGCCATGGTCCCGGCTACATCGTCGGCCTCACTCGCCGTCAATGTCCCCGACATCCTCTACCTCGAGGCCTCCACTTCTCGAAGTGGAGCATGCTCATCAACGTCCTTTTCGGCAAGTACGAGCTCACCAGTCATGTCTATGATGACACCCTGGCTGCCGAACTTCTCCAAGGTTGTATGGCCCCATCATCAAGGATGTCTTCGACATCATCATGGTGGAGAACCAACCGCCCATGAGGCATAGACGCTCACCCACGCCTTCTAAGTCGGGGCGGAGTTGTGTGTTCTCACCCAAGGCAATCTCACCATCACCGCCTAGTGTCATCTCCTTAAGTCGTTCTATGAAACACTTCTAGACGTCAGGCAACCCATGACCGACCAGACGCTCATGCAGGACTACCTATGTGGCCTCAACTCACGCTTTGCTGACGTCTCGACCCTTGTCACCGTTTAGGTTCCCTTCCCTACCTTCATGCAAACCAGGTCGCTCCTCCTGCTATGAGAGACACAGCTCCTCCACACCGGCTAGTCGGCACCACAAACAGCTCTCTACGCCAACTATGAGTATGGCGCCATTAGCGACTACAACAACGACCAGAACTCCAGCACAGAAACCACCTTAAGAAAAAGACTACCTTAAGAAAAAGACTGACAACGACAACTTATGTGGCAACGGTGGTGACCGCACCCCAGCAGCAGCAGCCGATGCAACACCGACTCGCGCATCTCCCCGGTGGGCGTTAGCCCCTAGCTCAACGATTGAGGTCAGCACAACCTCCCAAGGTATGTACACTGAGCCGTTCAGCTGACAGTCGTAGATAAGCTCACTTCCTTTTCTCCTTTCTCCCCTCATGATCTCATCTCCTCTAATCCTCCCCTCCAGATGGATCCTTCTACTCAACCTACCAACCTAAGGGCACAATTGTGGAGCCATGTTACAGTTATAGAGAAATCAGTTGTTGTTCCTAGCTTCTATACACTTTTTTGGAGAATTAAGAAAATAGTAAAACATATCCCCGTATTGGTGCTTTTCCAAAATGGTGAATTTACGTATCCGTATCAGCCCGATATTGATACACATATCTGTATCAGTGCATTCTAGATACTAGAGAATCCGAAAAACAAAAAATGAGACCTTCGATCTTTGGCGAGACATTTCCAAGAGAGAATTTGTTGAACTTCAGAGATTTTATTCCTGGAGGTCGATAATCATCTAGCAGGGGTTCAACAGATTCCTTAACAACTGCAGTTGCAGCCTAAACCAAAAGAGAAATATAGTTAGTACTTAGTAGTACACACATGGCATATAGACATTACTGTAGAATAAAAAACAGAAAAAAAAAACCTTAGGTGCACAGGAATACGGGGTTGTATTAAAACAAAGAATACAACCATTCGTCTTGATCAACACATTCATGCTATTTACCAGTGGCCAGAAGGAAACGGCTTAGGACACCATTTCACTTTGTGGAAACTATAAATATTTGAAGTATATTATTTTGACATAGTATCCATACATACAAATATGATAATTGGTGTGACCAGCACCAAAGTTGAATCTCCAAACAACATTTAATAGGCTCTTAATAGCATAGAAGGTGCTATGTTCATGACCGTGATCATCAAGTCTAGGATGCAAAGATTGAATAAAGAAGGGATACTCCAAATGCCAAAATCATTTTGTTACACTCAGTAAATCTTCGCGGTGCAGCAACAAAAGTGAGAGAAAATTTCAAGCTGTTTTGTGCTAGTAATAGGAAGTTAACAACATAATCAACATAACCAAAAAGAATATCAAACATACCCCATGAAATGCCAGGACTGGAATGCACAGAAAATTAAAGAACAACCAGTCTGTAGTTCAACAGCTTGCTGAAACAACATACACTAAGGGACCGAAATTGCTATAAAGGGACACCACATGTCCGTTACTAGCAAGCAGGATTTTCCAATTGGCAAAGTATTTTATCATTTACGTTACTCTAAATTTTCTTAAGAGCCAAAAGAAAATCTTACTTGTGAAACAAAAGGCCAAAGTTTGCTGAGATGCTTGTTCAGCCATTTCACCTGTGGGGACAAAAAATGTAGGCAGAATATCCATTGATCATGTTGAGAAATGAAGTAAGCATGAACAGTTTCTCATAAACTAGCTGCGCGTACAAAATTTACTAAGCAGAAGATGATAGAAGCTCCACCTCACAGAAATGTCCTCGTCTTTAGGCAAATACAAACCAACAATTCTTGAGCTTTAAAATATTACCCCTTCATGTAATTACTGCATGTTAGCCTATCATGGTATATTACTTTATTAAAAGTCTTTCTATTTGGGCATCATTGAGTGAGTCAGTGAGACGATCTAGCTGTCGATCCAGATACGTTTGATGTAAGATCCTTACGTTCCTTCTTTTTCTCCTCTTCTTGAGCTCCATCAAGAGATTTGATCATGTTCACTAGACGGATTTATTAGTGCCCTCATGGAGGCAGTAGCAAGGTCGGTTGTAGGCATGCAGGCAGTAGCAAGGTCGGTTGTAGGCATGGAGGCACAGCGCACCATCAGCCATGGGCGGCAAGTGATGATGGCCTAAGAAAGGAGTGGATATTAGAGTGGGCAGGGCAGCACCGGCATGTGTAGGCATTGTACGAGACGTGGTATGGTAGTGCAAGGAGGTGGTGCGGTGCGGTCAAGGTTTTTGTGCCGCGGAGTCACGTCGAGTCACGATGCCTCCAGCTCAGTGATTAGCCTGATCTTGTCAGTGATTAGTCACCATTAATCGCCTGGTCACAACCTTTTGCTGCACCGGCTCGGCGATTAGTCGGCATCTAGTGGGCGAGTAAAAAAGCTTGGGTGTGCACTCAGTCCCAGGTGGTGGGAGAGTTCTATGCAAATGCATAGAAGAGAAAGGGGGAGTGGTGAGGTGGTAGGAGGATGATGCCTCGGGGGGAGAAGATGGGCAAGGGATTGAAGAGGACTCGGAAGAGAAGGAGATCCAAAGATGCGGAAGAAGTTGAATTTGACAGGGCGCCCAAACCTTCAGTGATTCAGACATCTGACACCTTTTTCGAAAAGGAGATTGAAACTCCGGCCTCTGCATCAATGTGATACTCCCTCTGATTTGAAAAGTCAAACTTTGACCAAGTTTATAGAGAAAACTATTTGTATCTACAGTACAAAATACATAAAATATGGAACTACATGTTATGATGAATCTAATGATATATGTTTGGCATTCCATATTTGTGAGGTTTGACTTTCAAAACATCTGTATGCGCACGTTATGGAATGGAGGGAGTACATAATATCTAACAGGCTTCAATAGTAATTCATCGAGGTCATCAAACAAGAAAATCGTACCAGACCTGCCTAGGTCCACCTACACTTGCATCTCGAGATGCCTACATGTACATATAACTTAAGTGAAGAAAAAACCTTTCCAAGACAGACATTCCAAGTACTACAGTCTACCACTCGTGAATCCAGTGGTCAAGTCCGTGAATTCTAGTTTCTCTTGTATGTAGTCCCTCTGTAAAGAAATATAAGAGTGTTTAGATCACCAAAATAGTGATCTAAATGCTCTTATATTTCTTTACGGAGGGAGTAGTTAACAAACACACGACTAAAATCGCACTAAAGACAAATCAGTTGAACTAGTGCTAACCTGCTCATACTGTGGGAAGGATATCCACTCGGGGAAATTGTCGCCGCAGAGCTTCTTGAGGTCCTCCCTGCCAAGAGACCCAAGGACCTTGATATCCGCAGCCTGTAAATGTTCGCTTCACAAATAAATGAAAAGTCGCAACCGCAAAACGAGCTTCGCAGTACGCCTAGCAGTAACCGCGAGCAATCCAACTGGAGTGGCAAGAGGATTGAAGATGGCGCTGGCGCGCGTGAGACCGGCCGAACCTTGGCGACGCGCTTCCTGCTGCGCCGCTGCATCACGCGGCTCCACCCGGCCATGATCACGACGCCGACCACCAACCCCATCACCACCCCCGAGATGAACCCCATCGTCGAAGACACCTGAGAGACTTGGCCGCTCGCCCGCCGCCGGCTACCTCCTCTTCACCTGTGCTCTAGATTCGATCGAGGAATCGGGGTTTACGAGGGGTGGGGCGGGGGTGGGAGGTAATTGCGGCCGTCGGTGGTTGCTAATTAAGGATTATACGCTCGGAGCAGCGGTGAAATAAGTCAACTTGTTGGAGAGGAAATGGATCGGTTTGATTAGGACAAACGGCAACTATCGCACGGAGTGACGAGGGCCGGTCCGCCGGAGCGGAATCCGAGGCTGCCTTCGCCCCTTTAGCCTGTTTGGTTCAGTTTTTATCAATGGATTCCGCTGTCACGCAGCAGAATCTGAATCAAAAAACAAATCCAGCAGAATCCGATTTCAAAAATCCATTATCAAAATCTGAACCAAAAGCGGAAACAGCCTAGGACGTGTTTTCCAAAATCTGATTTCGCTGCGAGCCAAAATCTGAAAAAAACTGTATCAGTTGGTTTGCTTTTAGAAATCCACAGCCGAACCAAACAGGGCCAATTGTCTCCTACGACTACTCATAGTGGGAGTAAGAGCAACTCCAATGGGGCGACCCATTTCGTCTGCCCGCATCCGTTTGGGTCGACGCGGACAAAAGTGGGCCCAAGGCGTCGACCCAAACTCAAATCGTGTCCGCCTGGCGTCCGCGTCGACCCATTTCTGGCCCAAAATTGCGCTTGGTATGCGTCGGCGCGGAGGCGAAGTGGACACGCCGCGCGTCTCCTCGCCGTCCGTCGCGTCCCCACTTGGCGGTCACCCAACCGCCACCGGTCGTCTTATTTATGACGACCACCGACAGCGGGTCCACGCGTCAGCCAGTGGAAGCGTCTTTTTTTAACCACGCGTGCGGCGGGGTCGGCCTCATCCACTTCTGTCGTCCACATCTGACCCCCCCCCACCACCACCACTCCCTTTGCTTCCTCGCCGGCGACCGCAAACCCTAGCCATGGGCCTCTTCGGCAGCAACAATGGCAAGGGCAAGGGCACCCCCAGCGCCTCGTCCTCCCGTGCTCCCCTTCCCCCTCCTCCTCCAGCGGCGACGCGTTTCCGCTCTGGTCGCCAGTGCCTGCACATCCCGGTGCACCAAGCGCGGTGGCACTGGGAGTACAGGCAGCCATTGTTGTACCCCGATGTCACGCTGTCGCTCCCCGCCTCCACCCACTTGGGCGACGCGTAAGCGCTCCCCGCCTCCACTCACTTGGCCAGAGAAGGCCTATTCGTGGACGGGTCAGTACCGCGAGTGGGTGAGCGTGCCTCCCGTCCACTTCGCCGCGACGCCGGAGGAGGAGGCGATGAAGGAAATATGCCCTAGAGACAATAATAAAGTTATTATTTATTTCCTTATATCATGATAAATATTTATTATTCATGCTAGAATTGTATTAACCAAAAACATAATACATGTGTGAATACATAGACAAACAGAATGTCACTAGTATGCCTCTACTTGACTAGCTCATTAATCAAAGATGGTTAAGTTTCCTAACCATAGACATGAGTTGTCATTTGATTAACGGGATCACATCATTGGGAGAATGATGTGATTGACTTGACCCATTTCGTTAGCATAGCAATTGATCGTTTAGTTTGTTGCTATTGCTTTCCTCATGACTTATACATGTTCCTATGACTATGAAATTATGCAACTCCCGTTTACCGGAGGAACACTTTGTGTGCTACCAAACGTCACAATGTAACTGGGTGATTATAAAGGTGCTCTACAGGTGTATCCGAACGTACTTGTTGGGTTGGTGTATTTCGAGATTAGGATTTGTCACTCCGATTGTCGGAGAGGTATCTCTGGGCCCTCTCAGTAATGCACATCACTTAAGCCTTGCAAGCATTGCAACTAATGAGTTAGTTGCGGGATGATGTATTACAGAACGAGTAAAGAGACTTGCCGGTAACGAGATTGAACTAGGTATTGAGATACCGACGATCGAATCTCGGGCAAGTAACATACCGATGACAAAGGGAACAACGTGTGTTGTTATGCGGTCTGACCGATAAAGATCTTCATAGAATATGTAGGAACCAATATGAGCATCCAGGTTCCGATATTGGTTATTGACCGGAGACGTGTCTCGGTCATGTCTACATAGTTCTCGAACCCGTGGGGTCTGCACGCTTAACGCTACGATGACAGTTATATTATGAGTTTTATGTTTTGATGTACCGAAGGTTGTTCGGAGTCCCGGATATGATCACGGACATGACGAGGAGTCTCAAAATGGTCGAGACATGAAGATTGATATATTGGAAGCCTATGTTTGAATATCGGAAGTGTTCCGGGTGAAATCGGAATTTTACCGGAGTACCGGGAGGTTACCGGAAGCCCCCGGGGGCTTAATGGGCCTTAGTGGAAAAGGAGGGAAGCCAAGGAAGTGTGGGGCGCGCCCCCCCCAAGGCCCAAACCGAATTGGTTTAGGGCAAGGGGGCCGGCCCCCCTCTTTCCTTCTTCCCCCCTCCCAAGTCCTAATCCAACTAGGAAAGGGAAGGGAGTCCTACTCCCAGTGGGAGTAGGACTCCTCCTGGCGCGCTGATGTCTACTACACAACCTTCTTCTTGTAGACGTTGTTGGGCCTGCAAGTGCACAGGTTTGTAGGACAGTAGCAAGTTTCCCTCAAGTAGATGACCTAAGATTTATCAATCCGCGAGAGGCGTAGGAGGAAGATGGTCTCTCTCAAACAACCCTGCAACCAAATAACAAAAAGTCTCTTGTGTCCCCAACACACCCAATACAACGGTAAATTGTATAGGTGCACTAGTTCGGCGAAGAGATGGTGATACAAGTGCAATATGGATGGTAGATATGGGTTTTTGTAATCTGAAAATATAAAAACAGCAAGTTAGCGAGCGGTAAAAGTGAGCGTAAACGGTATTTCAATGATAGGAAACAAGGCCTAGGGTTCATACTTTCACTAGTGTAAGTTCTCTCAACAATAATAACATAGATAGATCATATGACAAGCCCTCAACATGCGACAAAGAGTCACTCCAAAGCCACTAATAGCGGAGAACAAACGTAGAGATTATGGTCGGGTACGAAACCACCACAAAGCTATTCTTTCGGATCAATCTATAAAAGAGTTCGTACTGGAATAACACCTTAAGATACAAATCAACCAAAACCCTAATGTCACCTAGATACTCCATTGTCACCTCAAGTATCCGTGGGCATGATTATACGATATGCATCACACAATCTCAGATTTATCCAACCAACATAAAAGTACTTCAAAGAGTGCCCCAAAGTTTCTACCGGAGAATCAAGAACGTGTGCCAACCCCTATGCATAGGTTCCCAATGTCACGAAACCCGCAAGTTGATCACCAAGACATACATCAAGTGTTCTCATAAAGACTCAATCCGATAAGATAACTTCAAAGGGGAAACTCAATTCATCACAAGAGAGTAGAGGGGGAGAAACATCATAAGATCCAACTACAATAGCAAAGCTCGGGATACATCAAGATCATGCCATAGAGGGAACATGAGAGAGAACACGAGAGAGAGAGATCAAACACATAGCTACTGGTACATACCCTTAGCCCCGAGGGTGAACTACTCCCTCCTCGTCATGGATAGCGCCGGGATGATGAAGATGGCCACCGGAGATGGATCCCCCTCCGGCAGGGTACCGGAAAGGGGTCCCGATTGGTTTTTCATGGCTCTGGAGGCTTGCGGCGGCGGAACTCCCGATCTAGGTTCTGTTCTGAAAGTTTTAGGGTGCGTAGGTATATATGGGTGAAAGGAGTACGTCGGTGGAGCTACGGGGGCCCCACGAGGCAGGGGGACGCGCCCAGAGGGAGGGTGTGCCCCCCACCCTCGTGAGCACCTCCTGTATCTTCTGACATGGAGTCCAAGTCCATCAGGTGGGTTTCCTTCCAAAAATAACTTCTCCAGTTGATTTTGTTCCGTTTTGACTCCGTCTGATATTCATTTTCCTCGAAATACTGAAATAGGCATAAAACAGCAAATCTGGGTTGGGCCTCCGGTTAATAGGTTAGTCCCAAAAATAATATAAAAGTGGAAAATAAAGCCCAATATAGTCCAAAACAGTAGATAAAGTAGCATGGAGCAATCAAAAATTATAGATACATTGGAGACGTATCACGCGCCTATGCCCTGGCCGGCCGCACCCCCCCTTGCTCCTTTATATATAGGGGCAGGGGACACCCTAGAGACACAACATTAGATCATTGATCTCTTAGCCGTGTGCGGTGCCTCCCTCCACTATAGTCCACCTCGATAATAGTGTAGCGGTACTTAGGCGAAGCCCTGCGTCGGTAGAACATCAATATCGTCACCACGCCGTCGTGCTGACGAACTCTCCCTCAATACTCGGCTGGATCGGAGTTCGAGGGACGTCATCGGGTTGAACATGTGCTGAACTCGGAGGTGCCGTACGTTCGGTACTTGATCGGTCGGATCGTGAAGACGTACGACTACATCAACCGCGTTGTGCTAACGCTTCCGCTTTCGGTCTACGAGGGTACGTGGACAACACTCTCCCCTCTCATTGCTATGCATCACCATGATCTTGCGTGTGCGTAGGAAATTTTTGAAATTACTACGTTCCCTAACAGTGGCATCCGAGCCAGGTTTTATGCGTAGATGTCATATGCACGAGTAGAACACAAGTGAGTTGTGGGCGATATAAGTCATACTGCTTACCAGCATGTCATACTTTGGTTCGGCGGTATTGTTGGATGAAGCGGCCCGGACCGACATTACGTGTACGCTTACGCGAGACTGGTTCTACCGACGTGCTTTGCACACAGGTGGCTGGCGGGTGTCAGTTTCTTCAACTTTAGTTGAATCGAGTGTGGCTAGGCCCGGTCCTTGCAAAGGTTAAAACAGCATCAACTTGACAAACTATCGTTGTGGTTTTGATGCGTAGGTAAGAACGGTTCTTGCTAAGCCCATAGCAGCCACGTAAAACTTGCAACGACAAAGTAGAGGACGTCTAACTTATTTTTGCAGGGCATGTTGTGATGTGATATGGTCAAGACATGATGCTGATTTTTATTGTATGAGATGATCATGTTTTGTAACCGAAGTTTTCGGCAACTGGCAGGAGCCATATGGTTGTCGCTTTATTGTATGCAATGCAATCGCCCTGTAATGCTTTACTTTATCACTAAGCGGGAGCGATAGTCGTGGGAGCATAAGATTGGCGAGACGACAACGATGCTACGATGGAGATCAAGGTGTCGCGCCGGTGACGATGGTGATCATGACAGTGCTTCGGAGATGGAGATCACAAGCACAAGATTATGATGGCCATATCATATCACTTATATTGATTGCATGTGATGTTTATCTTTTATGCATCTTATCTTGCTTTGATTGACGGTAGCATTATAAGATGATCCCTCACTAAATTATCAAAGTATAAGTGTTCTCCCTGGGTATGCACCGTTGCAAAAGTTCTTCGTGCTGAGACACCACATGATGATCGGGTGTGATAGGCTCTAGGTTCAAATACAACGGGTGCAAATCAGTTGCACACGCGGAATACTCAGGTTAAACTTGACGAGCCTAGCATATAACAGATATGGCCTCGGAAGACGGAGACCGAAAGGTCGAGCGTGAATCATATAGTAGATATGATCAACATAGTGATGTTCACCATTGAAACTACTCCATCTCACGTGATGATCGGACATGGTTTAGTTGATTTGGATCATGTGATCACTTAGAGGATTAGAGGGATGTCTATCTAAGTGGGAGTTCTTAAGTAATATGATTAATTGAACTTAAATTTATCATGAACTTAGTACCTGATAGTATCTTGCTTGTCTATGTTGATTGTAGATAGATGGCCCGTGTTGTTGTTCCGTTGAATTTTAATGCGTTCCTTGAGAAAGCAAAGTTGAACGATGATGGTAGCAATTACACGGACTGGGTCCGTAACTTGAGGATTATCCTCATTGCTGCATAGAAGACTTACGTCCTGGAAGCACCGCTGAGTGCCAGGCCTGCTGCTGATGCAACTGACGACGCTAAGAACGTCTGGCAGAGCAAAGCTGATGACTACTCGATAGTTCAGTGTGCCATACTTTACGGCTTAGAACCGGGACTTCAACGACGTTTTGAACGTCATGGAGCATATGAGATGTTCTAGGAGTTGAAGTTAATATTTCAAGCAAATTCCCGTATTGAGATATATGAAGTCTCCAATAAGTTCTATAGCTGCAAGATGGAGGAGAATAGTTCTGTCAGTGAACATATACTCACAATGTCTGGGTACCATAATCACTTGACTCAACTAGGAGTTAATCTTCCGGTTGATAGTGTCATTGACAGAGTTCTTCAATCACTGCCACCAAGCTACAAGAGCTTCGTGATGAACTATAATATGCAAGGGATGAATAAAAGAATTCCCGAGCTCTTCGCAATGCTAAAGGCTGCGGAGGTAGAAATCAAGAAGGAGCATCAAGTGTTGATGGTCAACAAGACCACTAGTTTCAAGAAAAAGGGCAAAGGGAAGAAGAAGGGGAACTTCAAGAAGAACAACAAGCAAGTTGCTGCTCAAGAGAAGAAACCCAAGTCTGGACCTAAGCCTAAAACTGAGTGCTTCTACTGCAAGTAGACTGGTCACTGGAAGCGGAACTGCCCCAAGTATTTGGCGGATAAGAAGTATGGCAAGGTGAACAAAGATATATGTGATATACATGTTATTAATATGTACCTTACTAATGCTCGCAGTAGCACCTGGGTATTTGATATTGGTTCTGTTGCTAATATTTGCAACTCGAAACAGGGGCTACGGATTAAGCGAAGATTGGCTAAGGATGAGGTGACGATGCGCGTGGGAAATGGTTCCAAAGTCGATGTGATCGCAGTCGGCACGCTAACTCTACATCTACCTTCGGGATTAGTATTAGACCTAAATAATTGTTATTTGGTGCTAGCGTTGAGCATGAACATTATATCTGGATCTTGTTTGATGCGAGATGGTTATTCATTTAAATCAGAGAATAATGGTTGTTCTATTTATATGAGTAATATCTTTTATGGTCATGCACCCGTGAAGAGTGGTCTATTCTTATTGAATCTCGATAGTAGTGACACACATATTCATAATGTTGAACCCAAAAGATGCAGAGTTGATAATGATAGTGCAACTTATTTGTGGCACTGTCGTTTAGGTCATATCGGTGTAAAGCGCATGAAGAAACTCCATACTGCTGGACTTTTGGAACCACTTGATTATGAATCACTTGGTGCTTGCGAACCGTGCCTCATGGGCAAGATGACTAAAACGCCGTTCTCCGGAACTATGGAGAGAGCAACAGATTTGTTGGAAATCATACATACAAATGTATGTGGTCCGATGAATGATGAGGCTCGTGGTGGATATCGTTATTTTCTCACCTTCACAGATGATTTAAGCAGATATGTGTATATCTACTTAATGAAGAAAAACTGAAACATTTGAAAAGTTCAAAGAATTTCAGAGTGAAGTTGAAAATCATCGTAATAAGAAAATAAAGTTTCTACGATCTGATCGTGGAGGAGAATATTTGAGTTATGAGTTTGGTCTACATTTGAAACAATGCGAAATAGTTTCGCAACTCACGCCACCCGGAACACCACAGCGTAATGGTGTGTCCGAACGTCATAATCGTACTTTACTAGATATGGTGCGATCTATGATGTCTCTTACAGATTTACCGCTATCGTTTTGGGGTTATGCTTGAAAGAACATGCGGTGCCCCCATGTTTGGTTTTGGTAATTGATGACAATCTCTATGAACTAATGGTTGCCTTGAGTTATATTTGAAGGTTTTGTCCATAGGATTTTCTTGGAGTACATGTGTTGGTTTCAAGGAGAGTTTGTGTTGACCAAGGTGCTATTAAGGAATTATCCAAAGCTTGGTCATGTGAGAGTTGAGCTTATTGCAAGCATGTCTTGAAGAAAAAGATTGTGTGATCATTCATGTTTACCTTCAAGACATCATCCAAATGAAGAGAGTTGGAAAGATTCAAGGTTGATCAAGACTAAGTCAAGAGTGAATCAAGTTGATCAACTCATAAAGCATAGAAGATGTACCGAGAGGGATCAAGTGATCCCATGGTTTGGTAAGCATTGTCCATTGTGCTTTGTGTACTAACCCATGGTCTATGTGAGAGTTCTACGTGGGGTTAGGTATGTGTTCATGGGCTTGTGTCAAGAGGAAGATATCACTCAACCCATGGAGAGGATGACATCAAGTGGTGATCGTCATCAAGATTGTCGTGTGCAAGTTCAAGCGGATCATCGCGAAGAGATCAAGTGCTTGAAGCTTGCCGTCCATTATGGTGACAATGGACTTGTGAAGATGTGCCGAAGAGTGGCTCACCCATAGTGGACTATGGGGGAGCAATCATCTAGTCTTCATCGAGCCAACACAATCAAGAAAGGTGGTCCAACTTGAGGGAGTCAAGATCGTCATCATCTAGCTCAAGTGGACCATGTGCAAGGCAAAGGTTTGCCCTTGATAGGTTTTCTATTTTACCGGTCTCATGGTGGTAGTTTGGAGACCGGGTTATAGGATCGTTTGCCGTACTATCAAGGGGGGCTCTCAAGTTGGTAGCTTGATCGTATCGTTAGTAGAGAGCTCAAACCATTGCATCCTTGCATCATCTTTCTTGGTTCTTGTTTGGTTCTCTTTGTGAGTCTTATAGCTTATGGTCATCTTGATGACAAGCTTGAGTTCATCGAAAACGGAGTTCGCATGCATCTTCTATGATGTTTTCGGTGTTGGAGGTTTTACCGGTCTTTTCCGAGGAAGGGTTCTCACCATTTTCTTATGGGACTTTTCTCATTTGCTTCTTATTGATATTTCTTTGAAGATTGTGTTAGCCCTTGTCACTAGCTTTCCAACAAACTTGGTTTCATCGAATTCGGAGTCTGTTTGCAAAAGTTGTGGCAGTTTTGGTGTTCTGAAAAGGCTGCAGCGGTACTACCGCGAATTGGAGCGGATGTAATTTTTTACTACCGCTCCAGAGCAGTACTACCGTGGCTCCTACAGCGGTAGTACCGCTCCGGACCAAAAACTCGTCCCAAGTCTTGCGGTGGTAGGCCCGGATGTATTTTTTTTAGTACCGATCGCAAGCAGTAGTACCGCTACCATTTGCGGTAGTACCGGTCGCAAGCAGTAGTACCGCTACCATTTGCGGTAGTACCGTGAGGTCGAGCGGAAGTACCGTGAGGACGAGCGGTAGTACCGCTCCGGCGGTTCTTCTGGCCTTTTGCCTCCTCACTGTTGTTTTTCAAAGGGGTACTTCCGCCCTAGCGGTAGTACCGCTTCTTGGAGCGGTAGTACCGCTCTGTGCGGGCTGTGAGCATAACGGTTGGATTTTTCCCCACCTATAAAAGGGATTCTTCTTCACCAATGAACCTAATCTTTTCAGCTCGTGTTCTTCCCCCATTGTTGACCTTCTTCGAGCTTGCTAACTCTCAATCCCTCCAATGATTCTTGCTAGTTCTTGAGGGAAAAGAGAGAGGAGATCTAGATCCACGTTTCCACCAATCACTTTCTCCTCTAAGTGAGGGGAACCCCTTGGATCTAGATCTTGGAGTTCTTCGTGTTCTTCTTTCGTTCTTCCTCTCATTTTCTTCCCTAGCATTAGTTGCTTTGGTGGGATTGGGAGAGAAGGACTTGGGCACTCCGTGTGCCCTTGCCATTGCATTTGGTGCATCGGTTTGAGTTCTCCACGGTGATACGTGGAAGTGAAGTTTGAGAAGCTTATTACTCTTGGGTGTTTGGGCACCCTAGAGCTTGTTCCTCTTGGGTGCCTTGGCGCCCTAGACGGTTGGTGGTGTTCGGAGCTCAATCATTGTGGTGTAAAACTCCGGGCAAGCATCGGGGTCTTCAATTAGGTTGTGGAGATCGCCCCGAGCAATTTGACGGGTACCGGTGACCGCCCCCAAGGGTTGCCAAAGTGTACGGGTTCGGTGACCGCCCCCAAGGGTTGCCATTTGTACGGGTTCGGTGACCGCCCTCAAGGGTCCCTTAGTGGAATCACGGCATCTTGCATTGTGCGAGGGCGTGAGGAGATTACGGTGGCCCTAGTGGCTTCTTGGGGAGCATTGTGCCTCCACACCGCTCCAAACGGAGATTAGCATCCGCAAGGGTGTGAACTTCGGGATACATCATCATCTCCGCGTGCCTCGGTTATCTCTTACCCGAGCCCTTTACTTATGCACTTTACTTTGTGATAGCCATATTGTTTCTTGTCATATATGTTGCTATCACATAGTTGCTTATCTTGCTTAGCATAAGTTGTTGGTGCACATAGGTGAGCCTAGTTGTTTTCGGTTTTTTGCTTGACAAATTAACCGCTAGGTTTATTCCGCATTTATTCAAGCCTAAACCGTAATTATTTTAAAACACCTATTCACCCCCCCCTCTAGGCGACATCCACGATCTTTCAATTGGCATCAGAGCCTCGTCTCTCTTTTTAGGCTTTACCGCCTAGAGAGTAAAGATGTCGACTAGGGGATTAGGATTCTCTGACACTCTTAGTTTCGATGGCACAAATTTTGATGTTTGGGTAATTCGCATGCTTAATCTCTTTAGGGTCATGGACCCAAATTTAGAACGAATTTTAGATATGGGTTTTTCTCCTCCAAAGGATCCCCTAAGATTATCTTTAAAGGATGAGAAAAACTCTTATCTCAATGCTCAAGCTTCTAATGTGCTTTTCGATGCTTTGAGCAATGTAGTTTTATTTCAACTCATGTCGTTCCGGGATGCTCATGAGTTATGGACGAAGCTTCAAGATAAATATGGTGTGTCCAAGATTTGTGGGCATGATTGTTCTCCCTCCACCCCCGGTCGTATAGTCTTCTCAACTTCTTCTACTTCACCTACATGTGGTTTGCCACAAGGTAATGATATGGTGAGTAGTGTTGGTCATTGCAATGATGATAGTATGCTTATTGTGGATGATTCTTCATCACTATCTTATTACAATGATCCTTCTTTGGGCTTTAACACTTCGAGCACTCCAAATGTTTCACATGCTTGTGTTGATAGTCCTTGCATATCATGTATAAATTGCTTAACTAAATCTCATGATGATATGTGTACTATGTCTTGTTGCCATGATAAAAATACATATATTTCCTCGAATTGTTGTGCTAACAATGTAGAGGAAACCCAACACTCCATGGAACAAGATGTGGTGTTTAATGGTGCCTCAAGGGATCCTACATCATCATCTACTGCCTTTTGCCTTATGGCTAAGGCGTCAAAGGTATCTCCTACTTTGTACCCCAATATGTCTCTTGATGATGATGTTGATGCTAATGATGATGAGGATAATGATGAAGAGAATGATAATGTTGCCTCCTTAAAAACTAAGGGGGAAATGATTTTTAAAACTCTTCACAAAAATAAACTTGCTCGTTCCAACTTCATGGAAATCATGTCTATTGCCATTAAAGGCAAGAAATATATTGATGAGTTGGAATCTCGTCTTGAGGAGCTTGAGGTCACCATTCATAAAATGGAAGGTCATGAGTGCGATTACGCTAATGAGATTGCGGACCTCTATCAAGCTCTTGAACTTGAACAAACCACCAAGGAATCTCTTGAGGAGACTTTTGCTCTAGAATTATCTAGAGTGACGGAATCTCGTGATAGAGCTCTTGAGGTGGCCAATTATTTTGAAACTAAAAATGAGGAGCTTGAAGTTGTGCATGCTAAACTCCTTGAGGACTTTGAGCACCTCAAAAATGGCTCAAGGGTCATTAAGAGTGAGCTCATCAAATTCACCGAGTCTCATGCTCAACTTAAAGCTTCATATTCAAAAGAGCTTGCCCAGTTGTCTTCTCCTCTTAATGATGATGCTTGTGCTACTTACTCTATCTCTTCTGAAGCATCCATATTGAAGGACAATGTGAGCTAAGGGCTCAACTTGATTTGCTATCTAGAAATTATGGGATGTTGGAAGAAAATCATGTAAAGCTCACAAGCTCTCATGATGATCTTCTAGTATCCCATAATGTGCTAAAGTTAGCTCATGAGGCCATGATTGCTAAGGTAACATCTAGCGAGCCTCATGTGGATACTAGCACTACTTCTAGTCAAAATGCTATGTTGCCATGTGCTAGTCCTAGTAATTCATCTACTCACAATGTTGGTACATCTTGTGATGAATTGCTTTCCTTACCTTGTTGCTCTAACGATGAAGCTTATACTTCCTCTAGTACTTGTGTTGAGACTAACCATGTAGAGGAAATCAAAGAGCTCAAGGCCCAAGTCACTTCTTTGAAGAAATACTTGGAAAAGAGTCATGAAGGGAAATTCACACTCAACAATATCTTGAGTGTGCAAAAATCCCCCAATGACAAAGGTGGACTTGGATTCAACTCCAACAAGAAGAAGAAGTCCAAGGTGAACAAAAAGAAGGGTCAAGAACAAGTCAAGAATTCGCCCAAGATTGTTTGCTTCAAGTGCAAAGTAGAAGGGCATCATGTTAGATCTTGCCCATTGAAGAAGAAGCCCATTAGTGACAAGCAACAAGGGAAGCGGCCACAAGTTCACTCTCATTCTCAACCTCAAGTTGAAGAAAAGCCTCTTCCCAAGAAGACTCAAGCTTATGCTTCTCAAGTTGAGAAATCAAGTGAGAAGAAAGTGAAGAGTAGAAGTTGCTACCTATGTCACGAGAAAGGTCACCTCGCTTCTTCATGCACTAGTGGTAACTTATCCAACCCAATTATTATTGATGATGTCTATTCTCTTGGGAAGGATAAGGTTGGCAATGTGGTTGCCAAGTTTGTTAGTACTCAAAGTGGTTTGAAGGAAAGAACCATTTGGGTAGCCAAGCCTATTGTGACTAACCTCTTAGGACCCAACTTGGTTGGGGACCAACTAGCTCATACTTGATCAATAGGTGTTGTTGGAGGTCTTTGGAGACTTGGCTACATTATGAAGAATTAAGGGGACTTCATCATTCTTATTGTCTCAAGCCAAGTAATTCGGGTTATCAAGTTTCTATCTTATATCCAGTGTTCCTCCTTGCGGTAACTCGTGCTTAAATTGTTTACTTGAAAGTTACTTGCCCCTTAGCATGTTGTGGTTTTGTACCTTGCATGTGCTTGTATATGTTGTGCTTCCAATTTGCTTATCTTGAGAAATCAAGTATGTGTATGTTGGTTTGCACATCATGTACGTGTGTGTTGTGTGTTGAGCCTTTTTGCATCTTGTTTATTTCTTAGTTGGCTCTTGTGAGAGATTAATGAAATATCCCATTATGGGGGAGTGATGTGCTTTGTGCACCTCACAATCCTATAAATGTGTGTACATGAGTAATACCATATAGTATTGATATTTCAAGATTATCTAGTCACTATGTGGTATGTCTTCTCATGAGAAATTCAAATTCTAAATAGTCCATTAATTATCTCTTCTTGGATCATTTTATTTGCCTCTTGTTTATCCTTAATTGGTATCACATTATGGGGGAGTAATATGCTATGTGTATATTACTAGCCTAGAAAATGTGTACATTTGAGATATTGTCACCTAGTGTTGATATTGTAAATTATCTTGTTCCTAGGTGGCATGTTAGCTCTACAAGTTGCAATTTGCTTTTTGTTTGGTGTGAAGATGATGTCGGATATCCTTGTTATCTACCACCGGGAATTATTTCCAAATACTTCTTGTCTTTTGACAATTGGTACTCAGTTATGTGTGGTAGAAATTATTGATCATCTTTACATTGGCCTTTGCTTTTATTTGTTTTATCTCTTGCCTAGGATTCTGTCAACTCCCATTGTATTCCATACCACTTGTGGATCTTGTTAATTTCTTGACCTTGTCTAGTGTTTTCTAGATATAGTGAAAGTGGTGATCCCACCTCGTGCATTTTGTATTCAAATGCAAATTCTCTATAATGCACTAGTCTTGGGGGAGCTATCCTATTCTCTATAAAACACTCAACTTGTGATCCTTTTCAAGTGTGTGTTTGTGGAAGGCAAGCCGTTTCTTTTTGGTGCTTTGTGCCATCATGAAACTTTGTAGAGGGCTTGGTTTGTTTGGAACCATTCTCTCTTTTCGGAGTTTGACATCTTTCTTTTTGAGTGTATCAATGGATATCTCATTCCTTGATGTATCTTTTATGGATATCCTCCAAGTGATGATTTATTCATTTGGTATCTTTTCTTCGCTTGGTATTTCTTTGTCTTTTGGTCTCGGTTCTTGAAAGTCTTGAGCATGCATATTTACTTCTTGTAGTTTCTTTGGCATGTTTTCTTTCTTTGACCCAATATATAGGGGGAACTCCACCAAGTCTCAAATTGGATGAGATGTGCATGAAATTCATTTTCATATCTATATGCACATATTTATGTGGAGTTTGTCATATGTGTTGTTGGTTATCTAACTCTTTGGTCCCAATGAGTTTGGGTACCATTTTGTTTGTGTTATTGTTCTAGGAACAAGTGGAGATGCATTGGATGCTCGACTCACTCACAAGGAAGGTGTTGTCACCATGTGCTTATTGGAGTCAAGCTAGGATGATCAATGAACTACTTTGTACCTTCAATTGGTATCTACTACATCCTTCCAATGTTATCTCGGTAACAAGTATCTTCATATACTTCATGCACACATTTCTTGCATCAACCTTGTGTAGGTTGTATCATGGCATGTTATCCATTCTTTCTTGTGATACTTGTTTCCTTTCTCAAAGCATCCCAACAATGATGTCTTGTTGCTAGTTGTGATGTCTTTGATGTGTGTGTGGTAGGAATTCATTTATATACTATAAGACCATATCTAGCCATGTGATATGCTTCCAAGCAAATATCTTATTAGTATATGTATGATTTCCTTTTGGATATCTTGTTCCTTCGTGTTGTAACTATTTCGGGTGTACATCCTTCTTTGTAGATATATATCATCATGATCTAGTCTACCCAGAACCATATACACTTGAGAGAAATTACATCTCTAGATGATATCCTTTCTTTCACGTCCACCTTGTATTTCTTATGTTATTTCTTTGGTGGCTCCGTGAAAGCTTTTGCCTTGAGTGCGTGTCTTCTATCGTTGCATCTTGATGCGCTTTTGTGTGGTGAACATTATTTCCTCATGCTTTTCTTTACGAGGTTTTTGCCATCTTAATTGGCATCCCTCGTCTTGACGCGCCTTTCATCTTCTATCTTCACCGCGGGTTGTCACAAGCATAGGTTCTCTATATGCTTATTAGTAAGCTTGTGAACCCATTTGCTTGTTGTGTGTGGGAATGATAGGCCTTGCACTGTGTTGCCTCAATCTTTCAAGACTTTATTGATGCTTAATGCTCATCCGTACATTAGTCTTCTCAAGTGCATTGCCTTGACTCACACACATCATTTTGGTTGAGCCCATTCTTAAGTTGCCTCTTTCACTTATTGCTCAACCATGTGTTTGTTACATGTACTAGGCTTAGTTTCCTATATGCTCACTTGCACTTGTTGTAAGTTTCTATTGATTTTGGGGGAGCTATGATCCTATTTTGTGCACTTTGTTTCCAAATTCAAATATTCTTATGTGTGCACAAATCATGGGGAGCCTCTCTAGTTTCTTTAGAACACTCCTTTGCTCATATCATAATATCTTTTATTCATGTGGCTTGTAGGATCATTGGCCTAGTTGGTTCAATTGGTATCTTTTGATAGCTTGCTTCAATAGATATCTTTTGATTGCTTGTTTCTCTCTTTGTTATGTCTTTGTGGCATATCCTCCCTTTGCAATCTTTGGGCCTCAATATAGTTTGTCTTCCTCCAAGTATTTACCGTTGGATGTGTGTATTGCATTCCACTCTCTTGTTAAGAAATACATAATTTATGGAGGACCACAATCTATATTGGCCCTCTAAGCTTTTCGCCCATTTTGGCAATCGATGCCAATGGGGGAAAAGTTTCAGAGAGTTTTGTGGAGAAGCTTTGGTTTATGTTTCCTTAGCTTTTGCATCTCATTCGCATGCATTATTGGTTGTTGCAGTGCATGATGATGCATAATTCCTTGTATAAACTCTCTTAAAAGTGATTGTCATCAATTACCAAAATGGGGGAGATTGAAAGAACATGCGGTGCCCCCATGTTTGGTTTTGGTAATTGATGACAATCTCTATGGACTAATGGTTGCCTTGAGTTATATTTGAAGGTTTTGTCCATAGGCTTTTCTTGGAGTACATGTGTTGGTTTCAAGGAGAGTTTGTGTTGACCAAGGTGCTATTAAGGAATTATCCAAAGCTTGGTCATGTGAGAGTTGAGCTTATTGCAAGCATGTCTTGAAGAAGAAGATTGTGTGATCATTCATGTTTACCTTCAAGACATCATCCAAATGAAGAGAGTTGGAAAGATTCAAGGTTAATCAAGACTAAGTCAAGAGTGAATCAAGTTGATCAACTCACAAAGCGTAGAAGATGTACCGAGAGGGATCAAGTGATCCCATGGTTTGGTAAGCATTGTCCATTGTGCTTTGTGTACTAACCCATGGTCTATGTGAGAGTTCTACGTGGGGTTAGGTACGTGTTCATGGGCTTGTGTCAAGAGGAAGATATCACTCAACCCATGGAGAGGATGACATCAAGTGGTGATCGTCATCAAGATTGCCGTGTGCAAGTTCAAGCGGATCATCGCGAAGAGATCAAGTGCTTGAAGCTTGCCGTCCATTGTGGTGACAATGGACTTGTGAAGATGTGCCGAAGAGCGGATCACCCATAGTGGACTATGGGGAGCAATCATCTAGTCTTCATCGAGCCAACACAATCAAGAAATGTGGTCCAACTTGAGGGAGTCAAGATCGTCATCATCTAGCTCAATTGGACCATGTGCAAGGCAAAGGTTTGCCCTTGATAGGTTTTCTATTTTACCGGTCTCATGGTGGTAGTTTAGAGACCGGGTTATAGGATCGTTTGCCGTACTATCAAGAGGGGCTCTCAAGTTGGTAGCTTGATCGTATCGTTAGTAGAGAGCTCAAACCATTGCATCCTTGCATCATCTTTCTTGGTTCTTGTTTGGTTCTCTTTGTGAGTCTTAGAGCTTATGGTCATCTTGATGACAAACTTGAGTTCATCGAAAACGGAGTTCGCATGCATCTTCTATGATGTTTTCGGTGTTGGAGGTTTTACCGGTCTTTTCCGAGGAAGGGTTCTCACCATTTTCTTATGGGACTTTTCTCATTTGCTTCTTATTGATATTTCTTTGAAGATTGTGTTAGCCCTTGTCACTAGCTTTCCAACAAACTTGGTTTCATAGAATTCAGAGTCCGTTTGCAAAAGTTGTGGCAGTTTTGGTGTTCTGAAAAGGCTGCATCGGTACTACCGCGAATTGGAGCGGATGTAATTTTTTACTACCGCTCCAGAGCAGTACTACCGCGGCTCCTACAGCGGTAGTACCGCTCCGGACCAAAAACTCGTCCCAAGTCTAGCGGTGGTAGGCCTGGATGTACTTTTTTAGTACCGGTCGCAAGCAGTAGTACCGTTACCATTTGCGGTAGTACCATGAGGACGAGCGGTAGTACCGCTCCGGCGGTTCTTCTGGCCTTTTGCCTCCTCGCTGTTGTTTTTCAAAGGGGTACTTCCGCCCTAGCGGTAGTACTGCTCTGTGCGGGCTGTGAGCATAACGGTTGGATTTTTCCCCACCTATAAAAGGGAGTCTTCTTCCCCAATGAACCTAATCTTTTCAGCTCGTGTTCTTCCCCCATTGTTGACCTTCTTCGAGCTTGCTAACTCTCAATCCCTCCAATGATTCTTGCTAGTTCTTGAGGGAAAAGAGAGAGGAGATCTAGATCCACGTTTCCACCAATCACTTTCTCCTCTAAGTGAGGGGAACCCCTTGGATCTAGATCTTGGAGTTCTTCGTGTTCTTCTTTCGTTCTTCCTCTCATTTTCTTCCCTAGCATTAGTTGCTTTGGTGGGATTGGGAGAGAAGGACTTGGGCACTCCGTGTGCCCTTGCCATTGCATTTGGTGCATCGGTTTGAGTTCTCCACGGTGATACGTGGAAGTGAAGTTTGAGAAGCTTATTACTCTTGGGTGTTTGGGCACCCTAGAGCTTGTTCCTCTTGGGTGCCTTGGCGCCCTAGACGGTTGGTGGTGTTCGGAGCTCAATCATTATGGTGTAAAGCTCCGGGCAAGCGTCGGGGTCTCCAATTAGGTTGTGGAGATCGCCCCGAGCAATTTGACAGGTACCGGTGACCGCCCCCAAGGGTTGCCAAAGTGTACGGGTTCGGTGACCTCCCCCAAGGGTTGCCATTTGTACGGGTTTGGTGACCGCCCTCAAGGGTCCCTTAGTGGAATCACGGCATCTTGCATTGTGCGAGGGCGTGAGAAGATTACGGTGGCCCTAGTGGCTTCTTGGGGAGCATTGTGCCTCCACACCGCTCCAAACGGAGATTAGCATCCGCAAGGGTGTGAACTTCGGGATACATCATCGTCTCCGCGTGCCTCGGTTATCTCTTACCCGAGCCCTTTACTTATGCACTTTACTTTGTGATAGCCATATTGTTTCTTGTCATATATGTTGCTATCACATAGTTGCTTATCTTGCTTAGCATAAGTTGTTGGTGCACATAGGTGAGCCTAGTTGTTTTAGGTTTTGTGCTTGACAAATTAACCGCTAGGTTTATTCCGCATTTGTTCAAGGCTAAACCATAATTATTTTAAAACGCCTATTCACCCCCCCTCTAGGCGACATCCACGATCTTTCAATGCTTTAGAGACGGCCGCATTCGCGTTAAATAGGGCACCATCGAAATCCGTTGAGACGACGCCTTATGAACTATGGTTTGGCAAGAAACCAAAGTTGTTGTTTCTAAAAGTTTGGGGCTGCGATGCTTATGTGAAAAAGTTTCAACCTGATAAGCTCGAACCCAAATCGGAGAAATGTGTCTTCATAGGATACCCAAAGGAAACTGTTGGGTACACCTTCTATCACAGATCCGAAGGCAAGATTTTTGTTGCTAAATTTGGAGTTTTTCTAGAGAAGGAGTTTCTCTCGAAAGAAGTGAGTGGGAGGAAAATAGAACTTGATGAGGTAACTGTACCTGCTCCTTTATTGGAAAGTAGTTCATCACAGAAAACGGTTTCTGTGACACCTACACCAATTAGTGAGGAAGTTAACGATAATGATCATGAAACTTTAGATCAAGTTGCTACTGAACCTCGTAGGTCAACCAGAGTAAGATCTGCACCAGAGTGGTACGGTAATCCTATTCTGGAAGTTATGCTACTAGATCATGATGAACCTACGAACTATGAAGAAGCGGTGGTGAGCCCAGATTCCGCTAAATGGCTTGAGGCCATGAAATCTGAGATGAGATCCATGTATGAGAACAAAGTGTGGACTTTGGTTGACTTGCCTATTGATCGGCAAGCAATTGAGAATAAATGGATCTTCAAGAAGAAGACTGATGCTGACGGTAATGTTACTGTCTACAAAGCTCGACTTGTTGTGAAAGGTTTTCGACAAG
Source organism: Triticum urartu (assembly GCF_056163025.1). NCBI lineage: Eukaryota > Viridiplantae > Streptophyta > Magnoliopsida > Poales > Poaceae > Triticum > Triticum urartu. Next base: position 349,125,376 of record NC_141874.1, on the reverse strand, counting down.
TTCAAGGGATTGACTACGATGAGACCTTCTCACCCGTAGCGATGCTTAAGTCTGTCTGACTCATGTTAGCAATTGCCGCGTTTTATGATTATGAAATATGGCAGATGGATGTCAAAACTGCATTCTTGAATGGATTTCTGGAAGAAGAGTTGTATACGATGCAACCGGAAGGTTTTGTCGATCCAAAGGGAGCTAACAAAGTGTGCAAGCTCCAGCGATCCATTTATGGACTGGTGCAAGCCTCTCGGAGTTGGAATAAACGCTTTGATAGTGTGATCAAAGCATTTGGTTTTATACAGACTTCTGGATAAGCCTGTATTTACAAGAAAGTGAGTGGGAGCTCTGTAGCATTTCTAATATTATTTGTGGATGACATATTGTTGATTGGAAATGATATAGAATTTCTGGATAGCATAAAGGGATACTTGAATAAGAGTTTTTCAATGAAAGACCTCGGTGAAGCTGCTTATATATTGGGCATCAAGATCTATAGAGATAGATCAAGACGCTTAATTGGACTTTCACAAAGCACATACCTTGACAAAGTTTTGAAGAAGTTCAAAATGGATCAAGCAAAGAAAGGATTCTTGCCTGTGTTACAAGGTGTGAAGTTGAGTAAGACTCAATGCCCGACCACTGCAGAAGATAGAGAGAAAATGAAAGATGTTCCCTATTCTTCAGCCATAGGATCTATCATGTATGCAATGTTGTGTACCAGACCTGATGTGTGCCTTCCTATAAGTCTAGCAGGGAGGTACCAAAGTAATCCAGGAGTGGATCACTGGACAGCGGTCAAGAACATCCTGAAATATATGAAAACGACTAAGGATATGTTTCTCGTTTATGGAGGTGACAAAGAGCTAATCGTAAACGGTTACGTTGATGCAAGCTTTGACACTGATCTGGACGATTCTAAATCGCAAACCGGATACGTGTTTACATTGAACGGTGGAGCTGTCAGTTGGTGCAGTTCTAAACAAAGCGTTGTGGCGGGATCTACATGTGAAGCGGAGTACATAGCTGCTTCGGAAGCAGCAAATGAAGGAGTTTGGATGAAGGAGTTCATATCCGATCTAGGTGTCATACCTAGTGCACCGGGTCCAATGAAAATCTTTCGTGACAATACTGGTGCAATTGCCTTGGCAAAGGAATCCAGATTTCACAAGAGAACCAAGCACATCAAGAGACGCTTCAATTCCATCCGGGATCTAGTCCATGTGGGAGACATAAAAATTTGCAAGATACATACGAATCTGAATGTTGCAGACCCGCTGACTACGCCTCTTCCACGAGCAAAACATGATCAACACCAAGGCTCCATGGGTGTTAGAATCATTACTGTGAAATCTAGATTATTGACTCTAGTGCAAGTGGGAGACTGAAGGAAATATGCCCTAGAGGCAATAATAAAGTTATTATTTATTTCCTTATATCATGATAAATGTTTATTATTCATGCTAGAATTGTATTAACCAAAAACATAATACATGTGTGAATACATAGACAAACAGAATGTCACTAGTATGCCTCTACTTGACTAGCTCATTAATCAAAGATGGTTAAGTTTCCTAACCATAGACATGAGTTGTCATTTGATTAACGGGATCACATCATTGGGAGAATGATGTGATTGACTTGACCCATTCCGTTAGCATAGCATTTGATCGTTTAGTTTGTTGCTATTGCTTTCTTCATGACTTATACATGTTCCTATGACTATAAGATTATGCAACTCCCGTTTACCGGAGGAACACTTTGTGTGCTACCAAACGTCACAACGTAACTGGGTGATTATAAAGGTACTCTACAGGTGTCTCCGAAGGTACTTGTTGGGTTGGCGTATTTCGAGATTAGGATTTGTCACTCTGATTGTCGGAGAGGTATCTCTAGGCCCTCTCGGTAATGCGCATCACTTAAGCCTTGCAAGCATTACAACTAATGAGTTAGTTGTGGGATGATGTATTACAGAACGAGTAAAGAGACTTGCCGGTAACGAGATTGAACTAGGTATTGAGATACCGACGATCGAATCTCGGGCAAGTAACATACCGATGACAAAGGGAACAACATATGTTGTTATGCGGTCTGACCGATAAAGATCTTCGTAGAATATGTAGGAACCAATATGAGCATCCAGGTTCCGCTATTGGTTATTGACCGGAGACGTGTCTCGGTCATGTCTACATAGTTCTCGAACCCGTAGGGTCCGCACGCTTAACGCTACGATGACAGTTATATTATGAGTTTTATGTTTTGATGTATCGAAGGTTGTTCGGAGTCTCGGATATGATCACGGACATGATGAGGAGTCTCGAAATGGTCGAGACATGAAGATTGATATATTAAAAGCCTATGTTTGGATATCGGAAGTGTTCCGGGTGAAATTGGGATTTTACCGGAGTACTGGGAGGTTACCGGAACCCCCCGGGGGCTTAATGGGCCTACATGGGCCTTAGTGGAAAAGGAGGGAAGCTAAGGAAGTGTGGGGCGCGCCCCCCAAGGCCCAAACTGAATTGGTTTAGGGCAAGGGGGCCGACCCCCCTCTTTCCTTCTCCCCCCTCCCAAGTCCTAATCCAACTAGGAAAGGGGAGGGAGTCCTACTCCCGGTGGGAGTAGGACTCCTCCTGGCGCGCCTATGCCCTGGCCGGCCGCACCCCCCTTGCTCCTTTATATACAGGGGCAGGGGGGCACCCTAGAGACACAACATTAGATCATTGATCTCTTAGCCGTGTGCGGTGCCCCCTCCACTATAGTCCACCTCGATAATACTGTAGCGGTACTTAGGCGAAGCCCTGCGTCGGTAGAACATCAACATCATCACCATGCCGTCGTGTTGACGAAACTCTCCCTCAACACTCGGCTGGATCAGAGTTCGAGGGACGTCATCGGGCTGAACGTGTGCTGAACTCAGAGGTGCCATACGTTCGGTACTTGATCGGTCGGATCATGAAGACATACGACTACATCAACCGCGTTGTGCTAACCCTTCCGCTTTCGGTCTACGAGGGTACGTGGACAACACTCTCCCCTCTTGTTGCTATGCATCACCATGATCTTGCGTGTGCGTAGGATTTTTTTTGAAATTACTACGTTCCCTAACAGGCAGCCCACCTCGAGCGATGGAAGGAGCACTGGCTCCGCCAGGAGCAGGCCGACGGCGAGGAGCAGATGCGCTACGATGCCATGCTCCAACGCGCCATGGAGGCGCTCCGGCTCGAGGAGGCGGAGGAGGAGCGCGCGCGGTTTGCCGCAATGCCTCCGCCCCAGCAGACGTCGGAGGAGGTTGCCCTAGCAATGTGCCAGGCGGTGTTCGGGTGGGCTGGCCCTGCTCCGGTCTTCATCGACCTCACCGACGACGACGGCGTCGACGACAAGGGCAAGAGCAAGGTCGACGACGTTTAGGGCATCGTGCCGGGCGACGGCAGGCGGGCGCAGACTTTTTTTAATGTTTTATTTAATATTTATTAGATTTAGGTGGACTTTGGCCGGCGTTTGACCGGCCACTTTATGTTTAATTATGTTTATTTATGTTTATTTCGTGCAACTTATTATTATTTTTCCACGACAGCACATTTGGGTCGGCCTCCCCGTTGGGCAGTCAAGCCGACCCATTTTAAAATGCGGACGCACACGTCCGCCTGGCCGACCCAAACGGACAAAAAGCGGAGAAAGTGGGGAGTAACTTATACTAGTGTCATGCATACGAGACTAGTCTAAGTTACTGCTTCCATAGTGCAAAGTATTATAGTAGTAGTGTCATAGATTGTTTCATTTATTACCTTATAGACTCATTTTACCTCAGGAAGTGCTATGTTACAGTAACATATTATGTTACTCCAAACACCTCTCACCTCATTAAATACTTGCCACATAAGTAAAATTGTCTTGGGGTGTGTTAAGTTACTACCTAATTTATCCCACTATGGCTAGCCTAAGACTAGTCATAATGGGGAGTAACTTAGACTAGTAACATCACATTTTACTAGGCTGTATTACTACCTCCATAGTGGGTAGTAACATATGTGTGGTGTCATGTCATGGTTCATTTATTAATCTATAGACTCATATTGTCTTGATATATATGATGTTATAGTAACTAGCTAAGTTATCACCATCGCTTCTCTCATCATTAAATATGTGCCACATAAGCAAAATTATCTTGAAAAGTGTGATGTTACTAGTGATATTACTCCCACTGTGGCCAGCCATAGGTAGTAACATCACACGTATCTAGATAAAATAGATAATGTGGCAAGCAATAAATGAAGAAAGAGAGGAAAGTGGTAACATAGCTAGTTACTAGTAGTATAAGTAACATCACATCTCAAGACAAGATGAGTCTACAGCGTAATAAATGAAGTGTTCATGTTACTACACATATGTTACTCCCCATTATAGAGGTAGTAACATAGACTAGTAACAACATGTTACTAGTCTATGTTACTACCCATTCTGGCTAGTCTACTAGCACATATGTTCGTGCTTCGCTACGGAGGAAACATGATTATTATGAATCGGGCATAATGTAATGAATTAAACACATGATTAATAGCAAACACAATGTCTATAAACAAGAGCATTTATTATTCCGAATCATAATATTTATCCTTCACAAACACACTCGATGAAGAATTATAGCGTGTGGCAGTGATACACCCCTAGGATCGGCCGGCATCTGTTTCATGTCCGTAAACTACACGGATGATGGTGCGTGCGGTGAACAACAATACTATAATGATGAACGATGTCTAGAAGGTTGGGGGAATCTAGATGAGTAGATGGATGTGAGTAATTGGAAAAATCTCTCATCGAGAATGTTGTAGGCTTTGGTTAGTGTAGATTAAATGGTGAAATTCGTCCTTCACAATGCAGGGTTCAAGCACTTCAGTCAACACAGCCAAAAACTTCTTAAATGCTCATTTTGCAATTAACCTACTCCCTTCATCTCAGTTTTGAAGTCTTGCACGTGTATCTAGGTCGTCAATTTGACTTATATAAAATAAATTATTTAACATAAAAAATATATCGTTAGAAAATAGAACATCTAAAGTTTTTTTTGTGGGGTAAACATCTAAAGTTTCTAATGATATATTTTTAAAAATATATACCTCATATTAAGTTGGTCAAATTGACGGCCTAGGTATTTATGCAAGACTTGTAAACTAAGATGGAGGGAGTAGCCACTTTCCTCCCGTAACTCTTTTGCCACCCAAGTTACAACCTAAACATGCTATAATGTTCTTTTTTGCGAGTAACATGCTGTAATGTTACAAGTATAAGTCATTGAACTGCTCATAAAATATTCGTTCTATTTATTTTCTTATTCATGCTAAAAAACTAATGGTTGCAAACATATATGTATGAGCGTTTGTGTTTGTATTGTGTTAAAAAAATCAATCAGTGCGTGTATGGATCGGAAAAATAAAACATCCATAAACTCCTTAATCATGCTTGAGTCACAATTGCAACCACGAAGGCTTACCCAATTCAATGGCTAGAACACGGCAGTGGCACATCTGGAAGCTTTTCTGCATAAATGGACGAACAGATATCATCAAGCGTCCAAACAAACCCGACGCAAGAAGCATAATCATCAATGGGCTCATCAGAGTTAAAAAAATCAATGCGCTCATCAGCCGTGGGACACTCCTGTTGCTCCTCGACAATGGGAGGCTCTCATACAAATTGTATCGTCGATCATGTGTGCTTAGCAGCTTAGGGATTAGCCAGTTCATGTTCAGCTTCCGCTGGAGCGGCCGTTACTACCTCGCCTCAGGCGGCATCCTTGTGGACATGGCCACCTCTGACCCCAAACCTCATTGTGAAGATAGAGTCAAGATAGCCGTGACTACAGCAGACGCTGGTTGCGCCGCAGTCGATGCCCTTGTATCGCCCAGCGGCCACCGGGTCCAAATGCCTACCCCACGATCTACGGTGAGTAGCTTGACTGGCTCGGTGTCTCCGTTTAATAGACTCTTTGTTCCTCCCTTATTTTAAGGGGTCAACTACCCTCTATTTCTTTTTTTTCCGGGACAGCTTCTTAATACGTGGGAAACTCAAAGAAGTATATAAATTGGATGAATTATATGCAAGGGGGCAATGTGGGACTATTTAAGAGTATTGATCTTCCCCTTTGCACATAACGTTGCCTAGGTCAACTGGCAGCTTCGTCCTGTATCGACCAGCTGGTCATGAGTTTGATTCTCCATAGTCGCGCTCAATTTTTTGCCTCGGCTTGCCTCATCAGGAAAGGTGGACCTGATTTGTTGGGCCACTGGCTGGAGTAGATGGGCCTGTCTCAGAAATAGAAAAACGGCCCAGGCACCCAGCGACGGACAAATTTTTTAGATCAAGGAGCGTTTAGTACCACCTCGTACGTGAGCAAAATAGAACAGACGGTCCGACAAAAATTAATCGCAGGACGAAACCAAGAATATCACCTTGCTTTGATAGTAGGTATAGATAAGACTGAAAAATGAAAAATGATGGAGCTCCGTTATAAAGAACTACACTACCTTTATCGCAAATTATTTGTCTTAAATTTTTCTGTCTAGATATATCAGTATCTAGACAAATCTAAAATAATTAATTCAGCATAGTGAGAGTATTAATCTCTACTTTTAATGAAGGACTTGGTAGTCTCACCTCACAACCCATCACTCTATGTTTCGCCCGCAAGTGTATTTCACGCCCACCTCCAACTTGGGCTGGCCCATTAACTCGTTCGTTCACGCACTCCTTGGACCTCGTTCCTACATACGCTTCCTCCCCCATCTCCTCTCTCTCTCGCCGTCGCCAACGCCGCCATGGCGCTGCTAACCCTAGCCTCCTCTATCTTCGGTGAGGACTTCGACATCGGCGTCTCCCCGCCCCCTTGCACTCCCGCTCCCCTCAACGATGCGCTTCCCTCCGCCCAAGTTCTGCCCCCCCTCCTCGCCCTCATGGAAGGGCTCCCGTAGCTCGTGCGGCGGATGACGACCGTGCTCGAGGTGGACACCCAAGACCAAGCCGCTGGCAGAGGAGAAGGAGGAGGCGGCCGCTCTGTTCCATCCATGTCGGCCCGCCTGCTTGTTGTATGTACAGTACATGCGAGCAGTCACCATTCCCCTCTCTGCCAATACGTTCGTTCTTGTGTTGTTGAACAAAGTTGCCCATGGACGCATCTGATGCTTGACAAAGCTGCATCCCACATATAATACAGACTAGCAGTTACTAATTACTAATTAGTGACAGCTTATAGGATCATAGAAGTGGAAGCACCGACAGTTTAAGAATGGGGAAACGAGTCCTTGCTTTGGGCTAAATCCCATTGTTTTGCTTTAGATCATTCCTTGTATTTTCTCCTATCGGGTACACATGCTTTGTAGCATGTGTATACACATGACAGTACACAAACGAACACTGTAGTTTGCAATGTCTTTAAACAGGGAACGCATGAAGGTACCTTATTCCTATCATAAATAAATAAGATAAGGAATCACTCAATTTACGGTGGCAGTGGCCAGGGTTATAGTAGAACCATTAATATTTGGTTCATGTGTTTATGGTGGTGTTTGGTTCTCTAGTCCCAACTAAAAAGTCCCTACAACATGTTTGGTTGGGGGTAGTTAGAGCTAGTGAATGGGAATTGAAGGGGTACGAGACTTCAAATTTATTGTTTGGTTAGGGGGATTGAGAATTGATAAGGGAATAGTCATGGGACTTGAGACTCCAACTCCCACCGTTTTATTAACAGGGGAGGGGGTGGGAGTTGGAAGGGAATTGTTTTAGTGAGTCAATCTTAGCCCTTCATCATAACTTACGTTAATTTCCCTTGTCTATTTCCTTGTCAATTCCCACGAACCAAACACGGGAATACAATTTCTCATCAAACTCTCACACATAATTTTCATCATGCGCCAAACAGAGGATTGGGAATAAAACGACTCATCCCATGTCTAAACTCAATACAACTCCCTACATTAAACTCCCATTCCCCTTCCCATTTTTTGCCAAACACGCTGCTAGTCCCTAAAAAGTCCCTCCCTGTTTGTTTCCAGAGACTAAAAAGTCCCTAGTCTCTTCCTAAAGGCTATTAAATGACCATGTTGCCCCTAGTATATAGAAAAATAACAATCAAACAATACCATGGGGTGGCGGGCCAATGGGTGCATGGAGGGGCATTGTTGGAAAAGTCCAAAAAAGACTCTCCTTGAGAGTCTTCTTCATTTAGTCCCAAATGCCTAGTTTAGTCCCTAAAAAGTCCTTCCCGTTTAGTAAAAAAGTCTCTAAGAGGGACTTTTTCTAGTCCTTACACAAAAAAGTCCCTGAAAACAAACACCCCTTATATATGTGTAAAAGCACACCTAATCATGAAAATAGTATCAGGTTCAAAGCTTTAATCATGGCAGCTAAAAACCCAGATAACCCATCTAATAATTTAGTAGTTAGTACACAAGTAGATTCCCGTGAGAAATTATTTCAATGAGAGTGCTAGCTGCAAGGATATATCTAATTGGTCCAAGACTGAAATCTTAGTTGTTAATCTCTAAAATACAGTACACAGTTGTCCTGAAACATAGAGTGTGTTGCTCTGTACAGGAATTGCTTGCATGAACTCCTAAATAGTGTACAGGTGGGAGCTAATTGAAGTTTGCTGCTTGTGAGGTGTCAACCATACACATTTATACATGACCAATTTTATTCGGTAAAGTGGCAAAAACTGTGAAAATGAGTCCTAAGTTTGGGCTAAATTATGTAATCGTCTCTAGTGGTTGATATGGTCATAAGCAGCAATCCAGATTAGCTGTTCTGTGATCTTGTTTTATATATAGAGGGGTAACTTCTTAGATGTTTGCAAGTTTTCTTTTTGTAATTTAACCTCAAAAGTATTTCCTCAATTTGACCATATGTTTTTCTTTGGCCAACTTTGTGCGTCGGTCTAACGGGACGGTTATCGATGTTGGGCAGATGCATCTTGGCTTGCGGCACCAATATCAGCAATGGATGGATGTGGTAAGAGGGAGAGGCAGGGATAGGTAGTGTACGAGCGGTGGCAAACTCGCCTTTTCGTTATGCAGACGACGAGGCTCGCCAGAGGAGCAACACATATAACCGAAAGGGACGGCGGGTGCTTGGAAAAGGAGATGGGAGGTGCTACGTCGGTGAGAAAAGAGAGGAATGCTGGAGGAGAAGGATAAGGCACATGGGCCCATAGTGAAGGATGGTACATGGGTCAGGAACGGTTCCCTTTTTGTTTGCTTAATGGAAGTTCATTTTTTGTTTTAATGGTTTTTGTGCACACAATTTGAGCATTAATGTTAATTAGTTATTAGTTTTATTTTCTTGTGTTTTTTTTGCAAACGGCGGCATACAACAATAGTTTATATAGCAGGGGTGATGCGGGTGATCATAACTGCTGCTATTAACTGGTTCTCTCTTACATTGATTGCATTTGCCATTTGAATTTATATTACATGCATTGTGTTCTGGTGCGTATATATTTTGGTTCAGATTTGTTACTACAAATTATTCAAATTGTTATCTACCCTGAAGCTGGGTATGTGAGCTCATCTTACAAGGCTATCAAAGTCAATTCACATGTTTGTTTGTTATCACTCCATGGGCGATCCCTAATCCATACCTCCACCTTGTCGTTGACAACTTGACATTGTGCATTACCATGGCAGACGTTTCTTCTGTGCATGGATTTCCAAGCACTCCGACCGTCATCACTGCACGTGTGGGTAATCCCTAATCGTTACATGCATCTTGTAGATGATGTATTTGTGCAGAGGATTTTACTTGGCATGTAGCAGGTTTGGATGTTGTTTTTTTGTCAAAACAAAATCATGTTTGTTGATACATTTTTCTGGCTGACCCGTAATGTGTTCCAGTATTGTTTTCATTTTGGGAAACGATTATGCTAAAGTAAGAAATGATTTAGATCCTTTTTATGTTGCTAAAACCCTATAGCTTGCTTTTATGTAGTAGTCCCTCGATGATCTTAGTACAATCTTTGTTGTAGAAAGGAGCACTACACTATGAGTATGCCCTTTGTTAGCTCTGATTTGCCCTTTTCTATATCACTAGCTTATAGAAGGGTGAATGGTGGCAAGTAGGATTATCTCAGTAGTCAATAGTCAGCACCACTATCTGAGATTGCACATTTAGGACCATGGTGGCACAAAGAAAAGGAAGCTTGGTCTGGAACAAATTGCCAAATGCTAGGATCAAGATTTCTTTTCTACGGCATGTCCTTCTCGGGAAAGTTGTTGTCGAGAACTCAATTGATGTGTTCCTTTTTTGAAGAAACTCGATATAGAACTTATCTTATCTTCAGTTAAGTAGGTGTTCATTTGTGTGTTGCCTCATACATGTTCTTAGTGACTTCTTTTATTCAACATGGATTGGTATCCTCACTTGAAATATGTTACGGGTGATGCATAAGTTTTAATTTTTAGAAGTGATGACAAGATAAACAACTGGAGTGCGACATGTTTGAAGAAATGCCACCAAAGACTTTGGAATCAACTAGGATTTGGTTTGATTTCTACTCATGGGTGGGCACCTAATTATTAGCCATGAGAGGCCACACTAATCATCAAGGTAAAACTGTCACGTACTCTTTCCTATTGTTTCATTTGCATGCTGGTTTGGTAAGCTTACCATGTTGGTTGCTACCCATTGTTTCCATCAATTGAAGGGATACCCCACCGATTTGTTTGTCCTTCCTACTGGTTTTACTATTTTTTTTATATTCCCGATTCAACCACGCATTGCACGAGCATCTCTCCCTCCCTCCCTCTCTCTTCAGTAGTCAATTCAGAACGAGGTTGACTAGGGTTTCTGTATTGAACTGCCTACACCAGGCTGCACATCTACCTATGACTGTTACCCTTCTGCCACCGTGGCGAGCGACCCCGAGCCCTGACAGAGACGTGTGCCCGCTCTGCGGTAGCGGAGAGTACGGGGAGGTGATAACCCACAAGTATAGTGATGTAGGGTGGAACCCTAATCGGCCGATCTTTCACGAAAGGAGCGGATCCCGCAAAGAACACGAAGAACATGAGGGGGAAAACGAGGGGAAACACAAGGGAAAACACGAGAGAATCACTAAACCAACACGAAATAGTCACACATGTGCTAGATCCTCAAGTACATAAGAGATCACACGATCCACGGACAACTAAGGACGATACAAAGGTAGCCGGTCTTTTTCGTGAGGAGGTCTTGAATCCACAAGGGGATCTTCCCTTAGAGGGGTCTTGAATCCAAAGGGATCTTCTCCGAAGAGGGGCCGCAGTCTCTCTCGTGGAGTAGATCCAATGTGGATGAGCAATGCTCTATCTCTAAATATGAGCTAAACCAATGCTAACCCTAGAAAGAGGGACGAGGAGGAGTATATATAGTCTAGGGGGTTGAAGGGGTACACGGGCCTCGACCCTTCACTGTGCGCAGACAGGGGAGGCCGGACGTCCGGGCGTCGGGCCGGATGTCCGGGCTTTCACGCGGGGCCGGATGTCTGGGCTGGAGAGGCCGAATGTCCGGGCTGGAGCGGCTGGCTTTGTTGCTCTCGGGATCGGAGGGGTTCGGATTTCCAGGCTGGAGGCCGGATATCCGGGAGCTCGGGAAAGGACGGATGTCCGGGCTGGCGGCCGGATGTCCGGGGCCTGTAGTTGCTTGGCGGCTGCGCAGCTTGTGGTGGACGACACTCCAGGGGCCGGACGTCCGGGGTCATGGCCGGATGTCCGGGTCCTGGGAGGTGTTCTTGACTCCTTCCGTGGGTTCTCTTCATCCATGGACTTGGGGACTTGTTCACCTTCACGTGCATCTCCGGAAGGGTCCTCTTGGTACCTAATCATGCACAACACCTCGGACTTAGGTCATGTCTCGAGAGGATCATATGTAATATCACTAAGGAAAGAAGTCACCTCGTTCTCGAGAGCTCTAGCTCTAGCTCGTGTCATGGGTCCTTGTGGCTCTTGTTGAGGCGATGGTAGGTCCATGGGGATGGCCATAGGATGCTCCGCATCATCTCCCCTCCCTCGGGGAAGATCCGACCTCGGATCAAAATCCTCATCACCATGGTAGGGAGAGAGATCTTTGACGTTGAAGATGTCGCTCACGGCGTACTTGTCACACGGGATATCGATCTTGTATGCATTGTTGTTGTAGCGTGCAAGCACCTTGAAGGGTCCGTCCGCTCGTGGTTGAAGCTTGGACTTGCGTTCGTGGGGGAAACGGTCCTCGCGAAGGTGTATCCACACAAGATCTCCAATGTTGAATACCATAGGGTGCTTGTTGATGTTGAGCTTGGTCGCAAGTCGTTGTACTTGGCGCTCGATGGTGTGCCTTGTATCTTCATGCACCTTCTTGAGATGGTTCACACGTGCACTTGCGTCCATATTGATGCACTCTTGGAGTGGTAGAGGAAGAATGTCCAATGGTGACAATGGGTTGAATCCATAGACGACCTTGAAGGGGGACTTGCCGGTAGTTGAGTGTATTGCATGGTTATAGGCGAACTCGGCGATAGGTAGGCACTCCTCCCACTCCTTGATGTTCTTCTTGATGAGCACTCGAAGTAGAGCGGAGAGTGTAAGGTTGCTCACCTCCGTTTGGCCGTCGGTTTGAGGATGGTAAGCCGTGGATAAGAGTAGCTTAATTCCGAGCTTGGCGCTAGGGTCTTCCAAAAGTAGCTTAGGAACTTGACGTCGTGGTCCGATACAATCGACTTTGGCACTCCATGTAGACGCAAAATTTATCTACAAAAGATATTAGCAACATGTGAAGCATCATCTATCTTGTTGCAAGGAATGAAATGTGCCATCTTAGAGAAACAGTCCACAACGGCAAATACCGAATCCTTTCCATTTCTAGTTCTAGGCAAACCAAGTACAAAATCCATGCTAATGTCTTCCCATGGTTGATATGGAATTGGGAGAGGCATGTAAAGGCCATGTGATTGAGCTTTAGACTTAGCTTTGCGACATGTAGAGCATCGGTTGGTGAAGCGGTTGACGTCGCGAAACATCTTAGGCCAATAATAGTTCTTGGAGAGCGTAGCAAAAGTCTTGCCGCGTCCAAAATGTCCCATTAAGCCTCCTCCATGAGATTCCTGCAAAAGCAACAAACGAGGAAAAGACTCGGGGACGCAAAGCTCGTTAGCTCTCATAAGATATCCATCTTTGATGTAATAGCGTTCCCAAGATGTATGCGTCAAGCATTTTGCATAAGGAGTAGTAAAAGTAAGATCATGCTCATAGAAGTATTTTATGTGCTCAAAGCCAATGACATTCAATTCAAGTTGAGTAACAAGTATGCATATGCGGGAAAGGGCATCCGCCACAATATTGTCTTTACCTTTAATATACTAGATGATATAAGGAAAAGACTCAATAAATTCACTCCATTTAGCATGACGCTTGTTCAACTTGGTTTGGCCCTTAAGATACTTGAGCATTTCATGATCGGTATGAATGATGAATTCATGGGGGCGAAGACAGTGTTCCCATTCGCGTAGAACGCGGACTAAAGCATATAGCTCTTTGTCATATATGGGATAATTGAGTTGCGCTCCGGAAAGTTTCTCACTAAAATAAGCTATGGGGCGCTTCTCTTGCGTTAACACACCTCCTATGCCATTACCACTAGCATCACAATGAATCTCAAAGGTCTTGTCAAAGTTGGGTAAAGCAAGCACGGGAGCATGAGTAAGCAAATTCTTAAGCTCATTGAAAGCTGTATCTTGGGATGGTCCCCAAACAAAAGGCACATTCTTCTTGCTCAAAGCATGCAAAGGATAAGCAATGGTGCTAAAATCTTTCACAAAGCGACGATAGAAACCCGCAAGGCCAAGAAAACTTCGCACTTGTTGCAAGTTGGTTGGTTGGGGCCAGGTCTTAATAGCACTGATCTTAGACTCATCTACATGAACACCCTTAGAAGATACAACAAAACCCGAGAAAACGAGCGTATCAACGCCAAAACGGCACTTTTCCATGTTAGTAAAGAGATGCTCGTTTCGAAGAGTTTGCAAAACGGTTCGAACATGATCTTGAAGAGATTTTCTATAAACAAGAATATCATCGAAGTAGACCACAACAAACACACCAATGTAAGGGCGAAAAACATGATTCATAAGACGCATAAAAGTACCCGGTGCTTCCGATAGACCCATAAGCATAACTAACCACTCATACAACCCAAACTTGGTTTTGAAAGCGGTTTTCCATTCAACACCCTCGTGTATGCGGATTTGATAGTAACCACTTTTAAGATCAATTTTAGAGAATATAGTGGCACCACTAAGTTCATGAAGCATATCATCAAGGCGTGGAATGGGATAACTATAGCGAATGGTGATAGCATTGATAGGTCTATAATCGGAGCACATGCGAAAGCTACCGTCTTGTTTTGGAACAAGAATGACCGGAACGACACAAGGACTCAAACTTTCACGCACATGTCCATGGTCTATGAGATGCTTTACTTGCCTTTGTATTTCTTTGGTTTCTTCGGGGTTGACGCGGTAGGGAGCTTTGTTCGGAAGAGGTGCTCCGGGGATGAGGTCGATGCGGTGCTCGATGCCTCGTAGTGGAGGTAGTCCCGGAGGTAGCTCGTTGGAGAAAACATCTTGAAATTCCTGCAAAAGAGAAGACAACACTAAAGGTAGAGCGTGAGAGGTGTTAGCTTGTGTTGCATTGTCCTTGCACAAAAGGACATAGTGTAGGACATTAGATGGGTTCCCGCACACTCCTCTTATCTCACTTTTGGTGGCAAACAGGACTAAGTTATTCTTGTCGCTCATCGTGGAGGCGCTCGATTTGGGCTTGTGGCACTCACTCTCTTTTTGGTGGCTCGCTCTCTCACTATTCCCTCCACGATGGGTGGCTTGCTTGTCGACCATCACTTGGCTTGGAGATATGGGGCGAAGTACGTACTCCTTCCTTTCATATTGAAAATGTAGTAGTTCATTCGGCCGTTGTGGATGACACCTCTATCAAATTGCCATGGGCGTCCAAGAAGAAGGTGGCAAACGGTCATGGGAACAACGTCGCACTCCAAAGTGTCTTTGTAGGCACCAATTTTGAAGGAGACTTGTACTCGATGCTCGACTTGGATAGTGCCGGAGTCGCTAAGCCATTGAACTTTGTAGGGATGAGGATGCTTCGTCGTGGGCAATTGGAGCTTGGAGCAAAGTTCTTCACTTGCGAGGTTATGACAACTCCCTCCATTGATGATGACCCTGATGGACCTTCCATTGATGCCGGCCTTGGTATGAAAGATATGGCATCTTTAGTCTTCTTCTTGTTGATGTTGTAGAGTCAAGACCTTGGAGACAACAAGAGCGGGACTTGAATCTTCATCGCAAAAGACTTGTTCTTCTTCATTGTTCACTTGCCGGTGCATGGCGACTTGCTCAAGGGCGTCCATTTCTCCTTCGCTCATTGAGTCATAAGTGCCGTCATCGTTGAGGATCATGGTCCGCTTGTTGGTGCACTCGTAGGACTTGTGGCCTCGGCCTCCGCATGTGAAGCATTTGAAGCAACTTGTCTTAACGGTCTCATCGGTTGGAGTAGATGATGATGAAGCTCTCGGCTTGAAGTTGCTTGTTGTAGGAGGATGACTTGGGGTTGACGAAGCTTTCTTGGAACTCAACTTGTCGATGTTGCTTGTAGAAGGCTTGGTAGACGGTGTTGGAGTCGTTGAAGCTTGGTTGTTCGAGAAGCCGTATGACTTGGATGAGAACTTGGCATACTTGTAATCGTCTTGCACTTGACGTTCCACTTTGGTAGCTTGATGCACTAGCTCGATGAGGTTCGAGTATGGTTGGAAGTCAGCGATCTTCTTGATAGGATAGTTGAGTCCATTCAAGAAAGTGCCATAGTTTGCTCATCATCTTCCGTGACGTTGGCTCTTATCATGGCAATCTCCATCTCCTTGTAGTACTCTTCAATGATCTTGGTTCCTTGCTTGAGTAGTTGAAGTTTCTTGAAGAGGTCGCGGTTGTAGCAGGTAGGCACGAAGCGTGCTCTCATGACATCCTTCATTTGCACCCAAGTAGTGATGGGTGGTTCACCTCTGGCCTCTCGGCGCTCGATGACTTGTTCCCATCAAATGAGGACATAATCTTGGAACTCAAGGGATGCCATCACGATCTTCTTCTCTTATTCATAGTTGTGTAAGCGGAAGATTTTGTCAACCTTCAATGCCCATGAAAGGTACTCTTCGGGGTCGTTGCTTCCATTGAACTTGGGCATGGTGAACTTTAGCTTGCCGTGGCGTTACTCTTCATTGTGTTGGGGTCGGGGATGATGATGCCCATGTTGTTGATGATTGTCAAGCTCATTGTGCTCTTGGCGAGGGGGGTTGTCAACCTCATGTTGCTCTTGTCATGGAGGATTCCCATTGTCTTCATGCTCTTGGTGAACTTGTGGAGGAACTTGTCGAGCTTGACGTTGCACGCGAGCTTGATGTCGTCGTTCGTGAGCTTCTTCGTGAAATGCTTCTTCATGTTCACGAGCTTGTCGGCCTCGGTTGGCTACGGATCGACTTGAATCTTGGAGGGCTTGTTGTACCTCAAGTGCTTGAGCGTCTCGCAATCGTTGCGCTTGACGTTGTGCCTCGGCATCTTGTGCTTCTTGGTGTAGACGCGCTCGCTCTTCCTCTTCATGTTGGCGTTGGCGTTGCTGTTCTCGTGCTAGCGCAAAAGCCTCTTGGGTTTGACATTGTCGGTGCTCTTAAGAGTTGGTGTCGCGTAGAGGATTGAGGCTTTCTTGACGATCGTTGCGCGCGGCACGTCGAAGAGTGTTCGATGTCGGTGTACTTGAGCCGGAGAGGGTGAAGTCGGAGTGTCGACTTGAGCGGGTCCGTCTTGATGAGGACGAAGTGGAAGAAGAGCGGTTGAGCAACAAAGCACGAATCTCGTCCATTCTTGCGTCATTCTCTTGCTTGTGATCGTCGAGCTTGTGGTCGAAGTAGTCCCTTGTACGTTGCTCGGAGAGTCGCAAGTCGGTGGCGAGGTTGTCGATGCGTTCACTCATTGCTTGTTGCTCTTGATGCAAAGCACGTTGTGCACCAAAGAGGTGACTCTTGGTGACGTAGGAGTTCATGTCGTCATCGTACTCAATGAAGAGTGGGTTGGTAGAAGTACTTGGCCTATCCATCATTCCAAGAGAAATATGTGAGTGGGAGAAAGAGAAGAACATATACCAAATGTACCTTGACCGAAGTTGAAGGTGGATCAATGATCACTCCAATGTGGACAAGGAAATAGCACAATTGGTACCAATTCTTGTCGGTTTCATACACCTACACAAGTAAAAGCTTATGGTGGAGCTTGGTTAGGATGGTGGTACAAAATTTGATGCAATGGTAAGTGAGCTTCAATAATGTTGGAAAAGATTCGCAAGATTGCAATGCAACAAGTAGACCAAGCAATATAAGGTACACGGAAACACACACACAAAAAGATAAGTGGGGTCGTGTAACCAAGGATGAGCCAAAATGTGGAATCCACAAAAATGCTCTTGTTGCACAACACTAGAGAGACACTAGCTGATGTGGAGCATCCTATGGACATCACCATGTCAAGAGTCCGTTCGGCGTGTGACACGTGCGACATCTACTTCACATACACAAAGGTGACTCATCTCCTTTACACGTGCTCACTTGACCCCTTCAAGGATGGTATACTACTTGACACTTCTCCCGTGTGCATGCATATGTATTCTCGGAGCTTCATGGATGACGAGGAGGAGTTCAAGCGCCAAGGAACAACTACCCCATCCGAGAGGGAAGCCTGGAAGCGACGACGGAAGAAGACGGAGCTGCTGAAGCTACATCGGCCGGACATCCGGGCCAGAGGCGGGACATCCAGTGCCTGTGCAGCCGCCCAACAGCTGCACCAACAGACAACCGAAGCATCAGCGGCCGGACATCCGGCCCATGGGCCCGGACATCCGGCGCGATGCCACAGCCCGGACATCCGGCCTTCCCCCGAAAATCCGGCATCAACAACAGGATCCAACAGAAGGCCACCCCGCTCTGGCCGGACATCCGACCAACCGCCCCGGACATGTGGCGTCTCACGAGAGCCCGGACATCCGGCTCCAGCCCGGACATCTGGCGCCTGCCTGCACGCAGAGTCGGGCCAGAGGCCCATGTAACCCTTTCCCACTTACCCCTTCGTGGCTTAGACTATATATACTCCTTCCCCTCCTCCTAGTTAGGGTTAGCAAAGTAGTAGCTCATATAGAGATAGAGCTTTGCTCATCCATTACGGATCTACTCCATGAGAGAGACCACGGCCCCTCTTTGGAGAAGATCCACCTTGGATTCAAGACCCCTCACGAGAAGATCCCCTCGTGGATTCAAGACGTCTCATGGATATGAACCTTACCTTGTATCTTTCCCTTTGTTGTTCATGTACCTTGTGGATCTTGTGTGTTTGATTGTTTAGTGGATGTGTGATTGGACTTGTTCTTGAGTGTTTCCCCTTGTGATTTCTCTCCGTTCTTCCCCATGTTCTTCGTGTTCTTAGTTGGGATCCGCTCCTTTCGTGAAAGATCAGCCGTATAGGGTTCCACCCTTCATCATCTTGGTATCATGAGCCACGTTGATCACGATTTCAGAGCCTCCCCGTTGTGTTTTCTAGCCTAATTTTGTTGATTTGTTGGTTTGATGAAGTTTGTTGATTTTGATCCATGGATTTTCTTGGTTTTGAGTGAATCTAGCATATCCCCAAGTTTCCCCACTTTCCGTCCACGAAATCCCATCAATTTTGCCCCCAAATCGAGTTTTGAAGTCTAAAACGAGATCCGGAATCGTCGGGCTGGACATCCGGGCCCCAAGCCAGACATACGGCTCCTGGAGTATAAAATCCACATGGTTCTGGACATCATCCCCCCCGATATCCGGCCCCCACCCCCGGATATCCGGCCCGTGTACATTTCAGCTTTCTCGTTTCACCGTTTTGTCCATAACTAATTCATCCGGAGTCCAATTTTCGCGTTCTTTAGCTCGTTGAAAAGCTCTTGACATCCCCCTTCCCACAAAAATACTACCATCACCATTTGACTCCATCAAATTTTTGGAACTTTGGCATCTTTGCCTAGGCCTTCCACCACAACCTCCGCATGACCACCACCGACTTCCACAACCTAACCAATTTTGTTCCTTATAGCATTTGTGGTTGCTTGAGTAGTGATTCGGGTCTCCTAAGGTGTTTAGGCTACTTAGGGACGATTGCTTCTTCATCAACCACCACCACCACCATAACTTCCGCATAGGCTTGACCACCTTACACTTCCGCCATCCCAACTTAACCCAATTTTGTTTGTGTTGTGAGTTGTGTCTCCTAAGGTGTTTAGGCTACTTAGGGACCGTGCTTCCAACTCCGACACCGTGTATAGTCCACCACCTTACCCTCCACTTCTGCATTGCATCTCATAACCCATCATTTCCATTCCGCAATTCCATTGAGCTTCCACAACCACCACCGCATCCCGCTACCACCATTTGACATTTGACATTTGAGATTTTGAGTTCGCGGTTTTTCCGTTTCCTAAGGTGTTTCGGCTACTTAGGGACGAGTCTCCATCATCTTGGTATCTACATCAAGAACACCGCCACTCATCATCGCCATGGACGGTAACCTCCATATCATATTGGTATCGTGGTATCCCTCCATTGTATATTCCCTTGCCATTGCATTGATAAACCCATAGCCCATTTTGCGTCACTTGCCTATCGAGACTAGCCATTTGAGTATTGCCGACAACATTACTTGTGCACATTAGTGATCTACACCATACATTGCATACATACCATACCATATCGGTATCATATCATCTCGTGTGACTCAAGTTTGTTCCCGCATATACACAATTACTATATTGGTTTGTGCATTTCGCAAAGTGGCCATATACAAAAAAAAGAATAAAGTTTTTAAGAAAAAGAGAAAGAGCAAAGAAGCTTGTAAGCAAGTGCCATAGCATCATACCACATTGCATATAAGATCATCTTGGATCACCTTGAGAGGAACATCAAGAACCATACATACATAGCATACTTGGAATAGAAGTCATTGCATTTTTTCTCCTATAGGTTGTGCACAAGTGTCGTATTCGCCTATTGAGCAATCATGCTAGCATCTCTCTTGAGTTGTGCAACACGAGCGTTTTCCATGGACTCCACATTCTGTGCTCATTCCTTGGTTGCACGACCCCATTTATCTATCCGTGTGTGCGTTTCCGTGTGCCACATATTGCTATTGGTCTACTTGTTTCACTTGCGAATTTGTGAATCTCTTTCAACATTATTGACTCTTGCTAACATTTTACATTAAATTTTTGTGCCACTATCCTCACCGAGCTACTCCATAAGCTTTAGTTTGTAGGTGTGAGTGAACAAGTCCGGTACCAATTCCACTATTCTTTCATCTCCCATTGAGTGAAACGGGATACATCTTCAACTTTGGGAAAAGGTAACTTGGTATTGTTTATCTCATTTCCTACTCACCTCTACTCGAGTCTTGTGATGGATAGGCAAGGCATTTCATCTTCGGTCTACAACAACAACGACGAGTTCGATGCCACGAACAACTCCACCGGCGCCAAGATGCAAGCTCAAATGGAGGAGATCAAAGCCCTCATCAAGTCCTACAAGCGATCTTCCTCATCTTCGAGAAGACGCTCAAGAGCACATGTCTCCGAGCTACCATCTTCGGCAAAATCACATCGGCATCGACACCATCACCAACAAGGACGTGAAGGTCAAGAGCTCAACACAAACAACCGCTCAACGACTTCACCATCTCCCTTGGCATCTTCGCCAAGCGACTTCAAGGCATCTTCGCCTACGGAGATACGGCATCTTCACCCACAAGCACCTCAAGAGAAGCCCCCCAAGCTCAAGTCCGCGACTTCCACGAGCTACTATGACCTCGACATCGACCATGAGATTTATTTCTATGGAACTATAGAACCCGAGGAGTATCTCGAGTGGGAACATTTGATGGACGACTACCTCAAGCTACATAAAGTTCCTCCCAAAGATCAAGTGAAGTGCGCCACAAGAAACTTCCATGGCTACGCATACACATGGTGGCTTCACACACCTTCGAAAAACTTCAACATGAGTTGGTCCAAGACGAAGAGAGCTTTGCGGCGAGAGTTCGTGCCTCCAACCTACATGGAACAACTTCAACGCAAACTGGAGAACACCATCCAAGGATCCAAGTCCATCGACGAGTACTTCAAGGAGATGAAGACTGCCTTGCGATGAGCCGGCGTGGACGACTCCACTTCGATGAAGTTCTACTTCATGATGGGATTGCACAACGACATCTCCAAGACGATCTTCCTCAAGAACTACAAGTCCCTCGACGACAACTACATTGGTGCTCTCAAGGCAGAACAAGAACTCATGAAGGCCAAAGCTTCTCCACCCCAAGCTCACTTCGCGACGACCAAGCTCCATGAGAACGAGCATGAGGCTAGTACCACCACGATGTCCAAGCCCGACGAGCTCCATGACGGTGCTCCCAAGTTCGACTACACTGCCATCCCTCTTTGTGGCATTGATGATGCCGGGTCTACTTCGACTCTTTTTCAAGATGCTGCGGCGATGACTACGACTACGGAGACCATCAAGGACCAAGCTTTGGAGGCGAGCGACATAGTGATGAGCAAGGATGATGCTTCCATCTTAGGAGGCGATAGTGATGATGTGCCATCTCCGGCTTTCATCCACAACGACGGCGATGAGATGGTTGAGCATGGGATTTTCCCTTTGACCACGACGACGTATGATGACTTGAGTGACTTTTAACACCATATTGAGAGTGAGAGTGACTTCACCACTAGCCCGATATATGATGTGTTGCCACGATTCCCATGTGAGGAGAGCCACAACCCCCACCACTTGAGTGAGATGAGTGACTCCACCATATGTGACATTGAGTGCACCTTCCTTGAGGGAGTGAGTGAACCACCACATAGAGAGAGTAAGATAGTTGATAGGTCATGTGAGGCCACTTTCAACACTAACGACTTGACCTCTACCTCTATTGTGTCTTCTCATTTGGTGCTAGGTCCCATATATGATGACGCGCTGATTCGCGATGACTACGTCCTACCTTTGGACAAGACGATGGACATGGTGGAATATGATGCACCCCCACATGGTTCCATCAAGATGAAGATGACCATTATTTGGTATTTGCCACCTCACCTACACCACATGAGTGGAATGACAAAGGTAACATAGGTGAAGGTGATGCTCTTGTCCCACTAGTGGACTATCATGACATTGATTGCTTGCATGATGTTGATCAACCTATTTCCATGCTTCATGCTAGTATGATTTCCCCATGCGATGATTTACCCATTTATGATGAGTTTGATGATTGCCATGTGGAGTCTATTAGTTGTGATGCCATGTTGCATAGGATTTCTTGTGACAATTCCTTAGGTCACATCATGTTCACCAATCCGCTTGACTTTTCATATGCTATGCATGAGATCAATCATATGTCATATTTGCAATCTCTTCATAGTGACTATGCATATGCTATTAAAATAAACCCAATTTGCACATATGGCATAGATGACAAGCCCATGGTTATTGGCCTTTGTTTTTCTTGTGATGATCTTGATATGCTCCCTTTGCATCATTTATCTCATATGCCATGCCATGACCACCTAGCATCGGATATGCACTGTTTTGGATGTTGTCCATTTTCTCCATATGATGTTTCCAATATTTCTCATGAGGAGACCCCCATAGTTTCCTCATACATGTTAGGGGATTTTGATTTGTCCAATTTATTGCATGATCCCAATACTTGTGTGCACAATATGCTCCCCATGAATAAACATGCTATTGTTGTGTCACACACTTGCTATACTTGTATGCTCAATTTGCGTCCCCATCGTGTTATACATAATAACTATTCTTTCATGATGGATGACATGTTCTTATTCCATGCATCGAACTTATTTGAGCAATGCTTACCTTGTGCTAACTCACACGTGCACATACACATCATGATCGATAATGTGTACATTTACCACACACACAATTTCTTTGGTTTGTGTTTCTTTTGTGTAGGTACCCATGAATACTTGTCAACCTCGCAATCCCACGAGTTGACAAAATGAGCTCTAGAGAGCAACGATGACTTGGGATCCCATGGAATGTCTTTCCCACCGCTCTCTTCGCGCATTTATTCTACATGTCCCTCATATGGTTATGGATTATTGTCCAACACATATTCTATGCCCATCTTTCCATGTCCACTTTGCATGATATGCCCATTCCTATGCCTTTGCCATGCATTTGTGACCCATGCTTTGCATTACACATGACGATTGATTCTCATACTTGTATGTGTATTTGCAAGCTTGGTGGAGATATTACTTGCTATTGCCATGTTTGCTTTGTGCCCCATTCCTATGATGATACTATGATCATGCTTTGTGTTCGTGCTTGCGATATGTCATGTGCATTGTCTATGCCTATTATTTGCTCACATGACATGATTGCCATGATTTCCTCTAGTATGTTGCATCTTAGCACTACTAGCTTGCACGACTTGATTACTATACTGGCTTATGTTGCATCACCAATGATTCATACTTGCTCACTTCATGCGGTTGATGACAACCATTTACATGCTTTGCACATGATTGTTATTGCATCTTGTCATATATCTCCATGTGCTGCCACTCTCATGTTAGACGATTTGTCATGTATTGAGTGCATCAATGATTCTACTCTTGCTCATGAGATTGCCCCCATAGCATTCTCACATATATTTGGAGATTTTGACATATTTATTGTGAAGCATGCTTGTCATACCTCTTTGCACCATCTACCTAGTGCCATGAATATAGCCATTATTGCATCATATTATTCATGCACTTGTGCTACTAATGTTTGTGTGCAAAAGAAGAGAACCATCATGATGGATGATGTGTTTATCTACCATGCTCATACATTCTTTCTTTTGTTGTGTGCATGTGTAGGATACTTGGACTTTGTGTCGACTTCCACTTCACATGAGTTGACCATTCGAGCTCTTGAAAGCGAACCACCTTCTACCACGATGATTCTACATCGCACTTGCTTGTATTTCGGCATTGTGAAGGACACACAAGAACACGCCTTGAAGGTGACATCTTTCTTGAGCATGGATATTGTGGATCATACTACTTGTGTTGCTTGCACCATGAGACTTATTGGCCATCTTGGACCACTTGCTTGCACACATGTTAGAGAACATGCTTCGACTTGTCATTTTCACCGTTCCATGCATCATGATATATATGCCTTGTGTGTTGCATCCAATTCTTGGATTACTTGCCCCTCTCATATGTTTGGTTGCAACAATGTCATCACTTCACATATGCCATGTCCCATTGATTGCTACATGCTTGCCTTGATTGCCTCACACATGATGAACAATTGCTCCTTCCATTGTGTTGAGTGCCACACGATATTCACTACACCCTATGCATGTTATGCTTGGATTGTCTTGCACTTGACCCATGTGTTTAGACATCTCATCTTATTTGGTGTTGTGAATGTTTCCTATGACTACCATAGACCTTTCATTGAGCAATTTGTGAATGCTCGCTATGAACTTGAGGTAGATGCTTCTTCTCTTGTCACACATATTTGCATCACTACCTCACATTCACATGCTTGTCCCCATGATTTGTCTGCTTGTGCTCGATTGATATGCTTACATGCCATGTCACAATCCTTTGTCACACCATATGCGTTGCATGATGACGACACTTTTTTGGTGACTCATCTCTTGAATGCTTGGTTTTGCACTAACGCTAACCACATTTATTTTTCCAAGTGTTTGTTGTCCTTACTCCTTTTGAAGTAATCACAAGACGATGCGACATTGGAGACTCAAGATGACAAGTACCTGGTGAACGTCCACTTCTACACGGCGAAGCCATCTCTTTCCCATGGTGATTTGGTTTTTGATCCAAGGTTGGATCTTTCCCAAGGGAGGGGAGATGATGCAGAGCATCCTATGGACATCACCATGTCAAGAGTCCGTTTGGCGTGTGACACGTGCGGCATCTACTTCACATACACATAGGTGACTCATCTCCTTTACACGTGGTCACTTGACCCCTTCGAGGATGGTATACTACTTGACACTTCTCCCGTGTGCATGCATAGGTATTGTAGGAGCTTCACGGATGATGAGGAGGAGTGCAAGCGCCAAGGAACAACTACCCTATCCGCGAGGGAAGCCTGGAATCAACGACGGAAGAAGACGGAGCTGCTGAAGCTACGGCGGCCGGACATCCGGTGCCTGTGCAGCCGCCCAACAGCTGCACCAACAGACAACTGAAGCATCAGTGGCCGGACATCCGGCCCATGGGCCCGGACATCCGGCGCGACGCCACAGCCCAGGCATCCGGCCTTCCCCCGAAAATCCAGCATCAACAATAGGATCCAACAGAAGGCCACCCTGCTCTGGCCGGACATCCGGCCAATCGCCCCGGACATCCGGCGTCTCACGAGAGCTCGGACATCCGGCGCCTGCCTGCGCATAGAGTCGGGCCAGAGGCCCATGTATCCCTTTCCCACTTACCCCTTTGTGGCTTAGACTATATATACTCCTTCCCCTCCTCCTAGGCAGGGTTAGCAAAGTAGTAGCTCATATAGAGATAGAGCTTTGCTCATCCATTATGGATCAACTCCATGAGAGAGACCGCGACCCCTCTTCGGAGAAGATCCACCTTGGATTCAAGACCCCTCACGGGAAGATCCCCTCGTGGATTCAAGACCTCTCATGGAGATGAACCTTACCTTGTATCTTTCCCTTTGTTGTTCATGTACTCTCCGTTCTTCCCCGTGTTCTTCGCGTTCTTAGTTGGGATCCGCTCCTTTCGTGAAAGATCGGCCGTATAGGGTTCCACCCTACATCACTAGCTCGATTGCACAATAGGCGGATGCAAAGACTTGTGCACAACCTACTAAGCAAAAATGCAAGGACTTCTATCCCAAGTATGCTCTATGCAAGGTGTTTCTGTGATATGATCCAAGATGATCTAGTATGACAATCTTAATGTTGTAAGATGCTATTGGTTTTGAACGAAAGTTCAATGCCAATGGAGTTGAGTGGGAAGAAGATCAATACCCCAAGACGAAGTTTGTTCCTGAACAAGAGAAGTATGATCCTACTTCATCCAAAGGGACACAATCTCAAGATGATCTTCCACCACAAGACCACAAGCAAAAAGGCAAGGACAAGCTTCAAGAGGAAATTGATGCATTTGAAGAAGCTCCTAAGGCCTTGATCAAGTGGGTTCCCAAGACTACATCGAGTTCCACTTCATCAAGTACAACTACAACTCCGAGGATTCCCATCAAGATGGCGTGGATCCCGAAGAAGAAGAACTAGAAGAGTTCTTGAGGGTGACTCTGCCAATATACTTCACTCTTATCATTTTGGCAAGAACAAGTGCAATCAACTTCCACATCTTGCACTAGTTCAAGGAGTCACAAACCCTCTTGTTGGTAAGACAAGGGACAAGGTAACCTAAAGCTTTCATAGACATCATCTTGTGTGTGCATCACTCTATGTCTATGGATACCCTTGTTTGTTCCTTGTGGGACTAACCCGTGTAGGTATTGAAAGTGCAACTCACTCCAAAGGATAGCTCCAAATGATCTACATCAACATAGAGCATCCACATCTTCAACACCTACATGAAGTCATCATCGATAAAACCCAAGGTTAGTTCATCCCTCTTAGGGGGGATCTCACATCTAGGGGGAGCTTTACTCTAACAATTGAGTTAAAGCAACTCTAATGGTGTGAACACAACAACGCTTTATGTAAAACTGGTAACCCCACTTGTGCTTAAACGATGAGTATGACCTATGATCAAATGTTCTCATTTGACTCCTAAGTCAATATACTCATATATAGATGACCTAGTCATCGCCAATTGCTTGATAGATGCTAGAATTGTTTGTGCATGCTTTTCCACATATTTCATTTGCCATTTTATTGTGTGAGCATGTTGGTTGCATAATTTACTCATTCGAGGACATCCACTTGTTGTTTTGATTGATTGGTTTCCTTTTCTTTTGGCCAAGTGGATGGACAAGAATGCCTAAGAACCTTCTCTAGCTATCTATGCTTTTCTCATCTCAAACTCTATTCATGCCGCATCACAAAATTTGATCAAGTCAGATTCGAACCACTCTGTGTGAGGAGCACTCGGAGTCCCCGATTCGTCATAGACTTAAAATTCCAAAACTTCTTTGTGCGTTTCGGTCTGACCAATTCACCCATTTCGGTCATACCGAGACCACTAAGTCGATCTAGGTTTTCAACCTCGGTGCAACCGATTCGAACCTTTCGGTCACACCGAGTTTCAGTAACTGCTTGCAGTTATGAATCTCGGTGACACCGAGTTGTTCCACTCGGTCACACCGACAGGGTCGGGCTATATATACCCACAGGTCAAATTTTGGAAAACTTTCTGAACCTCCTCGACCCGCGCTTAGCCCGCTCTGCCTCCAGGGTCTTCGGACCGTCTTCCTCGTCGCCAGCCGCCTCCTGCCGCTGGTCTCCGCCGTCGTCAACGGGAATCATCCCCGCCGTTGCCACCGTAGCGAGTTCTCCATCGAACTAGGGTATGAACTCGATCACTGTGCTATGCCTATCTGATTCCTAGCACATTGTGTTCGCCATGTATCTTGCCACGATTGAGATCATTCTTATCCAGTCAAAACACTCCGTAGTTTAGTCGTGAATTGAAAATTTAGGGTTAGGTTTCCGCCGAAACCATCTCGGACCCACCGAGTTGTGGAACTCGGTACCACCGATTCGGCTCAGGCCACTGCACATGTAATTTTCGGTCTGACCGAGAATTGCAAATCGGTGTGACCGAGTTCAGGACTTTGTGAAACCCTAGCAGTCTCGGTGCCACCGAACTGTGACTCGGTCTGGCCGAGTTCACTAGTTTAGGTTCCAACAGCTACTTTGGTATCACCGAGTTTACAAATTGGTTGATCCGAAATGCTTTCTGTGGAAAACTAAAACTAAGTTTTTGACTCATTCTTTTGCAAAAAACCTCTGCATTTTGTGATGCTCATCCACTCTATCTCATCTATATCTATTCACAGGGTCTGCTGTCAGTGTTTGCAATATGTCTGATCAGAGTGACAGCCAGAACAGGTCAGAGGAGCAGGTTCACCTGAGTGAGGGCAGTAGTCCCTCTAGCATTTCAGATGATGGTAGCAGGAGCACCCCAAGCAACTTACCCAAAGTTGCCACCAGGGCCAGAAAGAAGAAGACCTCTGAATCTGAGGATGAAGACTATGTGGCAGTTGAGGATGAGGCCACTTCCAAGAAGAAAGTGGTTAAGAAGGAATATAGCACTGCTGCTGCCACCAAGCCAGGCATGAAGCAAAAGGTTCCTGCAAAGAGAATTCCAATGTCTAAGGCCAGAGCATCTACTCAAGTCCCTTTGGAATCTGAACCCAAAGAGGCTGCTGCAGAAGGGAAGAAGAGGAAGGAGAGGGTCAAAAAGACCACTGCTAGAGTGCTTGGGAGATCCTCAATCATGAGATATTCTGAAGAGGAAGAGGAAGAAGATGCTGCACCAACACCCTAAGCTCAGAAGCTTATGGGTGATGCCATCAGGGCAGGGGCTGTTCCATCTAAGCCTAAGACTGCTCCAAAGGCTGCTGCTCCAACTCCAAAGCCAAAACCAAAGAGGAGCACCAGGAACATCCCTGCTGAGGAAAAGAACAAGGCCCCAGTGCCTGAAGCTGAAATGGAAGAAGAAGATGATGAGTCACATGTCTTGAGGAAGCTGAAGCCAAAAATTCCAGATCACAATGATGCTCATCCAGTAGCTGAGAACATGAAGATAAGGAAGGACTCAGGTCTGAGGCTATGGAGAGAGTCTGGTCCATATGCCACCAGGAGGAGGACTATTGTGGATTACAGGTTCCATACAAAGGAACAACATGACTTCTATGAGACAGTGTTGCTTGACAAGAAGCCCATAGTGTGTGACATGAGATGGGTCGATTGGGACTACATCAAGGAGAATGAGGATCACTATCCAGGTGTACATGACAGTTTCAAGGCTTGTGGAGTCGATGAGTTTGTGGCTCAGAAGCTCACAAAATGGAATAATGAGCTCATCATGCAGTTCTACTCCACAACTCATTTCTACCCAGATAGAAGGATTGTCTGGATGTCTGAAGGTACGAGGTACGAGTCCACGGTTGCTGAATGGGCGAAGTTGATCAATGCCCCAAAAGAGAGTGAAGATGACTTGGATGTCTATGCCAACAGGAAGAAGGATCACAACACAATGGCACACATGTACAAGGAGATCCCAGATGCTGCTCTTGAGACACATAAGTTTGGATCTGTACATTACCTTCTGTCAGGCTTGCCAACCATCAACTGGATCCTCAGGCACACTCTCTTGCCAAAGTCAGGTGATCACAAGATGATCGGAGGCCATGCAATTAACTTGCTTCACATCTTTGATGTCCCACAGAAGTTCAAAGTCATGAGCCTAATAGTTGAAACTATCAAGAGGACATCTGCAGATCAGAAGAGGAGTTGTGGGTATGCCCCATAGATCCAGGAGCTGATCAACTCCAAGATGGGCACTGATACATATCTGCTGGACAAGGAGCACATGCCTATCTATCCAGACTTCGAGGACAACACTGTGGTTATGAATGAGGATGAACCATCTTCTGTGCACGCACAAGCCAAGAAGGAGAAGGCAGAAGCTGAAAAGGCTGCAAGGATGCCAACTACTGAAGAAGCATCTCAGTATCTTCTGAAGAGCAAGCAAGATCATCTTGGCTACCTGATTGCATCCACTCTGAGGATTGAGAAGTGATTGGCCACCCTGACTCAAAACCAGGAGAGCTTGGAAAGAATCATGGAGCAAAAATTCTATGACTTGGATGTGAAGGTAACTGAGATTCAGTCTGTTGTGGAGCAACTTCAAGATGATATGCAGGAGAGGAAGGGAAAAACAACCACTAATGCATTTGCCAGAGTGCCTAGAGCTCAGAGGTCTGGTGCAGTGCCTGTTCCAGACACCAGAGCCATGTCATCTGCACCAGCTACAGCTTCAGTGCCACCAGCTCCAGCACCTACTCCATCAGCTCCATCTACTTCGACTGAAGCCTTCGTTCTTGGAGTTATCGGGACACCACCACCTGAAGACCAAGCCTGAGAGACGATTTAGTGCTATGCATTTTCTAGGAACTTTTTGGTAACTTGTTGCCAAAGGGGGAGAAAATGTATAGATCATAGGCTTCGAGAGAGAGCGTTGCTTTTTATTCTCTCTTGCTTTGGTGGTTGAACTTTATTTGCTTTGCTTGTTTGAGATACCTT
Organism: Triticum urartu; assembly: GCF_056163025.1. Lineage (NCBI taxonomy): Eukaryota > Viridiplantae > Streptophyta > Magnoliopsida > Poales > Poaceae > Triticum > Triticum urartu. The sequence continues at coordinate 349,094,967 of NC_141874.1, read as the reverse complement.
TTGTCTATGTGATACTTGGATGATCATGTGTTTGATCATATGCTACATTAATGCTTGTTGGATGACATTATCTTTTTATCCCTATATAATCATTCACTTTGCTTGGTGATGAGTGCATGCATTTAATTATTATCATTTTGAGCGCTCCACCAAGATGTATGTGACATGGAAGAGTAACCCATGAGCCTAACTCTTTGTGCATTTGCAGTCCAAAGCAAACCATAAACTATGCACAAATTTAGGGGGAGCTCTTGCCTTTCACATACTTCTCAAAGCGACAATGTTTTTCGCTCTTATTATCATTTGTCAAAGCTTTGATCTATATGTTGTCATCAATTACCAAAAAGGGGGAGATTGAAAGTGCAACTATCCCTAGGTGGTTTTTGTAATTCCTAGCAACATATAGCTCATTGAGCTAATGCTATTCCAAGATTAATATTTCAGGAAAAGCTCAATGAATGGCATGGCATGGATGAGGAATGTGGACCCTCAAAATATTAAGGACAAAAAGATTGGCTCAAGCTCAAAGCTCAAGACTCTACATTTTATATTTTAGTGATCCAAGATCACATTGAGTCTATAGGAAAAGCCAATACTATCAAGGAGGATGAGGTGTTGTTTAATGAGGTTCTTGCTTCACAGTGCTTAGTGATATGCTCCAAAACCCTCAACTACCTTCCCACATCCACATATGACCTAAACCAAAAGTCAAACTCGGCCCTATCGATTCTTTCTATCCGGCGCCACCGAGTTTCAAATGTCATAGCCACTGCCACAAACCCTAGGCAAATCGGTCTCACCGATAGGGATTTCGGTCACACCGAGATGGGGTTGTAATCTCTCTGTTTTCCTTCGCAACGTTTCGGTCCTACTGAGATGAGCGATCGGTCCCACCGAGATTGCAATGTAAACTCTCTGTTTCTCTTTCGCAACATTTCGGTCCCACCGAAATGAGCGATCGGTCCCACCGAGTTTACCTGACCAACTCTCTGGTTAGCTTATTACCAAAATCGGTCCCACCGAGTTTGTGTAATCGGTCACACCGAGATTACGTTATGCCCTAACCCTAACCATATCGGTCCTACCGAGTTGCATCTCAGTCCCATCGAAAATCCTAACGGTCACTAGGTTTGCTAAATCGGTCCGACCGAGTTTTTCACTTCGGTCTCACCGAGATTGGTAAATTGTATGTAACGGTTAGTTTTTGTGTGGAGGCTATATATACCCCTCCACCCACTCTTCATTCGTGGAGAGAGCAATCAGAACATACCTACACTTCCAATACACATTTTCTGAGAGAGAACCACCTACTCATGTGTTGAGGCCAAGATATTCCATTCGTACCATATGAATCTTGATCTCTAGCCTTCCCCAAGTTGCTTTCCACTCAAACCTTCTTTCCACCAAATCCATATCCTGTGAGAGAGAGTTGAGTGTTGGGGAGACTATCATTTGAAGCACAAGAGCAAGGAGTTCATCATCAACACACCATCTGTTACTTCTTGGAGAGTGGTGTCTCCTAGATTGGCTAGGTGTCACTTGGGAGCTTCCGACAAAGATTGTGGAGTTGAACCAAAGAGTTTGTAAGGGCAAGGAGATCGCCTACTTCATGAAGATCTACCGCTAGTGAGGCAAGTCCTTCGTGGGAGATGGCCATGATGGGATAGACAAGGTTGCTTCTTCGTGGACCCTTCGTGGGTGGAGCCCTCCGTGGACTCGCGCAACCGTTACCCTACGTGGGTTGAAGTCTCCATCAACGTGGATGTACGATAGCACCACCTATCGGAACCACGACAAAAACATCCGTGTCTCCAATTGCGTATGAATTCTCCAAACCCTTCCCTTTACATTCTTGCAAGTTGCATGCTTTACTTTCCGCTGCTCATAGACTCTTTGCATGCTTGCTTGAATTGTGTTAAAATTGCTTGACTTGTGCTAAGATAGCTGAAATCTGCCAAAGACTAAAATTGGGAAAAGGATAGATTTTTATTTGGTCAAGTAGTCTAATCACCCCCCCTCTAGACATAATTTCGATCCTACAGCTTGTTTGGCTCTTTGTTGTTTGAGTTCCTTTCTCACGCAATGCTTCACGAACCAAGATAGGAATTGTGTATGATATGACAACCTTGTGACACAAGAGATGATACCAAGATATGCAACAATGATGTATGTATGCTATGGGAAGTGTGATCACTAATGTGCACAAGTCTCGTTGCCGGCAATACTCAGAAGCTAGTCTCGATGGGTAAGCGACGCAAAGGACTAAGGCTATGATGGCTATCAATGTAATGGCAAGAATGATATGTCCAATACCAAGGTGAGGGTACCGTTCTTGTGTACGGTATGGTGTCAAAATGGTGGCACGAATACTAAGATGTAGTCGAGGTTGTCGTTGTTGATTACGCGTTCGTGGCGAAGATGAGCGGCGGTGATGTTGATGTCGAACCGTACCTAAATAGCCGAAACACAAGTAGGACACAGAACCGCAACTTAAATTCTCAAAGCAAAATTGGACCAAAATTGCCGGAGTTGGACGTGGTAAGCAATGGTGGTGGTATGTGGAGGTGGTGGTGGTATGCGGAGGTGGTGGTGGTATGCGGAAGTATATGTGGGCACCGGAACAAAATTTGGCGAAATATGGACAGAAAACGGGCGGTGGAGAGGAAGTGATGCTGCCAGGGGCCGGATGTCCGGGCTTGATAGTTGGATGTCTGGGGTGCCGGATGTCCAGGATATCGGGCCGGATGTGCGGGCTCTGGATCCGGGGACGAACGTGATGAACACCGCATGGAGAGATCAAATCCGGGCAAAATTTGGAGGAATTTATGGATTTAAATTGGGGAAAAGTGGATGGAAGGCTAGATCTACCTGCAACACACGAAATCCGTGGATCATATCCAACAAAACTTCATCACACCAACAAATCACAAAAAAAATTGGGGGCTATTTTTGCGGGGAATTTTAGAATTAGGGACAAAATCAACAAAAACAAGGCTAGAAACACAACGGGGAGGCTGCGAAATCGTGATCAACGTGGCTCTAGATACCAAGATGATGTAGGGTGGAACCCTAATCGGCCGATCTTTCACGAAAGGAGCGGATCCCGCGAAGAACACGAAGAACACGAGGGGGAAAACGAGGGGAAACACAAGGGAAAACACGAGAGAATCACTAAACCTACACGAAATAGTCACACCTGTGCTAGATCCTCGAGTACATAAGAGATCACACGATCCACTGACAACTAAGGATGATACAAAGGTAGCCTGTCTTTTCCGTGAGGAGGTCTTGAATCCACAAGGGGATCTTCCCTTAGAGGGGTCTTGAATCCAAAGGGATCTTCTCCGAAGAGGGGCCGCAGTCTCTCTCGTGGAGTAGATCCGATGTGGATGAGCAATGCTCTATCTCTAAATATGAGCTAAACCAATGCTAACCCTAGAAAGAGGGATGAGGAGGAGCATATATAGTCTAGGGGGTTGAAGGGGTACACGGGCCTCAGCCCTTCACTGTGCGCAGACAGGGGAGGCTGGACGTCCGGGCGTCGGGTTGGATGTCCGGGCTAGAGAGGCCGGATGTTCAGGCTGGAGCGGCTGGCTTTGTTGCTCTCGGGTTCAGAGGGGTCCGGATTTCCTGGCTGGAGGCCAGATATCCGGGAGCTCGGGAAAGGCCGGATGTCCGGGGTGGCGGCCGGATGTCCGGGACCTGTAGTTGCTTGGCGGCTGCCCAGCTTGTGGTGGACGACGCTCCAGGGGCCGGAAGTCCGGGGTCATGGCCGGATGTCCAGGTCCTGGTAGGTGTTCTTGACTCCTTCTGTGGGTTCTCTTCATCCATGGACTCGGGGACTTGTTCACCTTCACGTGCATCTCCGGAAGGGTCCTCTTGGTACCTAATCATGCACAACACCTCGGACATAGGTAGTAGCCATGTCTCGAGAGGATCATATGTAATATCACTAAGGAAAGAAGTCACCTTGTTCTCAAGAGCTCTAGCTCTAGCTCATGTCATGGGTCCTCGTGGCTTTTGTTGAGGCAATGGTAGGTCCATGGGGATGACTGTAGGATGCTCCGCATCATATAGGGGATCAATTGTAGCCTCTTTCTATAAGTAAGAGTGTCGAACCCAACAAGGAGCTAAAGGTAGAACAAATATTCCCTCAAGTTCTATCGACCACTGATACAACTCTACGCACGCTTAACGTTCGCTTTACCTAGAACAAGTATGAAACTAGAAGTACTTTGTAGGTGTTTTTGGATAGGTTTGCAAGATAATAAAGAGCGCGAAAATAAAAAGTAGGGGCTGTTTAGATGAAGACACAACTAAGTTTTAGTAGAGAGCTTGTTGTCACACAAGAAAGTTATTTGTCCCTACGCCATCGATAACTAGACCAATAATCATTATTGCAATTTTATTTGAGGGAGAGGCATAAGCTAACATACTTTCTCTTCTTGGATCATATGCACTTATGATTGGAACTCTAGCAAGCTTCCACAACTACTAAAGATCATTAAGGTAAAACCCAACCATAATATTAAAGTATGAAGTCCTCTTTATTCCCATACACAAACAACCTACTTACTTGGGTCTGTGTTTCTATCACTCACACCACCCACCATAAGCAAATCATGAACATATTGCAAACCCTACAACGGTGATCCCTCACGCTTGCGCGACACAGAGAGCGCCATAAGACAGTACTAATAATAAAACATGCAACTCAAACCATTCACGATCATCAATTAACCCATAGGACAAAACAGATCTACTCAAACATCATAGGATAGCCATACATCATTGGGAAATAATATATAGCGTTGAGCACCATGTTTAAGTAGATATTACAACGGGTAAAAGAGGGGTTACACCGCTTCATAGAGGGGGGAAGAGTTGGCGATGGCGGTGGTGAAGTTGTTGGTTTAGATTGCGGTGATGATGATGGCCCCGACGGCGTTCCGGCGCCACCGAGAGAGAGAGGGGGAGAGATACCCCCTTCTTCTTCTTCCTTGACCTTCCCCCTAGATGGGAGAAGAGTTTCCCCTCTGGTCCTTGGTCTCCATGGCATGGGAGGGGCAAGAGCCCCTCCGAGATTGGATCAGTCTCTCTGTCTCTCTCTGTTTCTGCGTTCCCAGATCTGGCCTTTCACCGTTTCTTATCTTCCCGGAGATCCGTAACTCCGATTGGATTGAAATTTGAACACGATTTCTATCTGGATATTAGGTTTATTGCGGTGAAAGAAGGGCAACAACCGCCTTACGGGGTGTCCATGAGGGTCAGGGGCGCGCCCCCTGCCTCGTGGGTCCCTTGAGCATCGTCTCGCGTTGATTCCACTTCCCAAAATTCACATATATTCCAAAAAAAAAATCTCCGTCAGTTTTTATCCCGTTTGGACTCCATTTGATATGGATTTTCTGCGAAACAAAAAACATGCAACAAACAGGAACTGGCACTGGGCACTGGATCAATATGTTAGTCTCAAAAATAGTATAAAAAGTTGCCAAAAGTATATGAAAGTTTATAATATTGGCATGGAACAATAAAAAATTATGGATACGACGGAGACGTATCAGCATCACCAAGCTTAATTCCTGCTCATCCTCGAGTAGGTAAATGATAAAAAAGATAATTTTTGATGTGGAATGCTACCTAGCATAATCTTGATCATGTAATCTAATCATGGTATGAATATTAAGACACGAGTGATTCAAAGCAATAGTCTATCATTTGACATTAAGACAATAATCCTTCAAGCATACTAATAAAGCAATCATGTCTTTTCAAAATAACATGGCCAAAGAAAGTTATCCCTACAAAATCATATGGTCTGGCTATGCTCCATCTTCACCACACAAAATATTCAAATCATGCACAACCCTGATGACAAGCCAAGCAATTGTCTCATACTTTTGACGTTCTCAAACCTTTTCAACTTTCATGCAATACATGAGAGTGAGCCATGGACATAGCACTATAGGTGGAATAGAATATGATGATGGAGGTTGTGTGGAAAAGACAAAAAGGATAAAGTCTCACATCGACGCGGCTAATCAACGGGCTATGGAGATGCCCATCAATTGATGTCAATGTGAGGAGTAGGGATTTCCATGAACGGATGCACTAAGAGCTATAAGTGTATGAAAGCTCAAACTAGAAACTAAGTGGGTGTGCATCCAACTTGCTTGCTCATGAAGACCTCGAGCATTTGAGGAAGCCCATCATCGGAATATACAATCCAAGTTCTATAATGAAAATTCCCACAAGTATATGAAAGTGATAACTCAAGAGACTCTCTATATGAAGAACATGGTGCTACTCTGAAGCACAAGTGTGGTAAAAGGATAGTAACATTGTCCCTTCTCTCTTTTCTCTCATTTTTTATTTTTATTTGTATTCTCTTTTTTGTTTTTTTGGTGGGCTTCTTTGGCATCTTTTATATTTATTTTGTAAAGTCGGGAGACTCATCCCAACTTGTGAGGGAATCATAGCTTCCATCATCCTTTCCTCACATGGGACAATGCTCTAATAATGATGATCATCACACTTTTATTCACTTACAACTCAATATTACAACTCGATACTAGAACAAAATATGACTCTATATGAAATGCCTCCGGCGGTGTACCGGGATATGCAATGATCTAGCGTAGCAATGACATCAAAAAATGGACAAGCCATGAAAACATCATGCTAGCTGTCTTACGATCATGCAAAGCAATATGACAATAAATGCTCAAGTCATGTATATGATGATGATGGAAGTTGCATGGCAATATATCTCGGAATGGCCATGGAAATGCCATAATAGGTAGGTATGGTGGATGTTTTGAGGAAGATATAAGGATGCTTATGTGTGATAGAGCGTATCATATCACGGGGTTTGGATGCACCGGTGAAGTTTGCACCAACTCTCGAGGTGAGAAAGGGCAATGCACGGTACCGAAGAGGGTAGCAATGATGGAAGGGTGAGAGTGCGTATAATCCATGGAATCAACATTAGTCATAAAGAACTCACATACTTATTGCAAAAATCTATTAGTCATCGAAACAAAGTACTACACGCATGCTCCTAGGGGTATAGATTGGTAGGAAAAGACCAACGCTCGTCCCCGACCGCCACTCATAAGGAAGACAATCAATGAATAAATCATGCTCTGACTTCATCACATAACGGTTCACCATACGTGCATGCTACGGGAATCACAAACTTCAACACAAGTATTTCTACAATCCACAACTACCCACTATCATGACTCTAATATCACCATCTTTATATCGTAAAACTATTGCAAGGAATCAAACATATCATATTTAGTGATTTACAAGTTTTATGTAGGATTTTATGACTAACCATGTGAATGACCAATTCCTGTCATCTCTCTAAATAGATATAAGTGAAGCAAGAGAGTTTAATTCTTTCTAAAAAAGATATGCCCATGCTCTAACAAATATAAGTGAAGAAAAAGAGTATTCTACAAATGGCGGTTTTCTATGTGTAGGGAAACATGGAATCCAAACTTCAAAAGATATAAGTGAAGCACATGAAGCATTCTATAAAGCCATACTCAAAAGATATAAGTGAAGTGCAATGAGCATTCTATAAATCAACCAAGGACTATCTCATACCAGCATGGTGCATCAAGGAAAAGTGAAAGCTAAATGCAAAAGACGCTCCAAGATTTACGCATATCATGTGATGAATAAAAATATAGCTCCAAGTAAAATTACCGATGATTGTTAGAAGAAAGAGGGGATGCCTTCCAGGGCATCCCCAAGCTTGGTTGCTTGGGAGTCCTTGAATATTTCCTTGGGGTACCTCGGGCATCCGCAAGCTTAGGCTCTTGCCACTCTTATTCCTTCATCCATCGTGATCTCTCCCGAAACTTGAAAACTTCAATCACACAAAACTTAACAGAAAGTTCGGTAAGATCCGTTAGTATAATAAAGCAAATGACTACTCTAAGTACTGTTGAAAACCAATTAATATTTTGTTTTTGCATTGTAGCTACTGTAATATAAATTTTCCATGGCTTAATCCACTGATAGAAATTGATAGTTTCATCAAAACAAGCAAACTATGCATCAAAAACAGAACCTGTCTTAAACAGGACAGTCTGTAGTAATCTGAATATTGACCATAATTTTGGTAATCCAAAAATTCTTAAAATATTAGGAAAAATAAAATTTTTTTATAGAAAGACGGTGCAAAAATTTTCAGAACCGTTTGACGTTCCAGTAAAAAAATGTAAAATCGCGCACTACAGCAAAAGTTTCTGTTCTACACCGCACAAACCAACAAGCAATGTAAACATCCTAAAGGCAAATCTTGGCACATTATTTTTATAATACAATGTAATTGTACAAGGGGATAATTATTTTTGTTGAGAAGTTTCTGTAATCAAGATTCACAAAGTTTCCGTGAGCATGAACAAAGTTCAAGGAGCTCCCCCACTTCAACAATGCTTGTCTCTCTCACTTTCAATTTCCTTTTTGAAAAGTGTTGGGTTCCCCTCTTTATTTTTTTGTTTTTAAACTATATAAAAGCACTCAGCAGAAATAAATGACTCTCTAAAACTTCCGGGTTGTCTCCCTGGCAGCGCTTTCTTTAAAGCCATTAAGCCAGGCATATAGTGCTCAAGTAATGAATCCACCCGGATCCCAAGGTATATCAAAGCCAATTTTAATTAACAATGATTTGTGATTTAGTAGTGATCACAAAGCAACATATATCATGTAATGACGAAGTCTAACTCTCTTCCTATGCATCGACATGTCATAAAAGAACAATTCATGCACACAAAGTAAAGGCCAATGCATAGCATAAGAAGTTTCTTGCAATTTTATCATATTGGAAACATGGAGAGGCGGAGATGTAGTTCCTCTCTCGTAATAATTGCAAGTAGGAGCAGCAAGCACATGCATATTATATCTATCAAAATCATCATGAGTAGTAGTGAAACGCAACCCATCAATATAATCCTTAATAAGGGCAAACTTCTCTGATATAGTGTAGTCGGGAGAATTCAAATACATAATAGGACTATCATGCGTGGGTGCAATAGCAACAATTTCATGTTTAACATAAGGAACTAGAGCAAGTTCATCTCCATAAGCATAATTCATATTGGCATCTTGGCCACAAGCAGAGCAAGCATCATCAAAAAGGGATATTTCAAAAGAATCAACGGGATCATAACAATCATCATAGCAATCATCCTTCGGTAAGCACGAAGGGAAATTAAACAATGTATGAGTTGAAGAGTTACTCTCATTAGAAGGTGGGCACGGGTAGCTAATCCACTCTTCCTCCTTTTGTTCTTCGCTCTCCTCATCATCTTTTTCATCCAATGAGCCCACAGTTTCATCAATTTCTTCTTCCATAGACTCTTGCAAAATATTAGTCTCTTCTTGGACAACGGAGACTCTCTCAATAAAATCATCAATATCAGAATTGAATTCATAATTTTCATAGCAATATTTAAGTATAGCAAAATTTTCAGGTCTGTAAACAGCATCATCAATATTTTCACACTCTTTAAACAAAGATTCAATTTCATAAGCACCCATAAAATCAACGAATTCTTCTATTCGTTCCACATCATAGTAATCATATATACCATTAGCATAAGAAGCTAAGCTTTCATTATCATTAAACTCGCATGAAAAGGGAAGGTGTGGAGCCTTCATCCTAGAGCAACAAGTATAATCATATCTCAAGCATAGTTGCCGAGCATACTAATGCAACATATAAATTTGATCCCATAAAAGTTTCCCTTTTTGAGTCAAGCGAAAATCCCTAAAGTATTCACGTTGATCCAACGTGTCTCCCATTATATAATTGAATGGGGTTTTCTCAGGGTTATCAAAGTAGTACATAATATTTTTCACATAATGAGCATCGAGGGTTTTAGGAGGTTCCCCATCTCCATGAGTAGCAAGTAAACCTATTTTTTGGTATTTCGTGTTCCATATCCATAACTAAAGATAGAGAACAACTTATAACAACAAATAAAAATTACTTAGTGATAAAGAAAACAAGCACACACGAGAATATTCACCCCACGCTATAACTCCCCGGCAACGGCGCTAGAAAAAGGTCTTGATAACCACAAGTATAGGGGATCAATTGTAGCCTCTTTCTATAAGTAAGAGTGTCGAACCCAACGAGGAGCTAAAGGTAGAACAAATATTCCCTCAAGTTCTATCGACCACCGATACAACTCTACGCACGCTTAACGTTCGCTTTACCTAGAACAAGTATGAAACTAGAAGTACTTTGTAGGTGTTTTTGGATAGGTTTGCAAGATAATAAAGAGCACGAAAATAAAAAGTAGGGGCTGTTTAGATGAAGACACAACTAAGTTAGTTTTAGTAGAGAGCTTGTTGTCACACAAGAAAGTTATTTGTCCCTACGCCATCGATAACTAGACCGATAATCATTATTGCAATTTTATTTGAGGGAGAGGCATACGCTAACATACTTTCTCTTCTTGGATCATATGCACTTATGATTGAAACTCTAGCAAGCATCCACAACTACTAAAGATCATTAAGGTAAAACCCAACCATAGCATTAAAGTATCAAGTCCTCTTTATTCCCATACGCAAACAACCTACTTACTCGGGTCTGTGTTTCTATCACTCACGCCACCCACCATAAGCAAATCATGAACATATTGCAAACCCTATAGCGGGGATCCCTCACACTTGCGCGACACGGAGAGCACCATAGGACAGCACCAATAATAAAACATGCAACTCAAACCAATCACGATCATCAATTAACCCATAGGAAAAAACGGATTTACTCAAACATCATAGGATAGCCATACATCATTGGGAAATAATATATAGCATTGAGCAGCATGTTTAAGTAGAGATTACAGCAGGTAAAAGAGGGGTTACACTGCTGCATAGAGGAGGGAAGAGTTGGTGATGGCGGTGGTGAAGTTGTTGGTGTAGATTGCGGTGATGATGATGGCCCCGGCGGCGTTCCGGCGCCACCGGGAGAGAGGGGGAGAGAGCCCCCCTTCTTCTTCTTCCTTGACCTTCCCCCTAGATGGGAGAAGGGTTTCCCCTCTGGTCCTTGGTCTCCATGGCATGGGAGGGGCAAGAACCCCCTCGAGATTGGATCTGTCTCCCTGTCTCTCTCTGTTTCTGCGTTCCCAGATCTAGCCTTTCACCATTTCTTATATTCCCGGAGATCCGTAACTCCGATTGGATTGAAATTTGAACACGATTTTTATCCAGATATTAGCTTTCTTGCGGCGAAATAAGGGAAACAACCGCCTTACGGGGTGTCCATGAGGGTCAGGGGCGCGCCCCCTGCCTCGTGGGCCCCTCGAGCATCATCTCACGTTGAGTCCACTTCCCAAAATCCACATATATTCCCAAAAAAATCTTCATCAATTTTTATCCCATCTGGACTCTGTTTGATATGGATTTTATGCAAAACAAAAACATGCAACAAACAGGATCTGGCACTAGATCAATATGTTAGTCCCAAAAATAGTATAAAAAGTTGCCAAAAGTATATGAAAGTTGTATAATATTGGCATGGAACAATCAAAAATTATAGATACGACGGAGACGTATCAAGAGGGAAGGAGGAGGTGGAGGAGGCAAGAAGCTGTGACGTCACGCTCTCCACCAATGCTTTCAAGCCGTCCGTCCAGCACCAAGGCACTCATCTCCCCGCTTGATTCCACTCCTCCACACTCGGTCCTTCAGTCGTCGACGTGTTGCTGGAGGCTCCTCGAAGGCGGTGATCGGCGAGTTCTTGATTGGCAGCCGCAACACACCATACGTAGTGCTCGCCAAAGCTAAGGTAGGTCTCCCGCAGATCTCATCCTCCACTTTTCTGAAGAGATGGTTTTGAAGTCTTAACTATAACATGGGATCATTGCAGGAACTAGAGAAGATCCGCTATAATCTATGCCCACGCCATACTAAGGATAAGCAGCTGGACAATATACTTTCTGCTCGTGAGGAGCTACATATTACCGAAGGTTTCAAGTATGAGCCTAAGATGGTTCTCAATTTTTGCCTATTGTAGTTTATGGTGCTCTTTTTTCTTTATAGAAATTTCGTATGCTCTTATGTTCACGTGGAGAGGCAACATCATAGCCAATATTAATGTGACTTGTTCGTATTTTGCTGAATTTTTAAGGCCTAGTCCTACTCGGTTTCCTAGCGTGTGTGCAATGCCGAAATCCAAGTTTACATCACTGCACACAAATTTGCTAGGCACCTCTGAATTTGATGCATGCGTCGATTTGCATGGGAAGCAGACACTACAGATTGATGAAACTTCCCCAACTAAATGCACAGATGATGCTTCTTTATGACCATGACTAAATGCATGGATGATGCTTCTTTATGGCCGTAAAAGAAAAATATTTTATTGTACAAATACGAGAAGGCATAAAATCATCTCATATATTAGATTGCATCAATAGTAATTTGGGAGCATAAATTATCTTCTAGATGTTCCAAGCGAGAGGAAGGGTGTGTCATGCGATGCCATGTACATATTTGTGCTTTTCCACTTAAGACAGTGTTAGCTCCATGTTAATGTTCTTCTAGGTTTTCTGCTCTAGGATTTTCATTATAGGAAACCCAAATAATATAAATAGGTATATTTTCCCATGAAGGTGCCCTTGTTTTTAATCCAATTCTTTTAGATTACATGGTTTGCTAAAATGGTCTGTATTTTAGAGTTTGCTCCCATTTACTTGTGTGTTTTCCCATAGTAATGGAATTTGTCGATTAGACTTCTTTGTGTTTCTTGAAATTAAATGGTTTGCCATAGAATATGAAATTGGAGTATGATGATTGTTGAACTTAAAATAATCTAGCATGTAATAATAGAATAAAGAACAACTTATCATATTGCAGTGCCATCTGAGTGAATAATAGGCCCATACACTGGTAAAATGAAAATGCTTTGTTTGGATACCAAATAGAAAAATAGTTCACATAGAGAGACTATTTCTAAGTTGTTTCCAATAGACTATTAGACATAGTGTTGCATGGACCTTTTTAAAATCAGCTTCTTGATTTCAATAGGCAGGATGGTGCGGGAAAACTCTGGTTAAATAGCTCTTACCATCCCTGTACATGATAAAATAAAGTTTTTTCCCAGTGTAGAATTTGGTGTTTAGTGTAGTCCTTGTTGTCTCCGTACAGAACAGGACAGGTTGAGATTTATTTCTTAGTTTGGTTGCTGGTGTCATGTGTGATGAGGACATCAATACCATTGTTACACCCACAACCCCTGCTCCTATACATACTGGACCAATTACTAGAGCTCACGCACGCTAATTTGAATTATCAGGTACTTTCGTTTCTTGGTAATGATTCTAATGTTCATGAGAATATGATGCTGCCTAAATTGGATACATTTTTTTGCTTACAAATGAAGGGCCTAGCTTGGACAAGAAAGATGAACCTTAGAGCAAGTTCAAGCATGGAGATGATGGCATGCGCAAGGGGATCAAGAACGGAGTTACAAGTGATGATTTCAGGACTTTGAAGCCACCATAAGGAGTGCATGAAGTCTTGGACGAAATATACAAGATGCCACTTCATAAATTTCGTCCAGAGGCTATTTTAGGTGCTTCGTCACCTTATTATTGGGCCAGGCCCATGTATTTTCGAAATACTTAAGTATAGGCTGTTTATAGAGTCCGTATGTGTGGGGAAACAAGATTTAGGTTTGGTTTCGGACCCCTCCTCCAAGGGCCACGAAATCCCCCCCTCTTCCTCCATATATACATCCCTTAGGGCATCATTTAGACTTTGGGTTTTGTTTAGATTAAAAGTTCGCCATAGCTGCAATGTAGCGACCAGACCTTAAACAGTCTGATCTCTGTGCTCCGGTGTCATCCCTGGATAAGTAATGCTGACACCACACAGTACTCGGAGGATTTATAGCAGAGTAGCAATCACACACTTATTACATCGAGTGTCTCAAAAGAGAACTTATTACAATAAATATGGCTTAAGGCCATCTAATAACAATAACAGCGGAAGGCTTGGAAGATAAGTGAGTCCATCAACTCCAACGGCATCACTGAGTATAGAACCACGACCTAAAACTCCTTAATCATCGTCTGAAAAGTCTGCAACATTAACGTTGCAGCCCGAAACGGGTCATCACATGGAATATGCTGGCAATGTAACACATAGAGAGTAATGGAATGAAACAGCTATACTATATGCATATTTGGCTGGTGGAAAGCTCTATGGTTACAGTTTTGCGTAAAGCCAATTTTTCCCTACTTCAAAGGAATAAAATTTATTTAACTATCATGGTAGTTGTTAAACATTGAGAATGGTTGACAGCATTCTCAATCCCAATTAAGCATCATCTTTAAACATAACCCAACAAAATTAATTTAGAGTAACATGTTGAGATTCACATGATAATTCAGGTACTAGATACTCAAGATGTCCATAATCGGGGACACAGCTAACCATGATTAGTTTATTACACTCTGCAGAGGTTTGTGCACTTTTCCCCACAAGACTCGATCGCCTCCGTTGGGTTTCTCGCACTACAGGGTGTTTGAGAAGACGGATGACCGAGACATAGTCTTTCAGAAGTGCTAGCACCTTACGACCAGGTAGACCGTACCACCTACATCCCCTACATCTGCTAGTCTACCACTGTAAGAGTTCGCACGACTTAGTCAACTATGCTAGAGCCCATAATAGCTTGTGGCTGCACACAGAAGTTTCTAGTATGAATAGTCTCATGATCCCTTTGAGCCTGGGTGGCGGTCCAAAAGAAAACAGGCAAGTCCTGGAATACCCAGGTGCCTCAATCCACCCAGATGTGTGTTTAAGTTGCCACCTTAGATAACCATTAATTAACAAAACCCACATCTGTCATGGATATCACTCACCCAATCCACGTCTACTAGCATAGCATGGCATAATAAGCAAACGTAGAAGTAACTCCTAAAGGTTTGATAATAAACAGGTAATAGGTACTACCTCATCTACTTCCCATCCCACAATTTAATTAGATCCTAACCATGCAATGTGTGAGGGTTGATCTAATGCAATAAAACTGGGTAGTAGAAAAGGTATGATCAAAGTGTTACTTGCCTTGCTGATGATCCGGGAAACCCAGCGATTCGAAGTAACAAGCGGCGCACTCCGGGTATTCTATCGCAGAAAAACAAACAAGCATACAATAAGTACTCAACTAATGCACAGGTAAAACTCAAATAAGAGAACTAACCAGAAGGTTCAACTCAAGAACTCCGGTTGGCAAAAGAATCAAATCGAACGAAGCAACGAAAGTCAAACGGCGAAAGAAAACAACTTCGTTCTACTAATCTGGATCTAGGGCATATTTTACAGTAGCAAAATCCTGTTTAAGTTGGTTAAACGGATAGAGGGTTTCGAGACGAAACTCTAGGCGCTTGAATCACCTGATTCCGATAAACGAGCGAAAAGTTATACTAAAAAGAAAATCGGATCAGGAATCGCGATCAGAAAAATCGCGGATTTAATCCGAGAAAAGAAAAACGACAAACGCTCGCTAAATTAAATAAACAGGAAAAACCGATCTATTTTAAAAAAACGAATCTAAAAAAAACCGACGGAAAAACCGAACGGTTTTTTGAAAAAACCGGCGCGGATTTCGAGTTGGCGGCGGACCTCGGGCGGCGTGCGGCGGCGGCGGGAGCTGGGGCAGCTCGGGCTAGGGTTAGCTCTGGCTGGGCCTCCCCCCGGCTTAAATAGCCTAACGGGCCGGGAGTCCTAGTCGGACACAGCCCTAGGTCGGTTCGATTTTTTTTTAAAAATAATTACGCGCAGAAGAAAAATAAAAAGAAATACTAAACGGACTCCAAAAATTACAAAATAAATTTTCACGGGCTTCTAAAATCAAGCCGCACAAGGTGAACATTTAGTTGGGACCTAAATGCAATTTTGAAAAACACATATTTTTCCTAAATTTCAAATAAAACACCGAAAAACTCCGAAATAAAATCCTATTTGATTTTATTATTAAATCCTCAATATTTCTTTATTTTGGGAAAGTCATTTTATTCCCTCTCTCATATTTTTGTAATAAAAATAATTGATGATAAAATAAATAAAATCAAATGATCCTATTCTCAAAATTTGAGAAAACTCAAATATGAAAATAACGAAATCCCCAACTCTCTCCGTGGGTCATTGAGTTGCGTAGAATTTCTAGGATCAACCAAAATGCAAAATAAAATATGGTATGCAATGATGATCTAATGTATAACATTCCAAATTGAAAATTTGGGATGTTACATGCAACTTCACGTACTTCGTTTGTGTCCAGCGACCAGACCAAGACGTCACAGAACCCCACCTTTATTAATAAAGCTTTCCTCTTTTATTCGCAATATCCAGATTGCAATCTCAGTTTCTTGATTGTTCTTCGTTTGCTCGCAGGAAATAGACCCTCGTGTCAGGTTGATCGTGCTCCGGCGTGGTCAATAACCCTCGGAAGTTGGTTTAGCGATTGCTAAGGCGTGACGTCTCGCACGTTCGTAGTCGGATCGTCAAGGTCGACTCCCACAGAAACGATAGCCACCATCTCATCGAAACATCGGGACACCTTCGCCTCTATCAAGTGGTATCAGATTTCCAGGTTGCTCGGTGAGATTTTACAGTTTTTCATAGTTTAGATCGAGTCTGTTCTTCATACCTACAGTCCACGAAAAAGCCAAGAAAAAAAATTAGGGTTAGGTCATCATATCCGAACCAATCTGAGCCTTTGCATAATCTTTTTAGGGTTTTGCATTGTTGAATTTGCGGTTGCATCATCGTGTCTAGTTGCTGGTCTTAGCGTCTAGTTTCCTTTAGAGTTTCGAGTTCTGTTCACAGGTTGTCACGCCGCCGCCGCACCATCGTCATCATCATTACCATATACCACAACCCCACCATATACATCGCCGCTGCCATATACAACCACCAATCCGAGTCCACATATACCATCGCCATATACCACCACCAATCCGAGTCCAGATATACCATCGCCATATACAACCACTAGTCCGAGTTCCACCAGATTCATCTCCGCCACCAGTCCTAGTCCGAGTCCAGTATTTGTTGCTTTGTTTTTGAGTTCCAGATCACGCGATACTTCGAGTCATGACCAAGTCGGACTCCCCAACTTCCGTGCTATCTGTAGTAGAAAAATAGTTCCAAACTCGAAAAAACTAAGTCTAGAAAATTCTGGCTACGCAGTTTTTAGACCATTTGTAGACTTTTTCGAAAAAAAATTGTTGCGGAGCAAAAAAAAGAGGGAAAAAAGTGCAAAAAAGAAGTGAAAAATGGAAAAAATTCAGAGAGTGCTCCTCCCTTGTTTACGTGCCGCGCCATGATTTTGTTCGTGTTCTAGGCTCGCGTCTCTAGTACGGTCTAGCCTAGGACCAGCACAGTACCGTCGTTGACCGTTTATTCAACTTTGCATCTCTGAATTGATTATTGCTCACATTTTTGCTACCATATCATAAGCCTTCCCAGCTCCACATACATCTACATCGTGCGTTTGACACCACCTGGCAATCGCTCTATCCAATCTTTGAGAGTTTTGACTACGACGGTTGTCGATCACCACCTGCTGCTGGGTAAGAATTGGTAAGAATTTGAGATTCGCTTGCCGAATTTGTGATACACCACCACCACCACCACTTCCTAGTAGTCTGTAGGATCATATTCTTGTGTGTTTCTATTGCTGCTAACCATGGCAGGATCACAAGCCGATGAGACAGATTGGGAGAACATGACGAACAAAGCGCTGCATGATAAATTTCAGCAAATGATGAGTGGATAGGTGCAAGATGTGCTAAACAGATTTGAAGAGGCCGTGGAGAAGATAGATGGCATGGAGAAGACGTTCGAAACAAAGCTCGATAACAAGTTTAATGAATTGCTCGCGCGTCTTCCACCACCACCACTGGCTGCACCTAACGCACCTCTACAACAACAACAACAACAACAACAACAACATCGCCTTCCAAATCAAGTGGGACAGGCACTACGCATTCCCCTTGAGCCTGGTCAAAATTCTGGTGCCGCTGTTGATGCTTTTGTAGCTCCTGCTGCTACTGCAGAGGTGGAGGACCATTACGAGGATGAGGTTGATCAAAATCAGAACTACGTGCAACCACTAGCACCACCGCCACCTGGTCGTCCTCAGGTACGTGATCATGACCATCTCCCTAAACTGAAATTGAACATTCCACCATTTGAGGGTAGATATGTTCCTGATATATATCTTACTTGGGAGTTAGAAACTGAACAACGATTTACATGTTTACAATATCCTGAGGAGAGACGTGTTCCTGCTGCTGTTTGTGCTTTCACTAGCTTTGCATTTGTTTGGTGGTCTGAACATTGTAGATTATATCCTATTCCAGCTACTTGGGCTACTTTGAAAACTGCTATGCATACTCGTTGGGTTCCACCATATTATCAACATGAATTACTTCAAAAATTGCAGCGCTTAAGACAAGGAAAAAATTCTGTAGAAGAATATTATCAGGAATTACAAACTGGCATGATTAGATGTGGTATTGTTGAGGAGAATGAAGCTATGCTTGCATGTTTTATGGGTGGATTAAATAGAGAGATTCAGACCATTCTAGAGTATAAGGAGTATACTAATATCACTCGTTTATTCCATCTTGCTTGTAAAGCTGAACGTGAAGTGCATGATCGACATGCATTGGCGTGAACTAACTTTTTTGCAGGTCGACCTTCATCATGGACACCACGTGCATCCTCTATTTCCACTGCACCAGCACCTCCATCAGGTGCCACCTCCAGCCGTGATACAAGAAATCAAGCACAACCACCACTATCTGCCAAGAGCACACCTGCTGGGCCTACACAGAGTTCTTCTTCTTCCATGGCATCAACAGGGCACACAAGTGATATTATTTGTCATCGTTGTAAGGGAAGAGGACATTTTTCGAGAGAATGCAAATCTCAGCGTGTGATGATTGTTACTGAGGATGGTGGCTATGAGTCCGCTAGTGACTATGATGAGGAGACTTTGGCTCTTATTACACATGAAGAATACGGTGGAGAGGATTCCGATCATGAGACGCAATACATGGCCGCTGAAGATGCTGACAGGTATGAATGTTTAGTTGCTCAACGTGTTTTGAGTGTGCAGGTTACACAAGCTGAGCAAAATCAGAGGCATAATTTGTTCCATACAAAGGGATTTGTGAAGGAACGTTCTGTTCGCATCATCATAGATGGAGGGATCTGCAATAACTTGGCTAGCATGGAGATGGTGGAGAAGCTATCTCTCACCACAAGACCACATCCACATCCTTACTACATCCAATGGTTCAACAACAGCGGCAAGGTTAAGGTAACACGTACTGTTCGTGTGCATTTTTAGTATCTCTACATATGTTAATTATGTTGATTGTGATGTGGTACCTATGCAAGCATGTTCCTTATTACTTGGTAGTCCATGGCAATTTGATAAAAATTCTATACACCATGGTAGAAACAATCAGTATACTCTTGTTCATAAGGATAAAAATATTACTTTGCTTCCTATGAGTCCTGATTCCATTTTGAAAGATGATATTAATAGAGCTAATAAAGCAAAACAGGAGAAAAATAAGAGTGAAAATCAGATTGTGGCAAAAGAATTTGAGCAACAAATGAAGCCTAATAATAAACCATCTAGTGTTGTTTTTGAAATTAAATTGAAAAGTGCATGCTTACTTGCCACCAAATCTGATATTGATGATCTAGATTTTAGCAAATCTGTTTGCTATGCTTTTGTGTGCAAAGAGGCATTATTTTCATTTGAGGACATGCCTTCCTCTTTGCCTCCTGCTGTCACTAACATTTTGCAGGAGTTCGCTGATGTCTTTCCACAAGACGTGCCACCGGGATTACCACCTATTAGAGGGATTGAGCATCAATTTGACTTAATTCCCAGTGCATCATTACCCATCCGTGCACCATACCGTACCAATCCAGAGGAGACGAAGGAGATTATGCGTCAAGTACAAGAACTTCTCGACAAAGGTTATGTACACAAATCCCTTAGTCCCTGTGCTGTTCCTATCATTTTAGTGCCGAAAAAGGATGGTACGTCGCGTATGTGCGTTGATTGTAGAGACATTAATAACATTACTATTCGTTATCGCCATCCTATTCCTAGTCTAGATGATATGCTTGATGAATTGAGTGGCTCTACAATATTCTCCAAAGTTTATTTGCGTAGTGGATACCATCAAATTCGTATGAAATTGGGAGATGAATGGAAAACAACATTTAAAACTAAGTTTGGATTATATGAGTGGTTAGTCATGCCTTTTGGGTTAACTAATGCACCTAGTACTTTCATGAGATTAATGAACGAAGTTTTACGTGCTTTCATTGGACGATTTGTGGTAGTTTACTTTGATGACATATTGATTTATAGCAAATCTTTGGAGAAACATTTGGAACATTTACGTGCTGTTTTTATTGCTCTACGTGATGCACGTTTGTTTGGTAACCTTGGAAAGTGCACCTTTTGCACCGACCGAGTATCTTTTCTTGGCTATGTTGTTACTCCACAGGGAATTGAAGTTGATAAAGCCAAGATTGAAGCTATTGAGAGTTGGCCGCAGCCCAAAACGGTCACACAAGTGAGGAGTTTCCTTGGCCTCGCTGGATTCTATAGGCGGTTTGTGAGAGATTTCAGCACCATTGCTGCACCTCTCAACGAGCTTACAAAGAAGGATGTGCCTTTTGTTTGGGGTATCGCACAGGAAGAAGCCTTCACAGTATTGAAAGATAAGTTGACACATGCTCCTTTACTCCAACTTCCTGATTTTCATAAGACTTTTGAGCTTGAATGTGATGCTAGTGAAATTGGATTAGGAGGTGTGTTATTACAAGATGGCCAACCTATTGCATAATTTTCTGAAAAATTGAGTGAGCCTAGTCTGAACTATTCTACTTATGATAAAGAATTATATGCTCTTGTTCGGACCTTAGAAACATGGCAACATTATTTATGGCCCAAGGAATTTGTTATACATTCTGATCATGAATCTTTGAAACACATTAAAAGTCAAGCAAAACTGAACCGTAGACATGCTAAATGGGTTGAATTCATTGAGACTTTCCCTTATGTCATTAAACACAAGAAGGGTAAAGAAAATGTTATTGTTGATGCATTGTCTCATCGTTATACTATGCTTTCACAACTTGACTTTAAAATATTTGGTTTGGAGACCATCAAAGATCAATATGTGCATGATGCTGAATTTAAAGATGCATTGCAGAATTGTAAGGAAGGGAGAACTTGGAACAAGTTCGTTCTTAACGATGGATTTGTGTTTCGTGCTAACAAGCTATGCATTCCAGCTAGCTCCGTTCGTCTTTTGTTGTTGCAGGAGGCGCATGGAGGAGGATTAATGGGACACTTTGGCGTCAAGAAGATGGAGGATATACTTGCTACACATTTCTTTTGGCCAAAGATGAGACGGGATGTTGAGCGTTTTGTTGCTCGCTGCACTACATGTCAAAAAGCTAAGTCACGACTCAATCCTCATGGTTTATATATGCCTTTGCCAGTACCTAGTGTTCCTTGGGAGGATATATCTATGGACTTTGTTTTAGGTTTACCTCAAACAAAGAAGGGGAGGGATAGCATATTTGTTGTCGTGGATAGGTTCTCGAAAATGGCACACTTTATACCATGTCATAAAAGCGATGATGCTGTTAATGTTGCTGATTTGTTCTTTCATGAAATTATTCGCTTGCATGGTGTGCCAAATACTATTGTTTCAGATCGTGATACTAAATTTCTTAGCCACTTTTGGAGATGTTTATGGGCTAAGTTGGGGACTAAACTGGTTTTTAGTACTACTTGTCACCCCCAAACTGATGGACAAACTGAAGTAGTCAATAGAACATTGTCTACTATGCTTAGGGCTGTTTTGAAGAATAACAAGAAAATGTGGGAAGAATGCTTGCCTCATATTGAATTTGCTTATAATCATTCATTGCATTCTACTACTAAGATGTGCCCTTTTGAAATTGTGTATGGTTTCCTACCTCGTGCACCTATTGATTTGTTGCCTCTTCCATCTTCGGAGAAGGTTAATTTTGATGCTAAAGAACGTGCTGAATTGATTTTAAAAATGCATGAGTTAACTAAGGAAAACATTGAGCATATGAATGCTAAATATAAACTTGCTGGAGATAAGGGTAGAAAACATGTTGTGTTTGCACCTGGAGATCTTGTTTGGTTACATTTGCATAAGGATAGATTTCCTAATTTGCGCAAATCAAAGCTAATGCCACGTGCTGATGGTCCTTTTAAGGTGTTAGAGAAAATAAATGATAATGCATATGAACTTGAGCTGCCTGCAGATTTTGGGGTTAGTCCCACTTTTAACATTGCAGATTTGAAGCCTTATTTGGGTGAGGACAATGAACTTTCGTCGAGGACGACTTCATTTCAAGAAGGGCAGGATGATGAGGACATCAATACCATTGTTACACCCACATCCCCTGCTCCTATACATACTGGACCAATTACTAGAGCTCGCACACGCTAATTGAATTATTAGGTACTTTCGTTTCTTGGTGACAATTCTAATATTCATGAGAATATGATGCTGCCTAAATTGGATACATTTGTTTTGCTTACAAATGAAGGGCCTAGCTTGGACAAGAAAGATGAACCTTGGAGCAAGTTCAAGCATGGAGATGATGGCATGCGCAAGGGGATCAAGAACGGAGTTACAAGTGATGATTTCAGGACTTTGAAGCCACCATAAGGAGTGCATGAAGCCTTGGACGAAATATACAAGATGCCACTTCATAAATTTCGTCCAGAGGCTATTTTAGGTGCTGCGTCACCTTATTATTGGGCCAGGCCCATGTATTTAGGCTGTTTTTAGAGTCCGTATATGTGGGGAAACAAGAGTTAGGTTTGGTTTCGGACCCCTCCTCCAAGGGCCACAAATTACCCCCTCTTCCTCCATATATACAGCCCTTAGGGCGTCGTTTAGACTTTGAGTTTTGTTTAGATTAAAAGTTCACCATAGCTGCAACTTCGCGTACTTCGTTTGTGTCCAGCGACCAGACCAAGACGTCAGAGAACCCCACCTTCATTAATAAAGCTTTCCTCTTTTATTCGCAATATCCAGATTCCAATCTCAGTTTCTTGCTTGTTCTTTGTTTGCTCGCAGGAAATAGACCCTCGTGGTCAGGTTGATTGTGCTCCGGCGTGGTCGACAACCCTCAGAAGTTGGTTTAGCAATTGCTAAGGCGGCGTCGTCTTTGCACGTTCGTAGTCGGATCGTCAAAGTTAACTCCCAGAGAAAACGATATCTATCTCATCGAAACATCGGGACACCTTCGCCTCTATTAGTGTGCAAACTTGGGTATCCAATGTAGTCCTTGATATCCCATTTACGCACTGTGGTATATACTTGTTGACTCATGCAAAAGAATTAACTGAGTGTCATTGTATTCTGCAAGAAACATTAATTAGGTGAATGCACCGTCCACTATTTCAGTGCCGGTTAAATGTATACCACTAGATTTGATTGAGGGACTAATTAACAGGGTATAATCAAGGTTGGACAGATCTCTTCGAGGCACAATCTATATTTCACAGCATGTGTAACCTTACATGATATGTTCTTTTTATCTTTAGTACATCCAACCCTGCTTGCAATCAAATTCACTTTTGGTAGGACTAAACTTTATTGATGAAAAATATCAGAGCCGTCCGTCGTGTCTCCTTAAAAGAAGAATAAAATGTTAGAATCTTTCTTATGAGTGCACATCCTTTTGCTCGTGGTGCATGTGCTATAGGATTGTACCAAATTATTTGTTCGACATGAATCACTAAAAACATTGTAGCATAAAGATATTATTTCATGAATATAATACAATGACTGATGTAGATGCATTTATACATCTTCCGTTGGATTTAACTATCATCTTTGCCAAAGACATGGAAAGCCATCAATCAATTTTTGTACTTTGGTAGCTTTCACATGTCCATAGTACAATTTATGTGAGCCTTTTGCATTATTCTGATCATGTTGTCATGAGTTGAACCTATACTGGGGGAATAATTGACATTTTGCCTGAGATATCAATATACCAATTTTTGTGTGTGGGAATTTTGACAACATCATACTCATATCCTTATGTACTGCAAGATACCAATGGAGGAGCCAAACACTGTATGAGCTTTGACAAATGGAACCTGCCTACAATGCGGTCGCAAGGGGGTGGCGGGTCAATGGGCGGCCGTGTCGTGTGAGTTGGTCAAGTCTAAGGTCGCAAGCTGATAGATCCATGGCTGTCAAGTGCATCTTCAACCTCCACACAATTAGTGATATTTGATTGTGTTAAGAGGATTAGTGATAGAGAAAAATCATTAGGATAATAAAAAGTGTTAGGCTATTTTTCTTTGTATATGTGACTATAATTTTGAGGTATGAGGGTTCATAACTATCAGCTCTCACTCAATGCTAAAATAAGAAAAATAAGAGGACTATAACACTACATATTGTTTGGGGAAATTGCCGAATTTGTCAAAATTTTGAGGATGGAGTGGATGTCAAATGCATCTAAATTTGGGATGATAGGAATGCCTATGGCAATTTGGGGAACTTGGAGAAAAGATATGCAAATTTCGAGTTGCGTGGCAATGTAGATCTGAAGCCAAGTAGCTTGTGATATACTCCCTCCTTTTTCGATTTATAGGGCCCATCTTTTTTTCTAGTTTAAAGGGCCTATTTCTATCCTATGTTTAGATTCCGGAACATATTAAATTTTTTGCATGCAAGGATTAAAAATAACTCACCAATGCATGTAATGTTCCCACTCATTTAGTGGCCACAAATGCATATGTCGTAGTTGATGCAAATTAATGCATCTATTCAATTGGGTTAGTGTTGCAAATTGCAAAATCATTCCACCATTCACCATTTTCCTTGTTTGAGGAGATTTTTTAGTTGGGCATTTTAAATCGAGATGGAGGGAGTATTCATTTCATAGTCCATGGATTAGAGATGATCGGACTGACCACACCAATTTGGTATATTAATAGAAAACACTAGACATATTTCAAGCTGGGTGACAACATAGCGAAGCAATAACACGATGACCAAAGTGTTGAAGTTGAAGGCGTCATGATAGATCCATGTGTTGGCGCGTGCCAATGTACATGAAATTTGTTTTTTATTTTATGCTCTGGTGGAACGGTAAAGAATTGGTTCGTCTGGTTTCCATGGAGAATATTCTCTGTTATACATTTTAAGACCATTGAAGTGAAGTATTTGTGCTAACTACATATATTGTTTGTGCGGGGTGGGTATGAGTTGAGGCAAAAAAATTATTATACTTACTCAAATATCGTGCGACGAAGCTAAAGACAACATTCCAGACATTATGCGGGAATTTCTTAAGTGCATCAAGTAGATCTTAATTTGTGATAGTCGCTCTATAAGTATACATCGTCAAATTGTCTTTTTTTATCGTTTTACATTACAAATTAAGTGAACTTCAGTTATTACTTGATTGTGCCAATGTTATCTATTCTCTACATGTGAAATTTAACATGCATTATGTTTATATAATTCCAAGAACATATTTGAAAAGCTCATGGCAACGCACGAGCATTCTACAAGTAAAACATTAAAGAGGAGTTGCAGAGATGTTTATATTGCAAAAATATTTGTATTTTAGTGAAATTTGGTTGTATGCAATAAGAATATTTGAATAATAACATGATAATTAAAATGAAAAGTACATATGATCTATTATCTGTATTTATACCTAGTAGTAAAAGAAATTGATATATTTTTGGTCGACTACGAACCAATATTTAGTTGGATGGTTTGGTGGATAGTGGTATCCCTAGCTCAACAGGGTTCAAGTCCTTGTGCTCGTATATATTTCTTGAATTATTTCAGGATTTCTAGCAATACACGTTTAGTGGGAGGAGATGTTCCCATCGACTATGAGGCGCCTTTGATGACTTTGTCAATCTCAGTCTCTCACAGGTGCTCCTTTCTACTATTAAAGTAGAATCAAATTTCATGATGGTTCGACCTCCCCAACCCCTCTCCTCTCGTGCTTCTTCCACACGCTAAAAAAATAAAATGATCGCGGCCATATCACCCACCCAGCTTCAAGGATTCTCTTTCCTGGCGCTCAGATAGGCCGAGGAACACAGGGCATCGAGATTGGCTCCTTCGACACCACGACTATGTGCACCCACTCGCACTCCTCCGACATCATGACGACGAACATCCACTCGCGCTCCTTCGATACCAGGAAGTGCACCCCATACTCATCTGCCTTCCGTGCGCCCTTGATCCACAAGTATAGGGGATCACAACAGTTTTTGAGGATAGAGTATTCAATCCAAATTTATTGATTCGACACAAGGGGAGCCAAAGAATGTTTCCAAGTATTAGCAGCTGAGTTGTCAATTCAACCACACCTGGAGATTAATTATCTGTAGCAAAGTAATATGACAGTTTTGATAGTAGTAGCAACAACAATAGTAAAGGTAACGGTGATAGCAATGATTTTGTAGCAAGTGTAACAGTAACAATAGCCGTAGTAACTTAGCAAGAACAATATAAGAGAAATTCGTAGGCATTGGATCGGTGGATTTGTTGGATGATATTCATCATATAATAGTCATAACCTAGGGCGATATAAAACTAGCTCCAGTTCATAAATATAATGTAGGCATGTATTCCATAAATAGTCATACATGCTTATGGAAAGAACTTGCATGGCATCTTTTGTCCTACCCTCCCATGGCAGCGGGGTCCATATGGAAACTAAGGGATATTAAGGCCTTCTTTTAATAGAGAACCAGAACAAAGCATTAACACATAGTGAATACATGAACTCCTAAAACTACGGTCATCACCGGAAAGTATCACAAATACTATCACTCCGGGGTTTACGAATCATAACACGTAATAGGTGAATATAACTTGCAAAATCGGATCTAGAACATAGATATAATTGTGATACATAAATGGTTCAGATATGAAATCATGGCACCTGGGCCTAAAGTGACAAGCATTAGGCATGACAAAGTCATATCAACATCAACCTCATAACATAGTGGATACCAGGGATCAAGCCCTAACAAAACTAACTTGATTACATGATGAATCTTGTCCAACTCCTCACCGACTAGCAAGCCTACAAAGGAATTACTCACTCCCGGTGGGGAGCATCATGGAATTGGCGATGAAGGAGGGTTGGTGATGATGAAGATCGAAGATCCCCCTCTCTAGAGCCCAAAATGAGTCCAGATCTGGCCTCCCGATGAAGAACAGGAGGTGGCAGTAGCTCCATATTGTAAAACGAGATAATTCTTCCTCCCTGATTTTTTCTTCTAAAAAAATAGGTATTTATGGAGTTGGAATCAGGGTCTGCGGGGCCACCAGGTGGGCACAACCCACCTGGGAGCGCCTGAGAGGGGAGGGGGCACCCTGGTGGGCTGTGCTCACCCAGGGGCCCCCCTCCGGTGGTTTTTGGCTCCAATATTTTTCTTTTATTCTGAAATAATTTTCCAAAAAGTGTTGTTCCAATCGAAGAACTTTTATTTCTACACAAAACAACACCATGGTAGTGCTGCTGAAAACAGCATCAGTCCGGGTTAGTTTCATTCAAATCATGCAAATTAGAGTCCAAAACAAGAGGAAAAGCATTAGGAAAAGTACATACAATGGAGACGTATCAACCTCCCAAGCTTAAACCTTTGCTTTCCCTCAAATAATTTAGTTGATAAACATAAAATTGAAAAAGAAAGAGTTTTACGAACTCTTTTGCTCTTGTTTACACAAATAAGATTAAATAGCGCCCAGGGTTTTAGCAAAGATCATAACTAACCATGTCAACAATAACTCTTAAAAACTATATTAACTCATATCAATGACATAATCAACTAGTGAGCAATAATAAAATATCTCAAATGACAACACCTTGTAAAAACAATCATGATATAATATGAAAACAGTGGTATCTCACTAGCCCTTCATGAGACCGCAAAACATAAATACAGAGCACCTCCAAAGTTCAAGCAACGACTAAACATTGCAATTCATGGTAGAAAAGATCCAGTCATGATGCATCCAACATTAACTATACACAATGCATGAGGATGACAATATGATGTAGGGTGGAACCCTAATCGACCGATCTTTCACGAAAGGAGCGGATCCCGCGAAGAACACGAAGAACACAAGGAGGGAAATGAGGGAAAACACAAGAGGAACACTCAAACTAACAAGAACAAGTCACACATGTGCTAGATCCTCGAGTACATAAGAAAATATACACGATCCACGGATAACTAAGGACGATACAAGGGTAGCCGGTCTTCTCCGTGAGTAGGTCTTGAGTTCTTCCCTAAAAGGGGTCTTGAATCCGCTTGGAGGATCTTCTCCGGTGGAGGCTCGAATCTCCATGGAGAAGGTAACCAAGTGGATGAGCAAAGCTCTCACACAAACATGAGCTAAACCTTTGCTAACCCTAGAAAGTTGGACGAGGTGGAGTATATATAGTCTAGGGGGATAAGGGGTACACGGGCCTCGGCCCTTCACTGTGCGCAGACAGGGGAGGCCGGACGTCCGGGCGTCGGGCCAGATGTCCGGGCTTTCACGCGACGCCGGATGTCCGGGCTGGGGAGGCCGGATGTCCGGGCTGGAGCGGTGGGCTTTGTTGCTCTCGGGTTCGGAGGGGTCCAGATTTCTGGGCTGGTGGCCGGATATCCGGGGGCTCGGGAAAGGCCGGATGTCCGGGCTGGCGAGGCTGGATGTCCGGGGCCTGTAGCTTCTGGCGGCTGCGCGGCTGTGGTGGGAGGAGCTCCAGGGGCCGGTCGTCCGGGGTCACGGCTGGATGTCCCGGGCCTGGGAGGTGTACTTGACTCCTTCCGATGGTTCTCTTCATCCGTGAACTTGTGGACTTGTACATCTTCATGTTCATCCTCAGGAGGGTCCTCTTTGTACCTAATCATGCACAACAACTCGGACTTAGGTAGTAGCCATGTCTCATGCATATAAAGTGGAAGTTCGGAGAGGAGTGAGTTCACCTTATCTTCGATAGCCTTGGCTCGAGCTCTTGTCATTGGTCCAAGTGGTGTCATTGGAGGTGTAGGTGCGTCCATGGGGATGATCATGGGATGCTCTGCATCATTTCCCCTCCCTTGGGGAAGATCCGTCCTCGGATCGAAATCCTCATCACCATGGTAGGGCAAGAGATCTTTGATGTTGAAGATGTCGCTCACGGAGTACTTGTCACGTGGGATGTCGATCTTGTAAGCATTGTCGTTGTAGTGTGCAAGCACCTTGAATGGTCCATCCGCTCGTGGTCGAAGCTTGGACTTGCTTTCTTGTGGAAAGTGGTCCTTGCGAAGGTGTAGCCACACGAGATCACCAATGTTGAACATCATGGGGTGCTTGTTGATGTTGTGCTTGGTCGCAAGTCATTGTACTTGGCGCTCGATAGTATGTCTTGTATCTTCATGCACCTTATTGAAAAGAGTCACACGTGCAATTGCGTCCAAATTGATGCGCTCTTGGAGTGGTAAAGGGAGAATATCCAATGGCGACAAAGGGTTGAACCCGTAGACGACCTCGAAGGGGGACTTGTCGGTTGTTGAGTGTCTTGCTCGATTGTAGGCGAACTCGGCGATAGGTAGGCACTCCTCCCACTCCTTGATGTTCTTCTTGATTAGTACTCAAAGTAGAGCGGAGAGTGTGCGGTTGGTAACTTCCGTCTGGCCGTCGGTTTGTGGATGATATGCCGTAGAGAAGAGTACCTTGATTCCGAGCTTGGCGCATAGGGTCTTCCAAAAGTAGCTAAGGAACTTGACGTCGCGGTCCGAGATGATAGTCTTTGGCACTCCATGTAGGCGCAATATTTCCCTACAAAAGAGATTAGCAACATGTGAAGCATCGTCTATCTTGTTGCAAGGAATAAAATGTGCCATTTTTGAGAAACGGTCCACAACGAAAAATACAGAATCCTTCCCATTTCGAGTCCTTGGCAAACCAAGTACAAAGTCCATGCTAATGTCTTCCCATGGTTGATATGGAATTGGTAGGGGCATATAAAGGCCGTGGGATTGAGCTTTGGACTTAGCTTTGCGACATGTAGAGCATCGGTTGGTGAAGCGGTTGACGTCGCGAAACATCTTGGGCCAAAAGTAGTTCTTCGAGAGCGTGGCGAACATCTTGTCTCGTCCAAAATGTCCCATTAAGCCTCCTCCATGAGATTCCTGCAAAAGCAACAAACGAAGAGAAGACTCAGGGATGCAAAGTTTGTTAGCTCTCATAAGATACCCATCTTTGATGTAATAGCATTCCCAAAAGTTGTGCGACAAACACTTGGCATATGGAGTAGCAAAAGTAGGATCATGCTCCTACAGGTCTTTGATATGCTCAAAACCAATGATATCCAATTCAAGTTGAGTGACAAGCATGGATATGGGAGAAAGGGCATCCGCTCTAATGTTTTCCTTACCCTTAATGTACTTGATGACATAAGGAAAAGACTCAATAAATTCACTCCACTTAGCATGAGGCTTGTTCAACTTGGTTTGGCCCTTAAGATACTTGAGAGTCTCATGATCGGTATGAATGATAAACTCATGGGGACGAAGGTAATGTTCCCATTCATGCAAGACGCTCACTAAAGCATAGAGCTCTTTGCCATAGATGGAGTAATTGAGTTCGCGCCGGAGAGTTTCTCACTAAAGTAAGCTATGGGGCGCTTCTCTTGCGTTAACACACCTCCTATGCCATTACCACTAGCATCGCAATGAATCTCAAAGGGTTTGTCAAAGTTGGGTAAAGCAAGCACGGGAGCATGAGTAAGCAAGTTCTTGAGCTCATTGAAAGCGGTATCTTGGGATGATCCCCAAACAAAAGGCGCATCTTCTTGCTCAAAGCATGTAAAGGCGAAGGAATGGTGCTAAAATCCTTCACGAAGCGATGATAGAAGCCCGCAAGGCCAAGAAAGCTACGCACTTGTTGCAAATTGGTTGGTTGTGGCCAAGTCTTAATAGCATTGATCTTGGACTCATCAACATGAACACACTTAGAGGAAACAACAAAACCTAAGAAAACGAGCTTGTCAACGCCAAAAAGGCATTTCTCCATATTAGCATAGAGATGCTCCTTTCGAAGAGTTTGCAAAATAGTTCTAACATGGGTGACATGCTCTTTGAGAGACTTGCTAAAAACAAGGATATCATCAAAGTAGACCACAACAAATATACCAATGTAAGGGCGAAAAACATGATTCATAAGACGCATAAAGGTACCCGGTGCTTCCGAGAGACCCATAGGCATGACTGACCATTCATACAAGCCAAACTTGGTTTTGAAAGAGGTTTTCCATTCATCACCCTCTTGTATGCGGATTTGATAGTAACCACTCTTAAGATCAATTTTTGAAAAGATAGTGGCACCACTAAGTTCATCGAGCATGTCATTAAGGCGTGGAATGGTATACCTATAGCGAACGGTGATAGCATTGATAGGTCTACAATCGGAGCACATGCGAAAGCTACCATCTCGTTTTGGCACAAGAATTACCAGGACGGCACAAGGGCTCAAACTTTCACGTACATGTCCATGATCTATAAGATGCTTTACTTGCCTTTGTATTTCTTTGGTCTCTTCGGGGTTGACGCGGTAGGGAGCTTTGTTCGGAAGCGGTGCTCCGGGGATGAGGTCGATGCGGTGCTCAATGCCTCGTAGTGGAGGTAGTCCCGGAGGTAGCTCGTCGGGGAAAACATCATGAAATTCCTGCAAAAGAGAAGACAACACTAGAGGAAGAGTGTGAGAAGTGTTAGTTTGCGGTGCATTGTCCTTGCACACGAGGACGTAGTGTAGGACACTAGATGGGTTCTCACACACTCCTCTTATCTCACTTTTGGTGGCAAATAGGACTAGGTTTTTCTTTGCGCTCATCGTGGAGGTGTTCGATTTGGGCTTGTGGCGCTCACTCTCTTTTTGGTGGCTCGCTCTCTCACTATTATCTCCACGATGGGTGGCTTGCTTATCGGCAACAACTTGGCTTGGAGACATGGGACGAAGTATATACTCCTTGCCCTTCATCTTGAAGATGTAGTGGTTCGTTCGGCCGTTGTGGATGACTCCTCTATCAAATTGCCGTGGGCGTCCAAGGAGAAGATGGCAAGCGGTCATTGGAACGATGTCGCACTCCAAGGTTTCTTCGTAGGCGCCAATTTTGAAGGAGATTTGTACTCGGTGCGCGACTTGGATGGTACCGGAGTCGCTAAGCCATTGAAATTTGTATGGATGTGGATGCTTCGTCTTGGGCAATTGGAGCTTGGATCAAAGTTCTTCACTTGCTAGATTATGACAACTTCCTCCATCGATGATGACCTTGACGGATCGTCCATTGATGCTGGCCTTGGTGTGGAATATGTGGCATCTTTGATCTTTTTCTTGGTGATGTTGGAGAGTCAGGACCTTGGAGACAACAAGGGCGGGACTTGAATCTTCATCGCAAAAGACTTGTTCCTCTTCATCGTTCACTTGTCGGTGCATGGTGACTTGCTCAAGAGCATCCATTTCTCCTTCACTCATGGAGTCATAGGTGCCGTCGTCGTTGAGGATCATGGTCCGCTTGTTGGTTCACTCGTAGGACTTGTGGCCTCGGCCTCCGCAAGTGAAACACTTGAAGGAACTCGTCTTGACGGTCTCATCGGTTGGGGTTGATGATGATGAAGCTCTCGGCTTGAAGTTGCTCGTAGTAGGATGACTTGGAGTTGACAAAGCTTTCTTGGAACTCGACTTGTCGATGTTGCTTGTAGAAGGCTTGGTAGACGTTGTTGGAGTCGTTGAAGCTTGGGTGTTGGAGAAGCCGAATGACTTGGATGAGAACTTGGCATACTTGAAATCATCTTGCACTTGGCATTCCGCTTTGGTAGCTTGATGCACTAGCTCGATGAGGTTCAAGTATGGTTGGAAGTCGGCGATCTTTTTGATGGGATGGTTGAGTCCATTCAAGAAACGTGCCATAGTTTGCTCATCATCTTCCGTGACATTGGCTCGTATCATTGCAATCTCCATCTCCTTGTAGTACTCTTCAACGCTCTTGGTTCCTTGCTTGAGTAGTTGGAGCTTCTTGAAGAGGTCGCGGTTGTAGTAGGTAGGCACAAAGCGTGCTCTCATGACATCCTTCATTTGCGCCCAAGTAGTGATGGGTGGTTCACCTCTTGCCTCTCGGCGCTTGATAACTTGTTCCTACCAAATGAGGACATAGTCTTGGAACTCAAGGGATGCCATTGCGATCTTCTTCTCTTCTTCATAGTTGTGCAAATGGAAGATTTTGTTGACCTTCAATGCCCATGAAAGGCACTCTTTGGGATCGTTGCTTCCATTGAACTTAGGCATGGTGAACTTGAGCTTTTCGTAGCGTTGTTCTTCATTGTGTTGGGGTCGGGGATGATGACGCCCATGTTGTTGATGATTGTTCAACTTGTGGTGCTCTTTGGCGCGGAGGGTTGTCAACCTCATGTTGCTCTTGTCGTGGATGATCTCCATTATCTTCATGCTCTTGATGAACTTGTTGTTCTTGACGTGCTTGTAGAGGAGCTTGTCGAGCTCGAGGAGGAACTTGACGATGCACGCGAGCTTGATAAATCCTCTCGCAAACTTCTTCATGAAGTGCGTCTATGTGTTCATGAGCTTGTCGGCCTCTGTCGGCTACGGCTCGACTTGAATCATGTAGATCTTGTTGCGCCTCAAGTGCTTGAGCTTCACGGAGTTCTTCTTCTTGGCGTTGTGCCTAGGCATCTTGTGCAACTTGGTGTAGACACGCTCGCTCTTCCTCTTCATGTTGGCGTTGTCGTTGTCGTTCTCGTGCTAGCGCAAAGGCCTCTTGGTTTTGATGTCGTCGGTGCTCTTGAGAGTCAGTGTCGCGTAGAGGATTGAGGCTTGTTTGATGCTCGTTGCGCGCGGTGCGGCGGAGAGTGTTCGATGTCGGTGTACTTGAGCCGGAGAGGGTGAAGTCGGATTGGTGACTTGAATGGCTCCTTCTTGAAGTGGAAAAGAGCGGTTGAGCAACAAAGCATGAATCTCGTCCATTCTTGCGTCATTTTCTTGCTTGTGATCGTCGAGCTTGTGGTCGAAGTAGTCCCTTGTACGTTGCTCAGAGAGTCGCAAGTTGGTGGCGAGGTTGTCGATGCGTTCACTCATAGCTTGTTGCTCTTGATGCAAAGCATGTTGTGCACCAAAGAGGTGACTCTTGGTGACGAAGGAGTTCATGTCGTCGTCTTGCTCCATGAAGAGTGGGTTGGTAGAAGTACTTGGCCTATCCATCATTCCAAGACAAATGTGAGTGGTAGAAAGAGAAGAACGAATACCAAATGTACCTTGACCAAAGTTGAAAGTGGATCGATGATCACTCCATTGTAGGACAAGGAAATAGCACAATTGGTACTAGCTCTTGTCGGTTTCTCACACCTACACAAGTAAAAGCTTATGGTGGAGCTTGGTTAGGATGGTGGCACAAAATTTGATGCAATTATAAGTGAGCTTCAATAATATTGGAAAAGATTCGCAAGATGCAATGTAACAAGTAGACCAAGCATATAAGGTACACGGAAACACACACGCAAAAGATAAGTGGGGTTGGGCAACCAAGGATGAGCCAAAATGTGGAATCGACAAAAATGCTCTTGGTGCACAACACTAGAGAGATGCTAGCATGATTGCACAATAGGCGGATACAAAGAACTTGTGCACGACCTACTTAGCAAAAATGAAACGACTTCTATCCCAAGTATGCTCTATGCAAGGTGTTTCGATGATATGATCCAAGATGATCTAGTATGACAATCTTAATGTTGTATGATGCTATGGTTCTTGCTTAAAAGCTCTTTGCTTATCTTTCCTTTTGCTTAAAAGCTTGTTTGGCTCTTTGATGTTTGAGCTCTTTTCTCATGCAATGCTTGACGAACCAAGATAGAAATTCTGTATGCGGTGACAACTTTGTGACACAAGAGATGATACCAATATAGGCAACAATGATGTATGTATGCTATGGGAAGTATGATCACTAATGTGCACAAGTCTCGTTGCCGGCAATACTCAATGGCTAGTCTCTATGGGTAAGCAACACAAAGGAGTAAGTCTATGATGGCTATCAATGTAATGGCAAGAGTGATATGTCCAATACCAAGACGAGGTTACCTTTTCTTGCGGACGGTATGGTGTCAAAATGGTGGACCGAATACCAAAATGGAGTCGAGGTGGTCGTTGTTGATGACACATCCGTGGCGAAGAAGAGCGGCGATGGTGTTGATGTCAAACCGTACCTAATTAGCCGAAACACAAGTAGGACACGGTACAGCAACTCAAATTCTCAAAGCAAAATTGGACCAAAATTATCGGAGTTGGAGTTGGTAAGTGGTGGTTGTGTATGTGGTATATGGTGGGGCTATGCGGAAGTGGTGGAGGTATGCGGAAGTATTTGTGGGCACCGGAACAAAATTTGGGGGAAAATGGATGGAAAACGGGTGGTGGAGAGGAAGTTGTGCTGCCAGGGGCCGGACGTCCGGGGTCGTGGCCGGATGTCCGGGGAGTCGGATGTCCGGGCTATCTGGCCGGATGTCCGGGCTCCGGATCCGTGGATGGATTCAAAGATCGTCACGAGGAGAGGTCAAATCCGGGCAAAATTCGGAGAAATTTGTGATTGGAAATTGGGGAAAAGTGGATGGAAAGCTAGATCTACCTGCAACACACGAAATCCGCGGATCAAATCCAACAAAACTTCATCACACCAACAAATCACAAAAAAAATTGGGGCTATTTTTGGTGGGGATTTTCGAAATTGGGGAAGAACACAACAAAAATAGGCTAGAAAACAAAGAGGGGGGCTCCGAAATCGTGATCAACGTGGCTCTTGATACCAAGATGATGTAGGGTGGAACCCTAATCGGCCGACCTTTCACGAAAGGAGTGGATCCCGCGAAAAACACGAAGAACACCATGAGGGAAACGAGGTAAAACACAAGAGGAACACTCAAACTAACAAGAACAAGTCACATATGTGCTAGATCCTCGAGTACATAAGAAAAGATACACGATCCACGGACAACTAAGGATGATACAAGGGTAGCCGGTCTTCTCCATGAGGAGGTCTTGAGTTCTTCCCTAAAAGGGGTCTTGAAACCGCTTGGGGGATCTTCTCCGGTGGAGGCTCGAATCTCCGTGGAGAAGGTAGCCAAGTGGATGAGCAAAGCTCTCACACAAACATGAGCTAAACCTTTGCTAACCCTAGAAAGTTGGACGAGGTGGAGTATATATAGTCCAGGGGGGAGAAGGGGTACACGGGCCTCGGCCCTTCACTGTGCACAAACAAGGGAGGCCAGACGTCCGGGCGTCGGGCCGGATGTCCGGGCTTTCACGCGACGCCGGATGTCCGGGCTGGGGAGGCCGGATGTCTGGGCTGGATCGATGGGCTTTGTTGTTCTCGGGTTCGGAGGGGTCCGGATTTCCAGGTTGGTGGCCAGATATCCGGGGGCTTGGGAAAGGCGGATGTCCGGGCTGGCGAGGCCGGATGTCTGGGGCCTGTAGCTTCTGGAGGCCGCGCAGCTATGGTGGGAGGAGCTCCAGGGGCCGGTCGTCTGGGGTCGCGGCGGGATGTCCGGGGCCTGGGAGGTGTACTTGACTCCTTCCGATGGTTCTCTTCATCCGTGAACTTGGGGACTTGTACATCTTCATGTGCATCCTCGGGAGAGTCCTCTTTGTACCTAATCATGCACAACAACTCGGACTTAGGTAGTAGCCATGTCTCATGCATAGAAAGTGGAAGTTCGGAGAGGAGTGAGTTCACCTTATCTTTGATAGCCTTGGTTCGGGCTCTTGTCATTGGTCCAAGTGGTGTCTTTGGATGTGTAGGTGTGTCCATTCGGATGATCGTGGGATGCTCCGCATCCAAAAAAAACTGGGGGGCTATTTTTGGTGGGGATTTTCAAAATTGGGGAAGAACACAACAAAAATAGGCTAGAAAACAAAGAGGGGGGCTCCAAAATCGTGAGCAACGTGGCTCTTGATACCAAGATGATGTAGGGTGGAACCCTAATCGACCGATCATTCATGAAAGGAGCGGATCCCGCGAAGAACACGAAGAACACGAGGAGGGAAACAAGGGAAAACACAAGAGGAACACTCAAACTAACAAGAACAAGCCACACATGTGATATATCCTCGAGTACATAATAAAAGATACACGATCCACGGATAACTAAGGACGATACAAGGGTAGCCGGTCTTCTCCGTGAGGAGGTCTTGAGTTCTTACCTAAAAGGGGTCTTGAATCCGCTTGGGGGATCTTCTCCGGTGGAGGCTCGAATCTCGTGGAGAAGGTAACCAAGTGGATGAGCAAAGCTCTCACAGAACATGAGCTAAACCTTTGCTAACCCTAGAAAGTTGGATGAGGTGGAGTATATATAGTCTAGGGGGAGAAGGGGTACACGGGCCTCGGCCCTTCACTGTGCACAGACAAGGGAGGCCGGACGTCCGGGTGTCGGGCCGGATGTCAGGGCTTTCACACGACGCCGGATGTCCGGGATGGGGAGGCCAGATGTCCGGGCTGGAGCGGTGGGCTTTGTTGCTCTCGGGTTCAGAGGGGTGTGGATTTTCGGGCTGGTGGCCGGATATCCGAGGGCTCAGGAAAGGCCGGATGTCCGGGCTGGCGAGGCCGGATGTCCGGGGCCTGTAGCTTCTGGCGGCTGCGCGGCTGTGGTGGGAGGAGCTCCAGGGGCCGGTCGTCCGGGGTCGCGGCCGGATGTCCGGGTCCTGGGAGGTGTACTTGACTCCTTCCGATGGTTCTCTTCATCTGTGAACTTGGGGACTTGTACATCTTCATGTGCATCCTCGGGAGGGTCCTCTTTGTACCTAATCATGCACAACAACTCGGACTTAGGTAGTAGCCATGTCTCATGCATAGAAAGTGGATGTTCGGAGAGGAGTGAGTTCACCTTATCTTCGATAGCCTTGGCTCGGGCTCTTGTCATTGGTCCAAGTGGTGTCGTTGGAGGTGTAGGTGCGTCCATGGGGATGATCATGGGATTCTCCGCATCACAATAGTGCTCTCAGAATCTGGTGCTTATTTGAGAAGGTGATGACTCAACATAAAATTAAATAGATAGTCCCTTCACAGAGGGAAGCAGGGATTTGCAGCGGTGCGAGAGCTTAGTTTTTAAAATAGAGGTAAATGAA
The DNA here is from genome assembly GCF_056163025.1 of Triticum urartu. Taxonomy (NCBI): domain Eukaryota; kingdom Viridiplantae; phylum Streptophyta; class Magnoliopsida; order Poales; family Poaceae; genus Triticum; species Triticum urartu. The sequence goes on along the minus strand of NC_141874.1, from coordinate 349,056,688 downwards.
ATTTTGAAAAATGCACCCTTCCTATTTACTTTGCAACCATTAGTTATCGATATCTTCCATGCTAGACACATTAGTGGCAGTTCCCAAGCGATAAAAGTAAATGTTTACTCCCCCTCCAATTACAATCACACTCTACGGCTAGCCGAATCCACGGGTACCGTCCATACCAACATCAATCCTGGGGAAGTTTTGTTTAATTATTTGCAATTTGATTTCGGGACTGGGAATCCCTATTACCACCCCTCTCATGCAAGGACGAGTGAATAAACACTCCTCATGAGAATAACCCGCTTAGCATGGAAGATACCGACCAGGCACACAAAAACAGACATTTCTGAAGTTTTCAGAGGTGGCACATGCAAATTTACTTAGATCGGCAGGGTAATACCGCTTATAGGTATATATGGTGGGCTCATCTGGAATAACTTGGCTTTTAGGATTTTGATGCACAAGCAGTATTTCTGCTTAGTATAGGTGAAGGCTAGCAAATAGGTTGGGAAGCGGCCAACTAGAGAGCGAAAACGGCATGAACATGCATTATGCATAATGAACATTGTATACTAGCATGAGTAGGGTACGAACACCATGAACATAAATATCATAGAGGCTATGTTGGTTTTGATTCAACTACATGTATGAACATGTGCCAAGTCAAGCCAGTCGAAACATTGCAGAGGAGGATACTATATGTAACGCCCAATATGCGACTACACTCCACACGTGTCAAGGCACGACTTGGGGCATAAGCGCATATTGGGCGCTACAAATTGGTAATTAGAGCCATCCCGACTTAGGAGCCCCTTCTTGATCGAACCACTGACGTTGTTGAGTCTAGAAGGGATAAGGAGTAGGAATTCTTTTTACTCCTTATCCCTTCGTCATAATAATATCAGAGAGTAGGAATTCTTTTTACTCCTTATCCCTTCGTCGCTCTGGTGAGGACTCCTGATGTACATGTTTTGACTTCACTCTCCTCTTTTTCACTCAAATTTTTATTAGGATCACGAGGGTATCTTGTGATCGTTCCGATGTTATTATGACGAGAACATTGTTCTTGGTGCTTCCTGACATTTATAGAATGTGGCAGTGTCCCGGGGAGTTGAGCTCCGAGGTGTTGTTGTCACAGTTGTATCATTGCATTTCCGGTATACCAGAGCTCGACGACATCGAAAACTCTTCTATGCATATTAGTGGTGAGATAACCTCGACGACACCTAGTACTGGGGAGGGAGTTCGTGAGTATTGCCACAGCTAGTATATCGAATGTTTTCAAAGGTCTGAGGTACACAATTTCCGAAGGTTTCTTGGTTATGTGTTGAAGGATGGATACAGTTGGAGCGTAGGGCTTGTTAGTTGTGTGATATATTGTGCCTCCATGTATCCCCAACACTGGATGCATAACCAAAAAGTTTCTGGAGTTAGTAGTGTTGGGTTTCGTATTAATTTCAAAAATTTCCTACGCTCACGCAAGATCATGGTGATGCATAGCAACGAGAGGGGGGAGTATGATCTACGTACCTTGTAGATCGACAACGGAAGCGTTTGGTTGATGTAGTCGTACGTCTCCACGGCCCGACCGATCAAGCACCGAAACTACGGCACCTCCGAGTTCTAGCACACGTTCAGCTCGATGACGATCCCCGGACTCCGATCCAGCAAAGTGTCGGGGAAGAGTTACGTCAGCACGACGGCGTGGTGATGATCTTGATGCACTACTGCAGCAGGGCTTCGCCTAAACTCCGCTACAATATTATCGAGGACTATGGTGGAAGGGGGCACCGCACACGGCTAAGAATATGATCACGTGGATCAACTTGTGTTGTTCTGGGGTGCCCCTGCCTCCGTATATAAAGGACCAAAGGGGGGAGGCCGGCCGGCAATCATAGGCGCGCTAGGAGAGTCCTACTCCCTCTGGGAGTAGGATTCCCCCACAATCCTAGTTGGAATAGGACTCGTGGAGGGGGGAAAAGAGAAAGGGGGGCTGGCCCCCTCTCCTTGTCCTATTCAGACCAAGGGAGGGGAGGGGCGCACGGCCCACTTTGGGCTGCCCCTTCTCTTTTCCACTAAGGCCCATTAAGGCCCATCTAGCTTCCGGGGGGTTCCGGTAACCTCCCGGTACTCCGGTAAAATCCCAATTTCACCCGGAACACTTCCGATATCCAAACATAGGCTTCCAATATATCAATCTTTATGTCTCGACCATTTCGAGACTCCTCGTCATGTCCGTGATCACATCCGGGACTCCGAACAACCTTCGGTACATCAAAACTCATAATAACTGTCATCGTAACCTTAAGCGTGCGGACCCTACGGGTTCGAGAACAATGTAGACATGACCGAGACACGTCTCCGGTCAATAACCAATAGCGGGACCTGGATGCCCATATTGGCTCCTACATATTCTATGAAGATCTTTATCGGTCAGACCGCATAACAACATACGTTGTTCCCTTTGTCATCGGTATGTTACTTGCCCGAGATTCGATCGTCGGTATCCCATACCTAGTTCAATCTCGTTACTGGCAAGTCTCTTTACTCGTTCTGTAATACATCATCCCTCAACTAACTCATTAGTTGCAATGCTTGCAAGACTTAAGTGATGTGCATTACCGAGAGGGCCCAGAGATACCTCTCCGACAATCGGAGTGACAAATCCTAATCTCGAAAGACGCCAACCCAACATGTACCTTTGGAGACACCTGTAGAGCACCTTTATAATCACCCAGTTACGTTGTGACGTTTGGTAGCACACAAAGTGTTCCTCCGGCAAACGGGAGTTGCGTAATCTCATAGCCATAGGAACATGTATAAGTCATGAAGAAAGCAATAGCAACATACTAAATGATCGGGTGCTAAGCTAATGGAATGGGTCATGTCAATCAGATCATTCAACTAATGATGTGATCCCGTTAATCAAATAACAACTCTTTGTCCATGGTTAGGAAACATAACCATCTTTGATTAACGAGCTAGTCAAGTAGAGGCATACTAGTGACACTCTGTTTGTCTATGTATTCACACATGTATTATGTTTCTGGTTAATACAATTCTAGCATGAATAATAAACATTTATCATGATATAAGGAAATAAATAATAACTTTATTATTGCCTCTAGGGCATATTTCCTTCAAGTAGGTGGGAATTCAGGTAGCTCCAGGCTATCTTTCCAACAGATATTTGGTATGAGATTGGCGTATCTTTACCATGTATTTGTTCCAATTGTTACCTTGTTGTTTTATTCATCAACCTCATTCCAAGTGGCCTCTCATTCAAAATGGTCGTATCATATTAACTTTGGAATGCATTCATTCAATCCCTATTCGGATGTTAATTGTGAAGACTGTATTGCAAATATCCAGCCTTTGTTGCAGCTTATCTATCATTTCTATGGTGGTTCTAATGGATGTCATCTTCTTCAGGATGGCTCCCCCAACGCGTCTGAATCCGGACCGTAACGATGGAGAGCAGTTGAACCCTCCACCTCCGCCACTTCCTCTGCCTCCGGAGGCATGGCAAGCTATGATGGCGGCCACAAACGCCAATACCCAGATGCTTCTGCAGCTCTTACAAGAGCGCAACCAAGGAAATCAAGGTCAAGGGCAATTCAACTATCAACCTCAATTTGCTACACTCAATCAGTTCCTCGCAAATTAGCCAAAGTCGTTCAGTGCTTGTGTTGAGGCCATGGACGCTGATGATTGGCTCGTGGACATGAACACGCATTTTGAGTGCAGCAATGTCAGACCTAAGGACTACGTCAAGTTCGCTTCCTTCCAGCTCAAGGACCAAGCAGCAGATTGGTATCAGCAGTACAAAGATTCCAGAGGGGGTCGAGTGATTAGCTGGACTGAGTTCTGCCGGGATTTTCGAGCCCATCATATTCCAACAAGTGTTGTCGAGAGCATGCGTGAGCAATTCCACAATCTCAAACAAGGCAGCATGTCTGTGTATCAATATAACATCAAGTTTCAGAATCTTGCTCGCTACGCAAGGCAAGACGGTCCAGATGAAAAGAGCATGATCTACCACTTCAGGGGTGGCCTTAGAGAGGACCTTCAGTTAGCTCTTGTTCTTGTTGAGCCTACTTAGTTTGATCAATTCTATAACATGGCTCTAAAACAAGAAACAACTCAGCTCAAGTGCGAAGCTTCCAAAAAGAGACTCAGGGATGCAGTACAGTATTTGTCTTCCTCTCAAGTGGCAGCAAAGCAATAGAAGTTCTGGCTTCCTCCACCTCCTCCGTCCCGTCCGCCCTATCAGCAGAAGCACTAAGGTGGTCGTGGATCTTCCCACCCACCCAACCCAAGCTATCAGAACAAGTCTCAGCCTCAGGCTCCAAGTACAGACGGTCCTCCTCCTCCACCTCATCGCCCGCTCTCAGAGGTTACTTGCAACAAGTGTGGTCAGAAAGGTCACTATGCAAACAAGTTCTTCAACCAGAGGCGCCTTCCGCCTCCTCCTCCTGTCAGGTCAGCAAGCAATGCGGTTGTCAAGCACAATCCAAAGCACACAAAGGTGAACATGATGTATGCAGTTCAAGCAGAGGATTCTTCACAAGTGATCATGGGTACTCTTCCAGTTAACTCTTTCCCAACAAAAGTTTTATTCGATACTGGTGCATCGCATTGTTTCATGTCAAGACCGTTTTTTGCCAAGCATGAATTCACTTCTTCACATTTGGGTAAACCCATGGATATTGTTTCTCCGGGTAAACGGTTGAGCTCTAGTTTGGTGGTTCCGGATGCCACCATCAAGATGGGAAATTATGCATTTATGGCTTCCCTAATGGTTCTTGGTGATTCTGATATTGATCTCATCCTTGGTATGGATTGTCTTTCTAAGCACAAGGCTTTTCTTGATTGTGCTTAAAAGGAGATCAAATTGACTCATCCATCTGAAGATGTGATTATCTTTGCGGCTCGTGATGACACCATTCGGTTGTTCGCTCTCAAGGAGAAAGGCGAGATCAACGCTTTTTCTTAGATTCCAGTTGTCTATGAGTATGAAGACGTCTTTCTAGAAGAGCTCCCAGTATGCCTCCTCACCGACCAGTTGAGTTCGTTATTGAGATTGAGCCCGGTACAGAACCCATTTGCAAGCGCCCATACAAGCTTGGGCCAGCAGAGCTGAAAGAATTGAAGAAACAACTCCATGAATAAGAACGTCTGGGTCTGATCAAACCAAGTTCACCTCCTTGGGGATGTGGTGTTCTCTTTGTCCAGAAGAAGGAAGGCACGGAACGACTTTGCATCGATTACCGCCCATTGAACAAGAAGACAATCAAGAATAAGTATCCAATTACGAATATCAATGAGCTATTCGAGCAACTCAAAGGTGCAAAGGTGTTTTCCAAGCTTGACCTCCGTATGGGGTATCACCAGATTCGCATTCGTGAAGAGATATCCCAAAGACAACTTTCAGAATGAGCTTTGGTTCTTACAAATATAGTGTCATGTCTTTCGGGCTTGCCAATGCCCCTCCTACCTTCTCAAGGATGATGAAATTCATCTTCAACCCCTACACCAATGAATTTGTCCTGGTGTATCTCGATGATATCCTGGTGTTCTCCAAGAATAAAAAGGATCATGCCAAGCATTTGCGATTGGTGCTCGACAAGCTCAGAGAGTATCAATTATACACAAAGTTCTCTAAGTGTGAATTTTGGCTTGATGAAGTTCTTTATCTTGGTCACATCATCTCTGCCAAGGGCATCGCTGTCAATCCAGAAAAGGTTTATGCAATTGTAAAATGGGAGCCTCCTTAGAACGTCAATCAATTTCGCAGTTTCCTCGGGCTTGCAAGTTATTGTAGAGGAGTTGTTGAGAACTTCTCAAAAATCGCTAAACCTCTTTCCAACCTCCTCCAGAAGAATGTCAAGTACTCACGGACTCCTGAGTGTGACGTTGCCTTCAATACTCTCAAAGAGAAACTCGTCACAGCTCCAGTCCTAACTCCTCCCGACGAGTCCAAGCCCTACCAAGTATTGTGTGATGCTTTGTTGCAAGGTCTCGGTGTCGTTCTAATGCAAGAAATAAAAGTTGTGGCCTATACTTCTCGTCAGTTGAAGCAAAATGAAAGGAACTACCCCACTCACGATCTTGAGTTGGCGGTAGTTGTCTATGCATTAATGACATGGAGACATATTTTGTTGGGTAGGCAAGTGGACGTTTTCACCGATCACAAGAGCCTCAAATATATCTTCCCTCAGCCCAACCTCAACCTCCGGCAAATTCATTGGGTTGAAATGATTCAAGAGTACAATATGAGCATTGAATATACTCCAGGCAAGGCGAATGTGATTGCAGATGTGTTGAGCAGAAAGGCATATAGCAACAACTTAATTCTCAAGCCATTTCAGCCTGATCTTTGTGAAGCATTCCGCAAGCTCAACCTCCAATTTGTTCCTCAAGGTTTTCTTGCCAACCTTCAAGTCACTCCAACTTTGGAAGATCAAATTCGTGAGGCACACCTCCTTGATTCCATGGTGAAGAAGGTGAAACATGGTATTGCCAAGGGCTTACCCAAATACAAGTGCTATCACATTGATGTTAGAGACACTTTGTTCTTTGAGGACCGGATTGTGGTTCCAAAAGGTAATCTCAGGAAGGTCATAATGAATGAAGCTCATAATTCTCTTTTTTCCATCCATCCAGGAAGTTCGAAGATGTGCCATGACCTCAAGCAGTCGTATTGGTTGACTCACATGAAGCGAGAGATTACTCAATTCGTGAATGAATGTGATGTTTGTCGAAGGGTGAAAGCAGAACATCAACGACTAGCTAGTCTCCTCCAACCTCTTGCTATTCCAGAATGGAAGTTTGATCATATCGAGATGGACTTTGTCAGTGGCTTTCCCAAGTCCAAGCGAGGGAATGATGTTATCTTCGTTGCCATTGACAAGCTTACAAAAGTGGCTCATTTTCTTCCAGTCAAAAAATCTATCACGATAGCTCAGTTGGCAGAGCTATACACCTCCAGAATTGTCTCGTTGCACGAGATTCCTCAATTGATCTCCTCAGACCGCGGAAGCATTCTCACTTCCAAGTTCTGGGACTCCTTCCAGAAGGCCATGGGCACCAACATTCGTTTCAGCACGACATTTCATCCTCAAACAAGTGGCCAAGTTGAAAGGGTCAACCAAATCCTCGAAGACATGCTGAGAGCATGTGTCATCTCCTTCGGCATGAAGTGGGAAGTTTGCCTCCCGTTTGCCGAGTTCTCCTACAACAACAACTTCCAAGCAAGTTCAGGCAAGGCCCCTTTTGAAATTCTATATGGCAGAAAGTGTCGTACTCCTCTCAGCTGGTCCGAAACCGGCGAGCGCCAACTCCTTGGAAATGACTTGATCACAGAAGCTGAAGATACTAGATAGTACCCCACGCGTTGCTGCTGAACATGTAAAATCTATTCAAGGTCAAATGTAAGAGAAGAACGATATCAAATTTATTGTGTTTCATAGGAAAAAGGCTTTTCCAAGTATAGATTTATATTTAAAAAGGAAGTATCCTTGTCATCTTGCTAAAAACAGATTTTGATTCTATACAGCTAATCTCGTTGTCCCGTTTAGATGCATATATACCTGACTATTACTATTGAAGAGTGAAGACCTCATGCAGAAAGAGGGCATCAACATTGCCGTTATCACTTATCAATCCATTTTTCTTGAATCTTAAAACATGTAGAAAGAACATATTGCAGGACCATAGATGGAACAAAAATACTTAAAGCCCCGTATAGGATCTGCTTCCTCCATGTTGCCATAAATCTGCATGCACACAAAAACATATATCAAGTCTACATACAGCTAAATAGGGGCTGCCGGGTCAGGATATTTTTATAATCTGTCGGGTCAGGATCAAAGCTCTTGCAGGCCAAGACCTGCGTGTGGGCTTCGGTCGACGTAGCCCTTGTATGCGGGGTGGAAGCCGCCCTCGTCTTCATTATGGTGCACCGCTGCTGCGCCGTTCCCAACATCTGTAGCGCCTGCTGCTCCATCATGCCTCCTCGTCCCCGCCGCCTGGCCCGAAGCACGCGAGAATGATTCCTGTCCAGCGTCGCGTCCGATCCATGGCTAAGGTCGGTGTCGCTAAAAGAGCGTCCCCCCAGGACGAAAGAATGGTAGCTCGGGACCCTAGTGGCTGGTCTGATTCCGGTGAAATGACAGGAACCAACCTCCCAACAACACGCGCGAAGCTACCTTTGCTGGAACGAAGATTGAGAAGGGAAAGGAGGAGTAGGCACCGTAGATGCCGCCTCGACCATGCAGGCACCACACCAGCGATTGGAAATTCAGAACACCAAGCAGAAGGTGGGATTTTTACTGACCTTCCTTTGATGCGGTTGTGAATGAGGAAGAAGAAGACGTGTGGTGTGAGGCAACAAGCGTTGGGTCCAGTATGGAGATCCCACAAGGGGCGATTTGTAGTATGAAAAGTGTAGAAGACTCTCGGTTATCCCATCAGTTTCTTTCTCATAATCAAGTTCACATTTAAGTTTCTGCATCTGCTGCGGTTTGGTCTCTGGTGGAGGAGGCGAACTAAGGCGACAAGGCGGTAGTTCCTTTAACCGATGAAGATGAATAGGTACATGGGAAAATTGATTACCCAGGTCAGTTGCGGAGGCGTAAGAAGGTTATGAGATGGCACCTGCAAAAATGAACCAGGAGACGAAACAGAAAGTTGGAGACGTATAATATAATAGCATATTATATAAAAGAGCATATTAAAGCCCACTAAACACCCAAAACATATAATATAATAGCATGGAACAATCAAAAATTATAGATACGCTGGAGACGTATCACCATGCCCCGGTCGAGCTCGAGCTCAAGCTCGGGGTAGCCTCTTCGACCGTGTCCAATCTCGCATGCCACCGTGGGAGGATCCGCCAAGTCCCCCTACGCCTCCTTCCACGACGCACACGACGCCACGGCCTCGAGTTCGAGCTCCACGACGCTGTCTTCTTCCTCTTCTTCCCAGATAGAAACCCGCCAAGTTCAAAGCTGCCTCACGCCGTCTCCGTCGAGTCCCCGGCCTCATCTTCTTGTCCTAGGTATACTAGGTATACCCAGCTCCCTCTCTGCTCTTTCTTGGCATCGAACGATCCCTGTAGTAGTCACTAGGTTCGTGCGTTCTCCGAGCTCTCGGTGCTTTGGCAAGAAGTTTTGTTTTTGTTGTTGTTGACCGGCTCTGGATCCGCTTGCTGCACCTCTGCCTGTCCTTGTGTGGTTCCACGCGCGCCCATAGTGCATCACTGGTACTCGTGCACGCTCCAGAGCCTCCTGCGCCTCCACTTCAACTCGCATCCGCATGCATCGCCATGGCCCCGAGCCGAGCAACTGCCCAAGCTCGAGCGCCCCATGCATCCCCTTGTAGCTGCACAACATCACCTCCACATCCCGCATGCCCGCTGCTGCAATCCAGGCCGTGCTGTCACCGTTGCTGCCGCCGACATCGTCGTCGTTTTCTTCTTTATCTTGGAGAAGAAGAAGTCAGGGCCATGGGGCTTGTTCAAGTAGAGCCGCACCCCTTCCTAGCCACAACTGCAGCAACAACGCAGTGGCTGCACCCATGTTACCTTAGGGCTTGTTCGGTTAATCCCTCCCACAAGGGGATTGGAGAGGATTGGAGGGGATTGAGGTGGATTTTGACTTGTAGGGGATTTAATCCCTGTCAATCCCCTCCAAACCCTTCAAATGTAAAGCAACCGAACAAGGCCTTAACGAGGAGACCAGGGATCAAATCCCTGCGGGCGCATGCACAAGCCCCTGTGTATTTTTTGCATCTTCGTCTCAATGACATGAGGACTCCACCTTTCATCCCCCCAATAGCCCCTCTTTTTTTCCTTTTATTTAGATCAGCGAATTTCCATTTTGTAAAGCTCCCGTTTTCCATTTCGGGCCATGTCCGAATCTGGACATTCCAATTCTGGAACATTTCCATTTTTGTCCATTTCCAATTTAGGCAGTATTTGACCTAATGCACTTGTGAGCATTTTTCTACAGAAACCCCTACATATTATATATGTTTTGGGGGTAGAAAAATCCAATGAATCCATTGGTGGCATCCATTTCTGCATTTGAGAAAGTTTGCACACATGCCATTTTACCTTACATTGCTATTTTGTCTTTTTTGTGCATTTAATGCCATGTATGCTATGCGGTAGTTTTGCACATGAACATGTTCTTCATCATGTCTACTTTCTGCTAATTTTATTCACATGCGATGATATGCTTTGTGTTGAATTAAACAAGCTTGCAAACATGCCTACTTGAATCTAGTTTTCCATGCTATAAATTCTACTAAGTCTGGAATCTGTTTATATCATTTGCTCATGTTTGCATGAAGCTAGCATCTTTTCCATGATGTTTTATACTAAGCTCAGTAAGGGAGTTTTATTAAGTGCATTTAGTACTAGCATGCCATTCTCAAGTTTGCCATGATAGGCTCCTGTGACATGTAGTTTACTAGCTCTAAACTTTGCAACCTGCTGGTGTTTCTGCCATGTCCAATATTTTCACCAAGTCTGTAAAACTGTGATCATTTGCAATTTTGCCATGCTGTTTTAGTCATGCTCTAGTGGTTTCTAGCAATAGCTCGGTAATCATGTTTTGTAGTGCTTGATATGTACGTCACTTCCATGCCTGTTGTTTTCATGTTTGGGTGTTGTAACATGTTTAAACTATGCATCTAAGTGGTCATGTTGCTGTTTTCAATAGATTGCATTGCATCTTGTTTGGCTTGTCATTTTCAAACCGTGCATCCGTTTCCGGTGATCTTTATATCAATTTCAACTGAAATCGATCAATCTATCTAGTGGCATGCTTGGGTTACCAAGATTGTGCCATGTTCATCGTTTCTCCTTCCGTCTCGTTTGCACCCCTTCCGAAGCACCTCATATGCATTGCACCTCATATCTTAGATTCCATGTCATGTCTTGCATCATGTTGCTTGCGCATTACAATGTGATTAATTGTTGTTCTGTTGTTGTGTTCTTCCTTTGGGTAGAGCCGGGAGATGAGTTCATGAACGAGGACCCTGTCGAGTATGTGCACGAGGAGCAAGGATTCGATACCACTGAAAACATTGCAAGCAAGATGATCATTATCCCCGATATCACTTCTATCTTTGCTTGCTAGTTGTTCGTTCTATCGCTATGTCGCGCTACCTACCACTTGTTCATATGTCCTCCCATGTTGCCATGAAAAGCCGCTAACCCCCCTCCTAGCAAACCGTTGTTTGGCTATGTTACCGCTTTTGCTCAACCCCTCTTATAGCGTTGCTAGTTGCAGGTGCGGTGCAGGTTGTTCCATGTTGGGACATGTATATCTTGGGATATCACAATATCTCTTATTAACGCAGGTTATTAATGCAGCGGAGTTGAGAGCGAGAGCGAGCCCCACCACCCCGCCGTGCGTCACTCCGACGCTGGCGTCCACCTCACCGTCGCCTGCCGCTCTGGCTCTGGCGGCCTCTCGCCCTGTTCTTCCCCACGTGGTGCGCTCCTCCTCTCCTTGCGTCCCCCTTCCCCCTTGTGCACCATGGGATCTAGTACTCGTTCCGTCACCTCGGCCTTCCAGGGTGAGCGGCCGGTCGTCTCTGGCCTTGGCCTCTCGCCAACGTCGGTGTCGGAGAGCTCGGCCCGGGGCAGGGCCCCCGTGGCTCGGCCGGAGGAGGGGCTCGCGGGCAGCCTATCACGGCGGATCTTGCCATGGCAGGAAGCGCGTGCCTCAAAGAGGACGCTTTGGAAGCGCCGCCTCGAGGAGCTGCCGTCGGTGGAGTTTTCCCGGCACCCATCACCCGGTCGGAAGGAGGTCTCGCCGGAGATGCGGGACAGATGCTTCAAGTGCTTGGAGAAGGGGGCACTTCCTCAAGGATTGCACGAACAAGGTGGTGTGCCTCCGCTGTGGATTGCCCGGTCATGTCGCCAGCCAGTGCAAGAGGCCGCGCAGCCCGTCGCTAGTGGAGGAGCTCAGGCGTGATGCCGCTGCTAAGGTGGCCAGAGGCGCCTCAGTCTCGCGTGTGGGGGTGCGCTTGGGTCCGTCCAGGCCAAGCCAGCCGGCGCTGCGTGCGCTGCCGCCTCCTTCGTCATCGCCTGTGGGAGTCGCGACGCCGGCAGACTGGCCCCGCCCGGCGGATCCTCGTCTGGTGGTCGCCCCTGATCTGGAGATGACGCCAGCCAAGCTTTGTGTTGTCAGACGGTCGAGGGATATGGTGGAGCTGGAGGGGCGTCTCCAGAACACCATGGTGGTGTACATCGGCGGAGACAGGTCGGAGCTCTCGCTGGAGCTGGTTCTGCAGGCGCTGTAAGAAAAGCGGGGAATCTCGCCGGACAGAGCGTCCGTTCACATGTACATGGCTGAGGACTTCTTGGTGGTGTTTGGGAGGCAGGAGGATCGGGTCAGTGTGGGTTTGCAGCCAGTGCTGGAGTTCAGAGGGCTCAGGCTTGCGTTCAGGAGGTGGATTCGGCAGAACCAGGCGGTGCTCGCGGCACTCCGGACGAGGGTCAGCTTGGAGTTGGAAGGCACCCCCCACACCTCTGAGCTCGAGGTGGTGGAATGCCTTCTGGGTGGTTCGTGCTTCATCGTGTCGATCGTGCCAGAGACATCGTCACGGTCTGACCTCGCCTCTTTCAAGCTGCTTGCTTGGACTGCGGATTCAGAGGCGATTCCTACTTGCAATTGGCTGGCAGTGCCGGAGCCGGAGGAACATCGGGAGGTTTTCCAGCCAAAGACACTGCAGTACAGGGTGCTGATCTATCTAGCCGTGGTCACCACCTTCCCCGACGGGGAGGAGCCTTGGTTCCTCACCGGCGCCTCCTCGGGTAGTGGGCAGAGCGGGCTTCCTGGTTCAGACCTGGACATGGGTGGAGGATCCACCACGCGCCGGTGCGACTGGCAGTTTGGGGTGAGAGACATCCGCAGGGATAACTCGCACGACCGTGTGGGAGCGGCGGTTGGCCGGACGTTCACCGCCATGGTGGCGGGTGGCCGGGAGCCAGCGACCTGGCAACTTCCTCCTTTGGATCCGGTGCAACACGTGGGTGCGTCAGGTGGGCCAGTGGCCTTGGTTTAGGATAGGTTGACAGCTCGACTGTCCGCTTTTGACCGTCCGGGCATGGCGACTGGCCAGGTCGTGGTGACCGCTCGTGATAGAGACAACATTCTGAATCGGGAGGGCGCCACCACCGCTGCCTCCCCACCGCGTGTCTCGGGCACCTCGCCGCGGGACCCGCCCCGGCAGGCTGCGGTGCTGTCGCCAGATCAGCATGCTAACGGTCAGTCTCATATTCCAAGGGCGTCAGAGGAGGGCCCGGTGCTTCAGGGGCCAGTCGCGTTTCTGGAATCGGCGCCCATTGGCTAGGCTACGTCAGTGGGGCCTAGGGTAGTGGATCCGTTGCAAGGTGGATTGGTGGATCAGTCTGGAAGGTTGGAGCGCGACCCTCCACGGACGCAACAAGCGGGCCCCGAGGTGGATCGGGATCAGTTGGACCCCACCCTGGCGTAGACTGAGAGGCGCACGGGGCCACCAGAGGTGCCCATCCCCTCTTGTTCGGTTTCCATGCCAGTCGTGGCCCTAAGCGAGATCATGGTGGACCCGCCTGCGGTAGCTGATTTGCCGCATGGCTCGCCAGTGGTTGCGGTGGGCTCTGGTGCAGAGGCTTTGGTGGTCGTGTCGTCGATCCCGTTGCTGGTTGGACCAGGCGTGGAGACAAATTCGGTGGTGATCCCGGAGCAGCAGGAGGTTTCGCCAATGATTGGTATGACATCTCCTACATGTGCGGACGTACGATTACAGGTGGCGCCCTCTCAGGACCGCGCGCTGGTACATGTGATTCCGAATGTGAATCAGGCCATGCAAAATCAGATTCTGGAGGGAGAGGGGGGTATGACACCCCAGGAGGTGACTACCTACGGGAAGCTTAGTGGTTTTGCAACGCTTTGGTTAGGAAGTTGGCCCCTCCGCTTCTTCTAGATGTGTAGTCATCTCTCAGGCCGGATGCTGAGCCTTTCACTCCCAGAAGAGCAAGACGCAACACAAGGAGGGCTCTGGCTAGAAAGTCCAAGGCCACGCAGGCGGGAGAGCGCTTGGGCTGGTCCTGGAGGATTTGGATGGCAACGACGACACAATTGCAGAGTTGGCCGAGCTCTTAGACTCTCCTTTGAGGGAACAACATGTGAGGGTGATTGCGGCACTGTTTGGTAAGAAGGTACCACCGGCACCCGAGATGAGCTCCGGCACCACGGTGTTGATGGGCACGGCTTGAGGTGGCTTGTCCTCATTGGTGTTAGTGTGCCCGTGTCTCTCATGGATTGGAATCCTCAAGTCCTTTGTTGGAATGTGAGAGGGCTCAACACCCCTGCCAAAAGAAACACAATTAGAGAGTTTGTGGTCGTGGCTAAGGTCAATATTTCATGTCTTCAAGAAACCAAGCTTGAAGTTGTTGATCCTTATGTGGTAATGCAATGCATCGGGCCATCGTTTGATGGTTTCGCCTACTTGCCTACATCGGAGACTAGGGGGGTATTCTCTTGGGATGGGTTAGCTCGTTCTTGGTGATCAACAACATCACTCGAGATACCAACTTCCTCTCGGGATTGGTGTGTAACAAAGACGGCTTCGAGTGGTGGTTGTCGGTAGTGTATGGACCCCAAGGGGATGAGCTAAAGACTCAGTTCCTCGTGGATCTCCAGCTTAGAAGGGACGTGTCTCCAGGCCCATGGATGGTGCTTGGTGACTTCAATATGATCATTAGAGCGGAGGAGAAGAGCAACTCGAACATCAATAGGGGCATGATGAGGAAGTTCAAGTCATCGTGGATAACAACGAGCTCAAAGATATATATATATATATATATATATATATATATATATATATATATATATATATATATGCACGGTAGGCGATTCACGTGGTCCAATGAAAGAGAACAGGTGGTGATGACAAAGATCGATCGGGTGCTTGTCTCTGTCGATTGGGAACTCAGTTTCCCGGATGTGCTGCTCCAAGCCCTATCCACTAACATCTCGGATCACGCACTGCTCCACCTTTCCACTTCAGCCCCTTTTTGCCCTAAGCGAAGGTTCCGTTTTGAGCTGTTTTGGACTCGGCTAGATGGATTTGAGCAGGCTGTTAAAGACGCGTGGGTGTGTGAGGATGATATCGTTGATCCCTTCAAGAGGCTTGATATGTTACTTAGGAACACCGCATCCGCCCTACAAGCCTGGGGTCAAAGGAAGACTGGTAACATTAAAATTCAGATGGCTGTGGCTAACTACGTCATCCTCAGGCTAGATAAAGCCATGGAGGTCCGGGTGCTAAATTTGAGGGAGAGATGGTTGAGGAGAACCCTCAAGCACTCGGTTTTGGGGCTTGCCTCCCTTCAACGTACCATAGAAAGACAACGTTCCCGTTTGAGGTGGATCCGTGAGGGCGATGCAAATACCAAACTCTTTCAAGCCGTAGCTAATGGGAGGAGGTGATATGCCTCTGCCGTATCTACTTTTCCAAACACTTTTGCCCTTGTTTTGGACTCTAACTTGCATGATTTGAATGGAACTAACCCGGACTGACGCTGTTTTCAGCAGAATTACCATGGTGTTATTTATGTGCAGAAACAAACGTTCTCGGAATGACCTGAAACTTCACGGAGCAAATTTTTGGAAAATATAAAAAATACCTGCAAAAGACGAAGGCCAGGGGGCCCACCACCTGTCCACGAGGGTGGGGGGCGCGCCCCCTACCTCGTGGTCCCCTGGTGCCTCTCCGACTCCAACTCCAACTCCAACTCCAACTCTATATATTGTGTTTCGGGGAGAAAAAAATCAGAGAGAAGAATTCATTGCATTTTACGATATGGAGCCGCCGCCAAGCCCTAAAACCTCTCGGGAGCGCTGATCTGGAGTCCGTTTGGGGCTCCGAAGAGGGGAATCCGTCGCCATCGTCATCGTCAACCATCCTCCATCACCAATTTCATGATGCTCACCGCCGTGCGTGAGTAATTCCATCGTAGGCTTGCTGGACGGTGATGGGTTGGATGGGATCTATCATGTAATCAAGTTAGTTTTGTTAGGGTTTGATCCCTAGTATCCACTATGTTCTGAGATTGATGTTGCTATGACTTTGCTATGCTTAATGCTTGTCACTAGGGCCCGAGTGCCATGATTTCAGATCTGAACCTATTATGTTTTCATCAATATATGAGTGTTCTTGATCCTATCTTGCAAGTCTATAGTCACCTATTATGTTTTATGATCCGTTAACCCCGAAGTGACAATAATCGGGATACTTACCGGTGATGACCGTAGTTTGAGGAGTTCATGTATCACTATGTGTTAATGCTTTCTTCTGGTTCTATATTAAAAGGAGGCCTTAATATCCCTTAGTTTCCTTAAGGACCCCGCTGCCAGGGGAGGGTAGGACAAAAGATGTCATGCAAGTTCTTTTCCATAAGCACGTATGACTATGTTCGAAATACATGCCTACATTATATCAATGAACCGGAGCTAGTTCTGTGTCACCCTAGGTTATAACTGTTACATGATGAACCGCATCCGACATAATTCTCCATCACTGATCCATTGCCTATGAGCTTTCCATATATTGTTCTTCGCTTATTAATTTTCCGTTGCTATTGCTATCATCACTACAAAATACCAAAAACATTACTTTTACTACTATTACCTTTTGCTACCGTTACCACTACTATCATATTACTTTGCTACTAAACACTTTGCTGCAGATATTAAGTTTCCAGGTGTGGTTGAATTGACAACTCAACTGCTAATACTTGAGAATATTCTTTGGCTCCCCTTGTGTCGAATCAATAAATTTGGGTTGAATATTCTACCCTCGAAAACTGTTGCGATCCCCTATACTTGTGGTTATCAAGACTATTTTCTGGCGCCGTTGCCAGGGAGCATAGCTATATTCTTTGAGTCACTTGGGATATATATCTGCTTATAATTATGAAGAACTTGAAAGATACAAGAACCAAGATTTATCCCTCAACTACGAGGGGAGGTAAGGAGCTGCCATCTAGCTCTGCACTTGATTCACCTTCTGTTTTGAGTAAGCTTGTGACACCTACACCTGCTTCTGCTATTCGTTCTGATATGTCGCATGTTATTGATGATGCCACTTCTACTATGCATGATACTTATGATGAAACTACTTCTATGCTTGATACTACTGTGCCACTTGGTGATTTTCTTGATGAACAACTTGCTAGGGCTAGACAAATTGAAAATATTGAATCTGATGATACTGATGAAAGTGATGATGAAGAATCACTTGTTATTCCTAAGGGTTATGTTTTTGATCAAGAAGCTTCTTTAGCTATTTTAGCTTGCAAAGATAGATATGAACTCAAAAGGTTATTAGCTAAATGGAATAAGCAATCTCTAAATGCTAGAATGAAACCTGACCCTGCTTTTGCTACTTCACCTATCCGTGTTACTGATAAGCATTATGAATTCTCTGTTGATCCTGATATAATTACTTTAGTTGAATCTGATCCTTTTCATGGTTATGAATCTGAAACTGTTGTGGCACATCTTACTAAACTGAATGATATAGCCACCCTGTTCACTAAAGATGAGAGAGCTTGTTACTTTTATATCCTTAAAATATTTCCGTTCTCATTAAAAGGTGATGCTAAGATATGGTTTAATTCTCTTGATCCTGGTTGTGTGCGTAGTCCCTAGGATATGATTTATTACTTCTCTGCTAAATATTTCCCTGCTCATAAGAAACAAGCTGCTTTAAGGGATATATATAATTTTTTGCAAATTGAAGAAGAGAGTCTCCCACAAGCTTGGGGGAGGCTTCTCCAATTACTTAATGCTTTGCCTGATCATCCTCTTAAGAAAAATGAAATACTTGATATCTTTTATAACGGACTAACCGATGCTTCCAGAGATTATCTGGATAGTTGTGCTGGTTCTGTTTTCAGGGAAAGAACACCAGATGAAGCTGAAATTCTATTGAATAATATGTTGACAAATGAAAATAATTGGACACCTCCGGAGCCAATTCCTGAGCCTATTCCTAAACCAACTCCGAAGAAGAGGGGTATTCTATTTCTCAGTCCTGAAGAAGAGGCAAATAAATCTATGAAATAAAAAGGTATTAAAGCTGAAGATGTTAAGAATTTACCTCCTATTGAAGAAATACACGGTCTTAATTTACCGCCTGTTGAAGAAACATATGATCTTAATCCTTTACCTATTGAAGAAACTCATGGTCTTGATAACCCGACACAGGTAGTAAAGGTAAATTCTCTCTATATATATGCTAAAGCTGAAATCCCATTTACTAAGTTTGCTAGCCCATGCTTACATGAGTTTGATAAATTTATGGCTAAGCAAGAAGATTTTAATGCTTATTTTGGTAGACAATTGAAATGCAATTCAAATATGCTTGAACACTTGGGTGATTATATGGCTAATGTTAAAGGTGAACTTAAACTTATTAGTAAACATGCTTCTATGGTTAGCACTCAAGTAGAACAAGTACTTAAAGCTCAAAATGATTTGCTCAATGAATTGAATAGTAAGGATAATGATAATGTGTTAGAGTTATGACTAGAGGTGGTAGAATGACTCAGGAACCTTTGTATCCTGAAGGCCATCCTAAGAGAATTGAGCAAGATTCTCAGAGAAATAATATAGATGCATCTAGTTCGTCTAAAAGGAAGAAAAAGAAAAATGACAGGACTTTGCATGCTTCTAGTGAACCTGCTACTGAAACACCTGAGAATCCAAATGATATTTCTATTTCTGATGCTGAAACACAATCTGGTAATGAACCTGAAACTAGTGATAATGTTAATAGTAATGTTCATGATGATGCTCAACCTAGTAATGATAATGATGTAGAAACTGAACCTGCTGTTGATCTTGATAACCCACAATCAAAGAATCAACGTTATGATAAGAAAGACTTTGTTGCTAGGAAACATGGCAAGGAAAGAGAACCATGGGTTCAGAAACCCATGCCTTTTCCTCCCAAACCATCCAAGAAAAAGGATGATGAGGATTTTGAGCGCTTTGCTGAAATGATTAGACATATCTTTTTGCGTATGCGATTAACTAATATGCTCAAAACCAATCCTTATGTTAAGTACATGAAATATATTATTACAAATAAAAGAAAGATACCGAAAGCTGAAATTTCCACCATGCTTGCTAATTATACTTTTAAGGGTGGAATACCAAAGAAACTTGGAGATCCCGGTGTACCAACTATAACATGCTCCATTAAAAGAAACTATGTTAAAACTGCTTTATGTGATCTTGTAGCCGGTGTTAGTGTTATGCCTCTCTCTTTATATCATAGACTTGATTTGAATAAGTTGACACCTACTGAAATATCTTTGCAAATGGCTGATAAATCAACTGCTATACCTGTCGGTATTTGTGAGGATGTGCCTGTTGTAGTTGCAAACGTTACTATTTTAACGGACTTTGTTATTCTTGATAATCCCGAGGACAATAGTATGTCTATTATTCTTGGAAGACCCTTTTTGAATACTGCAGGGGCTGTTATTGATTGCACTAAAGGCAATGTCACTTTTCATGTTAATGGTAATGAGCACACAGTACACTTTCCGAGGAAACAACCTCAAGTTAATAGTATCAACTCTATTGGAAAAATTCCATCGATTATATTTGGAGGTTTTGAATTTCCCCTTCCTACTGTCAAGAAGAAATATGATATTCTTATTATTGGGGATGTGCATATCCCCGTTAAGGTAACATAGTGTTATTTGAAATTTCTCCGGTTCCATGTTATTCGGAATGAGTTCGTTAACAAGACTTGATCAACCTTGTTAGTGGATTCCTTTCGATGATCATGAGATGGATGAAACTAGAAGGCACAACCTTCTATACCCCACTTTTACTTTCTGTTGTTTATATTAAATAAAATAAAAATAAATATTTTTCTGTCTGTTATGTGATTATCCATGCAATATAAAAATACCCCGAAAATAAAAGTTCTCCAAATGCCCTGAAATTTAAATATGATTTTTTCTAGAATATTTGAGAATATTTGGCACTAAGAACACAGCAGGGGGGGGGGTCAACCACCTGCCCACGAGGGTGGAGGGCGCGCTCTACCCCCTGGGCGCGCCCCCTTCCTCGTGGGCCCACAGTGGCCCCCTCCACTTATCCTTTCACCCACACACTCCTTCCTCCCCCAAACACGAATATCTAGCTCAAACCCGAGTCCAAGCTCGTTTTGCTTCCATTTTTGATCTCCTTGCTGAAAGCACCTCTCACAAAACTGCTTGGGGAGATTGTTCCTTGGTATGTGACTCCTCCATTGGTCCAATTAGTTTTTGTTCTAGTGCTTTATTCATTGCAAATTTTTGCTGCTTAGGTGACCCTGTTCTTGAGCTTGCATGTCAAATTTATATGGTCAAAAGTAGTTTTGATGCATCATATAGGCTCTAGGCAATTGTAGGAGTAGTTGCTATCAATATTATTGAGTTTGGTTTACTTTTATTTTGAAGTTACTAAAAATTTCAGAATTTTTCAGAAAGTGATAAAGAGATTTTTGAGGGGCTCATCGAGCCGAAGCTCAAGGGAAAAGCAAAATGAAGAGGCACAGAAGCCTAAATATAATTTGCCTCGCATCGCGGAGGTTAGGCCGTGTGAATGGCACTCCGATGAATTCTTGAGAGCAACCGGGATTTATGAGGATTTTTATGAATTGGCAAAGAATGCAGGCCTCACCGACTTCCTCCACGACCAACGCGAACAGTATCTCTTACTCACCGATACTTTTGTGCAAAACTTCTACTATTATCCTAGGGAATCACCTCCTTCAGTAGAGTTTCATTTATATGATGTGGTTAAGAAGATGTCACTTTATGATTTTTGTCGGGTTTGTTTGATCCCTTTTGAGGGAAGTTTAGAGGAACTACATCACAAGGATGTGGAAGGTTTTATTGATACTATCACTGCAGGGGAAACTAGGAAGGTTTCCGATGCACGAATCACTAGCATACATTTTCCTGTTTTACGCTACTTTGCAATATTTGCTAGTCGTTCCTTAATTGGTCGCGGAAACTGTGGAAACCTTAATGTTCCTGATTTATTCTGTTCCACGGTTTATACGCTGATAACTCTGTTAGTATGGGTGGTATTATTGCTAAACGGTTAAGTCTTAACCGTACAAAAGGACCCATCTTTGGTGGTATTTATGCTTCACGCCTTGCTGCACATTATGATATACCTATTAGGCACTATGAAAAAGAAGAAAAATTGCTGCCTCGTGTTTATTTAGATTATAAGAGTATGGTAGCACATGGTTTTATTATAAAGAATAGGCAAGGGGAGCTGAAATACAAACTGTTCTTTGATAAACATCATCTTGAGACTATCACCTTGCCTGCACCTTCCTTGTTTGATTTATCTTTAGGCAAGTACCTCGTCTCGCCAAAGGACATTCACGCCTACGGGAACCCTACATCAGCCACAGAGCCAGAGGCGGAACCACAAGTTGATCCTCCGCGACAGTCTAATTACCCGTGGGATCCGGAGATGATTGCCAACCAGTGGCAATCGGAGTCTTCTTCTTCTTCTCAGCACGACCCCAACTATTATTGTGGATATCCGCCAGGCCAGCCGTGGCCATAAACCAACTTAGGCCAAAAGCCTAAGCTTGGGGGAGTACGTATTTCCCACCGACATTACATTTATGTTCACAAACTCATTGCCAGATGTCGGTGCTCATACTTTTTCATTGTATCATCCATGCTAGTTTATTTTCCTTTTTATGCTTTCTTCTTGTGTGTTTAATAAACCTTAAGAAAAACCAAAAAAATTAGTTGTAGCTTTTAGTTAGTTTAATTTCCATGCTTGTAGTAGTAATTAAAAAGAAAACCCAAAAAGATTTCATGTTCTTCTTTTACTTGTTGGGAGCTCTCCCGTGTAAATAGTTTTATTTCTTTTCTTTTCTTTGGGGTTTGATAGGAGAAGACCATAATTAAATTGTTGAAGTGGCTCTTTGTATGCATACTTGTTGATCTGACAAAAGAGCCCATATTGCCTTGTCTTTTCCTACTTATTGAATGCTTGCAGATTCCAGCTTAGTCCAATGCACGCACACTATTATTATTATTCACATCGTTCGGTCGTGCAAGTGAAAGGCAATTATGACAATATATGATGGACTGACTGAGATAAGAAAAGCTGGTATGAACTCGACCTCTTTTGTTTTTGTAAATATGATTAGTTCATCGTTCCTGATTCAGCCTATTATGAATAAACATGTTTGCAATGACAACTAGAGATCATAGTTCCTTGTGCCATGCTTGATTAGCTATGAGTTATAATGGTTTACCTTGCGTGCCAACATGCTATTGAGATGGCTATGATGTGGTATGATAGGGTGGTATCTTCCTCTGAATGATTTAAGTGACTTGACTTGGCGCATGTTCACGCATGTAGTTGAAACAAAATCAACATAGCCTTCACGATATTTATGTTCATGGTGGATTATATCCTACTCATGCTTGCATTCGGTGTTGATTAATTTTAATGCATGTTCATGACTGTTGTCGCTCTCTAGCTGGTCGCTTCCCAGTCTTTTGCTAGCCTTCACCTATACTAAGCGGGAATACTGCTTGTGCATCCAATCCCTTAAACCCCAAAGTTATTCCACATGAGTCCACTATACCTACCTATATACGGTATCTACCTGCCGTTCCAAGTAAATTTGTATGTGCCAAACTCTAAACCTTCAAATAAATATCCTGTTTTGTATGCTCGAATAGCTCATGTATCAACTAGGGCTGTCTGTATCTTCCATGTTAGGCGGGTTATTCTCAAGAGGAGTGGACTCCGCTCCTCACTCACGAGATAAATGGCTGGTCACCGGGATGCCCAGTCCCATGCTTTATGCAAACTAAATCAAAATAATTGCAAAAAAAACTCCCCCTGGGACTCTTGTTAGTTGGAGGTGTAAGTGCATCTAGTGCCACCCCTAGTTGGTTTTGGAGTATTGACGACAAACCTAGTTGAGGGACTAATGTGTTTGTGAGAATTGCAGGAAAACACAGGTAGAAGTCCCTCATTGATTCGGTTTTACTACCAGAGATGACCCCTAAAAATGTACAAAGACATTGAAGACAATGGTGGTTTATGAAGATATTCATATTGAAGACAATGACATGAGAAGACTCCCTATGAAGCTTTTGAAACTCGAAGACCTAGATCCTTCGTAGTTTTATTTCATTCATGTTGCGTCATAGGAACCACCGTACTGTTAAGAGGGGTCGAAGAGAACCAGTCAGAATGACTGAAGTGATGCCTAATTCAAATCCTATGTCTTCGAGCGAAGCCTATGAGAGAAAATCTTGTCCAGAGTCAGACAAGTCAGCTTTACTTGTAGCCCAAGTAAAGTTGCCGTGTGAGTTCGAAATCCGACCGTTGGTACACGTGTCAATTCCTTAGTGACCCAGGGTCATTTCGGACAGATCAGGTCGGGTTGCCAAGTGGCTATAAATAGTCCACCCCCCCCACAACCTTAAGTGTGGGCTGCTCAAATTTCAGTGCACGGCTTTTGTCGTTTGAGAGCAACCCACCTCGAAGCCTTTGAAAGAAAAATTCCCAGTGAGGAGAAAAGCCCTAACCACCCAGAGCCAGAGTAAATTGGGCATCACTTAAGTCTTCGTGTCTGTGTGATTTGAAGACTTATTACACTTGAGGACTGTGCATCCTCCAGACGGTTAGGCGTCGCGTTCTGAGCATCCAAGAGAAATTGTGGATTGCCAGTGAACGAAGTCTGTGAAGGTTTGGGAGTCTACCTTGAAGACTTACCAGAGTGATTGGGCGAGGTCTGTGTGACCTTAGCTCAAGGAGAAAACGGTGAGGACTGGGTGTCTTGGACTAAGTGTCCTTGACTGGGTGTCCGGGACTATGTGTCCTTCGGTTTAAATACCTAGCCGCTCCAACCAGACGTACAGTTGTCACAGCAACTGGAACTGGTCCAACAAATCATTGTCTTCAACGTGTCACTGGTTTCATCTTCACTTCCCTTCATTTACAGTTAATCATTGTGAAGCCATTGCATGCTTGCTTTATCTTTTGTCTTCACAACATGAATGTATGATCTGTTCGGCTTCATAACTTCTTCCTACCTGATCCTTATTACACTAAAGCTGTTTGTCATTGCGCTTTCACTCTATTGAATACATGACCATGGCTGCCCTAGTGTAATCTAACTTCCGCTGCATAGTAATAGGCATAATCTTCACTGTTTGTCTTCATAACTCTCACGTTTTGAAGACTTTCATAAAAATCGCCTATTCACCCCCCCTCTAGTCGATATAACGCACTTTCAATTGGTATCAGAGCATGGTGCTCCCTTGTTCTGTGTGATTCGGTTTAACCACCTGGAGTTTTAGCTATGTCGACTGCAGGGATAATCAAAGTCTCCGCTGCTTGTCCCGTCTTCGATGGAACTGAATATCCCTACTGGAAGAATAAGATGTGCATGCATCTTGAAGCCATTGACGTCGACCTATGGTATGTCGTCGAAAACGGCGTTCCCAAGGCTGGAGAAGGTGTCACTGCTGCCGATGTCAAGAAGTTCGTTCAACTGGACTCTACTGCCAAGAATATCATCTGTGGTCATCTGACCAAAGGACAGTATGGCCGTGTGAGTGCCTTGAAGACATCCAAACTGGTCTGGGATTGGCTCTCCAAAGTTAATGATGGCATATCAACCCAGAGAGATCAAAGAATCAGTGTCCTTCGCAATCTCTTCAACCGCTTCAAACGAAATGACAACGAGAATGTCCAGCACACCTTTGATCGGCTCACTGACATCACAAATGAGCTTCAAGCCCTCGGCGCTACTGAGATCACCAAACATGAAATCGTCAAGACGCTGCTGAGATCACTTGATAGTTCGTTTGACATTCTGGCCCTGATGATTCAAGAACGTCCTGATTTCAAGACACTCGATCCGTCTGACATACTTGAGAGGCTCAACACACATGAGTTTCAGCTTTCTGAGAAAAGAGATATCTACGGCCCAAACTATGGGCGAACTCGTGCCTTGAAGGCAAAAGCTGTCTCCTCATCTGAAGAAGAATCTGACTGCAGTTCTGATGATCCTGAAGACATTGGAAGAGAACTTGCAATGCTAGTGAAGAAGTTTCAAAAATTCACCAAGAAGAAAGGCTTCAGAAAATCTTCACGATCAAGCTCAAGGAATGATGAAGCTTCTGCTCATGACTACAAGAAGAAAACATGTCACAAGTGCAAGAAAACTGGGCACTTCATCTCTGAGTGTCCACAGTGGGACAATGAGAACAGAAGGAAGAAGAAGAGCAAGGAATATGACTCTAACGACAAGAAGAAGAAGAAATACTCAAAGTCTTCTTCCAAAACTTCATCAAGGTCTTCATCACACAAGAAGAGCTCATCTGGAAAGGCACGTGCGTTTGTTGGAAAGGAGATGGATTCAGAGGAGGAGTCCGCATCTGAGGAGGCAGAGGTGGAGTCTGAGGAGGAGTCTGATTCTGGCATTGCGAGTCTGGCTACAGCATACGTCGCCAAGTCCATCTTCAATACTGAAGACAATGACTGCATCACCGACACCGACGCAAATGACAAGAACGACTCCACTCCTACCTACTGCTTCATGGCACGCGGTGCCAAGGTAAACACACGCACAACTCGCTATGAGACATCCAGTGACGATGACTCTGAATGTGATTCAAAACCTAGCTACAAAACACTTGCTAAAATTGCAACTGAACAACATAAAGCAATGGAACATATTCAAAAATTGTTAGACAGAAGCGATGATCTGTTGGGTGCTGAAATGACTCGATCTGAATCCTTAATTGAAGACATAAAAAAACTTCACGTTAAGTATCAGGAACTTGAAGATCGTCATGATACTCTCTCAACAACTCATGAAAAGCTTTCCTATGATTATCTTCAAAGGAAGCAAGAACTTGAGAAATTGAGGGTGGCTCATGAAGATCTTCAAAAGGAAAACGAGTCACTTCGCGCTGAACAGATCAGTCCCGCTCAGGAAGGATTTGAACCACCATGTCTTAAATGCATTGAGCGTGATAATGCTGCTTCTATTGCTGAATGTTCCACTGCTACTACTGTTTCAATATCTTCAACTGTTGATGTGGTAACTAACCCCTCTGCTGAGGATACCACTGCTATTGCTAATGAGAATGCTAGGTTGAAGACATTGCTTGAAACAGGGATGTACAAAAGTCTGAAAGGGCATCAGACATTATGTGATGTCCTTAAGAAGCAGATTCTGAACCGAAACCCTAGGAAAGAGGGTGTTGGGTTCGTGAGGAAAATTAATGCAGATGGGTCTTACTGGAAACCTGAGCAGTACCCCAAAACCACATGGGTTGCTGCAAAGGAATTCTCAGCAGATCCATCCAATCTGTCTGGCTTCACTTGTGCTAACCCAATTATCATTGATGAAACCTTTGATGCAAACTATAAACTGTTTAAGAATCAGAATGATGAAGTGTTTGCCAGGTACATTGGTACTAACTGCAGGAATGGACCGCCTATGAAGAAGATCTGGGTTCCGAAAACATGTCTGGAAAATCTTCCTGTGAATGTCTTCGTGACACCTCACTTGAAGAAGACAAACCTCAGACCAAAGGCTTCATATGGTTCAAATGCTTCATACAAAGAGAGGACTCACCTGAGTCGCACTAACGCAAATGTTTTGCAGGGGAACCATACTCAGGCATATGAATATGAGAGTGGTTCATCGAACCGTCATGTTCATATGACCAAAAATTATTCTGCTTATTCCTATGAGTATTATTGTCCACCTGCTAAACTGTTTGCTAAGGTTTCAAAGCCAAAATTCTCAGATGCTGCACTTAGACTTATAGCTTCTAAGCCACCCTTGAAGATGTGGGTGGTTAAGAAAGCTTAACTCTCCTTTGCAGGGAAAGGTCTCCAGCACAAAAACAAAATCTTCTGATGCTATTGCTGGGGACCATAAAAATCTTGTGGGGCGCAAGATAAAATGCCCAAATGGCATCATTATGTACTTCGTTCCTGAATCGCATGCTACTCTCCCCATTAGTCCTAATCTGGATCTAAGTTTTCATAACCCACTGGTTCGTCAAATGTTTATGCTTCACAACACTCTTCGTGAAGCCTATCCCCCTAACTGCACTGTAGGGTACGATACCAGTGACTTCAAAGTCTTCAGAATGGATTATTGACAGTGGGTGTACAAATCACATGACTGGCAGAAGAAGCCTTCTTATGGACTCAACTTTACGTCCATCCGACAAGAGCCACATTACATTCGCTGACACTGGTAAAAGTAAGGTATTGGGTCTAGGTAGAGTTGCAATCTCAAAGGATCAACACATGGATAAAGTCATGCTTGTTGAATCCCTTGGCTTCAACTTAATGTCTGTCTCAATGCTTTGCGATTTGAATATGATTGTAATGGTTGGCAAATATCGCTGCCTGGTGCTAATGGAATCTGACAAATCTCTAGTGTTTGAAGGGTATAGGAAAGGTGATTTGTATGTGGTAGATTTCTCAGCAGGACCACAACTTGCAGTATGTCTTCTGGCAAAAGCTTCAGAATGCTGGCTTTGGCATCGAAGGCTTGGGCATGCTGGCATGAGGAACCTTCACACCCTTGCGAAGAAAAAGCACGTCATAGGCATCGAAGGCGTCAAGTTCAAGAAAGATCACTTATGCGGTGCCTGTGAAGCAGGGAAGATGACAAGGGCAAAACATCCTTCGAAGACAATCATGACCACTACTCAACCCTTCGAATTGCTACACATGGATCTTTTCGGTCCCACTCACTACTCAACTTTTACTACTTCTGCATGCCTCTATGGCTTCGTAATTGTTGATGATTATTCTAGATATACTTGGTGCACATAATCCTTTACAAGACTGAAGTGCAGGATGTCTTTAGACGCTTCGCAAATCGAGCTATGAACAATTTTGGCGCCAAGATAAAGCACATCAGAAGTGACAATGGCACTGAATTCAAGAACACTGGCCTTGATACATATCTGGATACCTTGGGCATCACACATGAATTCTCAGCTCCATACACGCCACAGCAGAATGGCGTCGTCGAACGCAAGAACAGAACACTCGTTGAGATGGCCAGAACAATGCTAGATGAATACAAGACTCCAAGAAAATTCTGGACTGAAGCCATTGATACTGCATGCCATACAATCAATCATGTTTATCTTCACAAGCTCCTGAACAAGACTCCTATGAACTCCTAACTGGCAAGAAGCCAAATGTCAGTTATTTCAGAGTATTTGGCGCAAAATGCTGGATCAAGGACCCACACCACACCTCAAAGTTTGCTCCAAAGGCACATGAAGGCTTCATGCTTGGATATGGAAAGGATTCGCACTCCTACAGAGTCTTCAATCTCTTCCACTACAAAGTGGTTGAAACAGTGGATGTGCGATTTGATGAAACCAATGGATCACAAAGAGAGCAATTGCCAAATGTGCTAGATGAAGTTCCAGCAAATGAATCAATCAAGCTTATGGGAACTGGAGAAATTGTACCCTCTGAAGCTCAACCTGAAGAAGAACTTATCATCTCAGCCCCTGATCCACATGAAGACAATGCTCAGACTGAAGATATACCTTCAAATGACCACATAGATCAGCAAGAGCAAAGTCTTCGCACCACACACCCTCGTGTTGCAAATGAAGTACAAATTGACAAAATACTGGACAGCATCAATGCACCTGGTCCACTCACTCGTTCAAGGGCAACTCAGCTAACAAACTTCTGTGGGCATTTCGCATTCGTCTCAATATCAGATCCCAAGAAAGTTGAAGAAGCCTTCATGGAACCTGAATGGATTCAAGCTATGCAAGAAGAGCTTCAACAGTTTGAGCTGAATAATGTATGGGAACTGGTTAAGCGCCCTGATCCACGGAAGCACAACATAATAGGCACCAAATGGATATACCGCAACAAGCAAGATGAGCATGGTCAAGTTGTCAGAAACAAAGCTCGTCTAGTTGCTCAAGGATATACTCAAGTGGAGGGCATTGACTTCGATGAAACGTTTGCTCCTGTGGCTAGGCTTGAAGCCATACGCATACTACTGGCCTATGCAAATCATCATAACATACTTCTCTATCAGATGGATGTGAAAAGTGCCTTTCTCAATGGCAAGATTGAAGAAGAAGTGTATGTTGCACAACCACCTGGCTTTGAAAATCCAAAACATCATGATACGGTATACAAGCTCAACAAGGCACTGTATGGCCTCAAACAAGCCCCTAGGGCCTGGTATGATACACTCAAGTACTTTCTGAAAAGCAAAGGCTTCATACCTGGTTCCCTGGATCCCACTCTTTTCACGAAGACATATGATGGTGAACTGTTTGTGTGCCAAATATATGTGGATGACATTATCTTCGGCTGCACCAATCAGAAGTATAGTGAAGAGTTTGGATACATGATGCAAGAGCAATATCAGATGTCCATGATGGGGGAGCTGAAGTTCTTTCTCGGTCTTCAAATACGGCAACAACGCAACGGCATCTTCATATCTCAAGAGAAATATCTTAAAGAGTGCCTGAAGAAGTTCGGTATGCAAGACTGCAAAGGCTTCACAACACCAATGCCAGCCAAGCATAATCTGGGTCCCGACGACAATGGTAAAGAGTTCGATCAAAAGGTATACCGCTCCATGATTGGGTCTTTGCTTTATTTATGTGCATCTAGGCCAGATATCATGCTTAGTGTTTGCATGTGTGCTCGATTTCAAGCGACACCAAAGGAGTCACATCACTTAGCTGTGAAGCGAATTCTTCGATATTTGGCTCACACCCCAACTCTAGGATTATGGTATCCAAAGGGCTCAGAGTTTGATCTGGTTGGATTTTCAGATGCTGATTATGCTGGTGACAAAGTTGATCGCAAATCTACATCAGGCACATGTCATTTTCTGGGACGATCACTTGTATGTTGGTCTTCAAAGAAGCAGAACTGTGTATCTCTCTCCACTGCTGAATCTGAATACATTGCTGCTGGATCTTGCTGCGCTCAGCTTCTGTGGATGAAGCAAACACTCAAGGATTATGGCATTCATCTGAAGCAAGTGCCACTTTACTGTGACAACGAAAGCGCCATCAAGATTGCCAACAACCCAGTTCAGCACTCGAAGACAAAGCACATTGAAATTCGTCATCACTTTCTCAGAGATCATGTTGTGAAGGAAGACATTGATATCATACACGTCAACACTGAAGAGCAATTGGCAGATATCTTCACAAAGCCCTTGGATGAGAAGAGATTTTGCAAGTTACGGTGTGAGCTAAATATCTTGGAATCCTCAAATGTCTTGTGATCAGGCACACATCCTAACACTTATGCATATTGATGACTTAGATGTGCAACACACAAAGTAGCGTATATCTTCAATCAATGAAGACATACATTCTAAGTGTGAATACATTAATGTGGAATTTGACTTCGGAGCGCCATGATAATTGTGCACCGTGTCTGGGTCTAATACTTCCCATACGGTGGGTAACGCCACCACCAAACGTTCCATTTTGAAGTGTTTCTCTCATGGCGTCACCTCTCAATGTCTTCACAATTGGTTTGGCTTCATTCTCTGTATGTCTTCATGATTATCTTCACTGCGTTGATTATATGGATATATATGTACTGATGTTCTGTCCTCTACAGCATTCACTTATAGCTATGTCTTCTTGGTTGAATCTTTTGAACTAAGTGAATGTGATCGGACCCTAACCTCTCTATGCTTTCTATCTCAAACTCTATCTCTCCAAGTCATATGCATTCTGTTGAAACTGTCGAATGTCTTCACTGTGTCCTTGTCAGCCGAAGACATTGAGACAACCATAAAAGTCAGTTTTAATGCTCATTCCTCCACATAAGATCCGGAGAAGCAGAAACGACCGCCCGATAATTTAGGCGTGCGTGGGACGTGGAACAAATCCCGATAATCTAACTGGCCACGCGTGCCTCAAATGCAAACCGCCAGGGGTACCTGCGTAATAGCGCAGTGCCGCCTCTATCCCTATAAATATACGATTCACTGCGGTCATTATCTCCTTCTTCCACCCTCGCACGAACCCTAGCGCCACCGCTAGCACTCGACGACGCCGGCGACGAAGCGCTTCACTGCCGCAACCTCTCCGACGCCGTTTTCACGCCAACAGCGGACATCACTTTCTCCGCCGTCGCCGTAGGTGTCTTCCGTCGCCAAGTTAGGGCACGGAGGATCGAACTGCTCGGCCTCAAATCTCACTTCATCTAGCAGTTCCAAGTGTGGTAAATAAAACCTCTTTTTACAGCTTCTTTTGATCCTACAGTTCAATCACTTTCTGCCATAAGAAGTTTCTCTTCACACCAGTTAAATCTCTCGCTGCATCTCATAACATGCCTAGTATATTCACTTGTACTTCATAAAGTAGTTAGATTCCTCACTTGTACTGATCTATGGGTTCGTACAAATCTGGAACCAACTTCTTATCTATAAGTGAATGTCTTCGCATAATGAGGTCAATGTCTTCTAAACCGATTTATCTTCAAAATCTTCTGAGAATGCATATGACCTCTTCCCCTTCCCTCGCACCTTAATGCTGTCACAGGTACATGTCCGTGGGAGAATCCTTCGGTTCTCATAGTCTGCATTCATTTGCAGAGTACTTGCAGCATCACATCAACTCGCCTGAAGCCAGTTCTTGCAGAAGGAAGCCCTTGAAGCCTTTGAACATCTTGAAGCCTTCCAAGTTATCCATGGCTTCAGAAACAGCAGCAAGGAAGGGAGGCAGACAGCGACGTGGTGAAACGTCCAAAGATCTGCCTGATGAATTGGCAGAGATGTACAAAACTGATCCTGAAGAAAGCTATGGTCAGCGCAAGACACGAATCCAATGGATTCGAAGATATTGGGCAGAGCAATGGTTCCACTACCGCTTCGTCACTCAGGAATATGCGGAGAAGTGTGCCATCAAGAGACCGTGGGGAGATGTATTATACAAAAATCTCGTACCCAAATCCAAAGACGAAGCCATTGCTCAAGGATTCTATCCATGCATGGTGAGAGGACCACAGCCAGCTGAGGCACATCCGTCATCACTTCTCTGGTGCCGCGATGATAATCTCTTCAAGCGCAACTTTCAGTTTGCATAACAGTCAGCGAAGATAAACAAGAAGAAATTTGGGCTTGACTTCAACCCTGGTCCCTCCTCACCAAGAGCAGATGGCACACGCAATGCCAATCCCAATATCATCGGGCCGTATGCCAATCTTGCAGGCCTCATCACTCGCATCCTAGTCCAAGGGACTGCTGTGAATGACCCTCCAGCAGATACTGAGTCAGATGACGCCCCTACTGCTCTGAAGCCAAAGCAGAAGAAGCCAAAAGCTCCAAAAGCTTCAAAGCCAGCCGCTTCTCCCAAGATCGCAAGAGTGAAGCCTTTAGCAATTGCACCTCCTGAAGCCAGTGTGCAGTCAGAAGGCTTATCACGAGTGTCCAAGCCCCAAAAAGCCAAGAAGCCTCAGCCACACACAGGCAAAGAGCTCACAGCTGTTGACATTCTGCGCTGCGAAGCCATTGATCTCTCAAGCGATGAAGATCTTGGAGATGATGTTCTCGAGCAGCTCATCAAGAGCAAGGAGGAGGCTGAAATCTTCAACAATCTGCCTCTGTTTGATGTCGCCATCATCCACAACTTCATCGATGAATGGTTTGACACACCAGACATAAGCTTCAATGATCTGCAGCTAACCATAGGCCTCAGCGTTGCCTTTCAAGGTGCAATCGCTTCAGAACTTGCAATAGCCCAGTGAATTGTAGAACTGAAGCAGAAAATTGATCATGAAAAGGCTCAGTTCAAGAAGCACGTGGCCAAGCTCAGTGTGCAAGAAGTAAAAAACTTCAAGATCATGTTGCACGAGCTGAAAGAAAACTTCCTGAAGACGCGTGCCGAAGCTCAAGGCTCACGAGAACGCATGAAGACTTTGGCTGAATGTTGCGTGCAAGCCTACAATGAGGCAGAAAAGCACAAGGCACTTGGGCGTCCCGGCATTGACCCCAGGATGGCCGCGAAGAAGAAAAAGAAGGCGGCTGTGCCCGAACCTGAAGCGCCAAGGTCAGAACCTGATGCTCCGATTGTCTTCCCCGCTGCAACGACTGGCTCGAAGCCAAAGAGTCAATCAACCGCCTCACAGCACAAGAAGACACGGACTGCAGAGGCTAAGGCTAAGAAGAGAAAACATTCTGAAGCCTCTCCTTCTGAACCCATTATCAAGAAGCGCAAGACCAAGAAATCTCGGGCTGCTTCCACAGAGCCCCTGATAGTTGAACCACTCTGCGTCCGCTATCCTGACGCAGATCGTCAGATGACAGTGCATGAGCCTGGTTACATAGAGGCTCCGCACGCTAAAGACATTCCAGCAGCCAACCCTAATGCTGCTGAAGACATTGGTCCCCAAGACAATGTGCAAGGTGATGCAGCCCTTCCTCAGCTTGAGACAAGCGAACAGATCAGTATTGGTCGTCCATTGACGCCAATCACACAAGATGCATCGTGGGCAGATCGCCCACAGGAGGAAGATGAGCCCCAACCCACTGCAACTCCACCGGCGCCTACCCTCCATAGGCTTCGCAGAGGGCCAAGGGCTCAGGCTGTTGAAGACATTCCGGCTGCATCAGCCGAAGAGCAAGCAGAAATACCACAAGCTCCAACTTCCCCGCACCAACAAGAAGCAGTTCTCAAGGAGAACGTGCCTGAAGCTGAAAATGTTGAGGCTGCCACAAACAACGCCGAAGCAAATGTGGAGCCCTCCCCAACAACAGCTTCAGAAGACACCGAAGCTACTGCTCCTGAACATTCTGTGCCTGAGTCTGCTGCCGGACCACAATTCCACTATCACATTGCGCACAGGCCCCAGGTCCAGAAGCCGATCCCACGACTACCAAGGTTCCCAGGTCCTGCATCAGCTCCTGGTTCCTTCAACATCAACGGCTTCAGGGCAGATAACACGTTTTTCGACCGCTCCAAGAACCCTTATTCAAGGGAACGGATTGTATCAGATAGGTTCTGGAGCCATCAACAGCGCAGCTATTATTCATGCATCCTCTACAACCAAGGCCGCATCTTTCCTCACAAGCGCCTTGAGGTTGAAGCTGTTGAAGGTCTGCCTGGTCTAGAAGAAGCATTGGATTGCTTCAAGCAAGTGGGTTTGCTGCCATTTATCACTGACGAAGAGCACTGGAACGAAGAGCTTCTGCTCCAGTTCTATGCCACTTTGCATATCAAAGGCTATAACATAGATCCGAAGACATGGATCCTGGAGTGGATGACAGGCAATATCCATCATGAAGCCAATGCTTTCGACCTAATTGAGCTTACCGGCCTTCCCACTCCTGGCGAATTCTTTGAAGAAGGGTGCCAACTCCATGCTGAAGCCATTGAGAGCATATTTCAGCGTCCTGAGCCAGATATGAGTCAAATGCTCTCAATGATGAAGCCATTTCCTCCAAATGCACCCTATCCAACTAGGTTCTTCGTTGAAGACTTAGAGTACCTGCCCAGAACAATATATCACATCATAAGGCAGACTCTCTGGCCAGTCAAGGGACACTCTCGATATGCAACGATTGATGGTGCAATGAAGACTCTCATCTTCTGCATTCTTCATGGCAAATGCTTCAATGCACAGGATCTCTTCATCCGTCAATTTGCTGCGTCTGCTTCAGAACTGTTTGGCTTAAAGTTTTATGCTCCTTGGGTTATGAGGCTAATCAAGCTTCACTCTGCAATCTCCTATCAACCCTCAGCTCGCAATCATAGGATATTTTTGCCCGATATGGACACATCTGCTGAAGCAATATATCCAGAGCCGGCCAAGAAACCACTAAGTCTTCAGAATGCAGAACACCAGAGCTTCACTCAAAATATTGAAGGTGTTGAAGCTCTCTCTCGCGTGTATCCAATGGCTGGCACCACACGTGCCCCTGCCTCAACTGAAGCCACCAACAGCACAGCTGCAAAGAGACCCAAGAAGCGCACTCGTGCACTCAATGACAGAGAGCTTCTTGTGGCTCTTCACCAAAAGCAAGATAGGCATCACGACTGGCTCAAGAGGCAGATGAGAAGCATCATGCAAGACGTCAATCGCCTCAGAAATATGGCAACCAAGAATGCATTTGTCACACACGAGACCTGTCGCCGCACTTGGAAGGGCCTCACCATGATGTGCCCTGAAGCTGAACTGCATGAGGATGGCTTCACAGAGCACTTCAAATTTGACTCCACGCCTCCAAGAAGAGCGGTGATGCGCAGCACACCATCACTTGAAGAGTCAGAGTTCTCTTCTTCTGCTACCACCGTGTCTGCCCGTATTATTGAAGAAGAAGACGACGCGACATCATCTCCACCTGCTTCAACACGCGTCGAATCTGCACCAAGCTCGTCTGCACCACCGCCAAACAACTCCACCGACCCTGCTGTGCCTGGGAACGCGTAGAAACCTCTATGTCTTCAAACCTTTTTGGTCATCACTGACAAAAGGGGGAGAAGCATATGATGGTTATAGTCTTCAAGCGGGTCACTTTGGGCGGGTGCCACTATATTTTGCTACAATTTTGCTTCGTGCTTACAACTCCCGTTCTTGCTACATTTGCTTCTTGAGTTGTAACACTTAGCCTTGATGGCCGTCTGCTATCTGCTTGTCACTCCGTTATGCGAAGATAAATTCCGCATGTGCGATGATAAATTCCGCACTTATCTCTTACTGCAGACGTCCAGATTCCATTATGCATGACATTATCTTCATATACTTTCACATGCATAGTGGATTGTCATCATAAGTTGAAGTGGATCTCCACAAGTACAACCTGCCATGTGCATTTGCATTCAAAAGGCAAATTACTTATATGCACATCTTCAGGGGGAGCCCTTGCAGCTTATGAAGACAAATTCCTTTACTATTTCACAAATTATGTTCCCCGTTGAAAACTTCAACTAGTTTGTCATCAATCACCAAAAAGGGGGAGATTGTAAGTGCATCTAGTGCCACCCCTAGTTGGTTTTGGAGTATTGACGACAAACCTAGTTGAGGGACTAATGTGTTTGTGAGAATTGCAGGAAAACACAGGTAGAAGTCCCTCATTGATTCGGTTTTACTACCAGAGATGACCCCTAAAAATGTACGAAGACATTGAAGACAATGGTGGTTTATGAAGATATTCATATTGAAGACAATGACATGAGAAGACTCCCTATGAAGCTTTTGAAACTCGAAGACCTAGATCCTTCGTAGTTTTATTTCATTCATGTTGCGTCATAGGAACCACCGTACTGTTAAGAGGGGTCGAAGAGAACCAGTCAGAATGACTGAAGTGATGCCTAATTCAAATCCTATGTCTTCGAGCGAAGCCTATGAGAGAAAATCTTGTCCAGAGTCAGACAAGTCAGCTTTACTTGTAGCCCAAGTAAAGTTGCCGTGTGAGTTCGAAATCCGACCGTTGGTACACGTGTCAATTCCTTAGTGACCCAGGGTCATTTCGGACAGATCAGGTCGGGTTGCCAAGTGGCTATAAATAGTCCACCCCCCCCACAACCTTAAGTGTGGGCTGCTCAAATTTCAGTGCACGGCTTTTGTCGTTTGAGAGCAACCCACCTCGAAGCCTTTGAAAGAAAAATTCCCAGTGAGGAGAAAAGCCCTAACCACCCAGAGCCAGAGTAAATTGGGCATCACTTAAGTCTTCGTGTCTGTGTGATTTGAAGACTTATTACACTTGAGGACTGTGCATCCTCCAGACGGTTAGGCGTCGCGTTCTGAGCATCCAAGAGAAATTGTGGATTGCCAGTGAACGAAGTCTGTGAAGGTTTGGGAGTCTACCTTGAAGACTTACCAGAGTGATTGGGCGAGGTCTGTGTGACCTTAGCTCAAGGAGAAAATGGTGAGGACTGGGTGTCTTGGACTAAGTGTCCTTGACTGGGTGTCCGGGACTGTGTGTCCTTCGGTTTAAATACCTAGCCGCTCCAACCAGACGTACAGTTGTCACAGCAACTGGAACTGGTCCAACAAATCATTGTCTTCAACGTGTCACTGGTTTCATCTTCACTTCCCTTCATTTACAGTTAATCATTGTGAAGCCATTGCATGCTTGCTTTATCTTTTGTCTTCACAACATGAATGTATGATCTGTTCGGCTTCATAACTTCTTCCTACCTGATCCTTATTACACTAAAGCTGTTTGTCATTGCGCTTTCACTCTATTGAATACATGACCATGGCTGCCCTAGTGTAATCTAACTTCCGCTGCATAGTAATAGGCATAATCTTCACTGTTTGTCTTCATAACTCTCACGTTTTGAAGACTTTCATAAAAATCGCCTATTCACCCCCCCTCTAGTCGATATAACACACTTTCAGGAGGCACTCGTTGTTTCGAGCAATCCATGGATTGATGCTTGTTGGTGGAAGGGGGAGTATAAACTTTACCATTCTGTTTGGGAACCGCCTATAATGTGTGTAGCATGGAAGATATTGCCATCTCTTGGTTGTTATGTTGACAATGAAAGTATACCGCTCAAAATATTATTTACCTCTGTTTCAAAACCGAGCTCTGGCACCTCTACAAATCCCTGCTTCCCTCTACGAACGGCCTATCTATTTACTTTTATGCTGAGTCATCATCTTCTTATTAAAAAGCACCAGTTGGAGAGCACCGCTGTTGTTTGCATTCATTATTGTTAGTTTACATTGAGTATGACTTGACTAGATCTCTTTTACCATGAATTACAATGTCTAGTCAGTCCTTGGTCTTTAAAGGTGCTCTGCATTTATGTTTTGCGGTCTCAGAAAGGGCTAGTGAGATACCATCTTGTTATATCATATTATGATTGTTTTGAGAAAGTGTCGTCATCCGAGATTTATTATTATTGCTCGCTAGTTGATTATGCTATTGATATGAGTAAACTTGAGACCTAAGCATTATTGTGAATGTGGTTAGTTATAATCTTTGCTGAAAACTTGAATGCTGGCTTTACATATTTACAACAACAAGAGCAAATAGAGTTTGTAAAAGTTTTTCTTTATCACTTTCAGTTTGTCAACTGAATTGCTTGAGGACAAGCAAAGGTTTAAGCTTGGGGGAGTTGGTACTCTCCGTCGTATCTACTTTTCCAAACACTTTTGCCCTTGTTTTGGACTCTAACTTGCATGATTTGAATGTAACTAACCCGGACTGACACTGTTTTCAGCAGAATTACCATGGTGTTATTTATGTGCAGAAACAAATGTTCTATGAATGACCTGAAACTTCACGGAGCAACTTTTTGGAAAATATAAAAAATACCTGCAAAAGATGAAGGCCAGGGGGCCCACCACCTATCCACGGGGGTGGGGGTGCGCCTGCTCCCTAGGGCGCGCCCCTACCTCGTGGGCCCCCTGGTGCCTCTCCGACTCCAACTCCAACTCTATATATTGTGTTTCGGGGAGAAAATAATCAGAGGGACGAATTCATCATGTTTTACAATACGGAGCGCCGCCAAGCCCTAAAACCTCTCGGGAGGGCTGATCTGGAGTCCGTTCGGGGCTCCGGAGAGGGGAATCCGTCGCCATCGTCATCATCAACCATCCTCCATCACCAATTTCATGATGCTCACCGCCGTGCGTGAGTAATTCCATCATAGGCTTGCTGGACGGTGATGGGTTGGATGGGATCTATCATGTAATCGAGTTAGTTTTGTTAGGGTTTGATCCCTAGTAT
Organism: Triticum urartu; assembly: GCF_056163025.1. Classification (NCBI taxonomy): domain Eukaryota; kingdom Viridiplantae; phylum Streptophyta; class Magnoliopsida; order Poales; family Poaceae; genus Triticum; species Triticum urartu. The sequence continues at coordinate 349,017,895 of NC_141874.1, read as the reverse complement.
CCACTATGCTCTGAAGTTGATGTTGCTATGACTTTGCTATGCTTAATGCTTGTCACTAGGGCCCGAGTGCCATGATTTCAGATCTGAAACTATTATGTTTTCATCAATATATGAGTGTTCTTGATCCTATCTTGCAAGTCTATAGTCACCTATTATGTGTTATGATCCGTTAACCCAGAAGTGACAATAATCAGGATACTTACCGGTGATGACCGTAGTTTGAGGAGTTCATGTATTCACTATGTGTTAATGCTTTCTTCCGGTTCTCTATTAAAAGGAGGCCTTAATATCCCTTAGTTTCCATAAGGACCCCGCTGCCACGGGAGGGTAGGGTGTGGCCGAGGCAGGCCATATAGGCTAGTGGGGTTTGCGGGGTGGGCCGGCTGCCTGGAGCCGAGGCCTAGTTGGCCGGGGGGTATGCCTCTTGTTTTACTTGTTTCATTTTTACCTTTCTCTTTTTATTTATTTTGTTTCTTCACCTTTTGTTTATCTTTCATTTACTGTTTTATATTTTATAGTTTTACAAAAAGTGAAACCCTACCTAAAATAGAGTTATAATTTTAACTACTACCACAAAAGGTTTTATCCCTGAACAAAATAGTATAGTATTTTATAAAATCCAAAACACATTTGTTTAATTGTTTTACCTACTATTTTAGTTACTTAAGTGCATTTAAACCTTTTATAAAAATGTGGTTTCTCCAACATAATTACCTATGCATTATTTGACACAACCCAAACAATTTAGTTTTAATATTTGAAAACTTTTGTTGTTTGCCTATTTTAGAATTTGAATTTCGAATCAGTTTTGAACTAACATGAGATTAACAACAATAACCGAGGTCATGTGGCATCGTTAACGTGGGATTACTGTAGCCTACTTATCCGGGCGTCACATGCATCAGTGTCAATTCTTTGAGAGTCTTGTTCAATTATTTTAGGGTGTCCCTCAGGATAAAGTGGTTCCCGAGTCATTCTACCCTCTCTAGTCATTACTCTGACGACATGATCATTCATATTATTATTCATTTCATCAACAATTCTCTTTGAGATTTAGCAACTTGTTCTAGTTGAGTTTGGACCATAGAAGCATGTTTTCCTACACCTCTAGCATCATTGGTAATTCTGAATAACAAGTCACTCAAGCGAGCAACCATATCAGAGTTGTATTTCAATTGTTTCATAACATTTGCATTGAAGTGATCTTTTTTTCTAATATAGTTATCCAACTCATAAAGGCACTGAATAGGATGCATATTATAAGGGTTGCCCTTTTCATCAAATTTCATTAAAGAATTTACCTCTACCACCTTTGGTGGTGGTGTATCAAGCCCATGTATTTCTTCAATAGGAGGTAAATTTTTGACGTCCTCAGATATATTACCTTTTTACTTCATACATTTCTTTGCTTCTTGCATATATTCATGACTAAGATATAAGATACCCCTCTTCTTCGGAGTGGGTTTAGGAGGTGGTTCAGGAAGAGTCCAATGATCATAATTTTTCAATATGTTATTCAACAATTCCTCAGATTGTTCAACAGTTCGTTCCCTGAAAACACAACCAACACAACTATCTAGGGAGTCCCTAGAAGCATCGGTTAGTCCATTATAGAAGATATGAAGTATTTCATTTTTCTTAAGAGTATGATCAGGCAAAGCATTCGACAATTGGAGAAGCCTCCCCCAAACTTGTGGGAGACTCTCTTCTTCAATTTGCACAAAGTTAAATATTTCCTGTAAGGCAGCTTGTTTCTTATGAGTAGGAAAATATTTTTCAGAGAAGTACTAAATCATATCTCGGGGACTACACACATAACTAGGAGCAAGAGTATTATACCAAGTCTTAGCATCACCCTTTAATGAGAACGGAAATAACTTGAGAATATAATAGCGAATTTTCTCATCATGAGCAAATAGGGTGTCTATATCATTTAATTTAGTAACGTGTGCCACAACAGTTTCATTTTCATAACCATGGAAAGGTTTGGTTTCAACCAAAGTGATTAACTCTGGGTCGACAGAGAATTCATAATCCTTATCATCAACAAAGATATGTGAAGTAGCAAACTTAGGATCACATTTCATTCTAGCATTCAAAGATTTCTCCTTCAGTTTGCATAATAATTTCTTAAGATCATCTCTATCATTGCGAGCAAGAAAGTCTCTAGTTGTCTCCTCATCCATAACATAAGCCTCAGGTATCTTAGGAAATTCATATCTAGGAGAGCTAGATGTAATAGGTGTTTCAAGATTTTCAGTTTCAAGCACTTCATCAGTTTCAGCATGCTCCATATCTTTAGCTCTAGCAAGTTGCTCATGAAGAAATTCACCTAGTGGCACATTATCATCAAGCAAGGTACTAGCATCATCATAAGCATTATCCATAGCAGAAGTAGCATCATCAATACCTTGCGACATATCAGAATTAATAGCATTTGGTGGTGTTGCAAGTTTACTCAAAATAGAAGGTAAATCAAGTGCATAGCTAGATGGCAGTTCCTTACCTCCCCTCGTCTTAGAGGGAAATATCTTAGTCTTGGTATCCTTCAGATTCTTCATAGTGATTGATGATCCACAAGTACAGGGGATCAATTGTAGCTCTTTTCGATAAGTAAGAGTGTCGAACCCAACGAGGAGCAAAAGGAAATGACAAGTGGTTTTCAGCAAGGTAATGTCTGCAAGTGCTGAAACTATGAGTAACAAAGTAGTTTGATAGCAAGATAATTGGTAACGAGCAAGTAATGGTAATAGTAACAAAAGTGCAGCAAGAGAGCCCAATCCTTTTGAGGCAAAGGACAGGCCAAAACAATCTCTTATAGTAAGCAAAGCGTTCTTGAGGGTACACGGGAGTTTCATCTAGTCACTTTCATCATGTTGATTCGATTCGTGTTCGCTACTTTGATAATTTGATATGTGGGTGGATCGGTGCTTAGGTACTATTCTTACTTGAACAAACCTCCTACTTATGATTAACCCCCTCGCAAGCATCCCCAACTACGAGAAAAGTATTAAGAATAAATTCTAACCATAGCATTAAACTTTTGGATCCAATCGGGCCCTTACAGAATAGCACATAAACTAGGGTTTAAGCTTCTGTCACTCTCGCAACCCATCATCTAATAAATACTCCACAATGCATTCCCTTAAGCCCAAATATGGTGAAGTGTCATGTAGTCGACGTTCACATGACACCACTCAGGGAATCACAACATACATACTATCAAAATATCGAACACATATCAAGTTCACATGATTACTTGCAACATGACTTCTCCCATGACCTCAAGAACAGAAGTACTACTCACAAATCATAATCATGCTCAAGACCAAAGGGGTATTAAATAGCATATTGGATCTGAACATATAATCTTCCACCAAATAAACCATATAGTAATCAACTATAAGATGTAATCAACACTACTAGTCACCCACAAGCACCAATTTATATATAGTTTCGATACAACGATTGAACACAAGAGATGAACTAGGGTTTGAGATAAGATGGTGTTGTTGAAGATGTTGATGGAGATTTCCCTCCCTAAGATGGGAGAGTTCTTGGTGATGATGATGATTGAGGGAGTCCTGGATTAGGGGGTCTCCGGACAGCCGGACTATCTCCATTGGCCGGATTGTTAGACTATGAAGATACAAGATTGAAGACTTCGTCTCGTGTCCGGATGGGACTCTACTTGGCGTGGAAGGCAAGATAGGCACTACGTATATGGATATCACCTCCTTTGTAACCGACCTTGTGTAACCCTAACCCTCTCCGGTGTCTATATAAACCGAAGGTCCTTAGTCCGTAGGACAACAGCCATAACATACAATCATACCATAGGCTAGCTTCTAGGGTTTAGCCTCTCTGATCTCGTGGTAGATCTACTCTTGTACTACCCCTATCATCAATATTAATCAAGCAGGACGTAGGGTTTTACCTCCATCAAGAGGGCCCGAACCTGGGTAAAACATCGTGTCCCCTGCCTCCTGTTACCATCCGGCCTAGACGCACAGTTCGGGACCCCCTACCCGAGATTTGCCGGTTTTGACGCCGACATTGGTGCTTTCATTGAGAGTTCCTCTGTGTCGTCGCCGTTAGGCTTGATGGCTCCTACTATAATCAATAGCGATGCGGTCCAGGGTGAGACTTTTCTCCCCGGACAGATCTTCGTATTCGGCGGCTTTGCACTGCGGGCTAATTCGCTTGGCCATCTGGAGCAGATTGAAAGCCACGCCCCTGGCCGTCAGGTCAGATTTGGAAGTTTGAACTACACGGCCGACATCCGCGGAGACTTGATCTTCGACGGATTCGAGCCACAGCCGGGCGCGCCGCACTGTCGCGATGGGTACGACCTAGCTCTGCCGCCGAAGAGTACCCTAGAGGCTGCGCCCGCATCAGCTTCAACCCTTAGCTCGGAGCCAACTGCGCCAGTCGAGGACGGGTGGTTAGACACCGCCTCAGGGGCTGCAGTGTCAACGGCGATCGAGCCGAACACCAGCCTAACCCTCTGCGCAGCCCGTGACTCCAAGGTGCCGGACTCTTTTCCGGACTCCGAACCATCCGCGCCCCTACCAATCGAATCCGATTGGGCGCCGATCATGGAATTCACTGCCGCGGATATCTTTCAGCACTCGCCCTTCGGCGACATTCTGAATTCACTAAGGTCTCTCTCTTTGTCAGCAGAGCCCTGGCCGGATTATGGCCAACAGGATTGGGATGCGGACGACGAAGAAATTCGACGCCCACCCACCACCCACTTCATAGCCACTATCGATGATTTAACCGACATGCTCGACTTCGACTCCGAAGACATTGACGGTATGGACGATGATGTAGGAGACGAACATGAACCAGCACCTATAGGGCACTGGAAAGCTACCTCGTCATATGACATATACATGGTGGATACACCCAAAGAAGGCAATGGAGACGGGATAGCGGAGGATGACCCCTCCAAGAAGCAACCCAAACGCCGACGTCATCAGCGCCGCTCTAAGTCCCGCCAAAGCAAGAGTGGTGATACCGGCACAGGAGATAATCACACTCCGGATAGTGCCGAAGAAAACAACAAACCCCTCCAACAAGATTTAGAGCAGGAGGATGGAAGAGCCAGCTCTCCTGAGAGAACGACAGATGGAGAGGAGGAGGATGACAATCACATGCCCCCTCCGAAGACGAGGCAAGCCTCGGCGACGACGAATTCGCCGTACCAGAGGATACCGTCGAACAAGAGCGCTTCAAGCGCCGGCTTATGGCCACGACCAATAGCCTAAAGAAAAAGCAGTAGCAGCTTCAAGCTGATCAAGATCTGCTAGCTGACAAATGGACTGAAGTCCTCGCGGCCGAGGAATATAAACTCGAGCGCCCCTCCAAGAGTTTCCCAAGGCGCAGGTTACTACCCCGATTGGAGGAAGAAGCGCATGATACGGCTGATCGGCCACCTCGTGGCTGCGATAGAGAGGCATTCCAGCCAAAAGCTCAGCCTCCACCCCAACGCCATTCAAATAAAAAGGCATGGGGAGATACGCCAGACCTGCGAGACATATTGGAGGACAAGGCAAAGCATTCAAGATCGATCTACGGATCACGAGGGTGCACCACTCTGCGAGACGACAAACGTCACGCCGAATACAGTAAAAGCAAATCCGGCTGGGCCGAACACAGCGGCAGGACCCATTCGAGCTGCGTCGCGATATAGCCCAATACAGAGGCGCCGCACACCCCTTATGCTTCACAGACGAAGTAATGGAACATCAATTCCCAGAAGGTTTCAAACCTGTAAATATTGAATCATACGACGGCACAATAGATCCCGCAATATGGATTGAGGACTTCCTCCTCCACATCCACATGGCCCACGGCGATGACTTACACGCCATCAAATACCTCCCACTAAAGCTCAAAGGACCAGCGTGGCATTGTCTTAACAGCTTGCCAGCGGACTCCATTAGCTATTGGGAAGATCTGGAAGCCGCATTACTCGACAACTTTCAGGGCACACTACAAGGATCCGGGTCTATTGCAACAAAAATGTTCGTCGCAATACAAGCCGATTTGTGGCGATAAGTACCTATTGCCATGAAACAACATTCATTGGCAGCCGTTGCGACTGGACACATGGTAATAGGTTATTGCCACAAGAAAACAATTGTGGCAATAAAGTGTTCTATTGCAACAGCCATGTGAGAAGTCCCCACATGTTTTCCCATGGCAACACTTATCTAATGCCACAATTTGCTTTGTGGAGATAGCTTTAATGCAACATGTAACAAATCATGGCGACTGATAACTTGTGGCGATAGACATTTGTGGCAACAACTTATGCCCATGATGCTCGTTTCGTGGTGGATACTGTTCCGTGGTAATAGTCAATTGTGGCAATAAACTATGGCAACGATCCTTGTTTTTGTGGCATTAGGCATTTTTCCACGAACCGTTGCACTCGTGGCATTAAGTTATGGCAACAAATTTCCAGTCGTCGCAACAGGAAATTGTAACATACTAGTTTTGGTGGTGATAAATAGGTATCACAACGGGTGAAATGTTTGTAGCGAGAAACTGTTGCGACAATTTAAATTTTCGTGGTGCTAAGATGTGGCAACCAAAAGTGGGTTGTGGCAATAGCCTATTGCAACCTAAAAATAATAATACAGGCATTCAATTACAATATTCAAAACCATACGTATAATATGTAGATTCATAAAATTCATAATTCTCATAGCAAATATCCATCAAATGAAACTCAAATGTAATTTAGCCATCCTAATTAAGTGCCAAGACTAAACTATCCGTGATCTGGAGTTCAGTCTAGCTAGTTCTTTGGATCCTGCAGTCAAAAAATAAAAAAATAGTTCTACCTAATGAGTCCAACATAACGTACAACATACAATTATTCCAGCCCCATTGTTAAAAAGAACTGTCACCGGACTAACTGGAGTAATACTATGTCAGCAAGCATGTAACTAAGGGATCAGAACAGTTTTAGAAGGATAAATGTCTAAAGCATAAGCACAAGTACATGTACTAAAATCTTCCACTATTGACTTAAGTTGTGGCTCGATCTCTAGTTTCAGTTAAGTTCATGTCCCTAGCTCGCACATATTCATTTCTTTTAAGTTGTGATTTGATGCAGCAACAATGCATGGTGAAAGAGAAGAAGCAGCTAGCTAATTATGAAGGCCAATGAAATGCATACTTCAAACTTAAAAGTCGACCATGAGTTTCAATTTCTTTGTTTTCAACATCTTAGACTTGCTTTGTCTTAAAAATAGAAATGACAACTATAGGTGCGGCAGCAATATTGACACTATAAAAGGTGAAACAAGAATAACACGATCTAACGCATGAATAATCTCAGCTGATGTAGAAGCATGCTGAATGCACATAGTTGAATAACTATAGAATAACCAAAAGTCAGTGTACTCACATAAACATCCCAGGACTCTGTGTTAGACCATGTTCCATGCTTCGTGTGGGTGAGTTCCCACATAGCAATACAATCTGGCTCTTCTCCAGTTTCCAAGTTTCTCTGCAAGTAATATAGCAATGAGGTGCTTGAAACATGAAACCATAGTTAGTAGCGACTAGCGAGGCATCATATGTAGTTAGACTCATACCTTCTCAAACTTAGTTGCGAGTAAGATTTGATCCAATTATGTGTTCTGTCTTCTGTTACTTGCGACAATCGGTGTTCTTTTGGTTGCTTTCCTATCAATTCATTGTAACCAAATATAACCAGACAGAAAAGCAATTTCATCTTAACACATACTAGACAAAGAGTGATCTTAGAGATAACCTGAAACTTTGAATGAGTGCCAAAGTACTCAATCATCCATTCCCACTCTTCTGGTTGTAAAGCTTCCAACAGATTAGCCAATCTAGTTGCATTTGTTTTGTATGCCTTGTAAGTGGAGCTTAGACTTGATCGCCAGCCTCTATATCGCTCTTCCGCAATTTTGAGAAATTTTTCTTCTATTTCTGGTGTATCTTCCAGGTCCCATTTTTCCTATAAAGCATACAACAAATGAATATACATAAGCAGTGCATTATCCATGGTAAAATAAGATAACACATGTGAAAAAGGTTGTATGCACTATGATATCAGCAACAATGAGTCGATGGATGATAGGGTGAATGTCCAACCATGTCCTCACTCCAATGAGCAGCCTTGAAGGTTTAGCAATTTAGCTCATACTAGTATTTTATGCATTATAACAAATGTTAGAGACAACATAAATGACATAAAAAATTTACCAGATCTTGGTTTTCCACGTTGGTTTGTTTATGTTTTATACTTTCCATCCTTGTTAAGACAACAGAGCCTTTCCTTCCGCACAAAAAATAAATCAAGGGACTCAGCATTAACAAAGCATTGATGTTGTGCACCATTCAGATAGGTGATTATGAAGTAAGGATGTTGTGTACCATGATCATCCTCCGTAGAATTCATCATTGTTACCTGGTGTAGGTAATATCAGAATTTGAGTCAATTTAAGAAGAAATGCAATACGTAAAGCAGGCATAAAAATCAAATCAGTTTAGCAAAAAATTAAGAAAAAGGAAAAAAAACTACGTTGGGAACCTGCAACGAAATAATTACAAGGCCCCGTCTCACGCACGTCTCCTCGTCTCTTCTCTCAGTTCTCTTTTTCTTCTGCAGCAGATCCATTTATCTCTCCATGATCCAATCGCAGTACCAAACGTCCTGATTGTACCACACTGGGTCAATTCCTTCTCATTTTTCTCTCAAGTTTCTCATAACTCCTCTGCTTCTTTGAGTCAATTGTTTTAGGTGAACAATTCTTCAGTTAACCTCCACACTCTTTGCGCTCTCAAGGGCCGCGGCAAGCTCAGACTCTCGTGTCTTCGAGTCAAGCTCCAACGCCTCGTGCTTCGTCACGAGAGCCTGGAGCTCTTGCTGCACCTCGCCCACCCGAGCCTCGTGCCTCTCTCGCTCGGTGCGCTCCTTGGCCGCTTTATCTTCGTCCTTGGTTAGCGCTTGCTTCAGGGTCGCCACCTCGGTCGTGGCCCCTGGCAAACATACAATGATCCTATCATTTGGCAATCGTGTCCTTTTTTTATATAAATATCTATAGACGGGGTATTACTTACCCCTGTTCTCCTCGAGCTGCCTCTTGGCAAGGCCGAGCTCTTTCCTGGACCCCTCGAGGTCCTGCTTCAGTACGGCGACCTCCGCAGTCAGTGCGGCGGACGCCAGCAGCGAAGCCTGCATACGCATATTGACATACTTATATTAGACTCCTGCGATATTATTTGATCCTTTGTTCGGCTTTTCTTTGTGAACACCGAACAAAGCATCAGGGGCTACTGTCTATGCGGTATATTTCTACTACATTTTAAAACACTTACCTCAAAGCCTGTTAGAAGGCTGTCACAGGCTTCAGTCAATCCGCTCTTGGCGGACTGAACCTTCTGGATCACCGCACTCATGATAGTGCGGTGCTCCTCGTCGATGGAAGCGCTATGAAGCGCTTCCAGCAGATTGTCCGGTGCGTCTGGATGGACAGAGGTCACCGGCACAGGCGTCTTGCCCCTCTTAGAAGGAGGCCGCCTGCCCGAGCCCGGAACCGCTGGAGGGTCCGGTGTGGTGTTCGGCTGAGGGCCGAACTCGGAGCTCTCGGGGGCCCCGTCCCCACGGCTCCCGAAGTCCGGAAGGTCGCCTTGAGGCGCCTCCAGGACTGTCTCCCCTCGACCCGGTGCCTCTTGAGACAGCACCTCGGCGTCGTCAGCAGGATGAGGGGAGGTGGCGGTCGGGACTGGATCGCTATCCATGTCCGACAAGCCCAGGGAGCCGTCTGATGATACATCGATGCTGGTTCGCGGCGGCCTGCATAATCATGTTCGGCGTTAGGGAAAGCAGTGCGACAAAGGAATTCTATGAGTTACTCTGGTATCCGAATACTTACAATCTCCCCGGGGGCTTGGCCCGGGGTAACCACTCGTCTTCGCCCTCGTCGGCGGCGGTGGAACTGTCCGGAAGGAGAGTCCTCCCCTTCTTGGACCCTTTGGCCTCCCCAGTTGGGGCGGCCTTCCTTTTCATGTCTCCCCCGCATGGAGGGGGAGCATCTTCTTCTTCCTCCTCGTCTTCGGGGGAAGAGTGTGCCGCAGAGTTATCGGACGATGAGTCCGATAACACCTAGCATCGGGAACTCTTTCGGGTTCCCTTGGCCTTCTTGGTCTTCTCCGGCACCTTGTAAGGAGCCGGAGTCAGCATCTCCATCAGGAGAGTGCTCGCAATGTCTTCAGGCAAAGGGGCCGGACAGTCGATCTGCCCCGACATCTCCACCCAGTCCTGTCAAAGGCCTGGAGATTAGACCCCGCGCATAGTTAAGCTAGGGAAGATAAATGTCTTACGGGACGTATTGAACTCACCGAACGTGCTAAGCGCTTTGTGCTTAGTCCACGATCCTCGGCGCCCTTGAACAACACCTTCGAGACGTCCTTTTGCGTCGTATCAAAGAGCTCGCTCAGAGTCTGGTGCTGCGCCGGGTCGAACTCCCATAAGGTAAAATCCGTTGTTGACACGGGAGGATCCGGCGGATGAGCATAACTTGGACTATCTTGACAAGCTTGAGCTTCGTGCTTGCCATACTCCGGATACACTTCTAGAGTCCATCCAGCTCCACCGATGAACCCCACGACAGGCCCTTCTCCTTCCAGGAAGTGAGCCGTGTAGGGAATCCGGATCGAAACTCGGGGGCTGCCGCCCATTTGGCGTCGCGTGGCTCGGTGATGTAGAACCACTCTGACTGCCACCCCTTTATTGTCTCCGTGAAGGAGCCTTCGAGCCATATGATGTTGGGCATCTTGCCACCATGGCCCCGCCGCATTCTGCTTGTTGGCCTCGTACCACCTTCGGCTTGATATTGAAGGTCTTTAACCATAGGCCGAAGTGGGGCCGGATGCGGAGGAAGGCCTTACACATGACGATGAACGCCGAAATGTTGAGGATGAAGTTCGGGGCCAGATCATGAAAGTCCAGCCCGTAGTAGAACATGAGACCACGAACGAATGGATGGAGGGGAAACCCTAGTCCGCGGAGGAAGTAGTGAAGGAAAACTACCCTCTCGTGAGGTTCCGGGGTAGGGACGATCTGCCCCGCGGCGGGCAGCCGATGCGCGATGTTCGCGGCTAGGTATCCGGCTCCGCGCAGCTTCTTCATGTCTCCCTCCATGACGGAGGAGACCATCCACCTGCCTCCCGCTCCGGACATAATTGGAGAAGGTTGAGGTGGGAAGTGCGGATTTGGGCGCTAGAGCTCGAGTGTGTGAAAACAGATGGGTAAGGGAGGAAGAAGGCGTGGATAGAAAGGTGAATCCTTATCCCTTTATATGGGCGGACGAAACTAAGCGTCCCCACTTGCCTGGTAAAACTCGCTTATCCCCCAAGCGCCGCAATTGATGGCGCGGTTGGGTTACCCACGCCCGTATTGATGAGAATCCCATAATAAGGGGACACGATCTCTGCTTTGACAAGACGTGTCGAAAAAATGCCTCGCGTTATGTGCGGGGCTGGTTAAAAGAAACGGTTCGAATAATCACCGGGCCATGACGTATTGTCATGCTGCCAAAACAAGCCAGCAAATTAGATCTGCGAAAATATTATTCTCTCTACGGTGGAATGTGGAACTTATTTTGCAGGGTCGGACACTATCCTCGTATTCAAATTCTTCTGCGGTGTATTCGGAGAAGGAACCCGCCTTGCAATGCCGAAGACAATACTGCGCGCCGGACTCATCGTCATTGAAGCCTGGTTCAGGGACTACTGAGGGAGTCCTGGATTAGGGGGTCTCCGGACAGCCGGACTATCTCCATTGGCCGGACTGTTAGACTATGAAGATACAAGATTGAAGACTTCATCTCGTGTCCGGATGGGACTCTACTTGGCGTGGAAGGCAAGCTAGGCAATACGTATATGGATATCTCCTCCTTTTTAACTGACCTTGTGTAACCCTAACCGTCTCCGGTGTCTATATAAACCGAAGGGTTTTAGTCCGTAGGACAACAGCCATAACATACAATCATACCATAGGCTAGCTTCTAGGGTTTAGCCTCTCTGATCTCGTGGTAGATCTACTCTTGTACTACCCATATCATCAATATTAATCAAGCAGGACGTAGGGTTTTACCTCCATCAAGAGGGCCCGAACCTGGGTAAAACATCGTGTCCCCTGCCTCTTGTTACCATCCGGCCTAGACGCACAGTTCGGGACCCCCTACCCGAGAAACGCCGATTTTGACACCGACAATGATGATGACGATTGAGGGAGTCCTGGATTAGGGGGTCTCCAGATAGCCGGACTATCTCCATTGGCCGGACTGTTAGACTATGAAGATATAAGATTGAAGACTTCGTCTCGTGTCTGGATGGGACTCTACTTGGCGTCGAAGGCAAGCTAGGCAATACGTATATGGATATCTCGTCCTTTGTAACCGACCTTGTGTAACCCTAACCCTCTCCGGTGTCTATATAAACCGAAGGGTTTTAGTCCGTAGGACAACAACCATAACATACAATCATACCATAGGCTAGCTTCTAGGGTTTAGCCTCTCTGATCTCGTGGTAGATCTACTCTTGTACTACCCATATCATCAATATTAATCAAGCAGGACATAGGGTTTTACCTCCATCAAGAGGGCCCGAACCTGGGTAAAACATCGTGTCCCCTGCCTCCTGTTACCACCCGGCCTAGACGCACAGTTCGGGACCCCCTACCCGAGATCCGCCGGTTTTGACACTGACATTGGTGCTTTCATTGAGAGTTCCTCTATGTCGTCGCCGTTAGGCTTGATGGCTCCTACTATCATCGGTAGCGATGCGGTCCAGGGTGAGACTTTTCTCCCAGGACAGATCTTCGTATTCGGCGGCTTTGCACTGTGGGCTAATTCGCTTGGCCATCTGGAGCAGATCGAAAGCTACGCCCCTGGCCGTCAGGTCAGATTTGGAAGTTTGAACTACACGGCCGACATCCGCGGAGACTTGATCTTCGACGGATTCGAGCCACAGTCGGGCGCGCCGCACTGTCGCGATGGGTATGACCTAGCTCTGCCGCCGAACAGTACCCCAGAGGTTGCGCCCGCATCAGCTCTGACCCTTAGCTCGGAGCCAACTGCGCCGGTCGAGGACGGGTGGTTAGACACCGCCTCAGGGGCTGCAGTCTCAACGGCGATCGAGCCGAACACCAGCCTAACCCTCTGCGCAGCCTGTGACTCCAAGGTGCCGGACTCTTTTCCGGACTCCGAACCATCCGCGCCCCTACCAATCGAATTCGATTGGGTGCCGATCATGGAATTCACTGCCACAGATATCTTTCAGCACTCGCCCTTTGGCGACATTCTGAATTCACTAAGGTCTCTCTCTTTGTCAGGAGAGCCCTGGCCGGATTATGGCCAACAGGATTGGGATGCGGACGACAAAGAAATTCGACGCCCACCCACCACCCACTTCGTAGCCACTGTCGATGATTTAACCGACATGCTCGACTTCGACTCCGAAGACATCGACGGTATGGACAACGATGTAGGAGACAAACATGAACCAGCACCTATAGGGCATTGGAAAGCCACCTCATCATATGACATATACATGGTGGATACACCGAAAGAAGGCAATGGCGACGGGATAGCGGAGGATGACCCCTCCAAGAAGCAACCCAAACGCCAACGTCAGCGGCGCCGCTCTAAGTCCCGCCAAAGCAAGAGTGGTGATATCGACACAGGAGATAATCACACTCCGGATAGTGCCGAAGAAAACAACAAACCCCTCCAGCAAGATTTAGAGCAGGAGGATGGAAGAGCCAGCTCTCCTGAGAGAACGGCAGACGGAGAGGAGGAGGATGACAATCACATGCCCCCCCGAAGACGAGGCAAGCCTCGGCGACGACGAATTCGCCGTACCAGAGGATCCCGTCGAACAAGAGCGCTTCAAGCGCCGGCTTATGGCCATGGCAAATAGCCTAAAGAAAAAGCAGCAACAGCTTCAAGCTGATCAAGATCTGCTAGCTGACAAATGGACTGAAGTCCTCGCGGCCGAGGAATATAAACTCGAGCGCCCCTCCAAGAGTTACCCAAGGTGCAGGTTACTACCCCGACTGGAGGAAGAAGCGTATGATACGGCTGATCGGCCACCTCGTGGCCGTGTTAGAGAGGCATTCTAGCCAAAAGCTCAGCCTCCACCCCAACGCCATTCAAAGGCATGGGGAGCCACGCCAGACCTGCGAGACATATCTGAGGACAAGGCAAAGCATTCAAGAGTGATCTACGGATCACGAGGGCGCACCACTCTGCGAGACGACAAACGTCACGCCGGATACAGTAAAAGCAAATCCGGCCAGGCCGAACACAGCGGGCAAGACCCATTCGAGCTGCGTCGCTATATAGCCCAATACAGAGGCGCCGCACACCCCTTATGCTTCACAGACGAAGTAATGGAACATCAATTCCCAGAAGGTTTCAAACCTGTAAATATTGAATCATACGACGGCACAACAGATCCCGCAGTATGGATTGAGGACTTCCTCCTCCACATCCACATGGCCCGCGGCGATGACTTACACGCCATCAAATACCTCCCACTAAAGCTCAAAGGACCAGCGCGACATTGGCTTAATAGCTTGCCAGCGGACTCCATTAGCTGTTGGGAAGATCTGGAAGCCGCATTCCTCGACAACTTTCAGGGCACTTATGTGCGACCACCAGACGCCGATGATTTGAGCCACATAATTCAGCAGCCAGAAGAGTCGGCCAGGCAATTCTGGACTTGGTTCCTTACAAAGAAAAATCAAATCGTCGACTGTCCAGATGCGGAGGCCTTAGCGGCTTTCAAGCACAACATCCGAGACGAGTGGCTAGCCCGGCACCTTGGTGAGGAAAAGCCGAAATCTATGGCAGCTCTCACAATGCTCATGACCCGCTTTTGTGCGGGAGAAGACAGCTGGCGGGCTCGCAGTAATAACATATCAAAGAACCATGGTACCTCAGATACCAAGGACGGCAATAGCAGGTCACGTCGCAACAAGCATAAGCGCCGCATTAACAGAGAAAATACTGAGGATACGGCCGTCAATGCCGGATTCAAAGGCTCTAAACCCGGTCAGCAGAAAAGGCTATTCAAACAAAGTACACCGGGTCCGTCCATCTTGGACGGTATACTCGATCGCTCGTGTCAAATACACGGCACCCCAGGCAAGCCAGCCAATCACACCAACAGGGATTGTTGGGTGTTCAAGCAGGCCGGCAAGTTAATTGCCAAAAACAAGGACAAGGGGCCGCATAGCGATGACGAGGAGGAGCCCCGGCAGCCGCACACTGGAGGACAGAAGAGGTTTCCCCCACAAGTGCGGACGGTGAACATGATATACGCAACCCACATCCCCAAGAGGGAGCGGAAACATGCGCTCAGGGACGTATATGCGTTGGAGCCAGTCGCCCCGAAGTTCAACCCTTGGTCCTCCTGTCCGATCACCTTCGATCGCAGGGACCACCCCAGTATCCGTCATGGCGGATTCGCCGCACTGGTCCTAGACCCAATCATCGACGGATTTCACCTCACTCGAGTCCTTATGGACGGCGGCAGCAGCCTGAACCTCCTTTATCAGGACACAGTGCGCAAAATGGGTATACCCTCAAGGATCAAACCCACAAAAACGACCTTTAAGGGCGTCATTCCAGGTGTAGAGGCCCATTGCACAGGCTCAATTACACTGGAAGTGGTCTTCGGATCCCCGGATAATTTCCGAAGCGAAGAGTTAATCTTCGATATAGTCCCGTTCCGCAGTGGTTATCACGCACTACTCGAGCGAACCACATTCGCTAGATTCAATGCGGTACCGCATTATGCCTACCTCAAGCTCAAGATGCCAGGACCTCGCGGAGTTTTTACAGTCAATGGAAACACAGAGCGCTCTCTCCGAACAGAGGAGCACACCGCGGCCCTCGCAGCAGAAGCGCAAAGCAGCCTCTCAAGGCAATCAACCAGTTCGGCGGCCACCCCAATCCTAACCCAACGGCGATATTCATGCCGCGCGTACATAATTACGCATTAAAAATACCATGGGCACAGGTGGGGAGGGGGGCACAACTGCGGCACGCCCCAAGACGCGGTCTAAACCGCACTAGGGGCTTCCCGTTCGGTTATTTTTCTTTTTTCTTTCAGGACCTTAATCCCTGGAAACACTGTCCGGCAGCACTATTGCCGAACACATGATGCATCAACCAAGGAGGCCGACAGCTACGTCATACCACGGAATTCCCAGGTTGATTATAGTAATGAGCGAAATATTCGATTTCATATCATTCCTCAGCTTGCCCTTGGAAGGGACATGGTCCTACTCTTTGCTTATCGCGCTATCTGTATCACTCTGCTTTAACGTAATTTTTTATAAACAATGCATGACATTACGACTATTATTGCATTCTTGTTATATATATATGTGTTCATTAATGACGCCTTGCAACCGTACACTCTGGTACGACCAATACACCAGGGGCTTACGTACCCCACAATGCGGTGTGAAATGTCCGAACACTTTCACAAGTGCGGCACCCCGAACTTATAGCATTATATGCATCAGCTCCGAATCATGTCTTTGGTCAAATGTTGGGTTTGCCCAGCTCCTATATTTTGGTACCTTACGTTACGCTCTATCGGCTAAGGTAGCGCTAGGAGAACTACTCTGATTGTGCCCCGGTTTTGCCGGGCTTAGCACCTCAGTAGAGAAAGCTAAAATTGACTGTCATGATAAGGCAAGAGACTGGTCGCTGTTCGGCGAGGTTTTTCGAGTCCCTAAAGACTTATGCCGCTTAGGGCGAGGGGCCGGCCTTGTCCGGCTTACAGGCGTGTATCGCGCCCCGAATTCGGCCTTCCGAATATCAGGGGCTTTGCCGAAATTTAAAATTATAGAATTCTATGGCTAAGTGAGAGTGATAAAGCATTATTAGTCCGGTTACCTTGTTCGTTGTGCTGAGCACCTCCCTCGAAGGACGCAAATATGGGAACAAGAGTGCTCAGGTTTATCCCAAACACCCCAGCACTCGCGGCATGGGGGCAGAAGCCGAGGACTAGCCATCTCTCAGATTAGATAAACGGCCAAACAAAAGGTAATATTTTAAATTCACACAAGTGTTGCATAGCGCATATGAAACAAGTTTTCATCATACAGGATCACACGGGCAAGTTTACTCAAATATTACATCCTTTGAACATTCGTCTGCTACAAGATGGGCACCCTTCAGGACACCCTCATAATAAATTTCGGGGGTGCGATGCTCCTTGCCCTGCGGCGACCCTTCCTTGATCAGCTTCACAGCGTCTAGCTTGGCCCACTGCACCTTCACACGGGGGAAAGCCCGGCGTGCACCTTCGATGTAGACGGACCGCTTGATGACCTCCAGCCGTGGGCAGGCATCCTCAAGCGGCCTCACCAGGCCGAAGTAGCTATTCGGAAGGACGTCGCTAGGCCACAGCCGGACTTTTAGGCCCTTCATGGCCTGTTCGGCTGCCTTGTGCAGCTCGACCAGCTACTTTAGCTGGTCGCCCAGAGGTATTGGGTGTTCGATCCCAGTATACTGAGACCAGAATAGCTTCTCCGTTGAGCTCCCCTCCTTGGCCTGGTAAAACTGCGCGGCATCGGACACGCTACGGGGCAAATCTGCGAATGCTCCTGGAGAGCTCCGAATTCGGGTAGTAATCGGTAAGTTACTTTTACATGCTTGCTCTGCATATAGAATGCCTTACCCGCCGCTATCTTCTTCATTGCATCGACCTCATGGAGGGCCTTCTGGGCCTCGTCCTTGGCACTCTTCGCGCTCTCGAGGGCCGCGGCAAGCTCAGACTCTCGCGTCTTCAAGTCAAGCTCCAACGCCCCGTGCTTCGTCACGAGAGCCTGGAGCTCTTGCTACACCTCGCCCACCCGAGCCTCGTGCTTCTGTCGCTTGGTGCGCTCCTTGGCCGCTTTCTCTTCGGCCTCGGTTAGCGCTTGCTTCAGGGTCGCCACCTCGGTCGTGGCCCCTGGCAAACATACAATGATCCTGTCATTTTGCAATCGCGTCCTTTTTATATATACATATCCATAGATGGGGTATTACTTACCCTTGTTCTCCTCGAGCCGCCTCTTGGCAAGGACGAGCTCTTTCCTGGACCCCTCGAGGTCCTGCTTCAGGACGGCGACCTCCACAGTCAGTGCGGTGGACGCCAGCAGCGAGGCCTGCATACGCATATTGACATACTTATATTAGACTCCTGCGATATTATTTGATCCTCTGTTAAGCTTTTCTTTGTGAACACCGAACAAAGCATCAGGGGCTATTGTCTATGCAGTAATATTTCTACTACATTTTAAAATACTTACCTCGAAACCTGTTAGAAGGCTGGCACAGGCTTCAGTCAATCCGCTCTTGGCGGACTGAACCTTCTGGATCGCCGCACTCATGATAGTACGGTGCTCCTCGTCGATGGAAGCGCTGCGAAGCGCTTCCAGCAGATTGTCCGGCGCCTCTAGATGGACAGAGGTCACCAGAACAGGCGTCTTGCCCCTCTTAGAAGGAGACCGCCTGCCCGAGTCTGGAACCGCTGGAGGTTTTGGCACGGTGTTCGGCTGAGGGCCGAACTCGAAGCTCTTAGGGGCCCCGTCCCCTCGGCTCACGGAGTCCGGAAGGTCGCCTTGAGGCGCCTCCGGGACTGTCTCCCCTCGATCCGGTGCCTCTTGAGACAACACCTCGGCCTCGTCGGTAGGATGAGGGGAGGTGGCGGTCGGGACTGGATCGCTATCCATGTCCGACAAGCCCAAGGAGCCATCCGATGATACATCGATACTGGCTCGTGGCGGCCTGCATAATTGCGTTCGGCGTTAGGGAAAGCAGTGCGACAAAGGAATCCTATGAGTTACTCTGGTATCCGAATACTTACGATCTCCCCGGGGGCTTGACCCTGGGCAGCTACTCGTCTTCGCCTTCATCGGCGGCGGTGGAACTGTCCGGAAGGAGAGTCCTTCCCTTCTTGGACCCTCCGGCCTCCCCGGTTGGGGCGGCCTTCCTTTTCTTGTCTCCCCCAGTCGGTGGGGGAGCATCTTCTTCTTCTTCCTCGTCTTCGGGGGAAGAGTGCGCCGCAGAGTCATCGGACGGTGAATCCGACGACGCCTGGCGTCGGGAACTCTTTCGGGTTCCCTTGGCCTTCTTGGTCTTCTCCGGCACCGTGTAAGGGGCCGGAGTCAACATCTTCGCCAGAAGAGCGTCTGCGGGGCCTTCGGGCAAAGGAGCCGGACAGTCGATCTGCTCGGCCATCTTCTGCCAATCCTATCAAAGGTACGGGAGTTTAGATCCCGCATAGAGTCAATCTATATAAAAAATAAGTATCCTATGAAAGGTAAAGCAGCTTACCACACTGGCTTGGCGCTTCGCGCTGAATCCGCGATCCTCAGTAATAGGGGGGGGACCTCGGCACTTTTGAACATCACCGTCCAGGCGTCTTCATGCGTTGTGTCGAAGAGCCTGTTCAGAGTTCGATGCTGCGCCGGATTGAACTCCCACAAGTTGAACTCCCGTTGTTGGCACGGCAGTATCCGGCGGATGAGCATAACTTGGACTATGTTGACGAGCTTGAGCTTCTTGTCCACCATGTTTTGAATACATGTTTGGAGTCCGGTTAGCTCTTTCGAACTACCCCAGGGCAAGCCCTTCTCTTTCCAGGAGGTGAGCCGCGTGGGGATGCCAGATTGGAACTCAGGGGCCGCTGCCCATGCAGGGTCGCGCGGCTCGGTGATATAGAACCACCCCGATTGCCACCCCTTTATGGTTTCCACAAAGGAGCCCTCGAGCCATGTTATGTTGGGCATCTTGCCCACCATGGCGCCTCCGCACTCCGCCTGGCGGCCGCGCACCACCTTCGGCTTGACATTGAAGGTCTTCAGCCATAAGCCAAAGTAGGGCTTGATGCGGAGGAAGGCCTCGCACACGACGATAAACGCCGAGATGTTGAGGATGAAGTTCCGGACCAGATCGTGGAAATCCAGGCTGTAATAAAACATGAGCCCCCAGATGAAGGGATGGAGAGGGAATACCAGTCCGCGGAGGAAATGGGTGAGGAATACTACCCTCTCATGGGGCCTGGGGGTGGGGATGAGCTGCCCCTCATCTGGGAGCCGGTGCGCGATGTCATCGGGCAGGTATCCGGCTCTCCTCAGTTTCTTGATGTCTCCCTCCGTGATGGAGGAGACCATCCACTTGCCTCTTGCTCCGGACATGATTGGAGAATGTCGACATGGGAAGTGCGGACTTGGGCGCTAGAGCTCGAGTGTGCGAAAACGGATGGGTAAGGGAGGAAGAAGGCGTGGATAGAAAGGTGAATCCTTATCCCTTTATATGGGCGGACGAAACTAAGCGTCCCCACTTGCCTGGTAAAACTCGCTTATCCCCCAAGCACCGCAATTGATGGCGCGGTTGGGTTACCCACGCCCGTATTGATGAGAATCCTGTAATAAGGGGACACGATCTCTGCTTTGACAAGACGTGTCGAAAAACTGCCCCGCGTTATGTGCGGGGCTGGTTAAAAGAAACGGTTCGAATAATCACCGGGCCATGACGTAACGTCATGCTGCCAAAACAAGCCAGCAAATTAGATCTGTGAAAATATTATTCTCTCTACGGTGGAATGTGGAACTTATTTTGCAGGGTCAGACACTATCCTCGTATTCAAATTCTTCTGTGATGTATTCGGAGAAGGAACCCGCCTTGTAATGCCGAAGACAATACTGCGCACCGGACTCATCGTCATTGAAGCCTGGTTCAGGGGCTACTTAGGGAGTCCTGGATTAGGGGGTCTCCGGATAGCCGGACTATCTCCATTGGCCGGACTGTTAGACTATGAAGATACAAGATTGAAGACTTCGTCTCGTGTCCGGATGGGACTCTACTTGGCGTGGAAGGCAAGCTAGGCAATACGTATATGGATATCTCCTCCTTTGTAACCGACCTTGTGTAACCCTAACCCTCTCCGGTGTCTATATAAACCGAAGGGTTTTAGTCCGTAGGACAACAACCATAACATACAATCATACCATAGGCTAGCTTCTAGGGTTTAGCCTCTCTGATCTCGTGGTAGATCTACTCTTGTACTACCCATATCATCAATATTAATCAAGCAGGACGTAGGGTTTTACCTCCATCAAGAGGGCCCGAACCTGGGTAAAACATCGTGTCCCCTGCCTCCTGTTACCATCCGGCCTAGACGCACAGTTCGGGACCCCCTACCCGAGATCCGTTGGTTTTGACACCGACAGCGATGATTTCCCCCTCCGGTAGGGAAGTTCCCCCGGCAGAATCGCTCCGCCGGAGGGCAAAAGTGCTCTTGCCCAAGTTCCGGCTCGAGACGGCGGCGTTCCGTACTGAATGTCCTTGTCACATCCCTAGTTCTGGTATGACCTAGGCTAGCCTTCATGTTTGCATCATGTTTAAATTTCATTGAAATTTGAAATGGGGATTTGTGGAACCCTCAGAATCATTCTGGAAATGACCCTAATAAAAAAATTGCTCCAAAAAGGTTCAAGAAAATGCTCATGTTGCTCTCTGAAAATATTGGACAGAGATAAAAATCAAACCAACATTTTCAGGAGCTCATAAGTATTTATTTTGGGCATTTGGAATTAATGCAGTAGTTATTTGCTTTGGATATATATTGTTATATATATAAAATATTGTCCAAAAATTATGCTAGTAGTTGAGGAGCTCTGGAATAATATGTTGGGGAACATAGTAATTTCAAAAAAAAATTCCTACGCACACGCAAGATCATGGTGATGCATAGCAACGAGAGGGGAGAGTCTGATCTACGTACCCTTGTAGACCGACAGCGGAAGCGTTAGCACAACGCGGTTGATGTTGTCGTACATCTTCACGGCCCGACCGATCAAGCACCGAAACTACGGCACCTCCGAGTTTTAGAACACGTTCAGCTCGATGACGATCCCCGGACTCCGATCCAGCAAAGTGTCGGGGAAGAGTTCCGTCAGCACGACGGCGTGGTGACGATCTTGATGTACTACCGTCGCAGGGCTTCGCCTAAGCACCGCTACAATATTATCGAGGATTATGGTGGAAGGGGGCACCGCACACGGCTAAGAATATGATCACGTGGATCAACTTGTGTGTCTAGAGGTGCCCCCTTGCCCCCGTATATAAAGGATCAAGGGGGGTGCGGCCGACCAGGAGGAGGGCGCGCCAGGAGGAGTCCTACTCCCACCGGGAGTAGGATTCCCCCCTTTCCTAGTTGGAATAGGATTCGGGAGGGGGAAAGAGGAGAGAGAGAAGGAAGGGGGGGCGCCGCCCCCTCTCCTTGTCCTATTCGGACTAGGGGGGAGGGGCGCGCGGCCCAGCCCTGGCCACCTCTCCTCTCTTCCACTAAAGCCCACTAAGGCCCATATACCTCCCGGGGGGTTCCGGTAACCTCCCGGTACTCCGGTAAAATCCCGATTTCACCCGGAACACTTCCGATATCCAAATATAGGCTTCCAATATATCAATCTTTATGTCTCGACTATTTCGAGACTCCTCGTCATGTCCGTGATCACATCCGGGACTCCGAACAAACTTCGGTACATCAAAATGCATAAACTCATAATATAACTGTCATCAAAACCTTAAGCGTGCGGACCCTACGGGTTCGAGAACAATGTAGACATGACTGAGACACATCTCCGGTCAATAACCAATAGCGGAACCTGGATGCTCATATTGGCTCCCACATATTCTACGAAGATCTTTATCAGTCAGACCGCATAACAACATACGTTGTTCCCTTTGTCATCGGTATGTTACTTTGCCCGAGATTCGATTGTCGGTATCTCAATACGTAGTTCAATCTCGTTACTGGCAAGTCTCTTTACTCGTTCCATAATACATCATCTCGCAACTAACTCATTAGTTGCAATGCTTGCAAGGCTTATGTGATGTGCATTACCGAGAGGGCCCAGAGATACCTCTCCGACAATCAGAGTGACAAATCCTAATCTCGAAATACGCCAACCCAACATGTACCTTTGGAGACACCTGTAGAGCTCCTTTATAATCACCCAGTTACGTTGTGACGTTTGGTAGCACACAAAGTGTTCCTCCGGTAAACGGGAGCTGCATAATCTCATAGTCATAGGAACATGTATAAGTCATGAAGAAAGCAATAGCAACATACTAAACGATCAGGTGCTAAGCTAATGGAATTGGTCATGTCAATCACATCATTCTTCTAATGATGTGATCCCGTTAATCAAATAACAACTCTTTTGTTCATGGTTAGGAAACATAACCATCTTCGATTAACGAGCTAGTCAAGTAGAGGCATACTAGTGACACTTTGTTTGTCTATGTGTTCACACATGTATTATGTTTCCAGTTAATACAATTCTAGCATGAATAATAAACATTTATCATGATATAAGGAAATAAATAATAACTTTATTATTGCCTCTAGGGCATATTTCCTTTAGTCTCCCACTTGCACTAGAGTCAATAATCTAGTTCACATCGCCATGTGATCTAACGTTAATAGTTCACATCTTTATGTGGTTAACACCCATAGTTCACATCGATATGTGACCAACACCCAAAGGGTTTACTAGAGTCAGTAATCTAGTTCACATCGCTATGTGATTAATAGCCAAAGAGTACTAAGGTGTGATCATGTTTTGCTTGTGATAGAAGTTTAGTCAACGGGTCTGTCACATACAGATCCGTAAGTATTTTGTGAATTCTATGTCTACAATGCTCTGCATGGAGCTACTCTAGCTAATTGCTCCCACTTTCAATTTGTATCTAGATCGAGACTTAGAGTCATCCAGATCTGTGTCAAAACTTGCATCGACGTAACTTTTTACGACGAACCTTTTGTCACCTCCATAATTGAGAAATATTTCCTTATTCCACTAAGGATAATTTTGACCGCTGTCCAGTGATCTACTCTTAGATCACTATTGTACTCCCTTGCTTAACACAGTGTAGGGTATACAATAGATCTGGTACACAGCATGACATACTTTATAGAACCTATTGCTGAGGCATAGGGAATGACTTTCATTCTCTTTCTATCTTCTGCCGTGGTCGGGCTTTGAGTCTTACTCAATTTCACACCTTGTAACACAGCCAAGAACTCTTTCTTTGACTGTTCCATGTTGAACTACAAAATCTTGTCAAGGTATGTACTCATTGAAAAAACTTATCAAGCGTCTTGATCTATCTCTATAGATCTTGATGCTCAATATGTAAGCAGCTTCACCGAGGTCTTTCTTTGAAAAACTTCTTTCAAAACACTCCTTTATGCTTTGCAGAATAATTCTACATTATTTCCGATCAACAATATGTCATTCACATATACTTATCAGAAATGCTGTAGTGCTCCCACTCACTTTCTTGTAAATACAGGCTTCACCGCAAGTCTGTATAAAACTATATGCTTTGATCATCTCATCAAAGCGCATATTCCAACTCCGAGATGCTTGCACCAGTCCATAGATGGATCGCTGGAGCTTGCACATTTTGTTAACACCTTTAGGATTGACAAAACCTTCTGGTTGCATCATATACAACTCTTCTTTAAGAAATCCATTAAGGAATGCAGTTTTGTTTATCCATTTGCCAGATTTCATAAAATGTGGCAATTGCTAACATGATTCGGACAGACTTAAGCATAGATACGAGTGAGAAACTCTCATCGTAGTCAACACCTTGAACTTGTCGAAAACCTTTTTGCGACAATTCTAGCTTTGTAGATAGTAACACTACTATCAGCGTCCGTCTTCCTCTTGAAGATCCATTTATTTTTTATGGCTTGCCGATCAATGGGCAAATCCATCAAAGTCCATACTTTGTTCTTATATATGGATCATATCTCAGATTTCATGGCCTCAAACCATTTCGCGGAATCTGGGCTCATCATCGCTTCCTCATAGTTCGCAAGTTCGTCATGGTCTAGTAACATGACTTCCAGAACAGGATTACTGTACCACTCTGGTGCAGATCTCACTCTGGTTTACCTACGAGATTCGGTAGTAACTTGATCTGAAGATTACATGATCATCATCATTAGCTTCCTCACTAATTGGTGTAGTAGTCACAAGAACAGATTTCTGTGATGAACTACTTTCCAATAAGGGAGAAGGTACAATTACCTTATCAACTTTTCTTCTTTCCTCCCACTCACTTCTTTTGAGAGAAACTCCTTCTCTAGAAAGTTTCCGAATTTAGCAACAAAAGTCTTGCCTTCGGATCTGTGATAGAAGGTGTATCCAATAGTTTCCTTTGGATATCCTATGAAGACGCACTTCTCCGATTTAGGTTTGAGCTTATCAAGTTGAAACTTTTTCACATAAGCATTGCAACCTCAAACTTTAAGAAACGACAGCTTAGGTTTCTTGCTAAACCATAGTTCATATGGTGTCATCTCAAACGGATTTAGATGGTGCCCTATTTAACGTGAATGTAGCTGTCTCTAATGCATAACCCCAAAACGATAGCAGTAAATCTGTAAGAGACATCATAGTTCGCACCATATCTAATAAAGTACGGTTATGACGTTCGGACACACCATTATGCTGTGGTGTTCCAGGTGGCGTGAGTAGTGAAACTATTTCACATTGTTTTTAACTAAAGGACAAACTCGTAACTCAAATATTTTACTTCTGCGATCATATCGTAGAAACTTTTTATTTTTGTTACGATGATTCTCCACTTCACTCTGAAATTCTTTGAACTTTTCAAATGTTTCAGACTTGTGTTTCATCAAGTAGATATACCCATATCTGCTCAAATCATCTGTGAAGGTCAGAAAATAATGATACTTGTCGCGAGCTTTAATATTCATCGGACCACATACATCAGTATGTATGATTTCCAACAAATATGTTGCTCGCTCCATTATTCCGGAGAACGGAGTCTTTAGTCATCTTGCCCATAAGGCATGGTTCGCAAGCACCAAGTGATTCATAATCAAGTGATTCCAAAATCCCATCAGCATGGAGTTTCTTCATGCGCTTTACACCAATATGACCTAAACGGCAGTGCCACAAATAAGTTGCACTATCATTATTAACTTTGCATTTTTTTGGTTTCAATATTATGAATATGTGTATCACTACGATCGAGATCCAATGAACCATTTTCATTGGGTGTGTAACCATATAAGGTTTTATTCATGTAAACAAAACAACAATTATTCTCTAACTTAAATGAATAACCGTATTGCAATAAACATGATCAAATCATATTCATGCTCAACGCAAACACCAAATAACACTTATTTAGGTTCAACACTAATCCCGAAAGTATAGGGAGTGTGCGATGACGATCATATCAATCTTGGAACTACTTCCAACACACATCGTCACTTCACCCTTAACTAGTTTTTGTTCATTCTGCAACTCCCGTTTCGAGTTACTACTCTTAGCAACTGAACCAGTATCAAATACCGAGGGGTTGCTACGAACACTAGTAAAATACACATTAATAATATGTATATCAAATATACCTTTGTTCACTTTGCCATCCTTCTTATCCGCCAAATACTTGGGGCAGTTCCGCTTCCAGTGACCAGTCCCTTTGCAGTAGAAGCACTTAGTCTCAGGCTTAGGACTAGACTTGGGCTTCTTCACTTGAGGAGCAACTTGCTTGCCGTTCTTCTTGAAGTTCCCCTTCTTCCCTTTGCCCTTTTATTGAAACTAGTGGTCTTGTCTACCATCACTTGATGCTCTTTCTTGATTTCTACCTTCATCGATTTCATCATCATGAAAAGCTCAGGAGTCGTTTTCGTCATCCCTTGCATACTATAGTTCATCACGAAGTTCTACTAACTTGGTGATGGTGACTAGAGAATTCTGTCAATCACTATCTTATCTGGAAGATTAACTCCCACTTGATTCAAGCGATTGTAGTACCCAGACAATCTGAGCACATGCTCACTAGTTGAGCGATTCTCCTCCATCTTTTGGCTATAGAACTTGTTGGAGACTTCATTTCTCTCAACTCGGGTATTTGCTTGAAATATTAACTTCAACTCCTGGAACATCTCATATGGTCCATGACATTCAAAACGTCTTTGAAGTCCCGATTCTAAGCCGTTAAGCATGGTGCACTAAACTATTAAGTAGTCATCATATTGAGCTAGCCAAACGTTCATAACGTCTGCATCTGCTCCTGCAATAGGTCTGTCACCTAGCGGTGCATCAAGGACATAATTCTTCTGTGCAGCAATGAGGATAAACCTCAGATCACAGATCCAATCCGCATCATTGCTACTAACATCTATCAACACAATTTTCTCTAGGAACATATCAAAATAAACACAGGGAAGCAACAACGCGAGCTATTGATCTACAACATGATTTGCAAAATACTACCAGGACTAAGTTCATGATAAATTTAAGTTCAATTAATCATATTACTTAAGAACTCCCACTTAGATAGACATCCCTCTAATCCTCTAAGTGATCACGTGATCCAAATCAACTAAACCATGTCCGATCATCACGTGAGATGGAGTAGTTTCATTGGTGAACATCACTATGTTGATCATATCTACTATATGATTCACGCTCGACCTTTCGGTCTCCGTGTTCCGAGGCCATATCTGTATATGCTTGGCTCATCAAGTATAACCTGAGTATTCCGCGTGTGCAACTGTTTTGCACCCATTGTATTTGAACGTAGAGCCTATCACACCCGATCATCGCGTGGTGTCTCAGCACGAAGAACTTTCACAACGGTGCATACTCAGGGAGAACACTTCTTGATAATTAGTGAGAGATCATCTTAAAATGCTACCGTCAGTCAAAGCAAGATAAGATGCATAAAAGATAAACATCACATGCAATCAATATAAGTGATATGATATGGCCATCATCATGTTGTGCTTGTGATCTCCATCTTCGAAGCACCGTCGTGATCACCATCGTCACCGGTGCGACACCTTGATCATCATCGTAGCATCGTTGTCGTCTCGCCAATCTTATGCTTCCACGACTATCGCTACCGCTTAGTGATAAAGTAAAGCATTACAGCGCAATTGCATTACATACAATAAAGCGACAACCATATGGCTCCTGCCAGTTGCCGATAACTTGGTTACAAAACATGATCATCTCATACAATAAAATTTAGCATCATGTCTTGACCATATCACATCACAACATGCCCTACAAAAACAAGTTAGACGTCCTCTACTTTGTTGTTGCAAGTTTTACGTGGCTGCTACGGGCTTAAGCAAGAACCAATCTTACCAACGCATCAAAACCACAACGATAGTTTGTCAAGTTGGTGATGTTTTAACCTTCGCAAGAACCGGGCGTAGCCACACTCGGTTCAACTAAAGTTGGAGAAAATGTCACCCGCTAGCCACCTTTGTGCAAAGCACGTCGGGAGAACCGGTCTCGCGTAAGCGTACGCGTAATGTCGGTCCGGGCCGCTTTGTCCAACAATACCGCCGAACCAAAGTATGACATGCTGGTAAGCAGTATGACTTATATCGCCCACAACTCACTTGTGTTCTACTCGTGCATATAACATCAACACATAAAACCTAGGCTCGGATGCCACTGTTGGGGAACGTAGTAATTTCAAAAAAAATTCCTACGCACACGCAAGATCATGGTGATGCATAGCAACGAGAGGGGAGAGTGTGATCTACGTACCCTTGTAGACCGACAACGGAAGCGTTAGCACAACGCGGTTGATGTAGTCGTACGTCTTCACGGCCCGACCGATCAAGCACCGAAACTACGGCACCTCCAAGTTTTAGCACATGTTCAGCTCGATGACGATCCCCGGACTCCGATCCAGCAAAGTGTTGGGGAAGAGTTCCGTCAGCACGACGACGTGGTGACGATCTTGATGTACTACCGTCGCAGGGCTTCGCCTAAGCACCGCTACAATATTATCGAGGATTATGGTGGAAGGGGGCACCGCACACGGCTAAGAATATGATCACGTGGATCAACTTGTGTGTCTAGAGGTGCCCCCTTGCCCCCGTATATAAAGGAGCAAGGCGGGGTGCGGCCGGCCAGGAGGAGGGCGCGCCAGGAGGAGTCCTACTCCCACCGGGAGTAGGATTCCCCCCCCTTTCCTAGTTGGAATAGGATTCGGGAGGGGGAAAGAGGAGAGAGAGAAGGAAGGGGGGGCGCCGCCCCCCTCTCCTTGTCCTATTCGGACTAGGGGGGAGGGGCGCGCGGCCCAGCCGTGGCCACCTCTCCTCTCTTCCACTAAATCCCACTAAGGCCCATATACCTCCCGGGGGGTTCCGGTAACCTCCCGGTACTCCGGTAAAATCCTGATTTCACCCGGAACACTTCCGATATCCAAATATAGGCTTCCAATATATCAACCTTTATGTCTCGACTATTTCGAGACTCCTCATCATGTCCGTGATCAGATCCGGGACTCCGAGCAAACTTCGGTACATCAAAATGCATAAAATCATAATATAACTGTCATCGAAACCTTAAGCGTGCGGACCCTACGGGTTCGAGAACAATGTAGACAAGACCGAGACACGTCTCCGGTCAATAACCAACAGCAGAACCTGGATGCTCATATTGGCTCCCACATATTCTACGAAGATCTTTATCGGTCAGACCGCATAACAACATACGTTGTTCCCTTTATCATCGGTATGTTACTTTGCCCGAGATTCGATCGTCGGTATATCAATACCTAGTTCAATCTCGTTACCGTCAAGTCTCTTTACTCGTTCCATAATACATCATCTCGCAACTAACTCATTAGTTGCAATGCTTGCAAGGCTTATGTGATGTGCATTACCGAGAGGGCCCAGAGATACCTCTCCGACAATCAGAGTGACAAATCCTAATCTCGAAATACGCCAACCCAACATGTACCTTTGGAGACACCTGTAGAGATCCTTTATAATCACCCAGTTACGTTGTGACGTTTGGTAGCACACAAGGTGTTCCTCCGGTAAACGGGAGTTGCATAATCTCATAGTCATAGGAACATGTATAAGTCATGAAGAAAGCAATAGCAACATACTAAACGATCGGGTGCTAAGCTAATGGAATGGGTCATGTCAATCACATCATTCTTCTAATGATGTGATCCCGTTAATCAAATAACAACTCTTTTGTTCATGGTTAGGAAACATAACCATCTTCGATTAACGAGCTAGTCAAGTAGAGGCATACTAGTGACACTTTGTTTGTCTATGTATTCACACATGTATTATGTTTCCAGTTAATACAATTCTAGCATGAATAATAAACATTTATCATGATATAAGGAAATAAATAATAACTTTATTATTGCCTCTAGGGCATATTTCCTTCATAATACCACTAGCTCCTCCAAAAATTGGCATAAGAAAATAAAATGGTTTAGTATTTTTATTAAACCAAACAAATGTCAGAAAAATAGAAAAGAAAACAAAAATAGAGAAACGCTTACCTGGACCTTACCTACGGCCTGGCACTGTGCAGCCCAGAAGGCCGGCCCAGCCCCCCAGGCCTCTGCCAGTCATCCCCCTCCTCTCGCCAAGAGGACGAGAGGCGCGTGCCCAGCGCCTGCGGCCACACGCCGTGGCCACCTCCTGCTTCCGCCGACGCGGGAGAGGCTCCTGGAGCCGCCGTGTACTCCCCCGACCCTCTCTCACTCTCTCCCCGAGTCGATCCCCTTTCCTCTATCTCCCCCCTCGCTTTTTCTCCCGCGCTCGAGCGCTACCATCGCTGCAGCTCGTCGCCGTCGTAGCTACCGCCTCTCCCTCACCCTCTCTCCGTGTCTGCAAGCTCCGCTATGACCTCCTCTTCGTCCCCGATGAGCCACGCACCGCCGGATGCCCTACTGCCTCGCCATCGACCCGTCTTCTCCGCGCATGCCCGCCGGATCGCCATCGTTGTTATGCCGCCGTCTGGTCCTCCCCGAGCTTGCTGACCCTCCCTACCGACTCCATGTGAGCCCCTGCTTCGTTTACCCCTCACTCCATGCCCGATTTCGAGCTCTAGCTGCCTCCTCCACCAGAGCTGAGACGCACCGCCGCACGAGCTCGATGCCAGCGACACTCCGGTGACCATTTGGTCCCGGGCATGCGTCCAATGTATTCACCGCACCGCGTAGAAGCCATAGGTGCTAACCTCGCATCGCCACGGCCGTTGTAGCCTCGACGCCGAGCTCACTCGAGCTCCGGCCGCCGCCAAGCTTGCTGCCGCCGCCACCACAGGCCACCGTAGCCCCCATGCCTGCTCCATTAGGTGCGCGCGAGCTCCAGCTAGCCGTAGAGGCCAACCGCGTCGCAAACCGCTGCCTATAGCGCGAGCCCGAGCAACTCCGGTGAGCCTCCGCCGCGAGATTTGGTCGCCGGTGCTTAATCCGGCGACGCTGACGTGGTAGGATTTGATTAGGTGCTAATCACCCAGTTAATCAACCCCGAGTGGATGACATGTGGGACCCGCACTGTTAGGGACACAATTTAATTTAAATAACCCCTGTTAACCCCCTGAGTCAATGACAGGTGGAGCCCACCAGTCAGATTTGACTTTGGTCAATGCCGACGTCACCGTGACTTAGTGCTGATGCAATAAATGATTCTAGATTATTTCTATTTTGGCAATTCCAGAAATTTAGCTAAACTTCAAAAATTCATAGAAATTCAAATGTAGCTCAGATTGAAATAATTTATATATGAAAAATTATCAGAAAAATTCAATCTATCCATCTGTACCATTTTCATGCATGACAAACTAACTTATACATGCTGTATATGAGGAAACACATGAATGGCATTTATAAAGGCTTATTTTGGAGTTGCATTTGAAACTTTGGTTCAAATGGACTTCATGCAAATAAATGCTAGATGCATTAACTCAAACAACATCACATACTCATGCCATGTTGATGCATCATATTGTTTTATATGCTCGTGTTTGATTATCGACACCGTTCCATCTCGATAGGTCCTACTCGGGAGACCGATCCAGAGTACCTGTCAGTGGAGCAGTGCCCCCCTGTTGATCTACCAGGCAAGCAAACCCCCTTGTTCATTCTGATACAATCCTACTCTCTCGCTCCCGCTCTCATTTATTGCATTAGGACAACAACGATTCAACTGCTACTTTATGCTGCGGTAGTTGAACCCATTCCTCTGCATGACCTGTCATTGCCACAGTAAATAGTTAAAACCCACTAGCATGTGTAGGAGTTGATTGAGCCATGTTGTGTTCCTACCATGCATTGCCTGCTATTGCTTAGAGTATGTCAGGCCTGATTCATCGGGAATGAATTGGAGTGTTACGATATGTTTTGGTGCTGAGAGTTAAGCGTGTGAACACGATTTGGTAAAGGTAGCGGTGAGAGGCCATGTAGGAGTACACGGTGGGTTGTCTCATTGGGACCATCCTTAAGAACTGAGTTCTGTGTAAGTTGTCCAATGACTAGCTACGACCACACATTGGGTTCCGGTAACTCGACCCCTCTCGACTTATTAGCCAACTTGATCTCTGTCCAGGAGTTGCAACTAGTTTCTGGTGTTTGTAGGTAGTGCTATTTTTCTACCGAGTGGCACCCGGCAGGGTGGACTTGGGACAGACTAGGCACCGTGGCCGGGTGTACCGAGTGGCACCCGGATGGTGGGCTAGGGAACCATGTACACATCGTTTGGGGCCGTGAGCGAAACCCCGGCCGGATCTCCTCGCGGATGGAACCCGAATAGGCGATAAACCTGGACTAGAGTCTTGGCCGACACCCTCGCCAGGCTTCCGCTTGAAGGTTGCCGAGATACATGACGTGTACATGGTGATAAGTGGTGAGAGCGTGTGTGAATAAGTACACCCCTGCATGGTTATCATGATCTATTCGAATAGCCGTGTCCTCGGTTATGGACTTCTTGGATGCTTATGTGGTACATAGACAACTTAAAGTGGATACTCTAAAATGCTCAAGACAAGTGTGAGTGCTATGGATAGCCTTCTTGTGGAGAGACGGGGAT
Organism: Triticum urartu; assembly: GCF_056163025.1. Classification (NCBI taxonomy): domain Eukaryota; kingdom Viridiplantae; phylum Streptophyta; class Magnoliopsida; order Poales; family Poaceae; genus Triticum; species Triticum urartu. The sequence continues at coordinate 348,984,916 of NC_141874.1, read as the reverse complement.
GAATCCATAGTAGTGTATTGATGTGGAGATTAGTGGACTCGTGTGCGCTGCCTCACCTCAAAGAAGTTTCTCGTTGTCGTAGAACAGGTTAGCCACTGAGTCAAAGCTGGCTTGTTGCAACTAAACCCCACATTACCTTCTGGATACAAATGCATGTATGATAGGATCTGATGTAAGTCTTGCTGAGTACCTTTGTACTCACGTTTGCTTTATTTATGTTTTGCAGGTGATACATCTGTCTCACTAGTAGTACTGCTTGGACTTCAACGAGTAGCTTGTTACCTCAGCTACGATCTTGTACCCTTGGGAGGGACTTGTAGATAGTCAGGCTTCTCAGCCTTTTCCTTTTGTAGTTGTCTGTACTCACACATGTAATGCTTCCGTTGCTTGTATGCTCTGAATGATGGGTCATGTGACCCCTGTTTGTATTTAATGCTATGTGGCTCTTCTGGGCCTTTATCTATATGAGTTTGCGTTATGTTGTGATGCCATGTTGTACATCACATACTTGCATGTTATGCGTACGTGTGACATGTATTGCTATGTGTGGGATCCGACAACCTAGTTGTTTATCCTTGGTAGCCTCTCTTATGGGGGAATGTAGTTGGTGATTCCACCGAGCCATGGTAGTCCGCTACAGCCCGGTTTACCCGGAGTCCTGCTAGCCCAGCACTACTGCTCCGGAACACTTAGACTGGCCGACATGTGATTCACTTCGTTCCTGTGTTTGTCCCTTCAAGGAAATGTCACGCGGTGACATCCAGAGTCCTGTTAGCCTAGTTGCTACAGCCCGGATTCACATGCTGCTGACCGACATGCTTGATGTTGTTTCATGTATGCCTGTCCCTGTAAGTTAGTGCCACTTTGGGTTCACGACTAGTCATGTCGGCCCAGGTTCTCTGTCATATGGATGCTAGCGACACTATCATATACGTGAGCCAAAAGGCGCAAACGGTCCCGGGCCATGGTAAGGCGACACCCGTGGGAATCCCGTGCGTGAGGCCGCAAAGTGATATGAGGTGTTACATGCTAGATCGGTGTGACTTAGAATCGGGGTCCCGGCAGCTTTGGTATCAGAGCCTGACTGCCTGTAGGATTACCAAGCCAACCTGGTCGAAGTTGAGTCTAGAAATTCTTTAGCTATATAGGGGAATTGATTGTGGAAGGGAACGTAAGGCTCTTTTTACTCCTTATACCTCATGCCTTCTGATCTGAGTCATCCTATCTTTCCTACGGGGTTAAGGAACTATGCTTTCTCTTCCGTCTATTAGGATCACGTGTTACTACTTCATAGTCTCTAAGGATTGGTTGATCTGAGTCATATCCCAGTTCGAGTACCTCCAGTGTAGCCTGTATAGTAATATCTCAAAACCTTGAGTGATGATGTTGAGTTTGGTGCTAGCCCGTCTTTTGCAGAATGTCTCATTTTGAGCATTTTACTGCCGTTATGCTGCCGGAATTGTCCTAGGAGTTCAAGAGATAGTATTTTCCTTGTACTATATTCTACATCCTTATGATGATGCTGAATCCATCCTTGTTTCCTTGGTTGGTTCTTCAGGATGTCGTTGGTTAACCGAAGTTCTGTTGCTCGTAGTCGGAACCACGGAGATGGTAGGGATGAGGATCCTCCCGACCAGTCTTCATTGGAAGAGTTCATGTTAGAGATGGAGAGGAACAAGCGTGGGTCTAATCGCTTGTTAGCACGTGTCGAGAAGAACACCGCACCCCAGTGCAAAGAGTCAGCGACCATCTATGATTTCATTGGTCTGAAACCACCTACCTTCCATCATTCCATTGAACCACTCGATGCAGATGACTGGCTTCGTAGTATCACTCACAAGCTGCGTTCTGCGAACGTGTAGCGACCCGACCCGAATGGATCAAGTCTCTGTGCTTAAGTGTCATCCCTGGATCGGTATGCTGACACACACAGTACTCGAGGATTTATAACAGAGGTAAATCACATGTAAAAGTAACGTAATTACTATTACCTCAATCCAAATAGCAGAAGTAACAAGGTTGTGGATTCCCATCAACACCAACGACAAAGTTGAGTGTAGAAATCGTAACCCTAACGTATCACTTACTCGTCGTAAGAAATCCTGCAACATGAGATGTTGCAGCCACAGAGGGTCAGTACATTGAATGTACTGGCAAATTCACACCATAGAGAATGATGAATAAAGGCTATGACTACATGCATATTTGGCTGGTGGAAAGCTCTATGGTTATAAGGTTTTTGTGAAAAGCCAATTTTTCCCTACTACAAAGGAATAAATTTTATTTAACTATCATGGTGGCTGTTAAACATTGAGAATGGTTGACAGCATTCTCAATCCCAATTAAATAACATCATTAAACCCAACAAACTTAATTAAGTAACATGATGAGATTCACATGATAATCCAGGTACTAGATACTCAAGATGTCCATAACCGGGGACACGGCTAATCATGATTAGTGTATACACTCTGCAGAGGTTTGCGCACTTTTTCCCCACAAGACTCGATCGCCTCCGTTTGGTTTCTCGCACTACATGGTGTTTGAGAAGACGGATGACCGAGACATAGTCTTTCAGAAGCGCTAGCACCTTACGATGGATAGACCGTTACACCTACTCACCCCTACATCTGCTAGTCTACCCTGTAAGAGTTCGCATGACTTAATAAACTATGCTAGAGCCCATAATAGCATGTGGCTGCACACGGAAGTTTCTAGTATGAAAAATCTCATGATCCCTTTGAGCCTGGGTGGCGGTCCATAAAAAAACAGGCAATGCTGGTCTACCCAGGTGCCTAGACAGGCAATCCTAGAATACCCAAGTGCCTCAATCCACCTAGATGTGTGTTTAAGATGCCACCTTAAGTAAACCATTAATTAACAATCTCACATCTGTCATGAATACTCTCAAAACCCAATCCACGTCTACGAGCATAGCATGGCAATGTAAGCATAACGTAATAGTAACTCCCAAGGTTTGAATGCAGGGCAATAGGTTCCTACCTCATCAACTACTTCCCAATACCCACATGTTGTCAATTTCTAACCATGCAATGTTTGAGGGTTGAAACTAATGCATAAAACTGGGTATTAAAGGGATATGATCAAAGTGTGAACTTGCCTGCAATGTTGTTGAAGATGATTCGCACTCAAAACTCTTGATAGATCTACTCGTGACACTCCGTCAATCTATCGTAAGCAAGCAATAGTAACCACACATACGCAATTACTCAAAAGACCAGAAAGATCGAAGAAGTCGATTCGGAAAACATCAAAACCAAGCAAATAGCTCTTGCAACATAAAACAATTTCTAATAGTAATAAAATTATGTGAATTTGGCCTTATCAGAAAGTTTAGGTCAAGAGCTCCGATTTGCAAAAAGAATCAACTCAAACGGAGCTACGAAACTCAAGTTATGAACAAACGAAGTTTGAATTCAAATCTGATCTAATTAAAATTTTAAACTTTTCAAAAACATGTTTAAGTTGTTTTACTGGATAGAGGAGATCGTAACGAAGACGTGAGCGTTGGTTTCGTTGGATTTGGACTAACGAGTAAAAAGTAATGATTGTTTGAAGTTCAGGGACTAAACTGTAAAGAAATTAATCACAGATAAGTCCCTGGCCGGAATTAAAACAGAAAAAGAAAAAGACTAAATAGCGAACGTTCGCTGCAGAAGCCTATAAGACGAAAACCGTTCGCTACAAATCCTAAACTAGCGAACGTCCACTAATTAACCTAACTATTAAATAAAACCGGCTTTAGAAGAAAATCAGAGAAAACCAAAAATAAAATAAACCGGACCGGGCGGTTAATTACCGGTTCGGGTGGTTTTCGTCAAAAAGACCACCGGCGGCGGTTAGCAGATCAGCAGCGACGCCGGATCGAGCTGCAGCGGCGGGCTCCGGCGGTAGCGAGCGGTGGCGCGGCAGCTGGCAGCAGCGGCGGCGGCGGTGCGGGCTAGCGGCGATGCGGGCAGCAGTGGGCGGCGGCTCCACGCGGCGAGGAGCGGCGCTGCAGGCGGCGGGTCGAGGCGGCAGCGACAAGCTCCGGCGATGGGCGTGATGTGAAAAGGAGGGGAACGGGGCCGGGGCGGTGCCCTTTATAGGAGGGGAGGGGAGGCGTGGGCGAGGGGGCAGGCAGAGGCGGCGGCGGGAGCCCGTGCTGAGCATGGCGGCGCTGGCGTGCGGCAGCCGGTCTCCGACTGGAGGTCGGGGACAGCGCGGTTGGGCTGGGCCGTGGCCTGGCCCGGTTGGCTGGGCCGGCCCAGTCGGGGAAGGAGTTTTAAAAAAAACATTTCCAGACAATAGAAAAAAAATTAAATAAAAAATTTTATATAGGCATATAATATATCAAAATTTTCAGAAAAAGATTTCCTACGTCATGAACATTTTTCTAGCATTAAATAAAATACACACAAAATCAGATAATTCAAAGAGTGCTACTGGTCTAATAAAATCCAATAAAAATCATTTTAAAAATATCAAAATGATTTCAAATTTATTTCTATCCAATTTTTTGTTGTAGGGAATCATGTTACCCTAATTTCCATATATTTTATTTTTGGGAAAAATAATTTGAATAAAACTCAAATAACTCCAAATTGAAAATAAATTCAAAAGAACTTTTGAATTTAGTTCTTTGAAACTCCCAACTCATATTTCATATAATTTGAAGAAGTCATTTTATCTTCTTTCATGAAAATCATTGAGCTGCATGAAGTTTTCCTGAATTGGAAATATTTTCCAATGAAATTCAAATATTTTCAACACCCCTCGTCATTTAAATAATGGAAGAAGTCATGTCATCTTCTCTCCAGGGTGTCGTGGTGAAAAGAATTTTAATTCACGGAGATCACGAATTGCAAAATGAAAGTTTGGGAAACTACTTTTGTTCCCACTCATTTAACTTTCAAAAAAATATTCGAATTCACTCACTTTCAGAAAATCAATCAAACAATCAATCGAATCTATCTATTTATTATAACATTCCAAAATTTAGAATTTTGGGATGTTACAAACCTACCACCCTTAAAATGAATCTCGTCCTCGAGATTCAGAGAGGCTAGCAAGAAATAGGTTAGGTTTGGGGTCTCCTCAAAATCCATCAATCATCACCAGGGTCTGGGGTACCACCACCCTTAGAAACATCGTTACGGTCCCATCAATACTCATATATTCCATCCTTATTCTTGACAGGGCCGGTCTTCTCAGATATTTAGTATAATTCCTTTCTCTGGGCTCTTCCGGTAACGACATAACCTTTTCCTCAATTCTTTTGTCCTTTCATCTTGGTAAGGTTATTCTGAGACTGGGTCTTCTTACCTGACGGGTCTGGCGCCAGTACTAAACAACTAATCGATACCTCATGGTGGTCAACAAATTTATGGTTTCTCCTGCAGGAAATGGGTCTGGGTTGATCCTCACCGTATAACCTACAGTTGGCAAAAGCTGCCTTGTACAAGGGAAAATTGCTATACCATTCTAAGGTTTAAACAGGGTTGTGATCGTCGTCTCTCTACTATAGGTAAGTCACTCAGATTTACCATCCCATATAGCAAGGCGAATAATAAGAGTAAGTCGGTATGGTGATCAATCCATCCCACACCCAAATCATTACCCTATATATGCTTTAGTGAATCTCGCATTCTAACACTCGGTCATCCTCACAAGTATTGCAGAATTTCTCTTGTCGACGAACCATGGTTCGGATAAATCCATTGATTCTCCAAACCAAACAAACATCTATCGTTCCTTCACAACTCTCAGGTTTTGCGTTACTCCTATAAAATTGTCTGTCGATAAGCGTCGTATCTTCCTCCAGGGTTCTTCCTTCAGCAAGGATGTGCTTTCTTCTTGGCAGGTCCTGGGCCTGTGGGTTATGGCCCATCTCATCACTTGTAGTCCTTGAACTTATCATCGGGCAACTGATCATTATTCCAACTTCCAACTTCCTAGTATTCTTAAATCCATCCAATTGTACTGTCTTCCTTCCTTCTATTGGCACCAACCTAGGACATGATTACTCAGACTCATCATGGAGTTTCCATTGATCCATATTTCCAACATCATACCTCCTTTATATCCAATGGTAACTCATCTCTTCATCCTCATGGGATATCCCACATACCGAGATAAAAACTTATACTTATGGAGTCCATATTCCACTTCGTGGAACATAATTATCCTTTCCAGGGTCAAGCATCCTTACAAGGAAATATTGGCCATCTCTGCATGGAACTATTCAACTGAGAAACGTGAAACACATCATGAACTCCTGACAGTCCTTTGGGTAACTCCAACTTGTAGGCCACTTCTCTCATACGCTCCAAAACTCAGTATGTCCTACAAATCTCGGGGCTAATTTTCCCTTAACTCCAAATCGTTTAATTCCTCGCAGAGGGGACTCACGAAGACATGCTCTATCTCAAATTTCATAGACTACCTCCTTGCATTTTTGAGTCTGCATAACTCTTCTGCCTGGACTGAGCTACCTTCAGTCTATCTCGAATCAACTTAACATTCTCTTCTGACTCCTTGATCACATTTGGTCCAAACAACAGACGGTCTCCAACTTCATCCCACATATTCTTGGGGTATCACACATATCGAGACAAAACTCGTATTCTTTTTGTCCGAAATCCACTCAGTGGAGTATCCTTATCTTTTCCAGGGGTCAAGGGTTCTTACAGAGTATTACCACCCTTAAAATGCACAGATCCTCCATAGACCATATTTCTCATATCCTCAGAATGGCCAAAATTCTTCTTTATAGAGTAACAACTCATAAAATCCATATCAATACCAACGATGCTAACTTTATTCATTCTCAAGTGATTACAATCTCTCGCTTTACCATTACATGTCTCAACTCAACACCTTGATACAAAAGAGTTGTTCTCACTTCTATTACTATACTTCTCACAGACTCAACTATTTATCACATGTCTCATTCTCTTTGGGATAATCTCTGGCAAAGTGCCCTGCTTCATTACAACGAAAACATATTACTTCTGACAAGTCTCGAGGTTTCCTTTTTGGGCAACTGTTGAGGTAGTGCCCTGACTCCTTGCACCTATAACAGGTGATATGACTCAGGTCCCTCCTGGGCTCCAATCGGTTTCTCTTCCTGGACATTTCCATTCCAATCTGGGCTTCTATTTCTTGTGGTTCATACTCTACTTCCTATGTCGGGAATTCTACTAGATCCCCATTCAAACAATTTTGGGAGATGTGTCCTTCTTCTCCACATGAATAGCAAGACTTAGTGTAGGGTTTACTCGGGTCTTCTTTAGGTGTGCCCTCCATCTCTTCCTTCATCACAGCTTCTTCTAAAATTTCCATGAGCGCTCCTTTCATTACTTATTTCTTCTGTTGGATGGTTCGTTGTACCATGGGGTAAATGTGACACTGAGCAGGATAGTGGGTAGTCCCTTCACACAAGAAACAAGTAATCTTCCTAATTGGGCATTCTTCAACTTGGTGACTTCCTTCACAATTAGGGCATTCATCCTTGTGTTCTTTATGGGTGTGTCCTATTTCTCCACAAATCTGGCATGCACAAGGCTTCTTCATATCCTTTCCATAAGGCTTCAACTTCTGGGACACAAGCCGAGACTTTGGCAGAGTCAACTTAAATTCTTTTCAAGTGGTTACTCCTTGCCATCCATTGATGGTTTGGTACATCCTCCACCAAGTAGCAGCACCTCTTTCAAAGCACTGAAGAGCATGCTGGGTCATATCCTTTCCGACTATAGGGTTATCCTCCATGTGATCCTCCATGTTTTGAATCCATCGGTCTGTCTCCAACTGACTCATCGGTCCAGAAAATACAAGCTCATCTCCATTCATCCTCTATTGGATCCATGTGGGTTTGGGGTAAGATAAGAGAGATAGAGAGGGATGCACACAATACAAACAAAAGTTTTGAAAAGACAGATTTTATTTGTGGCCGTCGGGAAAAACATCAAACAAATGACAACTCACAAACGTCGCATCTAACGTAGGTATATAACAGGGGTTTGGTCTTCTAAAGGTCAATAAATCTTCAACTTTCCAAACCCTTCAAGCCTTGTTCCTGCCTCCAATGGCTTCTTCCGATCATGCTTGTCTTTCTCAAGTTCTTTTGCCAGATCAACTCTGTTGACGCGAAGACTCTCGTGACGTCCTTTAATATTCTGGAGTTGCGTTTCAAACTTCTAGGTTTCAACATCCTTGGCATGAACCATGGTCATACAGTCCTTCAGTTCCTGACAATCTCCGGTATCTCGAGGTTGTAGCTCCTCCAGCTTGGCTACTTTCAGCTTTTGGTTCCTGAGTTCTTCACGAGATGCTTCCTTGTCTAATACTGCTTCTTGTAGGTCCATCTTAACTTCTTGATGTAACACTCCAGATCCTGGTGATACACTAGCTAAGGTTAAAACTTCACCTCTTGCTGATAGATGCTCCATCAGCCTTCTACCATCCAATCCTTCCATGCATATGCATGCTTAACTCAACACGGTGACAATAGCATAAGCGGGCGATAACATCATGGATAGCTCTGTTTCTGCTCTTGTCATTTCCATGAGCTATCTCTCCATAGTTGATATCTCCTGCCTTAGGGTTTTCTTTGACAAAACTTCGAGTTCTCATGCTCCTTGTTTCAGTCTTTCTCCGATACACCTTGATCTCGGGTATTAACAACTTCCATAGTCTGCCAAGTTCCATAAGGGTAGCCTTCCTAGGTCATACAAATCTGGGAATTCTTCAGAGCCTTCAAATTCTACTTGTCTTTGGTCTTCAACCGTTGTAGTTTCCATTATTCAGATGCACGGAAAATACTCTTCATTCCGAAGTGGTCTTAGTTGTTCGATATCTTGTACTTCTTGGAGTGGTCTCATCAGTCAAATCTTCATGTGGTCAAAAGGGGAAAGGGGTATGGTCTCACTAAAGGGAATTTTTGAATAAGCTCAGAAGAGAAGAGAGGTAAAAGATCTTTTTGAAAGGGAAAGTTGTAGAGAAAAATCTTTGTTATGAGCTTGCCAGTTTCTAGGGTCATGTCCTACAGTCAACATGTGCTCTGATACCATCTTGTAGCGACCCGACCTGAATGGATCAAGTCTCTGTGCTTAAGTGTCATCCCTGGATCGGTATGCTGACACACACAGTACTCGAGGATTTATAACAGAGGTAAATCACATGTAAAAGTAACGTAATTACTATTACCTCAATCCAAATAGCGGAAGTAACAAGGTTGTGGATTCCCATCAACACCAACGACAAAGTTGAGTATAGAAATCGTAACCCTAACGTATCACTTACTCGTCGTAAGAAATCCTGCAACATGAGACGTTGCAGCCACAGAGGGTCAGTTCATTGAATGTACTGGCAAATTCACACCATAGAGAATGATGAATAAAGGCTATGACTACATGCATATTTGGCTGGTGGAAAGCTCTATGGTTATAAGGTTTTTGCGAAAAGCCAATTTTTCCCTACTACAAAGGAATAAATTTTATTTAACTATCATGGTGGCTGTTAAACATTGAGAATGGTTGACAGCATTCTCAATCCCAATTAAATAACATCATTAGACCCAACAAACTTAATTAAGTAACATGATGAGATTCACATGATAATCCAGGTACTAGATACTCAAGATGTCCATAACCGGGGACACGGCTAATCATGATTAGTGTATACACTCTGCAGAGGTTTGCGCACTTTTTCCCCACAAGACTCGATCGCCTCCGTTTGGTTTCTCGCACTACATGGTGTTTGAGAAGACGGATGACCGAGACATAGTCTTTCAGAAGCGCTAGCACCTTACGATGGATAGACCGTTACACCTACTCACCCCTACATCTGCTAGTCTACCCTGTAAGAGTTCGCACGACTTAATCAACTATGCTAGAGCCCATAATAGCTTGTGGCTGCACACGGAAGTTTCTAGTATGAAAAATCTCATGATCCCTTTGAGCCTGGGTGGCGGTCCATTAAAAAACAGGCAATCCTGGTCTACCCAGGTGCCTAGACAGGCAATCCTAGAATACCCAAGTGCCTCAATCCACCCAGATGTGTGTTTAAGTTGCCACCTTAAGTAAACCATTAATTAACAATCTCACATCTGTCATGAATACTCTCAAAACCCAATCCACGTCTACGAGCATAGCATGACAATGTAAGCATAACGTAATAGTAACTCCCAAGGTTTGAATGCAGGGCAATAGGTTCCTACCTCATCAACTACTTCCCAATACCCACATGTTATCAATTTCTAACCATGCAATGTTTGAGGGTTGAAACTAATGCATAAAACTGGGTATTAAAGGGATATGATCAAAGTGTGAACTTGCCTGCAATGTTGTTGAAGATGATTCACACTCAAAACTCTTGATGGATCTACTCGTGACACTCTGTCAATCTATTGTAAGCAAGCAATAGTAACCACACATAAGCAATTACTCAAAAGACCAGAAAGATCGAAGAAGTCGATTCGGAAAACATCAAAACCAAGCAAATAGCTCTTGCAACATAAAACAATTTCTAACAGTACCAAAATTATGTGAATTTGGCCTTATCATAAAGTTTAGGTCAAGAGCTCCGATTTGCAAAAAGAATCAACTCAAACGGAGCTACAAAACTCAAGTTATGAACAAACAAAGTTTGAATTCAAATCTGATCTAATTCAAATTTTAAACTTTTCAAAAACATGTTTAAGTTGTTTTACTGGATAGAGGAGATCATAACGAAGACGTGAGCGTTGGTTTCGTTGGATTTGGACTAACGAGTAAAAAGTAATGATTGTTTGAAGTTCAGGGACTAAACTGTAAAGAAAATCATCACAGAAAAGTCCCTGGCCGGAATTAAAACAGAAAAAGAAAAGACTAAATAGCGAACGTTCGCTGCAGAAGCCTATAAGACGAAAACCGTTCGCTACAAATCCTAAACTAGCGAACGTCGACTAATTAACCCAACTATTAAATAAAACCTGCTTTAGAAGAAAACCAGAGAAAACCAAAAGTAAAATAAACCGGACCAGGCGGTTTTCGTCGAAAAGAGCACCGGCGGCGGTTAGCAGATCGGCGGTGACGCCGGATCGAGCGGCAGTGGCGGGCTCCGGCGGCAGCGAGCGGTGGCGCGGCAGCTGGCAGCAGCGGCGGTGGCGGTGCGGGCTAGCGGCGATGCGGGCAGCGGTGGGCGGCGGCTCCACGCGGCGAGGAGCGGCGCTGCAGGCGGTGGGTCGAGGCGGCAGCGACGAGCTCTGGCGATGGGCGTGATGTGAAAAGAAGGGGAACGGGGCCGGGGCGGCGCCCTTTATAGGAGGGGAGGGGAGGCGTGGACGAGGGGGCAGGCAGAGGCGGCGGCGGGAGCCCGTGCTGAGCACGGCGGCGCTGGCGTGCGGCAGCCGGTCTCCGACCGGAGGTCGGGGACAGCGCGGTTGGGCTAGGCCGTGGCCTGGCCCGGTTGGCTGGGCCGGCCCAGTCGGGGAAGGAGTTTTAAAAAAAACATTTCCAGACAATAGAAAAAAAATTAAATAATTTTTTTTATATAGGCATATAATATATCAAAATTTTCAGAAAAAGATTTCCTATGACATGAACATTTTTCTAGCATTAAATAAAATACACACAAAATAGGATAATTCAAAGAGTGCTACTGGTCTAATAAAATCCAATAAAAATCATTTTAAAAATATCAAAATGATTTCAAATTTATTTCTCTCCAATTTTCTATTGTAGGGAATCATGTTACCCTAATTTCCATATATTTTATTTTTGGAGAAAAATAATTTGGATAAAACTCAAATAACTCCAAATTGAAAATAAATTCAAAAAAACTTTTGAATTTAATTCTTTGAAACTCCCAACTCATATTTTATATAATTTGAAGAAGTCATTTTATCTTCTCTCATCAAAATTATTGAGCTGCATGAAGTTTCTGAATTGGAAATATTTTCCAATGAAATTCAAATATTTTCAACACCCCTCGTCATTTAAATAATGGAAGAAGTCATGTCATCTTCTCTCCAGGGTGTCGTGGTGAAAAGAATTTGAATTCACGGAGATCACGAATTGCAAAATGAAAGTTTGGGAAACTTCTTTTATTCCCTCTCATTTAACTTTCAAAAAAATTCGAATTCACTCACTTTCAGACAATCAATCAAACAATCAATCAAATCTATCTATTTATTATAACATTCCAAAATTTAGAATTTTGGGATGTTACAAACGTAGCTGAAGGTGACAAGGTCACCTACGCTGCTTATCATCTGGAAGGTCCTGCGAGTATTTGGTGGCAGAATTATGAGGCTATGCTTCTAGCTGACCAGATACCTACCTGGAGAGATTTCACTGAGGCTTTTCACGAACATCACATCCCTCTGGCCCTCATTGACCGCAAGAGAGAAGAGTTATGTAGTTTCACCCAGAGTAAGATGGTTGTTGATGCTTATAGTAGAGAGTTTGAGAACCTCGCCCGCTATCTACAGAAGAGGTGTCCATAGACGCCAAGAAGCAGGCTAGGTTCCAGAAGGGTCTCAACCCCAAGTTGCGCCGTGACCTCCACTTGCATCATTGCAATACATTCCAGGCTCTTGTGAACAAGGCCATTAACACAGAGACAGCTCAATTCACTTACGAGGAGTCTCGTAAGCACACCCGTGATTTGGGTTCTTCCTCCGGTTCTACTTCGCGGAAGCGCTGGATTTGGGTTCCGAACTCCGCTCTTCCACCCGGTTATACACCGAGGCCTTCTTGTGTGGCACCTTACCCAATTCAGTTACATGCTCCACCCAGGCCTATTGGTAGACCGCTTGTCAAAGCAGGTCCACGTCCTACTTTAGGGACTTGTTTCACATGCAGAGAGCTAGGACACTATGCCCGTGACTGCTCTCAAACCAACTATGCTCCACCCGGTCTAAGAAGTCTGTTGGCCGTGGTAAGCCATCACGCAAGATGATTAGTATCAAGTCAGCTCCCACTAAACGTGGATGTGTGCATCACGTCTCAGCTAAAGACGCTCATGATGATCCGGGTGTCGTTCTTGTTACACTCCTTGTCAACTGCCATCCATCTTTGGTTCTGTTCAATACTGGAGCATCTCACTCCTTCATCTCTGAAGGCTATGCTCGTTTGCACGACATGTCATTTTGTGATATGCCAACTCCACTTGAAATCCAAACTCCAGGGTCTAGATCGCAAACTACCAGAATAAGCCATGGTAATGAAATCTTTGTTAACAGACTTGTATTCCTTGCATCACTTGTAGCCCTCAAGTCTTCAGATATTAGCATCATCTTGGGTATGGACTGGATGACAGCTCATCATGCCAAGATACCCATCTGGCAAGATAGTCACTGTCTCCACTAGAGTTGCAAAGCGCCAACTCTATTCTCTTAATGCCAACCCTCTTCCTGACCTTGAAGATATCCCGGTAGTCCGTGACTTCCCGGATGTCTTTCCAGAGGAACTGCTAGGTATTCCACTTGACAAAGATGTAGAGTTTGTCATAGATCTTATCCCAGGAACCGCTCCAATCTCTAGGAGACCTTACAAGATGGCACCCTTAGAACTAGCTGAGCTTAAGAAACAACTCGATGAATCCTTGCAAAAGGGTTTCATCCGTCCTAGTTCTTCTCCCTGGGCTTGCCCCGTCCTCTTCGTCAAGAAGAAGGATGGAACGGACCGAATGGTTTTAGATTATCGTCCTGTTAATTTGGTCACGATAAAGAACAAGTATCCGCTCCCAGGATCAACGATCTGTATGATCAGCTCGCTGGATCCTCAGTCTTTTCCAAGATGGATTTGAGGTTAGGCTACCATCAAATCAAGATCAGAAACGGGGACATTCCTAAGACGACTTTTGTCACTCGTTATGGCCAGTACGAGTACACCGTCATGTCCTTTGGTCTAACCAATGCTCAAGCTACATTCTCTCGCTTCATGAACTCGATCTTCATGGAGTACTTAGATAAGTTCATCGTGGTTTACCTCGATGATATTCTTATTTACTCGAAGAACGAGGAAGAGCATGCCGAACATCTTAGACTTGTGTTAGAGAAACTCAGAGAGCATCGCCTTTATGCCAAGTTCTCCAAGTGCGAATTTTGGTTGCCAGAAGTGACCTACCTGGGCCACGTGATATCTGGTAAGGGCATTGTTGTCAATCCCGAGAGAGTTTAGGCCGTTCTTGATTGGACTCCGCCTAAAACGGTTAAGAAAGTTAGGAGTTTCCTTGGCCTAGCCAGTTATTGTCGCCGCTTCGTTGAGAACTTCTCGAAAGTGGCCAAACCTCTCACGGAACTTCTCAAGAAAGATAAAAAGTTGAGTGGTCCCCACAGCGTGAGCACAATTTTCAGGAACTGAAAAGACGCCCGACTTCTGCTCCCATACTGGTGCCACCGGATTTCACTAAAGACTTTGTTATCTACTGTGACGCCTCACGACAGGGACTAGGTTGCATTCTTATGCAAGATCACTATGTGATTGCCTATGCATCTCGACAGTTGCATCCACATGAGGAGAATTGTCCTACACATGATCTAGAGCTTGCAGCCGTAGTCTATGCACTTAAGACCTGGCGACATTACCTTCTTGGTAAGCGTTGCGAGATTTACACCGATCACCAGAGTCTCAAGTATATCTTCACCCAACCAGATTTGAACCTTAGGCAAAGACGTTGGTTGGAGTTGATCTCAGATTACGACTTAGGTATTACTTACACCCCAGGCAAGGGCAATGTCATGGTTGATGCGCTAAGTGGTAAGTCCTATTGCAACAATCTCATGTTGCAGCAGGGCCAACCACTTCTCCATGAGGAATTCTGTAACCTTAACCTTCACATTGCTCCTCGTGGATTCCTTTCTACCTTGGTGGCGAAACCTACTCTTGTGGATCATATCGTAGAAGCCCAGAAGCATGATACAGGGATTAACCGGATCAAGAGAAACATTGCCAAGGGCATTGTCGGTAGTTTCTCTATAGATGATCGAGGTGTTGTTTTCTTCGGGAATCGTCTGGTGGTTCCCAAGAAGCAACATCTTCGGCAGTTAATCCTTAAGGAGGTGCATGAATCTCCTCTAATGATTCATCCCAGTAGTACTAAAATGTATCAGGACCTACGCCAGAGGTTCTGGTGGACTAGGATGAAAAGAGAAATCGCTGAGTTCATTGCTAACTGTGACGTTTGTCGTCGCGTTAAGGCAGAACATTAAAGGCCTGCTGGCACCCTTCAGCCTTTTAGCTATTCCTGAGTGGAAATTGGATAAAGTTGGTATGGACTTCATCACCGGCTTGGCCAGGACCAAGAGAGGGAATAATGCTATCTTCGTAGTCGTTGATCGTATTTTCAAAGTGGCTCACTTCCTACCTGTTCGAGAGAGTATCACTGCTAGTCAGCTCGCTGACTTATATATTTCTCGAATAGTGTCACTTCATGGTGTTCCACTAGAGATCAATTCAGACCGTGGTAGTCTTTTCACTTCTCATATCTAGGAGAGTTTCCAAACTGCCATGGGCACCCATCTTTCCTTCAGTACCGCTTTCCACCCTCAATCAAGTGGTCAGGTGGAAAGGGTCAACCAAATTCTCGAAGACATGCTTAGAGCTTGTGTTATCTCATTCGATATGGATTGGGAGAAGTGTATTCCCTTCATCGAGTTTGCTTATAACAATAGCTACCAATCCAGCCTCAAGAAAGCTCCTTTTGAGGTTCTGTATGGACGAAGATGTCGAACACCTTTGAACTGGTCAGAAACCGGTGAAAGACAATTATTTGGACCGGATATGATCCAGGAGGCAGAAGAGCAAGTTCACATCATTCGTGAGAATTTGAAAACAACCCAATCTCGTCAAAAGAGCTAGTATGACCGTAGTCATAAGGAAGTGGCTTATGAAGTTGGCGACAAAGCTTACCTTCGGGTTACCCCTTTGAAGGGTACCCATCGATTCGGTATCAAGGGCAAGTTGGCTCCTCGTTACATTGGTCCTTTTAGCATTCTCGCTAAACGAGGAGAGGCTGCCTACCAGTTGGAACTACCCCCACATCTTTTCCGAGTACATGATGTCTTCCACGTCTATCAACTCAGGCGTTGCTTCTCGGATCCCATCCGCGGAGTGGACCATGAAACGCTTGATCTCCAAGATAACCTCACTTATCGAGAGTACCCTGTTTGCATTCTTGATCAAGCAGAGCATGTCACTCAACGTCATAACATCAAGTTTCTCAAGGTTCAGTGGTCTCATCATTCCGAGAGAGAAGCTACCTGGGAGCGTGAAGATCGTCTTCGACTTGAGTACCCCACTTTATTTCCGCCGACCCCTGAATCTCGGGACGAGATTCTTTCGAGTGGGGGCGAGTTGTCACATCCCTAGTTCTGGTATGACCTTGGCTAGTCTTCATGTTTGCATCATGTTTAAATTTCATTGAAATTTGAAATGGGGATTAGTGAAACCCTCAGAATCATTCTGGAAATGACCCTAATAAAAAAATTGCTCCAAAAAGGTCCAAGAAAATGCTCATGTTGCTCTCTGAAAATATTGGACAGAGATAAAAATCAAACCAACATTTTTAGGAGATCATAAGTATTTATTTTGGGCATTTGGAATTAATGCAGTAGTTATTTGCTTTGGATATATATTGTTATATATATATATATAAAATATTGTCCAAAAATTATGCCAATAGTTGAGGAGCTCTAGAATAATACCACTAGCCCCTGCAAAAATTGGGATAAGAAAATAAAATGGTTTAGTATTATTATTAAACCAAACAAATGTCAGAAAAATAGAAAAGAAAACAAAAATAGAGAAACGCTTACCTGGACCTTACCTACGGCCTGGCACTGTGCAGCCCAGCAGGCCGGCCCAGCCCACCAGGCCTCTGCCAGTCATCCCCCTCCTCTCGCCAGGAGGACGAGAGGCACGTGCCCGGCGCCTGCGGCCACACGCCGTGGCCACCTCCTGCTTCCGCCGACGCGAGAGAGGCTCCTGGAGCCGCCGCGTACTCCCCCGACCCTCTCTCACTCTCTCCCCGAGTCGATCCCCTTTCCTCTGTCTCTCTCCCTCGCTTTTTCTCCCGTGCCCGAGCGCTGCCGTCGCTGCAGCTCGTCGCCGTCGTAGCTACCGCCTCCCCCTCGCCCTATCTCCGTGTCTGCAAGCTCCGCTACGACCTCCTCTTCGTTCCTAATGAGCCACGCACCGCCGGACGCCCTGCTGCCTCGCCATCGACCTGTCTTCTACGCGCACGGCCGCCGGATCGCCATCGCTGTTAGGCCGCTGTCTGGTCCTCCCCAAGCTTGCTGAGCCTCCCTACCGACTCCATGTGAGCCCCTGCTTCGTTTACCCCTAACTCCATGCCCGATTTCGAGCTCTAGCTGCCTCCTCCACCGGAGCCGAGACGCACCGCCACACGAGCTCGACGCTGGCGACACTCCGGTGACCATTTGGTCCCTGGCATGCGTCCAATGTATTCGCCGCACCGCGTAGAAGCCATATGTGCTAACCCCGCATTGCCACGACCGTTGTAGCCTCGACCCCGAGCTCACCCGAGCTCCGGCCGCCGCCAAGCTTGCTGCTGCCGCCACCACAGGCCACCGTAGCCCCCCATGCCTGCTCCATTAGGTGCGCGCGAGCTCCAGCTAGCCGTAGAGGCTAACCGCGTCGCAAACCGCCGCCTGTAGCGTGAGCCCGAGCAACTCCGGCGAGCCTCCGCCGCGAGATGTGGTCGTCGGTGCTTAATCCAGTGATGCTGACGTGGCAGGATTAGATTAGGTGCTAATCACCCAGTTAATCAACCCCGAGTGGATGACATGTGGGACCCGCACTATTAGTGACACAATTTAATTTAAATAACCCCTGTTAACCCCCTGAGTCAATGACAGGTGGAGCCCACCAGTCAGATTTGACTTTGGTCAATGCTGACATCACCGTGACTTAGTGCTGACGCAATAAATGATTCTGGATTATTTCTATTTTGGAAATTCCAGAAAATTAGCTAAACTTCAAAAATTCATAGAAATTCAACCGTAGCTCAGATTGAAATAATTTATATATGAAAAATTATCAAAAAAATTCAATCTATCCATCTGTACCATTTTCATGCATGAAAAACTAACTTATACATGTTGTATATGAGGAAACACATGAATGGCATTTATAAAGGCTTATTTTGGAGTTGCATTTGAAACTTTGGTTCAAATGGACTTCATGCAAATAAATGCTAGATGCATTAACTCAAACAACATCACATACTCATGCCATGTTGATGCATCATATTGTTGCATATGCTCGTGTTTGATTATCGACACCGTTCCTTCTCGATAGGTCCTGCTCGGGAGACCGATCCAGAGTACCTGTCAGTGGAGCAGTGCCCCCCTGTTGATCTACCAGGCAAGCAAACCCCCTTGTTCATTCCGATACAATCCTACTCTCTCGCTCCTGCTCTCATTTATTGCATTAGGACAACAACGATTCAACTGCTACTTTATGCTGCGGTAGTTGAACCCATTCCTCTGCATGACCTGTCATTGCCACAGTAAATAGTTAAAACCCACTAGCATGTGTAGGAGTTGATTGAGCCATGTTGTGTTCCTACCATTCATTGCCTGCTATTGCTTAGAGTATGTCAGGTTTGATTCATCGGGAATGAATTGGAGTGTTACGATATGTTCTGGTGCTGAGAGTTAAGCATGTGAACACGATTTGGTAAAGGTAGCGGTGAGAGGCCATGTAGGAGTACATGGTGGGTTGTCTCATTGGGACCATCCTTAAGAACTGAGTTTTGTGTAAGTTGTCCAATGACTAGCTACTACCACACATTGGGTTTCGGTAACTCGACCCCTCTCGACTTATTAGCCAACTTGATCTCTGTCCAGGAGTTGCAACTAGTTTCTGGTGTTTGTAGGTAGTGCTATTTTTCTACCGAGTGGCACCCGACAGGGTGGACTTGGGACAGACTAGGCACCGTGGCCGGGTGTACTGAGTGGCTCCCGGATGGTGGCCTCGGGAACCCTATACACATCGTTTGGGGCCATGAGCGAAACCCCGGCCGGATCTCCTTGCGGATGGAACCCGAATAGGCGATAAACCTGGACTAGAGTCTTGGCCGACACCCTCGCCAGGCTTTCGCTTGAAGGTTGCCGAGATACATGACGTGTACATGGTGATAAGTGGTGAGAGCGTGTGTGAAGAAGTACACCCATGTAGGGTTATCATGATCTATTCGAATAGCCGTGTCCTCGGTTATGGACTTCTTGGATGCTTTCGTGGTACATAGACAACTTGAAGTGGATACTCTAAAATGCTCAAGACAAGTGTGAGTGCTATGGATGGCCTTCTCGTGGAGAGACGGGGATGAATCCATAGTAGTGTTGTGATGTGGTGATTAGTGGACTCGTGTGCGCTGCCTCACCTCAAAGAAGTTTCTCGTTGTCGTAGAACAGGTTAGCCACTGAGTCAAAGCTGGCTTGCTGCAACTAAGCCCCACATTACCTTCTTGGTACAAATGCATGTATGATAGGATCTGATGTAAGTCTTGCTGAGTACCTTTGTACTCACGTTTGCTTTATTTATGTTTTGCAGGTGAGACATCTGTCTAACCAGTAGTACCGCTTGGACTTCGACGAGTAGCTTGTTACCTCAGCTACGATCTTGTACCCTTGGGAGGGACTTGTAGATAGTCAGGCTTCTCAGCCTTTTCCTTTTGTAGTTGTCTGTACTTAGACATGTAATGCTTCCATTGCTTGTATGCTCTGAATGATGGGTCATGTGACCCCTATTTGTATTTAGTGCTATGTGGCTCTTCTGGGCCTTTATCTATATGAGTTTGCGTTATGTTGTGATGCCATGTTGTACATCACATACTTGCATGTTATGAGTACGTGTGACGTGTATTGCTATGTGTGGGATCCGGCAACCTAGTTGTTTATCCTTGGTAGCCTCTCTTATGGGGAAATGTAGTCTGGTGATTCCACCGAGCCATGGTAGTCCGCTACTGCCCGGTTTACCCGGAGTCCTGCTAGCCCAGCACTACTGCTCTGGAACACTTAGACTGGCCGGCATGTGATTCACTTTGTTCCTATGTATGTCCCTTCGGGGAAATATCACGCGGTGACATCCGGAGTCCTGTCTAGCCTGCTACAGCCCGGGTTCCCGGAGTCCTGTTAGCCTAGTTGCTACAACCCGGATTCACACGCGGCTGACCGACATGCTCGATGTTGTTTCATGTATGCCTGTCCCTATAAGTTAGTGCCACTTTGGGTTCACGACTAGTCATGTCATCCCGGGTTCTCTGTCATATGGATGCTACCGACACTATCATATACGTGAGCCAAAAGGCGCAAACGGTCCCGGGCCATGGTAAGGCGACACCCATGGGAATACCGTGCATGAGGCCGCAAAGTGATATGAGGTGTTACATGCTAGATGGGTGTGACTTAGAATCGGGGTCCCGACAGTCCTCTCCTTATTTTTTCTAGGTCAAAATGACTTATATACCAGAAGATGGGCGCTAGAGGTGGGCCGAGGGGAGCACAATCCACCAGGGCGTGCCTAGGCTGCCTGGCGCACCCAGGTGGGTTGTGCCCACCTGGTGGGCTCCCTATGGTACTTATTGGATCCAATATTCCTCATATATTACATAAAAATTCTCTGTAAAGTTTCAGCTTGTTTGGAGTTGTGCAGATTAGGTAGCCTGACGTAGCTTTTCCAGGTCCAAATTTCCAGCTGCCAAAATTCTCCCTCTTTGTGTGTACCTTGCAAATTATGAGAGAAAATGCATTAGAAATACTCCAAAAAGCATTATTATGCATAAAAACATCATAAATAACAGTAGGAAACATGATGCAAAATGGACGTATCAACTCCCCCAAACTTAGACCTCGCTTGTCCTTAAGCGAAAACCGAAATCGAAAAACATTGCCACATGCTTAGAGAGAGAGAGAGAGGTGTCGATAAAAACAAAAATACGGACATAGAAGCATCATGTAGATTATTGTAATAGCAACAAATTTAAACATAAAACTTTTATCATGGAACTTTTATCATAAACTTCTCATGAATAAGTAACAGTTCATCACACTATCGAAGTATAAAGCATAAGCTCTATTAGAAACCAACAAACTATGTTCTCAGTCAACTTTGCAACTACAATTCATCATCTTTTCAGGAAGGGTCACGTATCGGAGCTTTTAGGCAAGTCCACAAACGCAACCATCATATAGTCTTATATGATTGCTAACACTCACCGCATACACATGAGCGAAATGTTTCAACCGGACACATAGAAAGATAGGGGCTTATAGTTTCGCCTCCCAATGTGTCCACCTCAAGGGTGATGTCAACAATAATAACTCATGCCACCCATACTCAACTGGACAGGTGTGCCTAGATCTTTCCTCACCACATGATGCTTGCCGAAGGAGAAAAATAAAAAGGAATAGAGAGAAGAAACTTTGACTCTTGCATAAAAATAAATTCATAAAAGTAAAAGATAGGCCCTTCGTAGAGGGAAGCACATGTTTCCATGCGCTTATTTGTTTGTATGCTCAACCCCTTAGTGCAAAAGAACGTCATGTTGTATTGCCCCTTGTGATGGCTACCTTTATTATGCAGTCTGTCGCTTTTATGCTTCACCATCACAAGATCGTACAACGCTCAATTTTCTCTTACACTAAATGATCTCACACTTTTAGAAGCAATTTTTATTGCCTTATTGCACCGAAGACAACTTACATGAGGGATCTGGCTCAATCCCTAGGTAGGTATGGTGGACTCTTGAAAATAAGATTTGGGTTTAAGGGTTTTTGGATGCACAAGTAGTATCTCTACTTAGTGCGGAATTTTTGGCTAGCAAAGATAGGGGCAAACACCACATGTTGAAGGATCTATGACAATATAACTTCTATGTGAATATGAACAAACATAAATCATTACGTCGTCTTCCTTGTCCAATGTCAACAATTTTGGCATATAATATTTTGACGGGGGCTCACAATCACAAAAGATTTCTAGGATAGTGTATTTATATGTGAATCTTCTCTTTCCTTATTAATTCTTTCATGAGTTGCATCATTGACCAATGGTATGTTTATCAATCTCCAATAAAATTTTCTACTTATACTTTTCCTTATGTGGTGCCATCACCTACCATAAATTAGCATATGATCATTTTCATTTATTTCCTTTCTTTTTATTGCAACATGAATGTAAAGAAAGCAAAAACTCAAACTAAACTTTATATTATAAATCTCATGGACAATTACAAGGATAGATCACTAAGCAAGCTTTCGAAAAGAAAGGATCAAACTAAACTTTTATTCATCTAAAGCAAAATATCAAACTAAAATAAGTAAAGGCAAAAGATAGTGGGGATGATACGATACCGGGGCACCTCCCCCAAGCTTGGCGGAAGCCAAGGGGAGTGCCCATACCCGATACTCAATTTTATTTTGGTGATGATGAAGGTGGTGGTGATGAAGTAGAGGCGATCCTGTCCTTTAGGATCAAGAGATTCTCCAATCGACCGATGACGCTCCGGAGAAAGATAATGTGCTCTTGATGCAGAATATTTTCACGGGTGAGATACTTATATTGCACACAAACTGTTTCGATGATGCGAAAGGCTTCAATCTCAGTAGGGGTAAGATGAGCATAATAAGGTTTAAGGATATCTTCTTCTTCCTCCTCGGCTGGTAGTGCTTGCTCGACCACCAGGGGTTGATCTACGGGTAGCCTCCTTGCTGTCGTCTCCCTTGACGGCTTCTACGGGCTCTTCTCTCTTCAGCTCGATCTTCATCAACCAAGCATCCTCTTCTACGTTGTTGGAGGAGGAAGAAGACATGATGCCTGGCTTAACAAATCTGACCAAAAACAGCAAGAAAAGAGAACAACAGATTTCTCAGCGATACGGTTGTCAATAGGTTCGGGGGGTATATAAAGATTATTTATCTTGGGAAACAAGCAAACGAGAGAAAAATAGAGTCCGAAAGGTGCCCCAGGTGGCACAACCCACCTGGGCGCGCCTAGCAGCCAGGCACGCCCTAGTGTCTTGTGCCCACCAGGGTCACTTTCCCGATAGTTTCTTATTTTCCTAATTTTCTAAATATTCCAAAACTGACAAAAAATATTTTTCCGGATTTTTCAGAGTATGTTTACTTACTATATCACATACCTCCTCTTTTCACAATTCTGGAGTGCTCCGAAAGGATTCTTTTATGTGTTCTTCCAGTGTCATAGTTTGGATAATATTACTTTCAACATTAATGGGCGTAACTGAGATATAATGTTTTATTCGTTGCCCATTAACAACCTTCGGGTTAGTACCTTTGGCATTATTTATTTTGATAGCTCCAGACCGATAAACCTCCTCGATAACATAGGGTCCTTCCCATTTGGAGAGGAGTTTTCCTGCAAAGAATCTGAAACAGGAGTTGTACAAAAGAACATATTCTCCAACTTTAAACTCACGCTTTTGGATTATTTTATCATGCCATATTTTAACTTTTTCTTTAAATAACTTGGCATTTTCATAAGCTTGGGTTCTACGTTCATCTAGTGAGCTAATATCAAATAACGTCTTTTCACCGGCAAGTTTGAAATCATAGTTGAGTTCTTTTATTGTCCAATATGCTTTATCTTCTAACTCAAGAGGCAAATGACAAGCTTTTCCATAAACCATTTTGTAAGGAGGCACACCCATAGGATTTTTATATGTTGTTCTATAAGCCCAAAGTGCATCATCTAATTTCTTAGACCAATTCTTCTGGGACCTATTGACAGTCTTTTACAAAATTAATTTTATTTCTCTATTGCTAAGTTCAACTTGACCACTAGACTGAGGATGATAAAGTGATGCAATTCTATGGTTAACATCATACTTGGCAAACGTTTTACGGAAAGCACAATGAATAAAGTGTGAACTGATAACCCACATGTATAGGGGATCGTTTGTGGCCTTTTCGATAAATAAGAGTGTCGAACCCAACGAGGAGCTAAAAGTAGAACAAATATTCCCTCAAGTTCTATCGACCACCGATACAACTCTACGCACGCTTGGCGTTCGCTTTACCTAGAACAAGTATGAAACTAGAAGTACTTTGTAGGTGTGATAGGATAGGTTTGCAAGATAATAAAGAGCACATAAATAAAATCTAGGGGTTGTTTAGATAAAGACATAACTAATTTAGTTTTAGTAGAGGGCTTTTGTCAATCAAGAAAGTTATTTGTCCCTAGGCAATCGATAACAAGTACCGGTAATCATTCTTGTAATTTTATATGAGAGAGAGGCATGAGCTAACATACTTTCTATAATTGGATCATATGCACTTATGATTGGAACTTTAGCAAGCATCCGCAACTACTAAAGATCATTAAGGTCATGAAACCCAACCATAGCATTAAGTATCAAGTCCTCTTTACTCCCATACGCCATAACCCACCTACTCAGGTTTAAGTTTCTGTCACTCTCGCAACCCACCATAAGAAAATCATGAACATATTGCAACACCCTATAGCAGGGGCCCCTCACGTTTGCGCGAGAATGAAGGGCACCGTAGGACAGCACCATAAATAAAATATACAATCATACCAACTAAGATCATGATTAACCCACAGGACAAAATGGATCTACTCAAACATCATAGGATAACCATAGATCATTGGGAAATAATATATGGAGTTGAGCACCATGCTTAAGTAGAGATTACAGCGGGGGATGAGGTGTTACACCACTACATAGAGGGTGGAGAGAGTTGGTGTTGACGGTAGCAAGATTGTTGATGTAGATCGCCGTCCCGATCGTTGCCCCGGTGGCACTCCAGCACCACCGGAAGCGAGGGGGACAGAGCCCCCCTACTTCTTCTTCCTTGGCCTCCCCCCTAGATGGGGAGGATAATTCCCCCTCTGGTCCATGGTCTCCTATGGCGGCGGAGGGGCGGGAGACCCTCCGAGATTGGATCTCCCTCTCTGTTCTCTTCTGTTTCGCGTTCCCCAGATCTGGACGAAAACCGTTTCTTATATTCCCGGAGATCCATAACTCCGATTGCGTTGAGATTTTAACACGATTTTTTTTCTGGATATAAGCTTCCTTGCACCCGAAGTAGAGGTCCAACCGACGTACGAGGTGGGCACAACCCACTACCGCGCGCCTGGATCATGGGTGGTGCGCTGGTGTCTTGTGCCCTGTGTGGGCCTCCGTTTGCGGTGATTCCAACTCCCAAAAATCACATATATTTCAAAATAATTCTCCGTAAAATTTTATTGCATTTGGACTTCGTTTGATATGGATATTTTGCGATACAAAAAACATGCAAAAAAATAGGAACTGGCACTAGGCACTGGATCAATAGGTTAGTCCAATAAATCATATAAAAATTTGCAAAAAGTATGTAAAAGTTGTATAATATTGGCATGAAGCAATCAAAAATTATAGATACGATGGAGACGTATCAGCGCCCAAAGCTTAATTCCTGCTCGTCCTCGAGCAGGTAAATGATAAAAAAATAATTTTTGATGTGGAATGTTACCTAGCATAAACTTGATCGTATATCTAATCATGGCATGAATATTAAGACATAAGTGATTCAAAGCAATAGTCTATTTTGACATAAAGACATCAATACTCAGGCATCCCAACAAACAATCATGTCTTTCAAAATATCAATGCTAAGAAATTTATCCCTACAAAATCATTAGTCTTGTCATGCTCTGTCTTCTTAACACAAAGTATTTATCATGCACAACCCCGATGACAAGCCGAGCAATTGGTTCATACTTTTTAACGCGCTTCAGCTTTTTCAACTCTCACGCAATACATGAGCGCAAGCCATGGATATAGCACTATGGGTGGAATAGAGTATAATGATAGGGGTAAATATAGAGAAGACAAAAAAGTAGAAAGTCTCACATCGATGCGGCTAACCAACATGCTATGGAGATGCCCATCAATTGATATCAACGTGAGGAGTAGGGATTGCCATGCAACGAGTGCACTAAGAGCTATAAGTGTATGAAAGCTCAATATGAAAACTAAGTGGGTGTGCATCTAATCCTATAATGAAAAATTCCCACTAGTATATGAAAGTGACAACATAGGAGACTCTCCATATGAAAAACATGGTGCTACTTTGAAGCACAAGTGTGGTAAAAGATACTAACAATGCCCCTTCTCTGTTTGTTTATTTTTTTTTCTTTTTCTTTTTTTCTTTCTTTCTTTCCTTTCCTTTTTCCTTTTTTTTCTTTTTATATTTTTTCTCTCATTGTCCGGAGTCTCATACCGACTTGTGGGGAATCCTAGTCTCCATCATCCTTTCCTCACTGGGGCACTGCTCTAAGAATGAATAATGATGACCATCACACTTCTATTTACTTATAACTCAAAAGAAATAAAAAATTACAACTCGATACCTATGACAAAGTATGACTTTATATGAATGCCTCTGGCATGTACCAGGATGTGCAATGATCTAGCGTAACATGTATGAAAAATGATGAACGGTGGCTGAGCCATAACTACTATGTTAGTTATACGATCATGCAAAGTAATATGACAATGAATGCTCAAGTCATCAAACGGAAGCAATGGAAGTTGCATGGCAATATATCTCGGAATGGCCATGGAAAAGCCATAATAGGTAGGTATGGTGGTTGTTTTGAGGAAGATATAATAAGGCTTATGTGTGATAGAGCATATCATATCACGGGGTTTGGATGCACCTGCGAAGTTTGCACCGACTCTTGAGGTGAGAAAGGGCAATGCACGGTACCATAGAGGCTAGAAAATTGCGGAAAGGTAAGAGTGCGTATAATCCATGGACTCACATTAGTCATAAAGAACTCATATACTTATTGCAAAAGTTTATTAGCCCTCGAAGCAAAGTACTACTACACATGCCCCTAGGGGGATAGATTGGTAGGAAAAGACCATCACTCATCCCCGACCGCCACTCATAAAGAAGACAATCAATAAAAAATCATGCTCCAACTTCATAGCATAACGAGAGACTATACGTGCATGCTTCGGGAATCACAAACCTTAACACCAATATTCCTACTAACCACAACCGTTTACTAGTACCTCCCACATATTATCATCTCTATATCGCAAAACTATTGCATGGAATCAAACATATCATATTCAGTGATCTATAAGTTTTATGTAGGATTTTATGACTAACCATATAATCGACCAATTCCTGTTGGCTCTCTAAATAGACATAAGTGAAGCATGAGAGTTTAACTCTTTCTACAAAAGACCATGCTCTAACAAACATAAGTGAAGCAAAAGAGCATTCTTCAAATAATGGTTTTCTATGTGAAGAGAAACAGGCAATCCAAACTTCAAATGATATAAGTGAAGCACATGAAGCATTCTATAAAGCCATACTCAAAAGATATAAGTGAAGTGCAATGAGCATTCTATAAATCAACCATGGACTATCTCATACCATCATGGTGCATAAAAGAAAAGTGAAAACTAAATGCAGAATACGCTCCAAGATTTGCACATATCACGTGAACGAAATGAATATGAAAACATACCGATACTTGTTGAAGAAAGATGGGATGCCTTCCGGGGCATCCCCAAGCTTAGACGCTTGAGTCTCCTTGAATATTTATTTGGGGTGCCTTGGGCATCCCCAAGCTTGATCTCTTGCCTCTCCTCCTTCTCCTCATAACGAGACCTCCTCGATCTTCGAACACTTCATCCACACAAAACTTAACCAAACTTTTAGTGGCAGGGTTAGTGAATATGGCAATGAAATCCCATCATGTACTGCTGTAACATTATTGTATAATTATAAACAAACATTACCCAGTATATGCTATCAAAATTCTATCGCCCCAAGTCAAGGAGGCTTCAACAAGAATTCAAACATATGCAAATAATGAAGCTATAACAGCAATCTGTGAAAACAAGACAGTATGTAAAGATTTGAACATCCACCATACTTCTGTAACTCAAAAAATTCTGAAAATTAGGACAAAATAAACATTTTGTATAGAAAGACAGTGCAAAAAGTTTTAGAACCGTTTGACATTCGAGTAAAATATGTAAAATCGAGCACTATAGACAAAGTTTCTGTTTTGCATTGCACAAACCAACAAGCAATCTAATCATCCTAAAGGAAAATCTTGGCACATTATTTTTATAATACAATGGAATTGTACAAGGGGATAATTATTTTTGTGAGAATCTTCATGAAAAATTCTACATTGTTTCCATGAGCATGAACACAAGTGTTCAAGGTCGACCCTCACTTCTCCAATGCATAACTTCCAATCGCTTCTCTTTTGTGAAAAGGTTTTTAAGTTCCCCTCTATATTTTTTTGTTTTCAAACTTTATAAAATCACTCAACAGAAATAATGACTCTCTAAAACTTCCAGATTGTCTCCCTGGCAGCGCTTTCTTTAAAGCCATTAAGCTAGGCATAAAGTGCTCAAGTAATGAATTCACGTGGATCCCAAGGTATATCAAAGCCAATTTTAATTAACAATGATTAGTAATGAGCACAAAGCAACATATATCAAGCAATGACGAAGTCTAACTCCCTTCCTATGCATTGGCATGTCATACAAGAACAATTCATGCACATCAAGTAAAGGCCAATACATAGCATAAGAAGTTTCTTGCAATTCTTTCGTGTTGGAAACATAGAGAGGCGAAGATGTAGTTCCTTTCTCATAATAATTGCAAGTAGGAGTAGCAAGCACATGCATATTATATTCATCAATATTATCATGTGAAATAGTAAAAGGCAACCCATCAATATAATCCTTAATAAGTGCAAACTTCTCTGATATAGTGTAGTTTCGAGAATTTAAAAAGATAATAGGACTATCATGCGTGGGTGGAATAGCAACAATTTCATTCTTAACATAAGGAATAATAGCAAGTTCATCTCCATAAGCATAATTTGTATTGGCATCTTGGCCACAAGCATAATAAGCATCAAGTTCATCAAAAAGGGATATTTCAAATGAATCAACGAGATCATAGAAATTATCATAGCATTCATCCTTCGGTAAGCATGAAGGGACATTAAATAATGTATGAGTTGGAGGGTTACTCTCATTATAAGGTGGGCACAGGTAGCTAATCCGTTGTTCCTCCGTTTGTTCTTCGCTCTCCTCCTCATCTTTTTCGTCCAATGAGCTCACAGTTTCATCAATTTCTTCTTCCATGGACTCCTGCAAAATATTAATCTCTTCTTGGACAGCAGAGGAGTCCTCAATATATGGTTTAACATAGGTATATGGTTTAACATAGGAATTAGAAGCATAATTATCATAACAATATTTAAGTATGGCAAACAAAATTAGATTTGTAAAGAGTAGCATCATACTTTTCAATCAAAGAAGCAATTTCATAAGCACCCTTAAAAGCAATAAATTCTTCAATTTGTTTGATATCAAAGTAATTATAAACACCTTTGGCATGAGAAGATACGATTCCATTATCAATAAACTCACATTGGTAGGGAAGGTTTTTCTTAGGGTCTTTAGAACAACAAGTAACATCATATAATTCACATAAATTCCAAGCATAGCATTGCATAGTATTAAGTTGATGCTGTAAAAGTTTCCCTTTTTCAGATAAACATTGTCACACAAAACAAGCATGCTCATCTAATGATTTTCCCTCAACTAAACTAGTTGGGTTTTCAGCACGAGCACAAATGGATCGAAGATGATCCAAGTAGAAAGCTTCAGTAGTATGATATATTTTGGGTGGTTCTTCAACCATTGGTTTAGTAGGTACAACTAATTTTTTTGGTATTTTGTGTTTCCTACCCATAACTAAAGATAGAAAACAAGAGCACAAAATAAAATTTATTTGTGATAAAGCAAACAAGCACACACGAGAATAGTCACCCCACACTATTGCTCCCCGACAACGGCGCTAGGAAAAGGTCTTGATAACCCACAAGTATAGGGGATCGTTTGTATCCTTTTTTGATAAATAAGAGTGTCGAACCCAAGGAGGAGCTAAAGGTAGAACAAATATTCCCTCAAGTTCTATCGACCACCGATACAACTCTACGCACGCTTGGCGTTCGCTTTACCTAGAACAAGTATGAAACTAGAAGTACTTTGTAGGTGTGATAGGATAGGTTTGCAAGATAATAAAGAGCATGTAAATAAAATCTAGGGGCTGTTTAGATAAATACACAACTAATTTAGTTTTAGTAGAGAGATTTTGTCAATCAAGAAAGTTATTTGTCCCTGGGCAATCGATAACAAGTACCGGTAATCAATCTTGTAATTTTATATGAGGGAGAGGCATGAGCTAACATACTTTATCTACTTGGATCATATGCACTTATGATTGGAACTCTAGCAAGCATCCGCAACTACTAAAGGTCATTAAGGTCGTGAAACCCAATCATAGCATTCAGTATCAAGTCCTTTTTACTCCCATACGCCATAACCCACTTACTCGGGTTTAAGTTTCTGTCACTCTCGTAACCCACCGTAAGCAAATCATGAACATATTGCAACACCCTACAGGGGGGCCCCTCACGTTTGCGTGAGACGGAGGGCACCGTAGGACATCACCATAAATAAAATACACAATCATACCAACGAAGATCATGATTAACCCACAGGACAAAACGGATCTACTCAAACATCATAGGATAACCATAGATCATTGGGAAATAATATATGGAGTTGAGAACCATGTTTAAGTAGAGATTTCAGCGGGGGAAGAGGTGTTACACCGCTGCATAGAGGGGGAGAGAGTTGGTGTTGATGGTAGCACGATTGTGGATGTAGATCACCGTCCCGATCGTTGCCCCGGTGGCACTTCGGTGCCACCAAGAGCGAGGGGGAGAGAGCCCCCCTACTTCTTCTTCTTCCTTGGCCTCCCCCCTAGATGGGGAGGAGAATTCCCCCTCTGGTCCACGGTCTCCTATGGCGGCGGAGGGGCGAGAGCCCCTCCGAGATTGGATCTCCCTCTTTGTTCTCTTCTGTTTCGCGTTCCCCAGATCAGGCCGAAAACTGTTTCTTATATTCCTGGAGATCCGTAACTCCGATTGTGCTGAGATTTTAACACATTTTTTCCGGATATAAGCTTCCTTGCGCCCGAAGTAAAGGTCGAACCGACGTACGAGGTGGGCACAACCCACCACGGCGCACCTGGCTCAGGGGTGGTGCGCTGGTGTCTTGTGCCCTGTGGGCCTCCGTTTGCGGTGATTGCAACTCCCAAAAATCACATATATTCCAAAATAATTCTCCGTAAAATTTTATTGCATTTGGACTTTGCTTGATATGGATATTCTGTGATACAAAAACATGCAAAAAAAATATGAACTGGCACTGGGCACTAAATCAATAGGCTAGTCCAATAAATCATATAAAAAGTTGCCAAAAGTATGTAAAACTTGTATAATATTGGCATAAAATAATCAAAAATTATAGATATGATGGAGATGTATCATCAACCACCATCAATCATTAAATATCTAGGGACTCCAAACCTTGGGAAATAACTTCCTTAAGCATTTTAATAGAGGTTTTGTGATCAAGCAGTACTGGTTGGAATAGCTTCTACCCATTTAGTAACATAATCAACAACAACCAAAATAAGTGTATACCTATTAGAGGAAGGAAAAGGTCCCATATAATCAAATCCCCAAACATCAAATGGTTCAATAGAAAGTGAATAATTCAGAGGCATTTCTTGACGCTTACCGATATAACCTATTCTTTTGCATTCATCACAAGATAAGACAAACTTACGGGCATCCTTGAAGAGAGTAGGCCAATAAAATCCCGATTGCAATACCTTGTAAGCAGTTCTATCTCCAGCATGATGCCCCCATAAGCTTCATAGTGATATTTCTGTAGGATTTGTCCTTGACCATGCTCAAGTACACAAGTCTAATAATACCATCTACTCCTTCTTTATAAATATGTGCGTCATCCCAAAAGTAGTGTCTTAAATCATAAAATATTTTTTGTTGGTATGTAAAGCTAGGAGGTAAATATTTAGCAACAATGTAATTAGCATAGTCAGCATACCAAGGAGTGTTATGAGAAACATTTATTGCAGCTAACCACTCATTAGGAAAATTATCATCAATAGGTAGTGGGTCATCAAGCACATTTTTAAGCCTAGACAAGTTATCAGCTACGGGGTTCTCAGCTCCTTTTCTATCAGTGATATGTAAATCAAATTCTTTGTAGCGACCAGACCTCAAATAGGCCGATCTCTGTGCATCCGTGTCATCCCTGGATCGGTAATGCTGACATGCACAGTACTTGAGGATTTATAACAGAGTAGCAATCATAGACTTATTACATCGAATGTCTCAAAAGGGAATATAAAACAATAAATATGGATTAAGGCCATCTAAAATGATAACAGCAGAAGGCTTGGAATATAACGTGAGTCCATCAACTCCAACGGCATCACTGAGTGAAAGACAACGACCTATGGCTCCTTACTCGTCGTCTGAAAAGTCTGCAACATGATACGTTGCAGCCCGAAATGGGTCAGCACATGGAATATGCTGGCAAAGTAACACAAGAGAATAATGAACAGAGTAATTGCTATCACTACATGCATATTTGGCTGGTGGAGACTGTATGGTAATATGTTTTTGCGAAAAGCCAATTTTACACTACAGCAAAGGAATAAATTTATTTAACTATCATGGTAGTTGTTAAACATTGAGAAGGTTCCTCCAACTCAATCCCAATTAAACATCATCATTAAACCCAATCAATTTAAATTAAGAGTGATGAGATCAATCATGATAATCCAAGAACCAGATACTCAAGATGTCCATAACTGGGGACATGGCTAACCATGATTAGTTTATACACTCTACAGAGGTCTGCGCACTTTTCCCCACAAGACTCAAATACATCCATGGTCGGAGATTTGAGACACAGTCTTTCTGAAGCATTAACTCTCTACTCTGTGTAGACTATACCACCTACAACCCACTACATCTGCTAGTCTACCTCTTCAAGAGCTTCACGCAACTTACTCAAGCATGCTGGAGCCCATAATAGCTTGTCGCTGCACATAGAAGTTTCTAGCATGAATAATCTTATGATCCCTTTGAGCCTGGGTGGCGGGCCGTAGGATGATCACATGGGTCCTCCGGGATATCCTAGAACAACACTAGGTACTCCAGGTGTCCACCAGCAATCCACCCAGATGTGTATTTAAGTTGGCACCTTAAGTTGAACCATTAATTAACAAACTCACATCTGTCATGAATACTCTCAAACCCAATCCACGTCTACAAGCATAGCATATCAAATATAAGCAACGTAGAAGTAACTCCCAAGGTTTGAAAATAAACAGGTGCATAGGTACAACCTCAGCTACTTCCCAAAACCCACAATTTAATTAGATCCTAATCATGCAAGTGTTTGAGGATTGAATCTAATGCAATAAAACTAGGTAGTAAAGAGGTATGATCAACGTGTTACTTGCCTGGCTGATGATCCGCAAAACCTAGAGACTCGTAGTAGCACGTTTCGCACTTCGGGTACTCTATCGCAAACGGACAAGCATACAATAAGCACTCAACTATAAGCACGGGTAAAACTCAAATAAGAAGATCTAACAAGAAAGTTCAACTTAAGAACTCTGGTTTGCAAAAAGAATCAAATCAAACGAAGCAACGAAACTCAAACTGCGAAAGAAACAAGATCCGTTTACTAATCTGGACTAAAGTCAACTTTTACAGTAGCAAAATCTTGATTAAGTTGGTTAAACAGAAAGAGGGCTTCGAGACGAAGATCTAGGCGCTTGAATTGCCTGATTCCGACTAACGAGCGAAAAGATAAACTAAAACGAAAATCGGATCAGAAATCACGATCGAAAATAATCGCGAAAAACCCAAGAAAAGAAAAACTGACGAACAGGGTAACGAAAGAGCGTTCGTTGTCTGTGACTAATGGGTGAACGGCGTTCGTTTAAATGAACGAATGGATGAACATCCGCAAAATAAATAAACCGACGGAAAAACCGATCTAACGAAATAAATCGGAAAAATAAAAAAAACTGGGATTTTAACCGAAGAAACCGACCGGTCAACGGCGACGAGATTCGGCGGGAGGCGGCGGCGGCTGGCGGCGCGCTAGGGTTTGGGTGCGGGGTGGGCTAGCGGCGGTGGTGGGCTGCGGGGGCAGGGGGAGGCCGGCTTATAAGGAAGGTCATGGGGAGGAGTCCGGGCCGGATACGACCCGTAGGTCGGTTCCCTTTTTAACAAAAAATAATTCCGCTCAGAAAAATGAATAAAAGAAATACTAAACGGACTCCAAAAATCCTGAAATAAATTTTCCCCATCCTCTAAAAATCTACCGGACAAGGTGAACATTTATTCGGGCCTCTAATGCAATTTTGAAAAAGGCATATATTTCCTAATTCAAATAAAATAGCGATAAAAACTCCGAATAAAATCTTATTTGATTTTAATATTAAATCTCCAATATTTCTTTATTTTGGGGAAGTAATTTTATCCCCTCTCTTTCTATTTTCATAAAATAAATATTCGAAGATAAAATAATTAAAATCAAATGATCGTCTTTTCAAAATTTGAGAAAACTCAAATATGAAAATAACGAAATCCCCAACTCTCTCTATGGGTCCTTGAGTTGCGTAGAAATTTCTAAGATCAAACCAAAATGCAATGAAATATGATATGCAATGATGATCTAATGCATAAGATTCCAAATTGGAAATTTGGGATGTTACAAACCTACCCCCCTTAAGATGAATCTCGCCCTCGAGATTCGGGTTGGCTAGAAAATAGGTGAGGGTGATCCTTCCGTAGGTCTTCCTCTCGTTCCCAGGTTGCTTCGTCCTCAGTATGGTGGCTCCACTGAACCTTACAGAACTTGATAACCTTGCTGCGTGTGACTCGGCTGGCAAAATAAAGAATCTTAACTGGTTTCTCCTCGTAGGTCAAGTCGCTATCCAACTGAATCGCTTCCAGTGGCACTGTATCTCTCAGAGGAATATCAACCGTCTCTGCGTGGCACTTCTTCAACTGAGAAACATGGAACACATCGTGAACTCCTAACAATCCTTCGGGCAATTCCAACTTATAAGCAGCTTCTCCCATACGTTCCAAAACACGGTATGGTCCCACAAAACGTGGTGCTAACTTTCCCTTAACTCCAAAGCGCTTCACTCCTCGGAGTGGTGATACACGAAGATACACTCTGTCTCCAACTTCGTAAACTGTCTCCTTGCGTTTAGAATCCGCATAACTCTTCTGCCTGGACTGGGCTACCTTGAGACTATCGCGAATCAGCTTATCCTTCTCTTTAGACTCATTAATCAAATCTGGTCCAAATAACTGACGGTCTCCAACTTCATCCCACAACAATGGTGTCCTGCACATCTTTCCGTACAATGCTTCGAAAGGGGCCATCTTCAAGCTGGCTTGATAGCTGTTGTTGTAAGAGAACTCTGCGCAAGGCAAATTGTTGTCCCAACTAGATCCATAGTCTAGCGCACAAGCTCTCAACATGTCCTCCAAAATTTGATTGACTCTCTCAGTCTATCCATCTGTCTGTGGGTGAAAGGCTGTACTGAACTCTAGCCTGGTTCCTAGAGTTTCATGCAACTAATTCCAAAACTTTGAGGTAAACTGGGTTCCTCTATCTGATATAATGGTCCTTGGAACTCCATGCAGACATACGATCCTGATCATGTATATCTTTGCCAACTTAGCACTGGTGTACGTGGTCTTGACTAGGATGAAATGAGCTACCTTCGTCAAACGATCGACTACAACCCATATCGAGTCATAGCCTGAACGAGTCCTGGGTAATCCCGTGATAAAGTCCATGCCTAGTTTATCCCACTTCCATTCGAGTATTGGCAACGGCTGTAGCAATCCAGCTGGCTTCTAATGTTCTACCTTCACTCTCTGACATACATCACAAACTGCTACATACTCCACAATATCCTTCTTCATTCTGGTCCACCAGAATCTATCCTTCAAATCTAGATACATCTTGGTATTTCCTAGGTGAATCGAATACGGCGAATCATGGGCCTCTTGCAGAATCAACTTCCTGATCTCCGGATCATTAGGCACATAAACGTGATCCTCAAACCATAGGGTATCGTGCTCATCCTCACGAAATCCCTTAGCTTTTCCTTTACTCATCCTCTCTTTTATCTCAGCAATCTCCTTGTCCGTCTTCTGAGTTTCTCTGATCTTATCCATCAAAGTAGACTGAATTTCCAATGTTGTTACATAACCTCTCGGAACTATTTCCAAACATAGCTCACGAAGATCATGTTCTAACTCCTTGGGTAACTCTCCGGTCATGAGTGTATTGACATGGCTCTTGCGGCTCAACGCATCGGCTACTACGTTAGCCTTTCCAGGATGATAATGCAACTTCATATCATAATCCTTAATGAGCTCCAACCATATCCTCTGTCTGAGATTCAACTCCTTCTACGTGAAGATATACTTCAAACTCTTGTGATCCGTGTACACCTCACAATGGTTTCCGATGAGAAAATGTCTCCATGTCTTCAACGCATGCACTACGGCTGCTAACTCCAAATAATGGGTAGCATAATTCAAATCATGGGGTTTGAGCTGTCGTGAGGCATATGAAACAACTCTTCCTTCCTGCATAAGCACTGCTCCAAGTCCTCAACGAGAAGCGTCGCAATACACCTGGTAATCCTTGCATTGATCTGGAAGAATCAACACTAGAGCCGTAACCAAGCGTTTCTTCAACTCCTGGAAACTGGCCTCACATTCCATAGTCCATTTGAACTTGGTCTCCTTCTTCAACAACTCCGTCATGGGCTTTGCAATCTTCAAGAAATTCTCTATGAACCTCCGGTAGTATCCCGCGAGTCCAAGAAAACTTCGAATCTCTCCAACTGACGTGGGTGCTTCCCAATTTGTCATAGTGACAACCTTGGTAGGGTCTACGGCTATTCCTTCTCCGGATATAACATGTCCGAGGAATCCAACTTCCTTCAACCAAAACTCACACTTGCTGAACTTGGCATATAGCTAGTCTTCTCTGAGCTTTCCAAGTACCAAACGCAAATGCTCCTTATGCTCCTCTTCATTCTTTGAGTAGACCAGAATATCATCAATGAACACCACGACGAACTTATCCAAAAACTCCATAAACACCTTGTTCATCATGTTCATGAAATAGGCAGGTGCATTAGTCAGACCAAATGACATAACGGTATACTCATATAGCCCATACCTTGTGGTAAAAGTTGTCTTGGGTATATCCTGTTCTCGAATCTTCAGCTGGTGGTACCCTGATCGCAGATTGATCTTGGAAAACACCTTAGCTCCTTGCAGCTGGTCAAACAAATCATTGATCATCAGTAGTGGGTACTCGTTCTTGATCATCACCTCATTCAATCCACGATAGTCAACAACCATCCTCAGCGATCCATCCTTCTTCTCCACTAGAAGCACTGGTGATCCCCAAGGTGACGAGCTTGGGCGAATACATCCTTTATCCAGCAACTCCTTAATCTGCTTCTTAATTTCCTCTAAATACTTTGCGGGCATCCTGGACGGTCTCTTAGATATTGGCCCTGTGCTCGGCAAAAGTTCGGTCAAAAACTCAATGTCCCTATCCGATGGCATGCCTGGCAACTCTTCTAGAAATACATCCGAGAAATCCTTCACCACTGGTACTTCCTCCTGTACAACTCCTGATAAGGAATTCACTTGAGTCCTATTCGGCACATGCCGGGATACATACTTGATCCTTCTTCCTTCTGGGGTGGTAAGCAAAATCGACTTACTAGCGCAGTCAATGTTCCCTTCATACTTCGATAACCAATCCATGCCTAATATCACATCCAGTCCTTGTGACTCCAATACTATTAGGTCTAAGGGAAACAAGTAGTTACCGATCCTTAATGGTAACCGATCACACCAAAGGCTAGCCATATACTCTGCTCCTGGCGAGGTTACTAACATGGGTGTCCTAAGGGTTTGGGTTGGCAGTTTAAACTTATCCACAAATCCCCTTGATATGTATGAATGCAATGCACCAGTATCAAAAAGAACGATTGCAGTAAATGACTTAATCATAAACTTACCTATTACTGCCTCGGGTTGCGCTCCAATCTCCTCCACGCTAACGTGGTTCACTTGTCCCTTGTTGAAAGGGTTGGGCTTCTTCCCAGAGCTTCCATTGCCATTTCCATTGTTTTCTTCAGAACATTCTGTGGCATAATGGTCGTTCTTCCCACACTTGAAACAAGTTATGTGACTTAGATCCTTCTTGGCGGGCGTTGCAAGGTTGGTACGGTTTTGGCTGTTGGTTCCTCCATTACCATTTCCATTTCTAAGGCCACTATGGTTGTGCGAAATCCCTCCATTGTGGTTGCGACCTCCATGGTTATGTTGAAGGGGTCCTCCTAAGTTTGGGGTAAGACGGGGTCTCTACTGAGCTCCAGAATTATACTTCCCGTGTCCATACTTCCTCTTACGGTTGTCAATCTGTTGTTGCTTCCCTTCAATCATGAGAGCTCTATCTACCAATTATTGGTAGTTATTAAAGGTTGCTACCATCAAATGCATGCTCAGCTCATCATCCAGTCCTTCTAGAAACTTCTCCCGTTTAGCTGCATTCATAGCAACGTCATCTGGGGCATAACATGCTAGCTTGCTAAAGTCATCCACATACTGGCCAACGGTGTGTCCTCCTTGGCGTAAGTTGCGAAACTCGCGCTTCTTCATGGCCATAGCTCCTGCTGATACATGGGCTATGCGAAAGGCCTGCTGAAACTGGTCCCACGTAACAGTGTCGATGGGATAGGTGACAGTGTAATTCTCCCACCATGCTGCTGCGGGTCCATCAAGCTGATGTGAGAAAAAACGCACTCTTTCAGCAT
The DNA here is from genome assembly GCF_056163025.1 of Triticum urartu. NCBI lineage: Eukaryota > Viridiplantae > Streptophyta > Magnoliopsida > Poales > Poaceae > Triticum > Triticum urartu. The sequence goes on along the minus strand of NC_141874.1, from coordinate 348,946,059 downwards.
CTGTGCATCTTGCAGTGGTCAACTCCCTTCCAATCTTGCGGAGCCAATCATCTGCAACTATCGGCTCGGTGCTACTAGAGAACACCGACGGATTCAGCCTTAGAAAACGGGCTAAGTGATCAATAGGTGGCGGTGGTGGGTTGTTGTTCACTACAACAGGAACCCCCCTTTAGCAACGCATTGATGCGTTGTCATATCTCCATATATGCGTTGCTACAGTCTACTCCAACGGATTAGGATGTGTTGCCGTTGGTGGCGTTGCAAGGGTCTACAACAACATATATACATCCATTAGTAAACAACATGCAGAAGCGTTGCAAGTTAGCAACGTATAGATCTGAAGCCTAGCAACAATTCACATGCGTTGGTGCCAGCCCCGCACAAAATGAGTTTCAGAAGGACATACCATATCATTGCAGCGACTAGAAGTTTTGCCATATATGAACAATTTAATGATAATTTATATATTGTGAATTTGTGATCCAAAATTATTAGGCCAATGCCGATAGATAGGAGCCACAATAAGTAGGAATCATCATATTATATGAAGAAGAATGTATTGCATTACAAAGAACACGATCCAAATACAAGATGTGAAACCTTAGTACTAGCCCAATTCTTGACCATTCAATCGGCTATAGTGTTTGAAACATTACAACCGAAAATGACATTCTATTTATCTAGTAATATCCCCATTCTCTACCTTGCAATCAACATCCATGCATCTTCAATATCTTGCAATCTAGAACAACAAGAAAATGAGATTAGTAACTTATGATAGAGAAAATCAACAAAGCAAAAACTTCTAGAGGAGCTACATAGAAAGGTTGACAGCCATGGCATTAGTAGCTCTGTATGTAGAAAAGGAGAGTACTAGCCTACATCCGACAATCACTTTTGATCCTTGTATTCTTATGGACAAACATGCTATATGTCAATTGAGTAACATAAACCTAAAAGAACATACTCATCTGTCCCGTATTAGTCGTCGCTGAAACAGTTGTATCTAGATATATTTTAGTGTTAAATACAACCCTGTGAGCAAAAACTAATATGGTGTGGAGGGAGTACTAAGTAAGACACGAGGTACCACCCTTGAAAAAATCATGTAATGACATATACACATCCTTCGTTTGCTAAGAAAGATCCACAGTTCTCCGATCAAAGTAATAGAGGGACCTGCGGCTGTTCATGGTCTAGAAATTCTGGGATCAATCGTCCCTGATCTGGAAACTGAAGCAAGGCCCTGGTTAGTACAATATGATGAGTCAGAGAGAGTAAAAAATAATTCGGTGAAGGAATCGTCTGAAAACAAGCAACAAAAAATGATCAATAGAGCACATATGCTTGCGCACCTAGTCTTGCAACCATAGCCCTCCTGTCAGGCCTACTCCTGCAAAGTCTACTTCTACATGCTACTCCCTCCCCACTTCATCCCTTCCGTCATTGTTTGTCTCGATAAACAATCCTAACAAATCACGCTGAGTCGGCAAAACGTCTGGAGCTATACAGTGCCTCGCACGAATCCTTATATAGCTGGACGACCAAGATTATAGGGTGCCGGGACACCCGGGTGCTATCGCACCTTTCTGTAACAATGATATAGGAATTCATAAACCAACTAAATGATAATATATATGTAACCAATAATCTTGACTACACAAAATTGAATAATTCCATTTTCCAGAGGCTTCAGATTCATTTTACGGCCTCTTTTATAGAAGTGTTGATTTATATCCCCTAATTGCAATATGCACAAGTCCTGAATATATGCGTGTTAAGACAAAGAACAAACAAACATATGTTGGCTGAAGAAAAGTAACCTTCGGAACGTGTGACAGAAGATGAAATTAAGGATTATACAATAAAGAAAATATTAGGACAGATATATGCATGTGGGGCTTATTTATGTAGTATTACACACACGTGTGACAGAAATCAGTAAGTATTGATAACACTAATAAGGAGATTCTTTTGTCTCCTGAAAATAATCTTGATATTATGGATAATAGTGCTTGCTTATTAACTGATACTTGCAGAAATGTTCTTTGATGACATGGTCATGGGCTATTAACTAGGATATCTGAAGATACTATCAAAACTTATTTAACTAATCTACCATGGTCAACCTCACAAAAATATTGATTAATTATGCATTCACATAGAAGCAAGAAATTTTAAGACTAATGAATCACAAGCCCGAATCAACAGGTACAGAAAAATGATGAATTGCTCAACCACAGAAGAAAGAAGTCCGTCCTGAATATCTAAAACTGGGGTGAAAATATGCTTCTAGATGTTAAACTGATGATTTATTGCAAATTATTGTAATTGTACGCTATTAGAGAAGATCTCTAGTGCAACATAAGGGATCTTACAAGTGTTACTTTTGAGCCTGTGACCAATGACGCATTGTTGTCTCTGCGGCCTGCAGATAAATCCATTAGAAATTTAACTTCCTATATGAATCTTTAGGAAATAGGGTAAATTTGTCAACAAATGCTGAATGAAAGAATCCAGCAGAAAATGTAAGAATCCATCAGTAAGTCAAAATGATGTATGCTGCTTCAAAATCATTTTTTTATCTGGGATGGTTCCATTATCTTGTCATTGTGCAAACATTATTCGAAGGACGAGGGGCTTACTGAACCGTGGAGGTAGTCAAGGACTCTGAGGTGGAACAACACGGTCGAGCCCAAGGGGCAGAAAAACGAGAGGAGGCGTGGAGCCTCGCTAGCAAACCGTGGAGACTAGGGATCCTGTGGGGGCGCGTCAGGGGCATGAAGGTCATCGCCGTGGCAATGGATCAAAGTAGAGCAGTGAGGGGTTCTCGAGCCCATCAGCGGGTGAGCAGGGGAGCGGAGGACGTCGCGGCAGCCGGGGATCGGGTCATAGCACTGAGGCGGAGCTGGGACGGTAACCGGCGGCGCGGAGGAACTCGCCGTGGCAAAGGAACAGAGGAAAGCAGGGGAGTGGCCTGGTAAGCGGCGGCGCAGAAGAGCACTGGATCTAGACGGAGTTGGAGGTTGTGGCTGCAGCTTTGCGGGCACGAAGCTCGTGAGAAAGGAGTTACCAAAGAGAGAGATGCGGTGGATATAAAAGATTTGACTCTTTTTTGTTGCGTGATACATGGACGGGGAGGTATAGATAAAGTGGATATTAGTACAGGGAGGTTACCTTCCGTGGGAGGTGGACCATCAACAACACATGTTATGTTTCGTTTCTACATATGCGTTGTTATAGGTGGGTTTTGTTGTAGTGGTTATTGTTGTTGTTTCCCTGATTCTGATTCTGGACTAGTATCTGCATCAAAGCATTTTGCTGCTGGATCAACTGGGTGAGCTCCGGTGGGAAAGCAAATCCATTGTCGCGTCTCGGAGGCATCTGATGGGTTTAGAAAAGATGAGAAAACATAGTAGAATGGGGTCTAGGGGGGAAAACACTACCCATATGCACACGAGACAAACACAATCATATCACTTTAATCAATTCAAACAAGGGCATACAATTGGTCTAACTATCGTTACAAAAGTGCTCAGACTATACTATATACATGGGGGAATACTACTACTGTTATGGTGGTCGAATAGAAAAATTGATCGGTAGAATACTCCATAATATCTGCTCCAGCTTCATCAACAAAGTCATAATCGCTATCGTCGGGGTCCAAGTCGGTGTCGTCGTTGATGATGTAGTTATCCGGGCAAGTGGAATCGCCATCTTCTCCTCCTGGCGCAGGGTCTCCCATGAATACTCCCAGTTTTCTTGTCAGGTCGTCATTCTTCTCCACTAGTACGACGATTTCCTCCTCATAATCTTCGCGAGTAGCCTTGAGTTCTCCCTCCAGCTCCGTGATCCTTGTCATTGCCTTCTTCAGATCTATCATGCCTCGCACATCTAGTTCTCCTGGCGACGAATGTGCTGGTTTAACTCCTGGATGAAAGCTGCAATAGATCTATCCTTCCTGGTGCTGATCATCTCCCATTGATCATCTCGGCACCCACAAATCTGGTAAATAGTATCCTTGAGATCCTTGTGGTAAACTTCTCCAATGCGTCCCATGGTAATGTGGGCTGCCATGCTCTTGCCTAGACTCCAGGTGGGTGCGTCAAAGGAAAACTCTATGGGCTTAGTGACTGGCATAAACGTCCTTCCTGAAACTTGAACTTGGATCATCCAGCGCTCCTCTTCTGGTAAAGTGGTGTTGTAGGTCCCGGTGAAGCTTGGTATTTCGATGTTCAGGTACCTAGTGACTTTCTTCAAGTGTCGTCCAGACGGGGAGTCTTCATCCGGTTGTGCAAACTTGTTCCTTGCATCCGTCATCCTAAAGAGTAGAAAATGGAGAGGTGTCAGAAATGAGAAGAGAGTAGTGATCTAGGGTTTTAGCTTAGTGGTCGTGTCCTACAGTCAGCGTGTGCTCTGATACCATCTTGTAGCGACCAGACCTCAAACAGTCCGATCTCTGTGCATCAGTGTCATCCCTGGATCGGTAATGCTGACACGCACAGTACTTGAGGATTTATAATAGAGTAGCAATCACACACTTATTACATCGAATGTCTCAAAAGAGAACATAAAACAATAAATATGGTTTAAGGCCATCTAAAACGATAACAGGGGAAGGCTTGGAAGATAACGTGAGTCCATCAACTCCAACGGCATCACTGAGTGAAAGACAACGACCTATGGCTCCTTACTCGTCGTCTGAAAAGTCTGCAACATGATACGTTGCAGCCCGAAACGGGTCAGAACATGGAATATGCTGGCAAAGTAACATAAGAGAATAATGAACAGAGTAATTGCTATCACTCCATGCATATTTGGCTAGTGGAGGCTGTATGGTAATATGTTTTTGCGAAAAGCCAATTTTACACTACAACAAAGGAATAAATTTATTTAACTATCATGGTAGTTGTTAAACATTGAGAAGGTTCCTCCAACTCAATCCCAATTAAACATCATCATCAGACCCAATCAATTTAAATTAAGAGTGATGAGATCAATCATGATAATCCAAGAACCAGATACTCAAGATGTCCATAACCGGGGACACGACTAACCATGATTAGTTTATACACTCTGCAGAGGTCTGCGCACTGTTCCCCACAAGACTCGAATACATCCATGGTCGGAGATTCGAGACACAGTCTTTCTGAAGCATTAACTCTCTACTCTGGGTAGACTATACCACCCACAATCCACTACATCTGCCAGTCTACCTCTTTAAGAGCTTCACACAACTTACTCAACTATGCTAGAGCCCATAATAGCTTGTGGCTGCACATAGAAGTTTCTTGCATGAATAATCTTATGATCCCTTTTTGCCTGGGTGGCGGGCCGTAGGATGATCACACGGGTCCTCCGGGATATCCTAGAACAACACTGGGCACTCCAGGTGTCCACAAGCAATCCACCCAGATGTGTATTTAAGTTGCCACCTTAAGTTGAACCATTAATTAACAAACTCACATCTGTCATGAATACTCTCAAACCCAATCCACGTCTACAAGAATAGCATAGCAAATATAAGCAACGTAGAAGTAACTCCCAAGGTTTGAAAATAAACAGGTGCATAGGTACTACCTCAGCTACTTCCCAAAACCCATAATTTAATCAGATCCTAATCATACAAGTGTTTGAGGATTGAATCTAATGCAATAAAATTGAGTAGTAAAGAGGTATGATCAAAGTGTTACTTGCCTTGCTGATGATCCGCAAAACCTAGAGACTCGTAGTAGCACGTTTCGCACTCCGGGTACTCTATCGCAAACAGACAAGCATACAATAAGCACTCAACTAGAAGCACGGGTAAAACTCAAATAATAAGATCTAACCAGAAAGTTCAACTTGAGAACTCCGCTTTGCAAAAAGAATCAAATCAAACGAAGCAACGAAACTCAAACTGCGAAAGAAACAAGATCCTTTTACTAATCTGGACTAAAGTCAAATTTTACAGTAGCAAAATCTTGCTTAAGTTGGTTAAACAGAAAGAGGGCTTTGAGACGAAGATCTAGGCGCTTGAATCACCCGATTCCGACTAATGAGCGAAAAGATAAACTAAAACGAAAATTGGATCAGAAATCGTGATCGAAAATAATCGCGAAAAATCGGAGAAAAGAAAAACTGACGAACAGGCTAACAAACGAATGTTCGCTGTGTGTGACTAACGGGTGAACAACATTCATTTAAACGAACGAGGACGAATGCCCGCAAAATAAATAAACCGATGGAAAAACCGATCTAACGAAATAAACTGGAAAAATAAAAAACCGGGATTTTAACCGAAGAAACCGACCGGTCAACGGCGGCAGCGGCGGCGGCGGTGGCTGGCGGCGCACTAGGGTTTGGGCGCGGGGTGGGCTGGCGGTGGCGGTGGGCTGCGGGGGCAGGGGGCGGCTTATAAGGAGGGGCCTGGGGAGGATTCCGGGTCAGATACGGCCCGTAGGTCGGTTCCCCCTTTTTTTTAAATAATTCCGCTAAACAAATAAAAGAAATACTAAACAGACTCCAAAAATCCTGAAATAAAATTTTTCCCGTCCTCTAAAAACCTACCAGACAAGGTGAACATTTATTTGGGCCTGTAATGCAATTTTGAAAAACGCATATTTTTCCTAATTCAAATAAAATAGCGATAAAAACTCCGAATAAAATCTTATTTGATTTTAATACTAAATCTCCAATATTTCTTTATTTTGGGGAAGTCATTTTATCCCCTCTCTTTTTATTTTCATAAAAGAAATATTCGAAGAGAAAATAATTAAAATCAAACGATCGTCTTTTCAAAATTTGAGAAAACTCAAATATGAAAATAACGAAATCCCCAACTCTCCCCGTGGGTCCTTGAATTGCGTAGAAATTTCTAGGATCAAACCAAAATGCAATTAAATATGATATGCAATGATGATCTAATGCGTAGCATTCCAAATTGGAAATTTGGGATGTTACATTCTTGTAGCAAGAGAACCCATCGAATAAGTCTAGGTTTAGCATCTTTCTTTTCCATAAGATATTTTTAGCAGCATGTTCGGTGTGAACAATTACTTTTGAATCAACAATGTAAGATCTAAATTTATCACAATCAAACACCATTGCTAGGAATTCTTTTTCAGTAGTAGCATAATTTCATTGAGCATCGTATGGAGTTTTACTAGCATAATGAATAACATTCAGTTTCTTATCAAGTCTTTGTCCTAGAATAGCACCAACATCATAATCACTAGCATCACGCATAATTTCAAAAGGCAAGTTCCAGTCAGGTGGTTGAACAATAGGTGTAGAAATTAAGGCTTTCTTGAGTGTTTCAAAGGCTTCTAAACAATCATCATCAAAAACAAAAGGAACATCCTTCTACGAATGATTCGTGAGGGGCCTAGAAATTTTAGAAAAGTCTTTGATAAATCTCCTATAGAAACCAACATGACTGAAGAAACTATGAATACCTTTGATATCTTTAGGACACGACATTTTCATAATTGCATCAACCTTAGCTTTGTCCACTACAATACCTCTTTCAAAAAATTTATGGCCTAAAACAATACCTTCATTAACCATAAAGTGGCACTTCTCCCAATTCAAGAGTAGATTTGTTTGCTCACATCTTTGCAAAACTTGATCAAGATTGCTTAAAAAATCATCAAAAGACTTCCCATAAATAGAGAAATCGTCCATGAAAACCTCAACAATCTTTTTGCAAAAGTCTGAGAATATAGCAGTCATACATCTTTGAAAGGTAGTAGGTGCATTGCATAAACCAAAAGGCATACGTCTATAAGCATAAGTTGCAAAGGGACAAGTGAAAGTGGTCTTTTCTTGAAGCAAAAATGTGTGTGCTTAGACAATCTTTCTAGCATTTGATCAATAAAAGGCAGAGGGTAATGATCTTTTCTGGTTGCTTTGTTTAATTTTCTAAAATCAATTACCATTCTATAGCCTATAACAATTCTTTGTGGAATAAGTTCATTATTATCATTAGGAACAACAATAATGCCTCCTTTCTTAGGGACACAATGAACAGGACTTACCCATCTACTATCAGCTATAGGATAGATTATACCTATTTCCAGAAGTTTTAATATTTCCGTTCTTACCACTTCCTTCATCTTCGTATTTAGCCGACGTTGGTGATCAACAACAGGTTTAGCATCAGGTTCCATATTAATCTTGTGCTGTCATAGAGTGGGACTAATGCCCTTTAAATCATCAAGAGTATACCCAATAGCAGCTCGATGCTTCCTTAGAACTTTCAACAATCTTTCTACTTCATGTTTTGAAAGGTCAGCACTAATAATAACATGATATATCTTCTTTTCATCAAGATAAGCATATTTCAAAGTGTCTGGCAATTGTTTTAATTCAAACACAGGATCACCTTTAGGCGGAGGAGGACCTCCTAAAGTTTCAATAAGCAAATTGTGTTTAAGTAGATGACGTTGTTCAAAGAAAATCTCATCTATTTCATTTCTTTCATGCATATGTAAATCATTTTCATGGTCTAGCAAATATTGTTCTAGTGGATCAGTAGGAGGTACATCAATAGAAGCAAGACCAATTATTTCATCCTTACTAGGCAATTCTTTTTTATGAGGTTTTCTACTAAACTTGGAAAAGTTAAACTCATGAGACTCATCACCAAAGCTGACACCGACAATTTGTTTCTTACAATCTATTTGAGCATTAACAATGTTCAAGAAAGGTCTACCAAAAATAATGGGACAAAAGTCATCTTGTGGCGAATGAAGAACAAGAAAATCAGTAGGGTATTTTATTTTCCCACACAAGACTTCAACATCTCTAACAATCACAAGTGGTGTGATGGTGTCTCTATTAGCAAGTTTAATACTGGCATCTATTTCCTCTATTTCAACGGGTGCTATGTCATTCACAATTTCTTGATATAAGGTAAAGGGAATAGCACTCACGCTAGCACCTATGTCACATAAACCATGGTAACAGTGATCTCCTATTTTAACTGAGACAACAGGCATGCCAACAATGGGTCTATGTTTATCCTCTTTATCAGGTTTGGCAATTCTGGTAGCTTCATTACAAAACTAAATAGCATGCTCATCTATATTTTCTTCCAGGATATCTTTAACCATAGCAACACTAGGTTCTACTTTGATTTGTTCATCAGGTTTAGGTGTTCTAATATAACTTTTGTTAACCATAGTTGAAATTTTAGCATGTCCCTTTATCCTAACACGAAAAGGTGGTTTCTCAATGTAAGTAGTAGGAATAACTGGATCAACATTATAAATAATAGTTTCCTTTTTAGCTAGTACCGGTTCTTTAATTTCTTATTTAATAGGTGGGTGATATTTAAACCACTTCTCCTTAGGGAGATCAACATGAGTAGCAAATGATTCACAAAAGATGCTACTATCTCAGAGTCAAGTCCAAATTTAGTGCTAAACTTTTGAAAAGCATCGGTATTCATAAAAGATTTAACACAATCATACTCAAGCTTAATACCTAACTCTTTACCTTCATCGAATTCCAAAATCTTCAGAGTTGCGTTTAATTCTTTCCAAAACATCCCACCGGAATTCAATAGTCTTCTTCATAAAAGAACCAACACAAGAAGTATCAAGCATGGATCGATCATTATGAGAAAGCTGAGCATAATTTTTTGGATAATATTTTCTCTTGAGAGCTCATGATTGGGGCACGAATATAACATTGAATTAAGCCTCCCCTAAGCTAGAGTGATACTTTCTCCTTCACGAGGCCAAAAATTATATATGTAATTCCAATCACGATGAACTACATGCATAGGATAATTTTTTTGGTGGAACTCCAATTTCAATCGATTCCAACTCCAAGATACAATATCATCGCATGGCCTATACCATGCCAATGCTTTTCCCTTCAAAGATAAGGGGAAAAACTTCTTCTTAACTTCATCTCTGGGTAAACCTGCAAGCTTAAACAATCCACACATTTTTTCCGCATATATCAAGTGCGTATCAGGATGTTCGGTTCCATCTCCTGCATAAGGATTAGCTAGCAGTTGTTCTGTCATACCCACAGGAATTTCATATTCAGTATTTTAGTAGGTGCAGTAGGTTGAGGGGTAGCTAATTGTGGTTTCGGTTGAGGTGAAGATACCCCGAACAAACCCCTCAAAGGATTGTTTTCCATAGTGACAAGTAACAATAAATTTCAGCACACTATATAAATGTTCCCTTACCAAATTCCACTTACCAAAGGCGCTTCACTCCCCGGCAACGGCGCCAGAAAATAGCCTTGATGACCCACAAGTATAGGGGATCAATTGTTGCTCTTTTCGATAAGTAAGAGTGTCGAACCCAACAAGGAGCAGAAGGAAATGACAAGTGGTTTTCAGCAAGGTAATGTTTGCAAGTGCTGAAATTGTAAGTAACAGAGTAGTTTGATAGCAAGATAATTGGTGGGCCGAGGAGAGCACAACCCACCAGGGCGCACCTGGGCTCTTTGGCGCGCCCAGGTGGGTTGTGCCCACCTGGTGGGACCCCTCTAGTACTTATTGGCTCCAATATTCCTCATATATTCCATAAAAATTCTCCGTAAAGTTTTAGCTTGTCTGGAGTTATGCGGAATAGGTAGCGTGACGTAGCTTTTCTAGGTCCAGATTTCCAGCTCCCGGAATTATCCCTCTTTGTGTGTACCTTGTAAATTATGAGAGAAAAGGCATTAGAAATACTCCAAAAAGCATTATTATGCATAAAAACATCATAAATAATAGTGGGAAAATATGATGCAAAATGGACGTATCAGTGATAAATAGATAATAATCCCAAGTGCCTCAACAAATATAGCTATGCTCCTCGGCAACGACGCCAAAAAAGGTCTTGATAACCCACTAGTATAGGGGATCGCAATAGTTTTCGAGGGTAGAGTATTCAACCCAAATTTATTGATTCGACACAAGGGGAGCCAAAGAATATTTGCAAGTATTAGCAGCTGAGTTGTCAATTCAACCACACCTGGAGATTAATTATTTGCAACAATATGATCAGTGGCAAAGTAATATGACAGTATTGATAGTAATAGTAGTAGCAATTGTAACAGTAACGGTGATAACAATGATTTTGTAGCAATTGTAACAATAACAACAGCAGTAGTAACTTAGCAAGAACAATATAAGAGAAATTCGTAGCCATTGGATCGGTGGATTCGTTGGATGATATTCATCATATAACAGTCATAACGTAGGGCGATACAAAACTAACTCCAGTTCATAAATATAATGTAGGCATGTATTCTATATAGTCATACGTGCTTATGGAAAGAACTTGCATGACATATTTTGTCCTACCCTCCCGTGGCAGCGGGGTCCATATGGAAACTAAGGGATATTAAGGCCTCCTTTTAATAGAGAACCGGAACAAACCACTAACACATAGTGAATACATGAACTCCACAAACTACGGTCATCACCGGAAAGTATCCCGAATACTGTCACTCCGGGGTTTACGGATCCTGACACGTAATAGGTGAATATAACTTGCAAGTTCGGATCTAGAACATAGATATAATGGTGATAACATAAACGGTTCAGATATGAAATCATGGCACCCGGGCCCAAAGTGACAAGCATTAAGCCTGGCAAAGTCATATCAACATCAATCTCAAAACATAGTGGATACTAGGGAGCAAACCCTAACAAAACTAACTCGATTACATGATGAATCTCATCCAAATCCTCACCAACTAGCAAGCCTACAAAGGAATTACTCACTCCCGGTGGAGATCATCATGGAATTGGCGATGAAGGAGGGTTGGTGATGACGAAGATCGAAGATGCCCCTCTCCGGAGCCCAAAACAGACTCCAGATCTGGCCTCCTGATGAAGAACATGAGGTGGCAGCGGCTCCGTATCGTGAAACGAGATAGTTCTTCCTCCCAAATTTTTTTGGGGAAAAATAGGTATCTATGGAGTTGGAATCAGGGTCTACGGAGCCACCAGGTGGGCACAACCCACCTGGGAGCGCCTGGGGGCCCCTGGTGGGTTGAGCTCACCCAGGGGCCCCCTCCGGTGGTTTTTGGCTCAAATATTTTTCATTTATTATGAAATAATTCTCCAAAAAGTTCAATTCCAATCCGAGAACTTTTATTTCTGGACAAAAACAACACCACGGTAGTTCTGCTGAAAACAACGTCAGTCCGGGTTAGGTTCATTCAAATCATGCAAATTAGAGTCCAAAACAAGAGAAAAAACTTTAGGAAAAGTAGACACGACGGAGACGTATCAGCCCTCTGCACCATCACTCCGCCATCCTCGTCTATGTCATGTCCATTCTCAGTGTTGCTCCTAATTGCACTGACGTCGTTGTTACAGTCACATGCTCGTCGCATATTTGCTTCTTGGGCGGGCGGTCGACACACAACGAAGTGAAAGCACAAGTGCTCCCTGGGTGATTTTGGCAATTAATGTCAACATATCTCTTGTTGGACTAATACTTCTATCTAGTATATTTCAGATAAGTTCAACAGTGGAGTGGCTTGGATAAGAGGATGTGGAACCCCTTCAAAATGCTAAGGACAGAAGGTTGGCAAAAGCTCAAAAGCTCGTGACTCTACATTTTCATTTTAGTGATCCAAGATCATATTGAGTCCATAGGAAAAGCCAATACTATTAAAAGGGGATGAGGTGTTGCTTAATGACTTGCTTGCTCAAAGTGCTTAGTGATATGCTCCAAAGCCCTCAATCACTTTCTCATTTCAATATGTCCCAAACCAAAAGTAAAACTCGGCCCCACCGATTTGATCTATCCAGCGCCACTGAGTTCATTTGACATAGCCATTGCCAGAAACCCTAATTAGTTCGGTCTCACCGATGGGATCTCGGTCTCACCGAGATGGGCTTGCAAACTCTCTGTTACATGTTCATAGAGGCAAAGGTGTCCCGTCTTTCGATGAGATGGTGGCTATCGTTTTAGAGGAAGTCGACTTTGACAATCTGACTACGAACGTGCGAGGACGTCGCGCCTTAGCAATCGCTAAACCAACTCCGAGGGGTTATTGACCACGCCGGAGCACGATCAACCTGACCACGAGGGCCTGTTTCCTGCGAGCAAACGAAGAACAAGCAAGAAACTAAGATTGCAATCTGGATATTGAGAATATAAGATGAAAGCTTTATTGATCAAGGTGGGGTTCTGTGACGTCTTGGTCTGGTCGTTGGACACAAACGAAGTACGCGGAGTTGCAGCTATGGCGAACTTTTAATCTAAACAAAACCCAAAGTCTAAACGATGCCCTAAGGGCTGTATATATGGAGGAGAGAGGGGGAATTTCATGGCCCTTGGTGGAGGGGTCCGAAACCAACCCTAACTCTTGTTTCCCCACACATACGGACTCTAAAAACAGCCTATACTTAAGTATTTCGAAAATACATGGGCCTGGCCCAATAATAAGGTGACGCAGCACCTAGAATAGCCTCTGGACGAAATTTATGAAGTGGCATCTTGTATATTTCGTCCCATGCTTCATGCACTCATTATGGTGGCTTCAGAGTCCTGGAATCATGACTTGTAACTCCGTTCTTGTTCCCCTTGCGCATGCCATCATCTCCATGCTTGAACTTGCTCCAAGGTTCATCTTTCTTGTCCAAGCTAGGCCCTTCATTTGTAAGCAAAACAAATGTATCCAACTTAGGCAACATCATATTCACATGAACATTAGAATCATTACCAAGAAACGAAAGTACCTGATAATTCAATTGGCGTGCGCGAGCTCTAGTAATTGGTCCAGTATGTACAGCAACAGGGGCTGTGGGTGTAACAATGGTATTGATGTCCTCATCACATGTTGCAATAATTTCGGTCTCACCGAGATATGCAATCAGTCCCACCGAGTTTGCTTGACCAACTCCCTGTTTTGCTTATTACCAAAATCAGTCTCACCGAGTTTGTGTAATCGGTCAAACGGAGTTAAGGTTTTACCCTAACCCTAGCACATCGGTCCCACCGAGTTGATCATATCAGTCCCACCGAAAATCCAAACGTTCACATTTTGAACTAAATCGGTCTGACCGAGTTTCTTGATTCGGTCCCACCAAGTTTGGTGAATTGTGTGTAACGGGTAGATTTTGTGTGGAGGCTATATATACCCCTCCACCCATCCTCCATCCATGGAGAAAGCAATTAGAACATGCCCACACTTCTACCATACATTTTCTGAGAGAGAACCACCTACTCGTGTGTTGAGACCAAGATATTCCATTCCAACCACAAGAATCTTGATCTCTGGCCTTCTCCAAGTTGTTTTCCACTCAAATCATCTTTCCACCAAATCCAAATTTGTGTGAGAGAGTTGAGTGTTGGGGAGACTATCATTTGAAGCACAAGAGCAAGGAGTTCATCATCAACATACCATCTATTACCTTTTGGAGAGTGGTGTCTCCTAGATTGGTTAGGTGTCACTTAGGAGCCTCCGTCAAGATTGTGGAGTTGAACCAAGGGGTTTGTACGGGCAAGGAGATCGCCTACTTCGTGAAGATCTACCCAAGTGAGGCAAGTCCTTCATGGGCGATGGACATGGTGGGATAAACAAGGTTGCTTCTTCGTGGACCCTTCGTGGGTGGAGCCCTCCATGGACTCGCGCAACTGTTACCCTTCGTGGGTTGAAGTCTCCATCAACGTGGATCTACGATAGCACCACCTATTGGAACCACGCCAAAAATCTTCATGTCTCCAATTGTGTTTGCACACTCCAATCCCATCCCTTTACTCTCTTGCAACTTGCATGCTTTACTTTCTGCTGCTCATATACTCTTGCCATGCTTGCTTGAAATGTATTGTGAATGCTTAAACTTGTGCTAAAACTCCACCTAAACTTAAAGAAATTAAAAACTGCTACTTTTCTTTGTTGATGGTCTTATCACCCCCCTCTAGACACCTCTTCTCGATCCTACAATTGGTATCAGAGCATTGGTCTCCATTGCTTTGATTTAATCACCATTGGAGGAAGAAGGATGAGTCTACGTTGGGGAGTCTTAGACGTAGAGTGCCTATACTTGATGGAGAGTTCTTTCATGAGTGGAAAATTGAGATGCTTGAGATTTTCAATGAATATCACTTGAACAAGTACATTACTAGCCCTTGTGCACCCCTTCTTGACCCCTTGCATCCTACCCTTGATGAGTCTATTGACATGATCCGTAATCTTAGAACTGTCAATTTAATCGCTAGAGGATTACCTAGAAACTTGATTGCTAGCTTGCCTGCCCTTGATTGTGCCTACACTATATGGAGATTTCTTGAGGAACAATTTCCAAACTATTCCTTGCAAAACTTAGATGAGATTATTTACAAGTCTATTGCTTTGAGTAAGATGAATTCCAATGATCCTAAGTTTGGTGATTTTTTATTTGAGCTTAGTAACCTCATGCGTGCCAAAGGATATGTCCGAATCATTAGCAATATCATCTCCGAAGCCATTAGAATTCATAAGAATGAAAATTATGATGATCACTTATCTAATGAATCACTCTCTCTAGGAATTGATCAATAACAAGATGATGTTGAACATGGATACTATGATGAAGATGATGATAGTGACTTTGATCTTGATGAGTCTATGAGACACTTTGGTCTTATGGCTAATCTTCGCTGTACATGGCTGGAGGAAAGGAATGGGTTCTTGATAGTGGATGTACCGATCACATGACCGGAGACAAGGACATGTTTCGTGAGCTTGCTGAAAACAACGGCCCTCGAAAGCATGTTACTTTTGGTGACAACTCAAAGGGTAAGGTGGTTGGCCTTGGTAAGGTGGCCATCTCACATGATAGCTCCATACAAAATGTTATGCTCGTTGAATCTCTTGGCTATAATTTACTTTTAGTATCTAGACTTGCTGACTTTGGCTTCAATGTCCTATTTACTAAAGTAGATTGCCAAGTGTTTTGTAGAGATAATCATAATATGGTCTTTACCAGTATACGTAGAGGTTATATTTGACAAGGATAGATTGTGCAGTGCTTGTCAAGCAGGAAAACAAGTTGGAGGAAGCCACCCCGTGAAGAACATCATGACCATGAGAAGACCGCTCAAGCTACTTCATATGGCTCTCTTTGGTCCCAATGCCTATAGAAGTCTCGGTTGAAACTCATTTGGTCTAGTCATAATAGATGATTTTTCAAGATTTATGTGGGTGTTCTTTCTTGATGATAAATCGCATGTCCAAAAGATCTTCAAGAACTTCGCTAGGAAGGCCCAAAATCAATTTGAAGTGAAGATCAAGAAGGTTCGCAGCGACAACGGAACGAAGTTCAAGAACGCAAATGTGGATATCTTTCTTGACGAAGAAGGGATTTCACACGAGTTCTCGGCTACGTACATGCCTCAACAAAATGGAGTTGTTGAGAGGAAGAACATGACTCTTATTGAGATGGTGAGAACGATGGTTGATGAGTACAAGACGCCAAAACACTTTTGGGCGGAAGCGGTTGAGATAGCTTGTCATGCAACAAATCGCTTATATCTTCACAAGTTACTCGGCAAGACGGCATACGAGCTTCTCATCGGTAAGAAACCCCAAGTTGGATACTTTCGAGTATTCGGCTCCAAGTGTTACATTCTTGGTAAGCATCATCGTTCTAAATTTTCTCCTCGGTTATGGCTCAAACTCTCACACCTACCATGTCTACAACAATTTCACCTGAAAGGTTGAACAGACGGTAGATGTGAAGTTTGATGAATCTAACGGCTCGTAAGTAGAGCAACTGCCAATTGATGTAGGATACAAAGACCCTTCGGAAGCAATCAAAGACTTGTTTATTAGCAAGATTCGTCCAACGGAGGTGAAGGAGAGTACCTCGTCCGTCCAAGTGGAAGCTTCTACCTCATGACAAGGTGAACCAAGAGTTGACATGGAGGCATCCACAAGTGGGACATGCCAAGATGAAGAAAACGAGGAAGTACACCAAGATGAACCTCATCAACCTCCTTCTACACCTCAACAAGAGAATGGCAACGTCAACAATGAAGAAGGCCAAGAGGAAGAACAAGATGATGAATAAGATATTCCACCCGACCCAAACAAAAGCTCTCACGAGTTAGAGCAAGAGTCACAAGATACCATCCCGTCGAGCAAATCTTCAATGATATCCAAACCGGGAGAATCACTCCCTCTAAAACTCATTTGGAAAATTTTTGTGAACATTATTCATTCATATCTAGCATTGAACCTATGAAGGTTGAAGAAGCATTGGAAGATTCGGATTGGATAAATACCATGCATGAAGAGCTACACAACTTTGAGAGGAACCAAGTGTGGACATTGGTCGAGAAGCCCGACAACAACCACAACATCATCGGTACCAAATGGGTGTTTCGCAACAAGCAAGATGAAGATGGACAAGTCGTTCGCAACAAAGCATGTCACATTACCCAAGGCTACACTCAAGTCGAAGGTATGGACTATGGTGAGACATATGCCCCCGTTGCTAGACTTGAGTCCATCCGCATCTTACTTGCCTATGCTAATAACCACGATATTATCTTGTACCAAATGGACCTTAAAAGTGCTTTTCTAAATGGTGAAATTGAGGAGGAAGTTTATGTTAAACAACCTCCCGGCTTTGTTAATCCTAAGAAACCCAACCATGTTTACAAACTTAATAAAGCTCTTTATGGTCTTAAACAAGCTCCTAGAGCATGGTATAAATGCTTGACCAAGTTCCTTATTGAAAAAGGCTTTGAGATTGGAAAATTTTATTCTAATCTTTTTACTAAAAGGGTTAATGGTGAATTATTTGTGTGCCAAATTTATGTTGATGATATCATATTTGGTTCAACTAACCCTCATTTTAGTGAAAAATTTGGAAATCTAATGTCGGAGAAGTTTGAGATGTCTATGATGAGTGAACTCAAGTTCTTTCTTGGTTTCCAAATCAAGCACACTAAGGAGGGTACCTTTGTTTCCCAAACAAAGTATACCAAGGACCTATTCAAGAAGTTCAACATGCAAGAATGCAAAGGTATGAATACACCCATGCCTACTAGTGGACATCTTGACTTGACCAAGGATGGTGAGCCGGTTGACCAAAAGGTTTATTGCTCTATGATTGATTCATTGTTATATCTATGTGCCTCCTATCCCGATATTATGCTAAGTGTGTGCATGTGTGCACGAAATCAAGCGCCCCCCGAAGAATGTCATCTTAAGTCTGTGAAAAGGATAGTGATATACTTAATTCATACACCAAATTTTGGCATTTGGTATCCTAAGAGGTCTTCTTTTGATCTTGTTGGCTATTCCGACTCGGACTATGCCGGAGAAAAGGTTGATAGAAAGTCCACTTCGGGTACTTGTTAATTTCTTGGTAGATCTCTTGTGTCTTGGTCCTCCAAGAAACAAAACTCAGTGTCCTTATCTACCGCCGAAGCGGAATACATTGCTGCCGGTTCATGTTGTGCTCAATTACTTTGGATGACCCAAACTCTTAAAGTTTATGGGATCTATGTGAAACATGTTCCATTGCTTTGTGACAATGAAAGTGCTATTAAGATTGCTCACAATCCCGTGCAACATCCTTGAACTAAGCATATTGAAGTTCATCATCATTTCATTCGAGATCATGTTGCAAAAGGGGACATTGATCTTAAGCATGTTTGTACCGATAAGCAATTGGCGGATATATTCACCAAACTGCTTGATGAGAAGGTATTTTGCCGTTTGAGAGCTGAATTGAACATCATTGATGCTTCAAACTTGGAGTAGAAACTCCATTTGGATACATGCAAGGCATGAGCCTTTGACTAATCCTTGATATTTGTCTTATGATGATGATCATATGTCTTGGATATATTTGCACCCTTGCGTGCTATCTAACCCTTGTAGGTACTTGGATGAATCTAATTCTATGAGATTGCCACTCACTCACATCTTAGGAAATCTCTACATCACCAAGTCTCTCAAATATGGTGGTTGAAGACAAGGAAGCATGAAACCTTTTCAACATATCCTTTGACAATTTCTCTATATCAACCTTCATTTGATGTCAAATTTCATGATTGTCATTTTGGATACACAAGTGCTCTTCCTTGCAAGACTAACCCATGTAGGTAGATGAACTCAAAACTACAAGTGGTTCTCCCAACTCTTGATGAGCTACATCAACCTTGAGCATCCCACACAAGTTCAACTACATGATCAAGATCAACACCACCACCCAAGGTATGTTATTCCATCTTAGAGAAGCTTTACCCCAAGTCATGGGTCAAAGTGGCTCAACAAGATGTGAATACATCAAAATGCGTAAACGGAAAATGGTAACCCCATTTTGAGCTTAAACAATGAGTATGACCTACGATCAAGTGTTCTCACTTGAATCCTCAGTCAATATACTCTAACATAGGTGAATTTGTCGCCGACCAATTCTAGATGAAGTTCTCTAGTGTTTCTCCGAGTTCTTGCATTTGTCTCTTTCACATTTGTTCCCCTTCTTTAATAAAAAAATTTCATCTAGATTTCTTTAATTTCTCCGTTCATTTCTGCATTCCCTGCATCCAATTCATTGCAAATCTTTCAGTTAATTCCTTGCAAATCTTTGTGGGATCTTATTTGCCTAGTGAGCTTAGATGACAACTATTTTCTCTCTATATTGAACTCGACCTCACCGATTTCTCTTTTTCGGTCTAACTGAACTACTTCAGTGCCACCGAAGAAAACAACTCGGTGTTACCGATTTCAATGCCGAGGAGACACTTTGACATTTGCATCCTGCATATTTGTTCCAGCTCCACTCAATGATTCTTGTCCTCTACCCGCATCACATTCTATATGTTGGTTTATCATGTGACTCAAGGACCAAACCTATTCGACTCACACTCCAGAAGATCCCTTCTTGGAAACTGATGTCAAAGGGGGAGAGAGAGATCACATCAAAGCTTAATCACATTGAAGGGGGAGAGTGCTCAATCACATCAAAGGGAGAGAGCCCCCAGATGCCTGGTATTCAAGAGGAGAGAAGTCACATGTCTTTAAGAGGGGAAAGGCATGTTAGTATGTGTTATGACTGTGTCAATTGTTATGTTTTTCTTGTTTTGCTCTGATTTTCTTTTTCCTATCTTCTCCCATTATCCATATAAGATTCATGGGGAGAAAGACATCCAAGGGAAGGAAATCTTCGAATTCATTGCATATCTTAATTCTTTGGGGACATGTCTATATGCTACCTCTTGAGCATGCGTTGGTTTTCCCTTGAAGAGGAAAGGGTGATGTAGCAAGGTAGCGTAAGTATTTCCCTCAGTTTTGAGAACCAAGGTATCAATCCAGTAGGAGACAACACACAAGTCACCTAGTACCTGCACAAACAATCAAGAACCTTGCAACCAACGCGATAAAGGGGTTGCCAATCCCTTCACGGTCACTCGTAAAAGTGAGATCTAATAGAGATAGTAAAGTAAATATTTTTGGTATTTTTGTTGTATAGATTGGAAAGTAAAGATTGCAAAATAGTAAATGAGATATGATGTAAATAAAAGAGATGTAATATAATAGGAAAGAGACCCGAGGGCCATAGGTTTCACTAGTGGCTTCTCTCAAGATAGCATGTATTATGGTGGGTGAACAAATTACTGCCGAGCAATTGATACGCTATGACAATATATAAGGCAATGATCATGAATATAGGCATCACATCCGTGTCAAGTAGACCGAAACGATTCTGCATCTACTACTATTACTCCACACATTGACTGCTATCCAGCATGCATCTAGAGTATTAAGTTCATAAGAACGGAGTAACACATTAAGCAAGATGACATGATGTAGAGGGATAAACTCAAGCAATATGATATACACCCCATCTTTTTATCCTCGATGGCAACAATACAATATGTGCCTTGCTGC
This sequence comes from Triticum urartu, assembly GCF_056163025.1. Taxonomy (NCBI): domain Eukaryota; kingdom Viridiplantae; phylum Streptophyta; class Magnoliopsida; order Poales; family Poaceae; genus Triticum; species Triticum urartu. Next base: position 348,925,218 of record NC_141874.1, on the reverse strand, counting down.
CCCTACTATCACTGGGAAAGGACACCACAAGATTGAACCCAAAGCTAAGTACTTCTCCCATTGCAAGAAAGATCAATCTAGTAGGCCAAACTAAACTGATAATTCAAAGAGACTTGCAAAGATATCAAATCATGCATATAAGAATTCAAAGAAGAAACACATAATATTCATAGATAATCTTGTTCATAAATCCACAATTCATCGGATCTCGACAAACACACTGCAAAAGAGTATTACATCGAATAGATCTCCAAGAACATCGAGGAGAACTTTGTATTGAGAATCAAAGAGAGAGAGAAGAAGCCATCTAGCTAATAACTATGGACCCGAAGGTCTGTGGTAAACTACTCACGCTTCATCGGAGAGGCAATGGTGTTGATGTAGAAGCCCTCCGTGATCGATCCCCCCTCCAGCAGATCGTTGAAAAAGGCCCCAAGATGGGATCTCACGGGTACAAAAGGTTGCGGCAGTGGAAAAGTGGTTTCGTGGCTCTCCCCAATGTTTCTAGGGTATAAGAGTATATATAGGTGAAAGAAGTACGTCGGTGGAGCTACGAGGGGCCCACGAGTGTGGGGGCGCGCCCTCCTGCCTCGTGGCTTCCTCGTGGAGTTCCATACTTCGACTCCAAGTCTTCTGGATTGCTTTCGGTCCAAGAAATATCATCATGAATGTTTCATTCCGTCTGGACTCCCTTTGGTATTCCTTTTATGCAAAACTCTAAAATAGGAAAAAACAACAGAAACTGGCATTGGGCCTCCGGTTAATAGGTTAGTCCCAAAAATAATATATAAGAGCATATTAAAGCCCATTAAACATCCAAAACAGATAATATAATAGCATGGAACAATAAAAAATTATAGATACGTTGGAGACGTATCAAGCATCCCCAAACTTAATTCCTGCTCGTCCTCGAGTAGGTAAATGATAAAAAACAGAATTTTTGATGTGGAATGCTACCTAACATAATTATCTATGTAATTTCCTTTATTGTGGCATGAATGTTCAGATCCGAAAGATTCTAGACAAAAGTTTAATATTGACATAAAACAATAATACTTCAAGCATACTAACAAAGCAATCATGTCTTCTTAAAATAACATGGCCAAACAAAACTATTCCTACAAAATCATATAGTGTGGCTATGCTCTATCTTCATCACAAAAAATATTTAATCATGCACAACCCCGATGACAAGCCAAGCAATTGTTTCATACTTTTGATGTTCTCAAACTTTTTCAATCTTCACGCAATACATGAGCGTGAGCCATGGATATAACACTATAGGTGGAATAGAGGGGTGGTTGTGGAGAAGACAAAATGGAGAAGATAGTCTCACATCAACTAGGCGTATCAACGGGCTATGGAGATGCCCATCAATATATATCAATGTGAGTGAGTAGGGATTGCCATGCAACAGATGCACTAGAGCTATAAGTGTATGAAATCTCAAAAAGAAACTATGTGGGTGTGCATCCAACTTGCTTGCTCACGAAGACCTAGGGCATTTTGAGGAAGCCCATCATTGGAATATACAATCCAAGTTCTATAATGAAAAATTCCCACTAGTATATGAAAGTGACAAAATAAGAGACTCTCTATCATGAAGATCGTGGTGCTACTTTGAAGCACAAGTGTGGAAAAAGGATAATAGCATTGTCCCTTCTCTCTTTTTCTCTCATTTTTTGGGCCCTCTCTTTTTAGCCTCTTTTTTTTATCTTTTTCGTCCGGAGTCTCATCCAGACTTGTGGGGGAATCATAGTCTCCATCATACTTTCCATACTAGGACAATGCTCTAATAATGATGATCATCACACTTTTATTTATTTACAACTCAAGAATTACAACTTGATACTTAGAACAAAATATGACTCTATGTGAATGCCTCCGACGGTGTACCGGGATGTGCAATGAATCAAGAGTAACATGTATGAAAGAATTATGAATGGTGGCTTTGCCACAAATACGATGTCAACTACATGATCATGCAAGGCAATATGACAATGATGGAGCGTGTCATAATAAACGGAATGGTGGAAAGTTGCATGGCAATATATCTCGGAATGGCTATGGAAATGCCATAATAGGTAGGTATGGTGGCTGTTTTGAGGAAGGTAAATGGTGGGTTTATGGTACCGGCGAAAGTTGCGTGGTACTAGAGAGGCTAGCAATGGTGGAAGGGTGAGAGTGCGTATAATCCATGGACTCAACATTAGTCATAAAGAACTCACATACTTATTGCAAAAATCTATTAGTTATCGAAACGAAGTACTGCGCGCATGCTCCTAGGGGGATAGATTGGTAAAAGACCATCGCTCGTTCCCGACCGCCACTCATAAGGAAGACAATCAATAAATAGATCATGCTCCAACTTCATCACATAACGGTTCACCATACGTGCATGCTACGAGAATCAAAAACTTTAACACAAGTATCTCTCAAATTCACAACTACTCTACTAGCATGACTCTAATATCACCATCTTCATATCTCAAAACAATCATAAAGAATCGAACTTCTCATATTATTCAATGCACTTTATATGAAAGTTTTTATTATACCCATCTTGGATGCCCATCATATTAGGACTAGTTTTATAGCCAAAGCAAATTACCATGCTGTTCTAAAAGACTCTCAAAATAATATAAGTGGAGCATGAGATATTAATAATTTCTATAAAATAAAACCACCACCGTGCTCTAAAAATATATAAGTGAAGCACTAGAGCAAAATTATCTAGCTCAAAAGATATAAGTGAAGCACATAGAGTATTCTAATAAATTCCGATTCATGCATGTCTCTCCCAAAAGGTGTGTAAAGCAAGGATGATTGTGGTAAACTAAAAATCAAAGACTCAAATCATACAAGACGCTCCAAGCAAAACACATATCATGTGGTGAATAAAAATATAGCCTCAAGTAAAGTTACAGATAGATGAAGACGAAAGAGGGGATGCCTTCTGGGGCATCCCCAAGCGTAGGCTTTTGGTTGTCCTTGAATTTTACCTTGGGGTGCCTTGGGCATCCCCAAGCTTAGGCTCTTGCCACTCCTTATTCCAAAATCCATCAAATCTTTACCCAAAAACTTGAAAAATTCACAACACAAAACTTCAACAGAAAATCTCATAAGCTCCGTTAGTATAAGAAAATAAACCACCACTTTAAGGTACTGTAATGAACTCATTATTTATTTATATTGGTGTTAAACCTACTGTATTCCAACTTCTCTATGGTTCATACCCCCCGATACTACTCATATATTCATCAAAATAAGCAAACAACACACGAAAAACAGAATCTATCAAAAACAGAACTATTTGTAGCAATCTGTCGCTTTCGAATACTTCTGTAACTCCAAAAATTCTGAAAACTTAGGACGGCTTGAGAAATTTGTATATTTATCTACTTCAAGTGGAGTAGGTATTTTATCGCTTTCTGGTAAAAAAAATGAAAATTAATTTCGTGAGCGTAAAAGTTTTGTTTTTCAGCAGGATCAAATCAACTATCACCGTAAGCTATCCCAAAGGTCTTACTTGGCACAAACACTAATTAAAACACAAAAAAACTTATCTAACCAGAGGCTAGATGATTTATTCAAAGCAAAACTGACCAAAAAAGCAAGAACAAAAATAGAATTGGGTTGCCTCCCAACAAGCGTTATTCTTTAAAGCCATTAAGCTAGGCATCTTTAATTTTAATGATGCTCACATGAAAGATAGCAATTGAAACACAAAGGGAGCATCATGAAGCATATGAAAATCACATCTAAGTCTAACATACTTCCTATTCATAGGCATTATACAAGCAAACAAATTATCAAGACAAGCAAAAACTAGCATAACGAGAGGTAATTTAGTGACACGAAAATTTCTACAACCATATTTTCATCTCTCATAATAATTATATGTAGGATCATAACCAAATTCAACAATATAGCTATCACATAAAATTTTCTCTTCATGATACACATGCATGCAAAGTTGACACTATTCAAAAATAGTGGGATTATCATAAAATAAAGTCATGACCACTCTGTACCCACTTTTATCAAAAACTTCATAACATTGAACGTTATCCAATGTGGGATCTAAAGTTGACACTCTTCCAAACTCACTTTCAATATTATTGCAAACATTATTATCAATCTCATATTCATCATGGGACTTAAATAAACTTTTAAAATTATAAGAAGAATCAACCCAATCATGATCATTGCAACAAGTAGTAGACATAGCAAAATTAGCATCCCCAAGCTTAGGGTTTTGCATATTATTAGCACAATTGATATTAAAAGAATTTATAATAACATCATTGCAATCATGATTTTTATTCAAAGATCTATCGTGAATCACTTCATAAAGCACTTCATCACAATTTTCAGATTCACGGGTTTCAAGCAAAACTTCATAAAGATAATCTAGTGCACTCAACTCACTAGCAATTGGTTCGACATAATTGGATCTCTTAAAAAGATTAGCAAGTGGACGAGGATCCATAAGTTTTGGTTCTGATTTGCAATAAACACACAATTATACCAAGCAAACGAGCAAACAATCCAAGTAAGACCTAAGGGCAAACGAAAAAGACGAATGAAAGAGAGGCGAAGAAAATGCGAAGGTTTTCAAAAATCGTTTTAGAAGTGGGGGGGGAGCAAAATGAGAGGCGAATGGCAAATAATGTAATGCGAGGGAGAAGAGTTTATGATGGGTACTTGGTATGTCTTGACTTGGCATAGATCTCCCCTGCAACGGTGCTAGAAATCCTTCTTGCTACCTCTTGAGCATGTGTTGGTTTTCCCTTGAAGAGGAAAGGGTGATGCAGCAAAGTAGCGTAACTATTTCCCTCAGTTTTGAGAACCAAGTTATCAATCCAGTAGGATACAACACACAAGTCACCTAGTACCTGCACAAACAATCAAGAACCATGCAACCAACGTGATAAAGGGGTTGTCAATCCCTTCACGGTCACTCGCAAAAGTGAGATCTAATAGAGATAGTAAAGTAAACATTTTTGGTATTTTTGTTATATAGATTGCAAAATAGTAAACGAGATGCGATGTAAATAAAAGAGATGTAATATAATAGGAAAGAGACCCGGGGGCCATAGGTTTCACTAGTGGCTTCTCTCAAGATAGCATGTATTACGGTGGGTAAACAAATTACTGCTCATCAATTGATAGAAAAGCGCATAGTTATGGAGATATCTAAGGCAATGATCATGAATATAGGCATCACGTCCGTGTCAAGTAGACTGAAACGATTCTGCATCTACTACTATTGCTCCACACATCGACCGCTATCCAGCATGCATCTAGAGTATTAAGTTCATAAGAATGGAGTAACGCATTAAGCAAGATAACATGATGTAGAGGGATAAAATCAAGCAATATGATATAAACCCCATCCTTTTATCCTCGATGGCAACAATACAATACGTGCCTTGCTGCCCCTACTGTCACTGGGAAAGGACACCGCAAGATTGAACCCAAAGCTAAGCACTTCTCCCATTGCAAGAAAGATCAATCTAGTAGGCCAAACTAAACCGATAATTCGAAGAGACTTGCAAAGATATCAAATCATGCATATAAGAATTCAGAGAAGAACCAAATAATATTCATAGATAATCTTTTTCATAAATCCACAATTCATAGGATCTCGACAAACACACCGCAAAAGAGTATTACATCGAATAGATCTCCAAGAACATCAAGGAGAACTTTGTATTGAGAATCAAAGAGAGAGAAGAAGCCATCTAGCTAATAATTATGGACCCAAAGGTCTGTGGTAAACTACTCATGCTTCATCAGAGAGGCAATGGTGTTGATGTAGAAGCCCTCCATGATCGACCCCCCTCCGGCAGATCGCCGAAAAAGGCCCCAAGATGGGATCTCACGGGTTCAGAAGGTTGCGGTAGTGGAAAAGTGATTTCGTGTCTCTTCGCGATGTTTCTAGGGTATAAGAGTATATTTAGTCGAAAGAAGTACATCGGTAGAGCTACGAGGGGCCCACAAGGGTGGGGGCGCGCCTACCCCCCTGGGCGCACCCTCCTGCCTCGTGGCTTCCTCGTGGAGTTCCAGACTTCGACTCCAAGTCTTCTGGATTGCTTTCGGTCCAAGAAAGATCATCACGAAGGTTTCATTCCGTTTGGACTCCATTTGGTATTCCTTTTCTGCATAACTCTAAAATAGGCAAAAAAAATAGAAACTGGCAGTGGGCCTTCGGTTAATAGGTTACTCCCAAAAATAATATGAAAGAGCATATTAAAGCCCATTAAACATCCAAAAAAGATAATATAATAGCATGGAACAATAAAAAATTATAGATACATTGGAGACGTATCACTATATCCAATAGAGTACCTAGTACTCACTCTCTACATGTCATCCCAATCTTGGTACTCTTGTGGCATGTTGTTCTTGCTCTGTTTAGTAGATGTTTCTGTGTAATCTGACCTTGTTTACTCAGGTTCATCTCTTCCAAAGCCAGCTTAAGACCACAAGATAAGTATATGCATCACACTCATGTCCATGATGATCTCTTGCTGATGCACATATTGTTTGCAAGAAGGACTCATGAACATGAAGGTACACTTCTTAAATCCACACCATTTGCTCTGATGCATATAGCCAAGATACATGTAACTCATTGCTTGCTCTGTCATGGTTATGCATTCACATGATCTTATGTTCTATATTTACATGATCGCATACATGTAGGGGGAGCCTATGCATGTTACATGTCCTTCCAAAGCTTTACTTGATATTCTCTATATCCTTATATAAATCTTTGATGTATGTTGTCATCAATTACCAAAAAGGGGGAGATTGAAAGAACAAGTGCTCCCTGGGTGATTTTGGTAACTAATGTCTCTTGTTGGACTAATACTTCTATCTAGTATATTTCAGATAAGTTCAACAGTGGAGTGGCTTGGACAAGAGGATGTCGAACCCCTTCAAAAGCTAAGGACACAAGATTGGCAAAAGCACAAAAGCTCAAGACTCTACATTTTCATTTTAGTGATCAAAGATCACATTGAGTCCATGGGAAAAGCCAATACTATTAAAAGGGGATGAGGTGTTGCTTAATGGCTTGCTTTGCTCAAAGTGCTTAGTGATATGCTCCAAAGCCCTCAACCACTTTATCATTTCAATATGTCCCAAACCAAAAGTCAAACTCGGCCCCACTGATTTGATCTATCCGGCGCCACCGAGTTCATTTGACATAGCCACTGCCAGAAACCCTAATCAGTTTGGTCTCACCGATGGGATCTCGGTCTCACCGAGATGGGCTTGCAAACTCTTTGTTACCTGTTGCAATAATTTTGCTCTCACCAAGATATGCAATCGGTCCCACCGAGTTTGCTTGACCAACTCTCTGTTTTGCTTATTACCAAGATCGGTCTCACCAAGTTTGTGTAACCGGTCAAACCGAGTTAAGGTTTTACCCTAACCCTAGCACATCGGTCCCACCGAGTTGATCATATCGGTCCCACCAGAAATCCCAACGTTCACATTTTGAACTAAATCGGTCTGACCGAGTTTATCATTCAGTCCCACCAAGTTTGGTGAATTGTGTGTAACGGCTAGATTTTGTGTGGAGGCTATATATACCCCTCCACCCATCCTCCATTCGTGGAGAAAGCAATCAGAACATGCCTACACTTCTACCATACATTTTCTAAGAGAGAACCACCTACTCATGTGTTGAGACAAAGATATTCCATTCCAACCACAAGAATCTTGATTTCTAGCCTTCCCCAAGTTGCTTTCTGATACGTCTCCAACGTATCTATAATTTTTGATTGCTCCATGCTATATTATCTACTGTTTTGGACTATACCGGGATTTATTTTCCACTTTTATATTATTTTTGGGACTAACCTATTAACCGGAGGCCCAGCCCAGAATTGCTGTTTTTTTGCCTATTTCAGTGTTTCGAAGAAACAGAATATCAAACAGAGTCCAAACAGAAAAATCCTTTTTGGAATATGATTTTCTTCTCGGATAAGACCCGGGAGACTTGGACCCTACTCCAAGAAGTACCGGAGGCGGTCACGAGGGTAGGGGGCACCCCCCCCCTACAGGTCGCGCCCCCTGCCTTGTGGGCCCCTCGGTGCTCTACCGACATACTCCTTCCTCCTATATATACCCACGTACCCCCAAATGATCAGAACAGGAGCCAAAAACCTAATTCCACCGCCGCAACTTTCTGTATCCACGAGATCCCATCTTGGGGCCTGTTCCGGATCTCCGCCGGAGAGGGCCGTCATCACGGAGGGCTTCTACATCATCATAGCCCCTCCGATGAAGTGTGAGTAGTTTACCTCAGACCTTCGGGTCCATAGTTAGTAGCTAGATGGCTTCTTCTCTCTTTTTGGATCTCAATACAATGTTCTCCCCCTCTCTTGTGGAGATCTATTCGATGTAATCTTCTTCTTTTGCGGTGTGTTTGTTCAGACCGATGAATTGTGGGTTTATGATCAAGTCTATCTATGAACAATATTTGAATCTTCTCTGAATTCTTTTATGTATGATTGGTTATCTTTGCAAGTCTCTTCAAATTATCCGTTTGGTTTGGCCAACTAGATTGGTAGTTCTTGCCATGGGAGAAGTGCTTAGCTTTGGGTTCGATCTTGCGGTGTTCTTTCCCAGTGACAGAAGGGGCAGCAAGACACGTATTGTATCATTGCCATCGAGGATAACAAGATGGGGTTTATTTCATATTGCATGAATTTATCTCTCTACATCATGTCATCTTGCTTAAAGGGTTACTTTGTTTTTAACTTAATACTCTAGATGCATGTTGGATAGCGGTCGATGAGTGGAGTAATAGTAGTAGATGCAGAATCGTTTCGATCTACTTGTCACGGACGTGATGCCTATATATGTGATCATGCCTAGATATTCTCATAACTATGCTCAATTCTGTCAATTGGTCAACAGTAATTTGTTCACCCACCGTAGAAAACTTATGCTCTCGAGAGAAGCCACTAGTGAAACCTATGGCCCCCAGGTCTATTCTCATCGTATCAATCTCCATCACTTTTATATTGTTTTTGTATTTACTTTGCTTTTACTTTTTACTTTGCATCTTTATATCAAAAATACCAAAAATATTCTATCTATCAGATCCCACTCTCATAAGTGACCGTGAAGGGCTTGACAACCCCTAATCGCGTTGGTTGCGGGTAGCTATCGCTTTGTGCAGGTACGAGGGACTTGAGCGTGGGCTCCTACTAGATTGATACCTTGGTTCTCAAAAACTGAGGGAAATACTTACGCTACTCTGCTCCATCATCCCTTCCTCTTCGGGGAAAACGAACGCAAGCTCAAGATGTAGCAAGAAGGATTTCTGGCGCCGTTGCCGGGGAGTCTACGCAAAAAGTCAACATACCAAGTACCCATCACAATCCCTATCTCCCGCATTACATTAGTTGCCATCTGCCTCTCGTTTTCCTCTCCCCCACTTCACCCTTGCCGTTTTATTCTCCCTCTCTCTCTATCCTCCCTCTCTTTCTCTATTTGCCTCTTTTTGCCCGTTTCTTGTTTGCTCGTATGGTTGGAATAGTTGTTTATTTATTACTAAACAAAGAACTTAAGATCTATGGATCCTCATTTGATTGCCAATCTTTTTAAGGGATCCAATTATGATGAACCAATTCCTAGTGATTTGGATGCACTAGATTATCTTTATAAGCTTTTGCCTGAAATCCGTAAATCTAAAAATCGTGATGAAGTGCTTTATGAAGTGACTCATGATAGATCTTTGAATAAAAAGCATGATTACAATGATTTTATTATAAATTCTCTTGATGTCAATGGTGCTAATAAGATGCAAAACCCTAAGCTTGGGGATGCTAGTTTTGCTATGTCTACTACTTGTTGCAATGACTATGATTGGGGTGATTCTTCTTATGATCTTGAAAATTTATTTAAACCCCATGATGAATATGAGATTGATAATATTGTTTGCGATATTATTGAAAGTGGATTTGGAAGAGTGTCAACTTTAGATCCCACATATTTCGAGAATGTTCAATCTTATGAAAATCTTATTAAAAGTGGGTTTGGAGAAGTCATGACTTTAGTTAATGTTAATCCCACTATTTTGGAAGAGTGTCAACTTTGCATGCATGTGGATCATGTTGAAAATATTGTATGTGATAGCTATTTTGTTGAATTTGCTTATGATCCTACATGTAATTACTATGAGAGAGGAAAATATGGTTGTAGAAATCTTCATGTTACTAAATTACCTCTCGTTATGTTGAGATAGCTATTGTTTCTTTCCTCTTCCTTGCATATGCTAGTTTTTGCTTGCCTTGATAATTTGTTGGCCTATAAGATGCCTATGCATAGGAAGTATGTTAGACTTAGATGTGTTTGTCACATGATTTATGATGCTCCTTTTGTGCTTCAATTCTTGTCTTTCATGTGAGCATCATTAAAATTATGAATTCCTAGCTATAAGGCTTTAAAGAAAAGCTCTTGTTGGGAGTCAACCCAATATTTATCCTTCCTGTTATTCAATAAATAAATTATTTAGCCTCTGTTTTGGTTGTGTTTTTTGTGTTTAATTAGTGTTTGTGCCAAGTAGAACCGTTGGGAAGACTTGGGGAAAGTCTTATTGAACTTGCTGTAAAAAACAGAAACTTTAGCGCTCACGAGAACTGCTGTAATTTTTATTTGAAGAGTGATATTTAGTTAATTCTTTTTTCAGATGATTAATAGACAAATTAATCACGTCCAAAAATTTATTTTAGAATTTTTAGGGTTCCATATTGTGCGCTAGCTACAGATTACTACAGACTGTTCTGTTTTTGACAGATTCTGTTTTTCGTGTGTTGTTTGCTTATTTTGATGAATCTATGGCTAGTAAAATAGTTTATAATCCATAGAGAAGTTGTAATACAGTAGGTTTAACACCAATACAAATAAATAATGAGTTCATTACAGTACCTTGAAGTGGTCTTTTGTTTTCTTTCGCTAACGGAGCTCACGAGTTTTCTATTTTGAGTTTTGTGTTGTGAAGTTTTCAAGTTTTGGGTGAATTCTTTGGATGGATCATGGAACAAGGAGTGGCAAGAGCCTAAGCTTGGGGATGCCCATGGCACCCCCAAGATAATCCAAGGACACCAAAAAGTCAAAGCTTGGGGATGCCCCGAAAGGCATCCCCTCTTTCGTCCACTTCCATCGGTAATTTACTTGGAGCTATATTTTTATTCACCAACATGATATGTGTTTTGCTTGGAGCGTCTTGAATTATTTGTGTCTTTGTTTGTTAGTATGCTACAATCATCCTTTCTGTACACACATTTTGAGAGAGCCATACTTGAATTGAAATTTGATAGAATACTCTATGTGCTACACTTAAATCTTTTAAGCTATGTAGTTTTGCTCTATGCACTTCACTTATATCTTTTGAGCGTTATAGTTTGCTCTATGTGCTTCACTTAGATCTTTTAGAGAACGGTGGTGGTTTGTTTGAAAGAAACTATTGATCTCTCATGCTTCACTTAAATTATTTTGAGAGTCTTAATAGCATGGTAATTTGCTTAATATAAATATGCTTGGTGTTCAAGATATGTGAAATTTTCTCTTGAGTGTGTTGAATACTAAGAGAAGATTGAAGCATGATAATTGTTTTGAGATATGGAGGTGATAATATTAGAGTTATGCTAGTTTAGTAGTTGTGAATTTAAAGAATACTTGTGTTAAAGTTTGTGATTCCCGTAGCATGCACGTATGGTGAACCGTTATGTGATGAAGTCGGAGCATAATTTATTTATTTATTGTCTTCCTTGGCGGTCGGGGACGAGCGATGGTCTTTTCCTACCAATCTATCCCCCTAGGAGCATGCGCGTAATACTTTGCTTTGATAACTTCTAGATTTTTGCAATAAGTATATGAGTTCTTTATGACTAATGTTGAGTCCATGGATTATATGCACTTTTTCCCATCCTTCCACCATTGCTAGCCTCTCTAATACCGCGCACCTTTCGCCGGTATCATACACCCACCATATACCTTCCTCAAAACAGCCACCATACCTACCTATCATGGCATTTCCATAGCCATTCCGGGATATATTTCCATGCAACTTTCCACCATTCCGTTTATTATGACACGCTCCATCATTGTCATATAGCTAGCATGATCATGTAGTTGAAATCATATTTGTGGCAAAGCCACCATTCATAATTCTTTCATACATGTCACTCTTGATTCATTGCATATCCTGGTACACCACCGGAGGCATTCATATAGAGTCATATTTGTTCTAAGTATCGAGTTGTAATTGTTGAGTTGTAAGAAAAATAAAAGTGTGATGATCATCATTTTCTAGAGCATTGTCCCAAGTGAGGAAAGGATGATGGAGACTATGATTCCCCCATAAGTCGGAATGAGACTCCGGACGAAAAAAAAGAGGCCATAAAAAAAGAGAAAAGTCCCAAATAAAAAAAATGAGAGAAAAAGAGAGAAGGGACAATGTTACTATCCTTTTACCACACTTGTGCTTCAAAGTAGCACCATGATCTTCATGATAGAGAGTCTGTCGTTATGTCACTTTCATATACTAGTGGGAATTTTTCATTATAGAACTTGGCTTGTATATTCCAATGATGGGCTTCCTCAAATTTCCCTAGGTCTTCGTGAGCAAGCGAGTTGGATGCACACCCACTTAGTTTCTTTTGATGAGCTTTCATATACTTATAGCTCTAGTGCATCCGTTGCATGGCAATCCCTACTCACTCACATTGATATCTATTGATGGGCATCTCCATAGCCCGTTGATACGCCTAGTTGATGTGAGACTATCTTCCCCTCTTTTTGTCTTCTCCACAACCACCCTTCTATTCCACATAGTGCTATGTCCATGGCTCACGCTCATGTATTGCGTGAAGATTGAAAAAGTTTTGAAAAAGTTAGAGTATGAAACAATTGCTTGGCTTGTCATCGGGGTTGTTCATGATTTAAATACTTTGTGTGGTGAAGATAGAGCATAGCCAGACTATATGATTTTGTAGGGATAACTTTCTTTGGCCATGTTATTTTGAGATGACATAATTACTTTATTAGTATGCTTGAAGTGTTATTATTCTTTATGTCAATATGAACTTTTGTCTTGAATCTTTCTAATCTGAATATCCATACCACAATTAAGAAATTTTGCATTGAAATCATGCCAAGTAGCACTCCACATCAAAAATTCTCTTTTTATCATTTACCTACTCGAGGACGAGCAGGAATTAAGCTTGGGGATGCCTGATACGTCTCCAACGTATCTATAATTTTTGATTGCTCCATGCTATATTATCTACTGTTTTGGACTATACTGGGCTTTATTTTCCACTTTTATATTATTTTTGGGACTAACCTATTAACCGGAGGCCCAGCCCAGAATTGCTGTTTTTTTGCCTATTTCAGTGTTTCGAAGAAACAGAATATCAAACGGAGTCCAAACAGAAAAATCCTTTTTGGAATGTGATTTTCTTCTCGGATAAGACCCAGGAGACTTGGACCCTACTCCAAGAAGTACCGGAGGCGGTCACGAGGGTAGGGGGCGCCCCCCTACAGGGCACGCCCCCTGCCTCGTGGGCCCCTCGGTGCTCCACCGACGTACTCCTTCCTCCTATATATATACCCACGTACCCCCAAACAATCAAAACAGGAGCCAAAAACCTAATTCCACCGCCGCAACTTTTTGTATCCACGAGATCCCATCTTGGGGCCTATTCCGGAGCTCCACCGGAGAGGGCCGTCATCACAGAGGGCTTCTACATCATCATAGCCCCTCCGATGAAGTGTGAGTAGTTTACCTCAGACCTTAGGGTCCATAGTTAGTAGCTATATGGCTTCTTCTCTCTTTTTGGATCTCAATACAATGTTCTCCCCCTCTCTTGTGGAGATCTATTCGATGTAATCTTCTTCTTTTGTGGTGTGTTTGTTCAGACCGATGAATTGTGGGTTTATGATCAAGTCTATCTATGAACAATATTTGAATCTTCTCTGAATTCTTTTATGTATGATTGGTTATCTTTGCAAGTCTCTTCGAATTATCCGTTTGGTTTGGCCAACTAGATTGGTAGTTCTTGCCATGGGAGAAGTGCTTAGCTTTGGGTTCGATCTTGCGGTGTTCTTTCCCAGTGACAGAAGGGGCAACAAGACACGTATTGTATCATTGCCATCGAGGATAACAAGATGGGGTTTATTTCATATTGCATGAATTTATCTCTCTACATCATGTCATCTTGCTTAAAGGGTTACTTTGTTTTTAACTTAATACTCTAAATGCATGTTGGATAGCGTTCGATGAGTGGAGTAATAGTAGTAGATGCAGAATCGTTTCGATCTACTTGTCACGGACGTGATGCCTATATACATGATCATGCCTAGATATTCTCATAACTATGCTCAATTCTGTCAATTGGTCAACAGTAATTTGTTCACCCACCGTAGAAAACTTATGCTCTCGAGAGAAGCCACTAGTGAAAACTTATATTGTTTTGCTATTTACTTTGCTTTTACTTTTTACTTTGCATCTTTATATCAAAAATACCAAAAATATTCTATCTATCAGATCTCACTCTCATAAGTGACCGTGAAGGGCTTGACAACCCCTAATCGCGTTGGTTGCGGGTAGCTATCGCTTTGTGCAGGTACGAGGGACTTGAGCGTGGGCTCCTACTGGATTGATACCTTGGTTCTCAAAAACTGAGGGTAATACTTAAGCTACTCTGCTGCATCATCCCTTCCTCTTCGTGGAAAACCAACGCAAGCTCAAGGCGTAGCACTTTCCACTCAAATCATCTTTCCACCAAATCCAAATTTGTTTGAGAGAGTTGATCGTTGGGGAGACTATCATTTGAAGCACAAGAGCAAGGAGTTCATCATCAAGACACCATCTATTACGTTTTGGAGAGTGGTGTCTCCTAGATTGGTTAGGTGTCACTTAGGAGCCTCCGTCAAGATTGTGGAGTTGAACCAAGGGGTTTGTAAGGGTAGGAGGTGGCGGTGGCTCTATATCGTAAAACGTGATGAATCCTTCTCTCTGATTTTTTCTCCCTGAACATGAATATATAGAGTTGGTGTTAGGGTCGAGAGGTCTCCAGGGGACCCACACGGTAGGGGGCGCGCCCAGGGGGTAAGGGCGCGCCCTCCATCCTTGTGGACAGCTGGTGGGTCCCCTTTGATTGATTCTTTCGCCAATATTTTTTATTTATTCGAAAAATATTCTACGTAAATTTTCAGGTCATTCCGAGAACTTTTATTTTTGCACAAAAATAACACCAAGGCAATTCTGCTGAAAACATCATCAATCCGGTTTGTTCCATTCAAACCATGCAAATTAGAGTCAAAAACAAGGGCAAAAGAGTTTGGAAAAGTAGATACGATGGAGACGTATCATGATGCTGCAAAGTAGAGATAAGTATTTCCCTCAGTTGAGAACCAAGGTATCAATCTAGTAGGAGGAACGCACAAGTCACCAATGGTTGCACCTAAACAAATAAACAAGTACTTACACCCAATGTGATAAAGGGGTTGTTAATCCCTTCATGGTTACTTGCAAGGATGAGATTTAATGGTGATAGATATAAAAGATAAGTAAAAGTGCAAAATAAGGTAAAGGTAAATAAATTGCAGCAAGGTATTTTTGTGTTTTTGATTTTGTAGATCTGAAAATAATATGATAAAATAGACCTGGGGCCATAGTTTTCACTAGAGGCCTCTCTCTTGAAAAACACATACGGTGGGTAAACAAATTACTGTTGAGCAATTGATAGAAAATCGCATAGTTATGACAATATCTAAGGCAATGATCATGAATATAGGCATCACGTCCGTGACAAGTAGACCGACTCTCCTGTCGGTGGAAACGACACCTATGGAATCACTGGGAACCCTTCTATGGTTGACGGGCGCGGGATTGTGCAAAGAGCGGGTCTAGTAGCAACACAAAGATTGTTTACCTAGGTTCGGACCACAAGGATGCGTAATACCCTAGTCCTGCTTTGGTGTATATTTGAGTGTTATTGAGCTTTCGAACTAGCTGCGGTGCGTGCATAGTCCAAAAGATCTGAATCCTTCTCCCGTACGCCTCGGGCCTCCTTTTATAGTCAAAAGGGGTCGCCACAGTGGCACACAGGAGGTGGAAAGGTATACAGTGTACAAGCTTATCGCCTGTCATTACGGGACAAGGCACATTAAATGCACTCCTTAGGTGTCCCGTTGCTTTATTGGGGACGATAACGAGGCCCGTCCCGTCCGTCGCTGTTCCGCCTCGCTCCGACACGCGTCCAGGCCAATGAGGCATGCAACGCCAGGTGAGCTGGTAGGCTGCTGAGATGGCGTGGTGGTAGGGTCTCCATGAAGATCTGCATGCCACCACACAGGTGCTTGACTAGCTGGATTAGCATCCACGTACTGCCACGTGGGTACTAGCCTTGGTTGGTGGGTCAGTCGCTGAGCTGGGGCAGTGACGGGGCGCCAAGGTCTTGTCGCTGTCCCGCGTATATTCCCGGCAAGGGTCTTGCCGATGTCTTATGATCGCCCTCGGCAAGAGTCTTACCGGGGAAATGCGAGTGTTTTCGGCAAGGAGCCTTGTCGGGGCCTCGGGGGCATCCTTGGCAAGGGGGTTTGCGATTGTCTTGTCTTTTGGTCATCGTCTAGTCTTGTGGGCTCTTTGTCTTCACAAAGATTTGTGTGTCACCATGGAGGTGCCTCCCGAGCCTTGGTTCCAATGTGGTTGATGGTGTTGGAACCCTTGGGCTCAAGGGTGGCGTGCTCTGCTGGCATTGGGCAAGTTGCCCCGGCAAGGCTCTTGCCGGGGCTGCGGAGGCCACCCCAGCAAGGGTCTTGCCGGTGGAGTACACCTCGCCCTCTTGCTCTTTGTGTCTCTGGTCTTGGTGTTGTTCTGGTTGTCTCGTGCTTTTGCTTCCTCTGCCCCGCTAGGTATGGCCGCAGGCGCGGCTCTAACTGTCCGCGCACAAGTAAAGGGGTACAAAAGAGAGCCCCTACTTTTGTGCACCGACACCTCCCTGCATCGACTACTATTACTCCACACATCGACCGCTACCAGCATGCATCTAGTGTATTAAGTTAACAACAACAGAGTAACGCCTTAAGCAAGATGACATGATGTAGAGGGATAGATCCAATCAATATGAACAAACCCCATCTGTTTATCCTTAATGGCAACAATCCAAATACTTATCATGTCCCTTTCTGTCACTAGGAAAAGATTGAACCCATTACAAAGCACCTCTCCCATTGCAATAAAATCAATCTAGTTGGCCAAACCAAATCAATACACTGGACTGAAATACAAAGATATCTTAATCATACATAAAATAGTTTATAGAAGACTTAAATAATATTCATAGATAATCTGATCATAAACCCGCAATTCATCGGATCTCAGCAAACGCACCGCAAAAGAAGATTACAATCTCCAAGAACATCAAGGAGAACATTGTATTGAAGATCAAAGAGAGAGAAGAAGCCATCTAGCTACTAGCTATAGACCCGTAAGTCTGTGGTAAACTACTCACACATCATTGGAAGGGCAACAAGGTTGATGTAGAAGCCCTCCGTAGTCGAATCCCCCTCCGGCGAGTACCAGAAAAGGCCTCCTGATGGGATCTCACGAGGACAGAAACTTGCGGCGGCGAAAAAGTATGTTTTGTGTGCCCCTGGTCTACGGGGAATATATGGGTATTTATAAAATAAGAATTACGGTTAGAGGGGCTACGAGTGAGCCACAAGCTTGGGGGACGCGCCCTATGAGCTTGTGGCCACCTCGTGGCTCCTCTGGCCTCCTCCCAAAGCTTCTAGGGTGTCTTGTGGTCCATGAAAAATCGTCAATAAGTTTCGTCCCGTTTGGACTCCATTTGGGATTGATTTTTTCTAAAGGCAAAAAAGAGGAAAAATAACAACTGGCACTTAGCACCAGGTTAATGGGTTAGTCCCAAAAAATGATATCAAAATAGCATAATAATGCATATAAAACATCCAAGATGGATAATATAATAGCATGGAACAATAAAAAAATTATAGATACGTTGGAGACGTATTAGAGTCGCATGTTGGACTGTGCTATGGTTTCAGTCTGCGAAGTTGAAACGGACTAAAACCTATTGGTCTGAACCAAATAGATCCAATAATTCCTAGAGCCCAAACCACACTAAATTACTTTAGCACAATCCATTTAAATCCATCCAAAGGCATTCCACTATAAAAATCAAATTGAAATTGTACCTGGAAACCAAACTGCTCCTAGGTTTAGCCGGGAGACATACAAGATCGATGAGGTAAGACGTCTTTCAATTTTCTATATAATAATTTGATTAGTCTAGTCTATGATTACTTCAAAGTCGTGAATCTGGGAATGTTGTTCAACATGCGTGTGTGTTTGGTTGTGTGTTAAATATTTGTGTTGGGAGTTTTCATACTTGCTTGGTGTGTTTCCCTCGCCTCGACCCTGCACTAATCATACTCGCAAATATGGACGATCAAGACTAGAGACTCATGGGAAGATATAGCAAACAAAAAGCTTTATATTACAAGTCAGGGCCATGAGGACCCAAATACATAGGTCAGTGAAACCAACAATATCTGAGTATAGACATAATTAAATGCGATGAATCCTTCTCTCTGATTATTTGTCCCCGAACGTGAATATATAGAGTTGGAGTTAGGATCGGGGGGTCTCCAGGGGACCCACAAGATAGGTGGGCGCGCCCAGGGGGGTAGGGTGAAAGTGCATTATATCGACTAGAGGGGGGGGGTGAATAGGCGATTTTTATGAAATTCTTCACCGAGGAATTTGCTGGTGAGGAAATTCCTTAGCGAAGAACTACCAGCAGCGGAATGAGTACTCAAAAGTAAACATAACAGAATACAAGCATAGTCATCATGATGAAATGAAGACACGCATAGAGTACAGAAGCGTAAACACAGGATAACACAGGATGAAGACAAACAGACTGAAGAAATTGAACTGAGGAAATTGAGAAAGTCTTCAGTCAAAGTCTTCAAACACAGATATGAACAAGCACACAACACAGTTATGAGGAAATGAAAGAGTTGAGGAAATAGAACCAGTAAGCTTGGTGAAGACAATGATTTGGTAGACCAGTTCCAACTGCTGTCTCAGTTGTACGTCTGGTTGGAGCGACTCAGTATTTAAACTCGAGGACACACAGTCCCAGACACCCAGTCCTGAACACGCAGCTCAGGACACCCAGTCCTCACCGTATTCTCCTTGAACTAAGGTCACACAGACCTCGTCCAATCACTCGTGGTAAGTCTTCAGGCGACTTCCAAACCTTCACAAACTCGGTCACTCGGCGATCCACAATTCCTCTTGGATGCTCTAGACCATGACGCCTAACCGTCTGGAAGAAGCACAGTCTTCAAAGGTAACAAGCGTCGGATCCACGCAGGATCAATCTCTTCAGTGATGCTCAATCACTTGGGGTTTGTAGGTGTTTGGGTTTTGGGTTTTTGGTTTTTCCTCACTTGATGATTTTCGCTCAAAGTCCTCGGAGGATGGGTTGCTCTCAAATGACAAGTGTCAGTTTCTCTCGGAGCAGCAAACCAGCTAGTGGTTGTAGGGGCGGCTATTTATAGCCTAGGGAGCAGCCCAACATGATAAGACATAAATTCCCTTCAATGATATGACCGTTAGGTGGATAGATATTTTGGGACAGCTGGCGCATAGCACAGCAACGGTCGGAATTTTGAGTAGCAAAATCCTCAGGGCTATTATGTTCCTCACTGTGTAGGAAATCCTCACTGGCGAATTCCTAACTCCTCAGTCAGAACAAATTCCTCAGAGACCAGAAGAACTTCGTCTCTGTCACTGAAGAATATGACTGGACTGTATGAGATTTCCAATGGCTTCACTCGAAGGGATTGGTAGGTGTAGGATTTTGAGTTGAGCATCACATGCAAATTTTTCCTTAGTATTACCTCGACCCCCTTTAACAGTACGGTGTTTCCTATGACTCAATAAAGAGAAAATGAAACTCTTAAAACAAAAGTCTTCACGCTTTATGTTCCTCGAATGAATACCAAGTCTTCAAGGTCACACCATTTTCTTCACTTTCAAAGTCTTCAGAATACCAAAGTCTTTAGACGAAGAACTTCATTTTTAGGGGTCGACTTTCTCTGTAAATATCAAACTCCTCATAGACTTATAGACCTGTGTACACTCATAAACACATTAGTCCCTTAACCTATAAGTCTTCAATACACCAAAATCACTAAGGGGCACTAGATGCACTTACATTCTCCCCCCTTTTGGTGATTGATGACAATATAGGTTAAGTTTTCAACGGGGATAAACATATGAAGTGTAACTACTAATATTGAGGAATTTGATTGCAAGATATAGAAGAACTCCCCCCTGAAGATGTGCATAGTGAGGAATTTGCTTTTGAAGCAATGCACACTTGAAAAGTTGAATCATGAGATCTCCCCCTATATCTTGTAATTCATACACGCATTTGATATATCACAGTGAAGAGTTTGAAATGCATGATGAAATATGGTGACTGATGTAATTCAGCATGCGTGCATTAGCATATGTGAGGAATAAGCATGCAGAAAATCATATCAAAAGTATCAGAGCACCATCGGGTTTAAGTTTACAACTCGATCCAATAAAGTCTCAGAAGAACGAGAGTTGTAACTTAACAAAAAAATGCCCATATAGAAAGACCCGCTTGAAGACTAACTCAAAATTCTCCCCCTTTGTCATCAAATGACCAAAAGGATCGAATATGAGGACTAACGCCCTTGAAGAATATCAAGTTGATGAAGGAGCGCCAGCGTTGTTGGGGTCATTTATCGTAGTAGGGCCTGCCGCAGTGTCGTCCAAGTCTTCATTTTCATCAGTGTCGCGCGATGAAGAATATGAGCTGGCCACCAGAGAAGGAACCTTGACCTTCTTGAATTTCTTCGGTGGAGGTGCAGACCAGTCAAAATCTTCTTTGAGACCCATGCTCTTTAGATCTTCTTCACCATACAGATGTGACAGGATTGCCCAGGTGCGACCGAAGACTTGATGGAGGTAGTAATGGGTTTTCTTCACTGCATTGTGTGTAGCAGTCATGTTGTGAAGAAGTGAACCAAACTGACGCTTAACCCATTTGTGATTTCGATCCACCTTCTGGTGAAGACTAAGCAGAAGTTCACGGTCAGTCATCACGCGCGGAGCAGTGGCTTGAGGAGTGGGCTTGGGTGCATTGGCAGAGTCATGTGTGGCAGAGTCATCATTGGTGGAATAACATGTAGCTTTGCGAAACTGACCATCCAATGGACGAATGCCTTCATCTATTACAGCTGGTGCCTTGCCTTTTCCATCAACTAAGGAATATGTCTGCTTGAGGACTTCAATTGGGGGCAAGTAGCTGAGGTGATTCTGGAAATCAGCTTTGTAGTTGAGTGAAGACCTTGTCCCGAGGAATCTCATAATCCAAGGTGCATAAGGCTTCAGGTCAAACGGAGACAGTGCAACATTGGCCATAGTCCTCACGAAGAAATCGTGATAATTGACAGGAATGCCATGAACGATGTTGAATACCAAATTCTTCTTGATGCCAACAATTTCCTCATCAGATGAGTCGTGGCCTTTGATAGGACCGATTGTCCTCGTAAGAATACGATAGACAGTTCTGGGCACGTACCAATTCCTTCATGAGGATTTGGTTCTTGGTGCCTGACCTGGCTTCAAAGGTTTCATCAGCACCTGCATGTAATGATGTGTGAGCTCAGGTTCACTGTAGATGCAGCGAGCTTCTTCAAGGGGAGGACTGAGTGGTAGAGCATGAAGCAATTCAGAGGCTGGTGCAGTGTAGTGAGTGTTTTCAGACATCCAGTCCAACACCCAGGAATTCACATCTTCAACATCTCCAGTGATGTGCAACATTGCATAGAATTGAAGAATCAGTTCTTCATTCCAATCGCAGATGTCAGAGCAAAAGTTTAGCAGTCCAGCGTCGTGAAGAACACTGAGGATTGGTGCGAAGCACGGCAGAGATTCCATATCCACGTGAGGAATATGCTCATGGTAGAAGATCTTCTCCTTGTTGAACAACACTGAGGAATAGAAATTGGCTTGACTAGCAGTCCAGAAACGCCTCTTCCTAATGCGAGCAGAGTTATATGGGTTGTAATCTTCGAAGAATACGTGCTCGCGGAAGAAATCATCAGCCTTGAACTTTTGCTTGCGTGAGAATGGGTCCTTTGGCTTCGGCAGAGGAGTGTTAGTGAGTTGCATCACGACCTCCGGAATCTCAATCGCAGGTTCTTCAGGCTGAGGAATTTCTGGTGCCTCCTTAGTGACAGTCTGCGTCATTGGTTGTTCAGCAGCAGTAGTTTCTTCAGCGCTAGTGGCTGGAATTTCCTCATGGACAGATGCAATGGGATGAGTTTCTTCAGAGCCCATATGTATAGTTTGTGTGGGGGACTAAGGAATTTGCTGTAGAGGGGTGAACATTGGTGAGTTTGGATGCTGACTTTCCCAGAATTCATCACTGATTACGGATGTGGAGCAGCCAATGTCCACATCTTCATCTTCCATTTCTTCAACGCCAGCCTCTTCAGCTGTGAACTGAGGCATAGGCGAGGAGATGATAGGTGTTGAAGGGATCACATCCACTTCAATTTCTTCATCCAATGGTTCAGACAAAGCAGCAGAAGGAGTTTCTTCATCAGATTCGCTGGGGATCACATATTCTTCATCAAAAGGAACAAGGTCCTTTGATGGCCTGGTTGAGATGGGAACAACATCGATCGGATTTGCAAATGAACTTGTCATAGGCTTCATTTTCTTCGAAGCTGAAGAATCTGAAGCAGCTGATGCTTTCCTTTTCTTCACTACAGCACGCTCTACAGCCTTGGTCTTCTTCACATCCGATGCAGATGGAAAGATTGAAGTTGAAATTGGTGCAGGAGCAGCTGAGGAATCTGGTTGATTTTCTTCAGGCATAACTGATGCAGTTGCCCTGAGTTCTCCAGTTTCTTCAGGCGGACCACTAGTGGGTGCCTTGGCAATTTCTTCAGTGGCTGGAATGCAGTCATCAGCCCTGGAACTCACATTTTCTTCAGCAGCCTGATTGTCATCAGCGGTGCTGGCATTTTCTTCAGTAGGCTGAGCAGATGCTTCAGCCTGAGGAATTTCCTATTGCGTTGGGGCTGCAACATTGGAAGTGAAGTTATCCGCAAGTTTCACAAAACGAACCTTGGCTCCAAGCCAATCAGCGCGATATGCGTCAAAGTCATCACTGAGTTTCTTAATCTCAGTCTGAATAGTGACAAGTTCTTCAGTTGTCATAGAGAAAACGTTTTTCTTCAGATAGCGCTCTTTCTTATACTGTGCTTTCTTGATCTGCCTGGCCTTCTCAAATTTCCACTTTTCTTCTTGAATGAAGTGGGTCAGCATGTGACTCTGGCCAGGAGTCAGCTTGAAGTCAGGCAAGGGAGTGTTGGGGTCCTTGTGCCAGACATCAATGTAGTCGAGGATCAACTTGGGATCCAAAAGCAGTGGCACCTCTAATCCTTTGGCTCTAGCGGCCCTGACTTGCCTGTCTCTGATGATTTCTGCAAGTTCATCATCATCAACTTCGTCTTCTTCAGACGGTACTTGGAAAGCGACTTGTTTCTTTTGAGGACTTGGGTGAGGACCTCGTCCAGCAGTGGCCTTTGTCTTCAGCAGTGAGGGGCCAGCTGAGGAACTTGGTGCAGCTGAGGAACTAGCTGAGACACCTGAGGCAATGGAGATGCCTGCAGTCCTTTGGCACGAGGCGAGATGCACATGTGCTGAGGATTTAGTCGGAACAGCTGAGGGCTTTGGCGAAGGAGCTGAGGACTTTGGAGGAATAGGAGCAGCATGAGGAATTGGCCGCGAGGGCTTTGAGGATTCTGGCCGTGAGGGCGTTGCTGAGGAACTTGGTGAAGCACTTGGCTTGCGCGCAGGCTTCTTTGACATAGCCTTCTTTGGCTTGACAGCAGGGGCCTCAGCAGAGGCAGCAGTAGCAGCAGCAGAGTCTTCATTGAATTTCCTCATTGCTTCTCTGGCTTGCTTAGCCAATTTGGCTTGGCGCTTGACCCACTCGTCAGGATAGTCCTCACCGCGCTTGAGGCTGGTGGGATCTGCTATTTGGCCAGGTGCCAATGGAGCTCTTGGGCATGGAGGATTGAGTGTGAATTTCTTCATGTACTTTGGAGTTACATACCTGTACTCCCTCCATTCTCTTGCCCATCTCCTTTCTATCCTCTGTATGCGCACCTTGCGCTGATTTTTGTCCTCTTTTCCAAACTTGGCCTCATCAGGAGTGCATTAATCTTTGTATATGTCCTCAGGGATTTCAAAGGCAGTCATGATGTAACACCCCAGATATGATTTACCCAATATGTAATCCAACTCTTGCCATTTCCGGCGTTAAGTTATTTTATTTCCTCGAGTTCGGGTTTTTGTCTCGTGTGTGTTGTTGTTGTTGTCATGCATCTCATATCATGTCATCATGTGCATTGCATTTTCATACGTGTTCATCTCATGCATCCGAGCATTTTCCCCGTTGTCCGTTTTGCATTCCGGCACTCCGTTCTCCTCCGGTGGTCATTTCTACCTTTCTTTCGTGTGTGGGGGTTAAACATGGGCCTTGGTTTACTACCGGTAGACCGCCTGTCAAGTTTCGTACCATTTGGACTTCGTTTGATGCTCCAACGGTTTACCGAGGGACCGAAAAGGCCTCGTGTGTGTTGCAGCCCAACACCCCTCCATTTTGGCCCAAAACCCACCAAATCCCTCTCCATCATCTAGAGCGTTCGATCACGATCGCGTGGCTGAAAACCGCACCTCATTTGGAGCTTCCTAGCTCCCTCTACCTCTATATGTAGACCCCTCCTCGAAAATTCCGGATCCCCTCTTTCCAAACCCTAAAAAATCTCATCGCGCCGCCGCCGGACACGTCCATCCCAGGCAGACAAAATCGCGCCGCCGCCCCGCACCAGTGGCGTAGCGCCACATGGCGCCTCACCGCCCCCGCGCCGCCGGCCCTCGAGGCCCGCGCGCCGCCGGCCCGGGCAAGCCCATCGCCGGCCCCCGAGGCCCGCGCGCCGCGCCACGCCGCCTGGCCTTCGCCCCGCCGCCCGGGTCCTCCCGCCACCGTCTTGCCGGGCTCCGGCCACCTCCGGCCGGTGCGCCACCAAGTCCGGCGAGCTCGAGCCGCCGCCCGCCGCACCGGTTCCCGCGCCTCCGCCGCCGCCAACCGCCGTCGCCTCGCCGCGCCAAGTCCCTCTCCTTGCCGGCTCCTTCCTCCCCCAAGTCCGGCGACCTCGTTCCTCTCCGGCGAAAAAAGGACATTCCCGACGAACCTCGAAGTCCGTGCAAGCTACAGTGGATCTGGATCTGAAAATATCTCGGTTGACTTTTTGCCTCAAACCCTAGCTATTTTGCTACGTTCGTCGTGCCGTAACTTTGCATCCGTAGATCCATTTTGGGCATATAGCATATCACAATGTTCGTCTCAGAGAGCACATCATTTCATCTCATTGCATCATTTTCATTTGAGTCCATATTGATGCCCGAAATGCTGTTGGAAGAATGCTATTTGAGATAATTGTCAGATCTGCTGCTCCAAATAGCTATTTGTCATTTTTGCCATGATTATTGTGTGCATGATATGCCTATGAGCTCTACATATATTTTGTTATATGCTTTGTCATCTTTCTAGAGGTACCATCCATGTATTTTTGTGATGTGTGTGGTGACTAGCACAAGCTTGCAAAGTGGTGCATTCGTTAATGCTGATTTCAGGGACTTAGCAATTCCACTAAGTCCTTGAGCTGTTCTTATCTATATGCCATATGTTCATGTTGTTTCCTAGTGATCCGTGCCTCTTTTAAGGATGATCAGTAAGGATGTTTTGTTAATCTTGTAGTGCTCTATCCATCCATGTCTTAGTTTGCAATTATGGAGCAGCCTAGCTTGAGTCAATCGAGCTCTACTTTTGCTATTTCGTGAATCTGGGCAGATTGTCTACTTGTTAGCGATTTTGCCGAGGATGTTGTAGTTGATCCGTGCATGCTATGTTATTGTTCTTGCCATGTATAGCTTGTATTATGTGTATTCTTGATGGGTGCATGCTTAGATTGTCATGCCTTGCTCTGTAGTGAGTGCATCGAGCTCGTAAACATGCCTACTTTATATCTGTTTTGCATGTTCCAGTTTTTCACTAAGTTTGTGATCTGATTATGTTTTTGCCATGTTCACATGCTTGCAAATGTAGATTCTGATCCCTTTTGGCTCAAGGTCACTAAGGGATTTTTGTTAAGCTCTTTGAGTAGCTCCATGCCATGCTTTACTTTGCCATGTTCAGGTCCTGTAGCACATAGTTTTCACGCTGCGAAGAGTGCTATCTGATCTGAAATTCCAGACAAGTGTTAATTTCACTAAGTCTGAAATCTGTTTACCATATGCATTTTTGCCATGCTTGTTTGGACCTGTTAATGGATGAATTGGCCATAGCTCAGTGTTCCTGTTTTATTAAGAATCATGAATGGGTCCCTGCCATGTATTTTGTTGCCATGTTTGAGTGCTGTAGCATGTTTGTCTTGTTGCATTTAGATGGCTACTTGCTGTATATTGCAGACCGGTGCCATATTTGTTTTGCTTGCCATTTCCAAACCGTGTCTCCGATACCGGCGTTCTTTATATCGTTTTCAAGCAGAATCATCTCACCTTTCCAGTGGCACACTTGGATTTCCAAGTTGAGTCCAGGTTCATTCATTCCTTGCCAAATCTTGCATATGCATCCCATATCGCATCCCGCATAGCATACCATGTTTGCATCATGTTGTTTGAGTTGTGCACATGGTTGATTGCGTTCCTTTTGCTTGTCTGTCTTGTTTGGGTAGAGCCGGGAGACGAGTTCGCTAACGAGGAGCCCGTTGAGTTTGCTTTCGAGGATCCAGTCAACTCTGACAACTTTGCAGGCAAGATGATCATACCCTCGAAATCACTTCTATCTTTGCTTTGCTAGATGCTCGCTCTTTTGCCATGCCTATTCTATGATGCCTACCACTTGCTTATCATGCCTCCCAAATTGCCATGTCAAACCTCTAACCCACCATATCCTAGCAAACCGTTGATTGACTATGTTACCGCTTTGCTCAGCCCCTCTTATAGCGTTGCTAGTTGCAGGTGAAGATTGGAGATTGTTCCTTGTTGGAAAATTATTTACTTGTTGGGATATCACTATATTATCTTGTTATCTTAATGCGTCTATATACTTGGTAAAGGGTGGAAGGCTCGGCCTTTTGCCTAGTGTTTTGTTCCACTCTTGCCGCCCTAGTTTCCGTCATATCGGTGTTATGTTCCCGGATTTTTGCGTTCCTTACGCGGTTGGGTGATAATGGGAACCCCTTGATAGTTCGCCTTGATTAAAACTCTTCCAGCAATGCCCAACCTTGGTTTTACCATTTGCCACCTAGCCTCTTTTTTCCTTGGGTTTCCGGAGCCCGAGGGTCATCTTATTTAAACCCCCCCCCCGGGCCAGTGCTCCTCTGAGTGTTGGTCCACCTCGTCAGCCGCCGGTGGCTACCAGGGGCAACTCTGGGCTGGCCTACCGGAAGTTTAGAAAATCTGAGTGTGCCCTGAGAACGAGATATGTGCAGCTCCTATCGGGATTTGTCGGCACATTCGGGCGGTGTTGCTGGATTTGTTTTAACTTGTCGAAGTGTCTTGTAGTACCGGGATACCGAGTCTGATCGGAATGTCTCGGGAGAAGGTCTATTCCTTCGTTGACCATGAGAGCTTGTCATGGGCTAAGTTGGGACTCCCCTGCAGGGATTTGATCTTTCGAAAGCCGTGCCCGCGGTTATGGGCAGATGG
This sequence comes from Triticum urartu, assembly GCF_056163025.1. Lineage (NCBI taxonomy): Eukaryota > Viridiplantae > Streptophyta > Magnoliopsida > Poales > Poaceae > Triticum > Triticum urartu. The sequence continues at coordinate 348,897,323 of NC_141874.1, read as the reverse complement.
GAATTTGTTAATGTCCGGTTGTAGATAACTTGAACCTTAATTTAATTAAAATGAATCAACTGTGTGAGTTACCGTGATGGTCTCTTCTCGGCGGAGTCCAGGAAGCGAACACGGTGTTGGAGTAATGCTTGCTACAGGTTGTTCTCTAGTTATTCGTTGGTGCTTTGCCTTCTCTTCTCGCTCTCTTTTGCGAACAGGTTAGCCACCATAGATGCTAGTCGCTTGCTGCAGCTCCACATATTTTACCTTGCCTTTCCTATAAGCTTAAATAGTCTTGATCGCGAGGGTGCGAGATTGCTGAGTCCCTGTGGCTCATAGTTTACTTCCAAACCAGATGCAGGGCCAGACGACTCCGTTCCAGATGACGCGTTAGAGCTCAAGTGGGAGTTCGACGAGGACTCACGCCGTTACTATGTATCTTTCCCTGATGATCAGTAGTGGTGCCCAGTTGGGGTGATCGGGACCATGTCACATGTTGGGTTGGTCTTTTATTTTGGCACCGTAGTCGGGCCATGAGTGATTGGATGATGTAATGCTATTTATGTACTTTGATTGACATGGCGAGTGTAAGCCAACTATGTTCCTTCCCCTTTTATTATCTATATTACATGGGATGTTGTGAAGATTGCCTAACTTGCGACATTGCTTTCAATGCGGTTATGCCTCTAAGTCATGCCTCGACACGTAGGAGATATAGCCGCATCGAGGGCGTTACACATGACCTCAGGCTTCTTTCCTCCATTCTGTGGCCTTTTATCATCAGCCATTTTCTTCAGTTGAGGAATTTGAACAATCGAATTCTCTGAAGAAGTATGCAACTTTTCTTCAAGGAACGCTGCAAATGAGTTAAGTTGATGAGAACCTAGTGATTCAGCAGCTGACATGAGTACCTGTGAACAGAGTATAGTTGCGAGGAATTTGGAGAGGTCATATGCGTTCTTAGAAGGTTTTGTAAAAAGAACAAGTTAGAGGAATTTGACCAGATGAGTCTTGAAGAATTTCACTAAGCGTTCTTTGTCTTAGGTTCCAGAGATGTGTAGATTAAAAATCCACACATTTGAGGAATCTTGAAGAAAAACATGGCTTAGAGAAACGAATCAAGAACAGATGACCTGTGAGGTGTTTAGTGTGTGAATCTATGAAGAAAAACACCTTTGAAGATTTTGAAGATAGTCATTCGAATCAACGAGGGTAGTAAAAGTAACTTTTAATTACCCTGGACGAAGAACACGACGAACTGGAGTGAGGAGATGTGAAGTTCGTCTGTGCAGATCTTCCACGCCCTAACTTGGTGGAGGAAGATGGCTAAGGCGGCGGAGTGAAGATTTCCGCGGTCGGCGCGAGTACGTCGGCGACGAGGTCAAGGCAGTGAAGCTCTTCCTCACCGGCGGCGATGAAGTAGCGGCGGCGCTAGGGTTTGAGAAGCTCGAGCTGGAGAGAGATCGAGCGGAGTAAAAGAAGTGAGGAAGGTAAGGAGGGGTATTTATAGCCACGGCGAAAAACTGCTCGCCCGAAGAAATTGGACGAACGTGCCCCTGACCCTTCTTATTCGCATGACATGTGTCACCCACGTAGTGAGAGGTGGAGATCGTGTTAGATCGTGGGTGAGTGGATAAGTGTATCGCGGGATGCGGTACGGTTTGAGCGGCAAAGCCGAAAATTTCGATAAAATAGGTTTTAAAGTTCCGTTCGCAATTTCTTCAGTTGACAAGGACACAGTGAAGATTTTGAACAAGTTTCAAATAGAACGCACATGAAGAATTTGTGAACAGATTGGGTTGAGTATAGCATAGAGGGGAAGGGTCCGATCACATTCACTTGGCAGAAAACCAACTTGAAGAAATAGCAATAAGTGAATGTTGTAGAGGACATAAACTCATATATATAGCCAATGAAGAAAAACGACGGAACCAGCGAAGACTATGCAAAGTTGAAGAATATGAATAATTTGAGGAATTTCAACTTTTGGTGGTGGCGTGATCCACCGTATAAGAATGATGATTTCAGACACCGCGTACAATTATCGTAGGGTTCTGAGAATCAAATTCTTCATTAATTTCTTCACACTAAGAGTGTTATTCTTCATTGATTGAAGAAAAACATTTCTTCATGTTGCACATCTAAGTCATCAATTTTGCATAAGTGTTAGGATGGGTGTCCTTTTCAAAGAACATTCGAAGATTCTAGGATATTTAGCTCACACCGCAACTTGCTAAATCTCTTCTCATCCAAGGGCTTTGTGAAGATATCGGCTAACTGTTCTTCAGTCTTCACGTGCTCAATAGAAATGTCGCCCTTCAACACATGATCACGAAGAAAATGATGACGAATCTGAATGTTCTTTGTCTTCGAGTGCTGAACTGGGTTGTGAGCAATCTTGATGGCACTCTCATTGTCACAGAAGAGAGACACATTATTCATGTTGACGCCGTAGTCCTTGAGAGTTTGCTTCATCCATAGCAATTGGGCACAGCAAGAACCAGCGGCAATGTAATCAACTTCAGCAGTAGATAGTGATACGTAGTTCTGTTTCTTCGAGGACCAACAAACCAAAGATCGTCCGAGGAAATGACATGTACCAGATGTTGACTTGTGGTCCACACGATCACCAGCATAGTCAGAGTCAGAATATCCAATGAGATCAAAAGCCGAGCCCTTGGGGTACCATAATCCAAGTGTTGGTGTGTGAGCTACATATCGAAGAATATGCTTCACAGCCTTATGGTGTGATTCCTTCGGTGTAGCTTGAAATCAGGCACACATGCAAACACTAAGCATTATATCTGGCCTAGATGCACATAAGTACAATAAAGAACCTATCATGGAGCGGTATACCTTATGATCGAAGTCAATACCATTTTCATCAGTGCACAGATAGCCATTTGTGGGCATAGGAATTTGGACGCCTTTGCAATCTTGCATGCCGAATTTCCTCAGTACATCCTTGAGGTATTTCTCCTGAGATATGAATATGCCATTGCGTTGTTGACGAATTTGAAGACCTAAGAAGAATTTCAACTCTCGCATCATAGACATTTGATATTCTTCACTCATCATATAGGCAAATTCATCACTATAACGTTGGTCAGTACAGCCAAAGATAATATCATCAACATATATTTGGCACACAAACAATTCACCATCATAAGATTTAGTGAAAAGGGTAGGGTCGAGTGAACCGGGTTTGAAGCCTTTCGTCATGAGGAATTCCTTCAAAGTATCATACCAAGCCCGTGGGGCCTGCTTGAGGCCATAGAGGGCCTTGTTGGGTCTGAAGACTTTGTCAGGATTCTTTGGATCTTCAAAACCTGGGGGTTGAGCAACATATACTTCTTCCTCAAACTTACCATTGAGGAATGCACTTTTCACATCCATTTGATATAAAGTGATATCATGATGGTTAGCATAAGCAAGTAATATGCGAATAGCCTCAAGTCTAGCAACAGGTGCAAAAGTTTCATCGAAATCAATTCCTTCAACCTGTGTGTAGCCTTGAGCTACAAGCCGTGCCTTTTTCCTCACCACAAGGCCATTTTCATCTTGCTTGTTGCGGTAGATCCACTTTCTGCCGATGATATTGTGCTTGCGAGGATCTGGACGTTTGACCAGTTCCCAGACATTGTTGAGCTCGAACTGATGTAATTCTTCTTGCATGGCCTGAATCCACTCAGGCTCCAGAAATGCTTCATCTACCTTAGTGGGCTCTGTAATAGAGACAAAAGCATAGTGCCCACAAAAGTTAGACAAATGTGAAGCTTTTGAGCGTGTGAGAGGACCTGGCTCTTTGATGTCATTGATGATCTTTTCAACTTGCACTTCTTTTGCAATGCGAGGATGAGCTGGTTGTCGTTGAAGAATTTTATCAGCGTTTTCTTCAGAACCATTTTCTTCAGCATTTTCTTCAGGTGCATTAGCTCAACGTTCTTCATGTTCTGGAATGAATTCTTCAGCAGATTCTTCAGTAGGAATGACATCCTCAGTAGCCTTGAACTTGATAGTTTCCTCAAGTGCTGGTTCATCTATCAAAGTAGGTAGGTGCTCTCTTTGCGAGCCATTAGTTTCATTGAACCGCATCTACAGTTTCAACAACTTTGTGAAGAACGTTGTTGAAGACTCTGTAGGTGCGCGAGTCCTTTCCGTAACAAAGCATAAAACCTTCATGTGCTTTCGGTTCAACTTTTGAGTTGTGATGAGGATCTCTAATCCAACATTTAGCACCGAAGACTTTGAAATAACTTACATTGGGTTTCTTATCAGTGAGGAGTTCATAGGCAGTCTTTTTGAAGAATTTGTGAAGATATACTCTGTTGATGATGTGGCACGCAGTATCAATTGCCTCAGTCCAGAAACGATGAGGCGTTTTGTATTCATCAAGCATAGTGCGAGCCATCTCAGCAAGAGTCCTGTTCTTGCGCTCCACGACGTTGTTCTGCTGAGGAGTATAAGGAGCAGATAACTCATGAGTAATACCAAGTTCATCAAGATAGTCATCGAGACCAGAATTCTTGAACTCAGTGCCATTGTCACTTCTGATGTGCTTGATCTTCACACCAAAGTTGGTTGAAGCCCTCGAGGAAAATCGTTTGAAGACTTCCTGCACTTCATGTTTGTAAGTAACAAGGTGTACCCATGTGTAGCGAGAATGATCATCAACAATAACAAAGCCATATTGAGATGCTTCATTTGAAATAGCAAAATAATGATTAGGACCAAAGAGATCCATGTGAAGCAATTCAAATGGACGAGTGGTGGTCATGATAGTCTTCGCTGGATGCTTGGCCTTGGTCATCTTCCCAGCTTCACAGGCTCCGCATAGGTGATCCTTGAGGAATTTGACATTCTCGATGCCAATGACATGCTTCTTCTTCGCAAGCGTGTGCAAATTCCTCATGCCTGCATGACCAAGTCGTCGATGCCAGAGCGAGCCTTCTGAAGCTTTTGCAAGTAAGCACATGGCTGGTTGTGGTCCTGTAGAGAAATCAACAATATACAGGTCTCCTCTCCTAAAGCCTTCGAAGACTTTGGAATTTTTAGCTTCCATAACCACAACACAACGGTACTTGCCGAAGACAACAACCATATCAAGATCACAAAGCATTGAGACAGACATAAGGTTGTATCCTAAGGACTCAACAAGCATGACTTTGTCCATGTGTCGATCCTTTGTGATCACAACCTTACCTAGACCCAATACCTGACTTTTGCCTTTGTCAGCAAAGATGATATGCTTCAGATGCGACGGAAATAATGGAGCATCCATCAATAGATTCTTGTCACCAGTCATGTGGTTTGTACATCCACTATCGAGGACCCACTCAGTGGCTTTGGGTTGATCATCTTGCAGATGAATTAGTACAGCTTACAAACTCATATACTTCATTAGTGAAGAATATGACATCAATTCATCAGATCAATTTCATCAAGTAAAAGAACTGATAAAGCAATATGAGGACGTGAGAAATGAAGGTTCATTTCTTCATGATTAGCCTGCGTCCTATCAGGCATACTCAGGTCTCCAGCAAATTCTTCAGACGATTATGTACGTTTGGAGACCTGACCCTGCAGAGGAGATTAGTTCTTTTTCTTCACCACCCACATCTGAAGGGGTGGCAAAGAGTTCATCATTCTGCGAGCTCCATACGGGAAGGATGGCATAGAAGCCAGTCCATTTCGTTTCACATAAGAGGGGTTAGAGTAAGCATAAGAGTATGCAGAGAAATTCTTCGAGGAATTATGGACCTAATGATTTGAATAATAATGCACATATCCATAATCCTTAGATCTTCCCTGCGAAACAGACGGGTTAGCATGATAATGTTCATATGAGGACTTTGATCCATATGAGAAATTTGGTCCATATGAGGACTTGAATCCATATGAAGAATTTGGTCCATATGAAGCATTTGATCTGGGGTTCCTATTCTTCACAGGTGGCATCATGATGACATTCACCTGAAGATTTTCAAGGCATCTTTTGGGAACCCAGATTTTCTTCATAGGGGATCCGTTCCTGCAGTTAGTGCCAACATATCTAGCAAATACTTCACCATTTTGATTTTTGAACAGTTTATAGTTGGAGTCAATTGACTCATCATCAGATGAGGAGATTCACATGCAAATCCAGATAAGTTAGATGGATCAACTGGAGGTCCCTTTGCAGCAACCCATGTAGTTTTGGGGTACTGCTCGGGCTTCCAATATGTACCATCAGCATTGAGTTTCCTCTCAAAGGCGATACCCTCTTTCCTAGGGTTCCTGTTGAGGATCTACTTTTTAAGCACATCATAAAGAGCCTGATGCCCTTTGAGGCTTTTGTACATGCCTGTCATGTACAATTCCTTCAGCCCTGCATTGTCAGTGATACTAGCAATGTCCTCAGATGAGGAATTAGTGATAGCAGAGGCATGTGAAGAATTTGAAACATTAGCAGCATTTGAACATTCAGGTGAAGAATTAGCAGATTCACGTTCAATGCACTTCAAGCATGGAGGAACAAATTCTTCCTGAGAAGCGTTGATATGTTGAGCAAGTAATGAATCGCGCTCCTTCTGAAGATCCTCATAACTCACTCTTAGCTTCTCAAGGTCTTGCTTTCTTTGAAGAAATTCATAAGAAAGCTTCTCATGATCGGATAAGAGAGTGTTATGATGACTTTGAAGATTGTCAAACCTAGTCTGAAATCTCTGAAGATTTTCAGTCAGGGCTTTAGTGCGATCCAATTCTTCACCCAACGTATCATCACTTTTTTCTAGCATGTTTTGAACCTTTTCTAAAGCTCTTTGTTGTTTTACAGCAATCTTAGCAAGTTTAGAATAGCTGGGCTTAAGATTTTCATCAGATTCATTCTCACTTGATTCAGATGAGGTATATTTGAGTACCTTGGCACCCTTTGCCATGAAGCAGTAGGTGGGAGCATAATCATCATCCCCTTCATCAGCTTTGTTGGTGAGGTTATTTTCTTTAGTGTTGAAGATAGACTTGCTGATGAATGCAGTAGCGAGAGCTAGGCTCGCCACTCCGGATTCGGACTCCTCAGATGACTCCTCTTCCTCATTTTCTTCAGATTCAGCCTCAGAGTCCATTTCCTTGCCAATGAATGCCCTGGCCTTCTTGGAGCTACTCTTCTTGTGATATGAAGGCTTTGAGGATTTTGATGATGAGGATTTTGTGGATTTGTTCTTTTTCTTCGCATCATCAGAACTGCAATCCTTGTATTTCTTCTTCTTTGATTCCTTTTCCCATTGAGGACAATCTTGAATGTAATGTCCAGGCTTCTTGCATTTGTGGCAGAGCCTCCTCTTGTAGTCACTGGATGAGGAATCACTGCTCCTTGAGGGTCTTCCAAGGTGACCACGTCTTGAGAACTTTTGGAACTTCTGCACAAGCAGAGCCAGATCATGGCTTAGTTCTGCAAGATCACCAAGGCTGCTACCAGAGTCTTCATCTTCGGACTCAGATACTGCCTTGGCCTTCAGTGCATGTGTTCTGCCATAGCTTGAACCATAGAGATCTCTCTTTTCAGCAAGTTGGAACTCATGAGTATTTAGCCTTTCGAGAATATCAGCGGGATCAAGTGACTTGTAATCAGCACGTTCTTGTATCATCAATGCCAGAGTGTCAAATGAGGAATCAAGCGATCTCAGCAATTTCTTCACCACCTCATGGTCGGTGAGGTCAGTGGCACCAAGTGCTTGAAGCTAATTTGAGATGTCAGTGAGGCGATCGAAGGTTTGTTGAACATTTTCATTGTCGAGTCTTTTGAAGCGGTTGAAGAGATTGCGAAGAACATCAACTCGAGAGTCACGCTGAGTTGAGACTCCTTCATTCACTTTGGACAACCTGTCCCAGATAAGCTTCGCTGTCTCCAAAGCACTCACTCTGCCATACTGTCCTTTGCTCAGATGGCCACATATGATATTCTTCGCTTGAGAGTCGAGTTGCTTGAATCTCTTCACATCAGCAGCATTCAGAGAAAGTGTGACTGAGGGAACACCATTTTCCACAACATACCAGAGATCGTTATCAATTGCTTCAAGATGCATTCGCATCTTATTCTTCCAGTAGGGGTAGTCCGTCCCATCGAAGGTAGGACACCCAGCAGAGACCTTGATCATACCTGCGGTCGACATAACTAAAACTCCAGGCGGTTAAACCAAAATCACACAGAACAAGGGAGTACCTTGCTCTGATACCAATTGAAAGTGCGTTATATCGACTAGAGGGGGAGTGAATAGGCGATTTTTATGTAATTCTTCACTGAGGAATTTGCTGGTGAGGAAATTCCTTAGCGAAGAACTACCAGCAGCGGAATGAGTACTCAAAAGTAAATATAACAAAATACAAGCATAGTCATCATGATGAAATGAAGACAGGCACAGAGTACAGAAGCGTAAACACAGGATAACACAGGATGAAGACAAACAGACTGAAGAAATTGAACTGAGGAAATTGAGAAAGTCTTTAGTCAAAGTCTTCAAACACAGATATGAACAAGCACACAACACAGTTATGAGGAAATGAAAGAGTTGAGGAAATAGAACCGGTAAGCTTGGTGAAGACAATGATTTGGTAGACCAGTTCCAACTGTTGTCTCAGTTGTACGTCTGGTTGGAGCGGCTGAGTATTTAAACTCGAGGACACACAGTCCCGGACACCCAGTCATGAACACGCAGCTCAGGACACCCAGTCCTCACCGTATTCTCCTTGAACTAAGGTCACACAGACCTCGTCCAATCACTCGTGGTAAGTCTTCAGGCGACTTCCAAACCTTCACAAACTCGGTCACTTGGCGATCCACAATTCCTATTGGATGCTCTAGACCATGACGCCTAACCGTCTGGAAGAAGCACGGTCTTCAAAGGTAACAAGCGTCGGATCCACGCATGATCAATCTCTTCAGTGATGCTCAATCACTTGGGGTTTGTAGGTGTTTGGGTTTTGGGTTTTTGGTTTTTCCTCACTTGATGATTTTCACTCAAAGTCCTCGGAGGATGGGTTGCTCTCAAATGACAAGTGTCAGTTTCTCTCGGAGCAGCCAACCAGCTAGTGGTTGTAGGGGGCGGCTATTTATAGCCTAGGGAGCAGCCCGACATGATAAGACATAAATGCCATTCAATGATATGACCGTTAGGTGGATAGATATTTTGGGACAGCTTGCGCATAGCACAACAACGGTCGGAATTTTGAGTAGAAAAATCCTCAGGGCTATCATGTTCCTCACTGTGTAGGAAATTCGCACTAGCGAATTCCTAACTCCTCAGTCAGAACAAATTCCTCAGAGACCAGAAGAACTTTGTCTCTGTCACTGAAGAATATGACTGGACTGTATGAGATTTCCAATGGCTTCACTCGAAGGGATTGGTAGGTGTAGGATTTTGATTTGAGAATCACATGGAAATATTTCCTTAGTATTTCCTCGACCCCCTTTAACAGTACGGTGTTTCCTATGACTCAAGAAAGAGAAAATGAAACTATGAAAACAAAAGTCTTCACGCTTTATGTTCCTCGAATGAATACCAAGTCTTCAAGATCACACCATTTTATTCACTTTCAAAGTCTTCATAAAGTCTTCAGAATACCAAAGTCTTCAAACGAAGAACTTCATTTTTAGGGGTCGACTTTCTCTGTAAATATCAAACTCCTCATAGACTTATAGACCTGTGTACACTCATAAACACATTAGTCCCTTAACCTATAAGTCTTCAATACACCAAAATCACTAAGGGGCACTAGATGCACTTACATAGGGCATGCCCTCCACCCTTGTGGACAGCTAGTGGGTCCCCTCTAGTTGATTTTCTCGCCAATTCTTTTATTTCTTCCAAAAATATTCTCCGTAAATTTTCTGGTCATTCCGAGAACTTTTATTTCTGCACAAAAATAACAGCAAGGCAATTCCGCTGAAAACATCGTCAGTCCATGTTAGTTCCATTCAAATCATGCAAATTAGAGTCCAAAACAAGGGCAAAAGAGTTTGGAAAAGTAGATATGATGGAGACGTATCAACTCCCCCAAGCTTAACCCATTGCTTTTCCTCAAGCAATTCAGTTTACAAACTGAAAGTGATAAAGAAAAACTTCTACAAACCCCGTTTGATATTGTTGTTGCAAATATGTATAGCCAACATTCAAGTTTGCAGAAAAGATTATGAACTAACTATATTCATAATAACATTTAGGTCTCACATTTACTCATATCAATGGCATAATCAACTAGCGAGTAATAACAATAAATCTCGGATGACAACACTTTTTCAAAACAATCATGATATGATATAACAAAATGGTATCTCTCTAGCCCTTTTTGAGAAAGCAAAACATAAATGAAGAGCACCCCTGAAGATCAAGGACTAATTAGACATTGTAATTCATGGTAAAAGAGATCCAGTCATAGTTATACTCAATATCAATCAATAGCGATGCATACAAATGAAAGTGGTGCTCTCTAACTGGTGCTTTTTATAAGAGGATGATGACTCAGTAATAAAAGTAAACAGATAGGCCCTTCGCAGAGGGAAGCATGGATTTGCAGAGGTGCTAGAGCTCGAGCTTTTTGAAACATAGATGAATATAATTTTGAGCGGTATGCTTTGATTGTCAACATAACAACCAAGAGATCTCGGTATCTTTGATGCTAGATACATTATATGCGGTTCCCAAATAGAATGGTATAGTTTTTACTCCCCTCCACCAACAAGCATACTCCACGGCTGGTCCGAAACAACGGGTACCGTCCATACCAACAACAGTCATGTGGGAGTTTTGTTTGAAATTATATTTTGATTTGATTTGAGCATGGAACTGGGCATCCTGAATACCCGCTGATTTCTCATGAATGGCAAGTGAATCAACACTCGTCATGAGAATAACCCACCTAGGATGGAAGATACTGACAGCCCCCAGTCGCAACATGAGCGATTCGGGCATACAAAATAGATTATTATTTGAACGTTTGGAGTTTGGCACATGCAAATTTACTTGGAACGGAAGGTAAATACCGCATATAGGTAGGTATGTTGGACTAATATGGAACAACTTTGGGTTTATGGAAGTGGATGCACAAGCAATATTCCCGCTTAGTACAAGTGAAGGCTAGCCAAAGATTAAGGAGCGACCAACTAGAGAGTGACAACAGTCATAAACATGCATTGAGATTAACCAACATTGAGTGCAAGCATGAGTAGGATATAAATCACCATGAACATAAATATCGTGGAGGCTATGTTGATTTTGTTTCAACTACATGCGTGAACATGTGCCAAGTCAAGCCACTCGAATCATTCAAAGGAGGATACCATCCTATCATACTACATCACAACTATTTTAAAAGCATGTTAGCACGCAAGGTAAACCATTATAAACTCCTAACTAATTAAGCATGGCATGAGTAACTATAATCTCTAGTTGTCAATGCAAACATGTTTCATTCATAATGGGCTGAATCAAGAATTATGAACTAATCATATTTACAAAAAAATAGGTCGATTTCATACCAGCTTTTCCTCATCTCAATCATTTCATCATGTATCTTCATTATTTCCTTTCACTTGCACAACTGAAGGGTGTGAATAATAATAACAGTGCACGTGCATTGGATTAAGCTGGAATCTGCAAACATTTATTCCAAGGAGAAGACAAGGTAATATGGGCTCTTTGTTAGATCAACAATAATGCAAATGAGAGCCACTCAACATTTTCATCGTGGTCTTCTCCTCTCGACCCAAAGAAAGGAAAAGAAATTCAAAGAAACACACTGAAATATTTTTGGAGTTTTTGTTTTTCAGAAGAAAGTAAAATAAGAACGAGAAAAACTATTTACACGTGAAAGCTCCCAACAAGCAAAAGAAGAACAAGAATCACTTTGGATTTTCTTTTAATAGTACTACTAAATAAACATGGAAAGGAAACTAAAAAGAAGCTACGACTATTTTTTGGATTTTCTCAAAGTTTTTCAAACACACAAGAAGAAAGCGAGAAAAGAAATAAACTAACATGGATTATACAATGAAAAAGTATGAACACCAAGAATTGAAATGAGTGTGTGAACATAAATGTAATGTCGGTGAGAAATACGTACTCCCCCAAGCTTAGGCTTTTGGCCTAAGTTGGTCTATGGCCATGGCTGGCCTAGCGGATATCCAAAGTTGTAGTCGGGGTTGTACTGGGATGCGGCAGCTACCGCCTGAAGGGCTGCAGTGTGGAGGCGAGTGGCCTCCACCTCTCTCTCATACTCATATGCCTCCTCCCTGGTTATGAAGTATCTCCATTTTCCTGAAAGTTAAAGAAGGTTGAAGCGGGAAGCGTAATATGGACAGCCCGCTACCTGTCAAAGATCAGTCGGTAAAGGAGGGACTGCTCATTCCTCACAAGAAACTGGTAGTGTACCAAAGCATTATAATAAAGGAAAGCAGGTGGTAACTCAATGTCATTCCCCCTTATGGGTACTGATAATCCCCAAGTGCAAGGAATCATCGTAGCAATTTCCAAAGGTGGAAGTGATAAGTATGGAGTGTCGAACCCACAAGGAGCTAAAGGTAAGATCAATATTCTCTCAAGTCCTATCTGCCAAACGTTTGCTTCCATCTAGAAAGTCATAGCAACATCAATCTCAGAACATAGCGGATACTAGGGATCAAACCCTAACAAAACTAACTCGATTACATGATAAATCCCATCCAGCCCATCACTGTCCAGCAGGCCTACGATGGAATTACTCACGCACGACGGTGAGCATCATGAAATTTGTGATGGAGGAAGGTTGGTGATGATGATGGCGATGAATCCCCCTCTCCGGAGCCCTGAACGGACTCCAGATCTACCCTCCCGATGAAGAATAGGAGATGGCAACGGCTCCGTATCATAAAACGCGATGAATCCTTCTCTCCGAATTTTTTTCTCCCCGAGCGTGAATATATAGAGTTGGAGTTAGGGTCGGGGAGTCTCTAGGGGACCCACAAGGTAGGGGGCGCGCCCAGGGGTGTAGGGCGCGCCCTCCACCCTTGTGGAGAGCTGGTGGGCCCTCTCTGGTTGATTCTTTCGCCAATATTTTTTATTTATTGGAAAAATATTCTCCGTAAGTTTTCAGGTCATTTCGAGAACTTTTATTTATGCACAAAAATAACACAAAGGCAATTTTGCTGAAAACAATGTCAGTACGGGTTAGTTGAATTCAAATCATGCAAATTGGAGTCCAAAACAAGGGCAAAAGAGTTTGGAAAAGTTGATACGATGGAGACATATCATGATGCAGCAAAGTAGAGATAAGTATTTCCCTCAGTTGAGAACCAAGGTATCCATCTAGTAGGCGGAACATGCAAGTCACCAATGGTTGCACCTACACAAACAAACAAATACTTACACCCAACATGATAAAGGGGTTGTCAGTCCCTTCATGGTTACTTGCAAGGATGAGATCTGATAATGATAGATCTAAAAGATAAGTAAAACTGCAAAATAAGATAAAGGTAAATAAATTGCAGTAGGTATTTTTGTGTTTTTGATTTTGTAAATCTGAAAATAATATGATAAAAATAGACCCGGGGTCATAGTTTCTCTCTTGAAAGAACGCATACGATGGGTAAACAAATTACTTTTGAGCAATTGATAGAAAAGCACATAGTTATGACGATATCTAAGGCAATGATCATGAATATAGGCATCACGTCCGTGACAAGTAGACTGACTCCTCCCTGCATATACTACTATTACTCCACACATCGACCTCTATCCAGCATACATCTAGTGTATTAAGTTAACAAGAACAGAGTAACGCCTTAAGCAAGATGACGTGATGTAGAGGGATAGATCCAATCAATATGAACAAACCCTATCTTTTTATCCTTAATGGCAACAATCCAAATACGTGTCATGTACCTTTCTGTCACTAGGAATAAGCACTGCAAGATTGAACCCATTACAAAGCACCTCTCCCATTGCAAGAAAAATAAATCTAGTTGGCCAAACCAAATCAATACACCAGAGAGAAATACAAATATATCTTAATCAAGCATAAAAGAGTTCACACAAGACTCAAATAATATTCATAGATAATTTGATCATAAACCCACAATTCATTGGATCCCAGCAAATGCACCGCAAAAGAAGATTACAATCTCCAAGAACATCGAGGAGAACATTGTATTGAAGATCAAAGAGAGAGAAGAAGCCATCTAACTACTAGCTATAGACCCGTAGGTCTATGTTAAACTACTCACACATCATTAGAAGGGCAACAAGGTTGATGTAGAAGCCCTCTGTCGTGGACTTAACATGGCAGATGCCCTAGCAAAAGGACTTAGGTGTGGAGCCATCGCAACTAGGTTAGCTTGAAAGGGTTAAACAGGACAAAGGACACAAAAATTTTACCCAGGTTCGGGCCCTCTCAACAAGGTAAAAGCCTACTCCTGCTTTAGGTTGTATTGCTTGGGTTTCGATTACCAGGGAGCGAATACGCTTGACCTAGTTCTCGATGAGTTGTTTGTTGAGTTAACCCGCTGCCGGATCACCCCTTTATATACAGGTTGATGCCCGGCGGCTTACAAAGACCCGGCCGGCTCATACAAACTTGACCGACTCGATTTCTAACTAAGCTTGCCTTATAGTACAAGTTAAACATATGGCGGCTCACACCCGTGGGCCCCAAGTCGGCTCCGGGTCTTAGGCCTTCAATTGGCTTGCTCTATGAACCGCCATCTTCATATCTTGGACCTTATCGGGCCTCTTCATCATTAAGCCGCCAGTCGCATGACCCGGCCCCTCCTGGGCGGGTCTTACCTAGTAGTCATATCCCCGACATTAGGCCCCAAGTTGATTTGAACTAGTTCACATCAATCTTCATTACTTGACTTAGCAGAATATTCCTTATTCAATTCCTTGTAACCCGCCATGACGTCTCATCTTAGAATCGTGTTAACCCACCATGACATCATTGCGCATTAAATTCGCACAAAGACTAGAATATCTCAACATATCCTTATTTTAATGGACCTTCGAAAATCGAGGCATCCATGTAGCCACATAATCATTTTTTCGGCCTCCTCGATTCCCGCGCATGCCATTTATCCACTTCCTTATAAATAGGGACATGGGTCCTTCTTTTCACTTTTTACCCTTGCCTCGTCGTTTTCATCTTCCTCCTCGCAACGCCTCTACAAACCCGAGCTCCGCCACCGCCGTATTCTTACAGCGTCATCAACTCCGTCCGCTGCATCGACCTGAACGGACCAGAGAGACGCGGCGCACTTCCGCTGTTCATTAGCATCAAAAGGTACTCGCTTTGGTTCGCATCAGATCTGCACTAGGGTTTGCTCAGTCCATCGGAGTTCTTCGCCGTTCTTCCTTTTCTTCTTTAGATCGCGTAGTTGGATCTAAACACAATGCCGAAGTTATGCGGTAGTAGTTTTAGCATTCGTTTCCAATAACAGAAGATGCCCCCTCTGTAGAAAATCTCATCTGAGCACACAAGTTCTTCTGCTGCCGCCACCTTAGGTTTAGAATTTATTTTCTTTTTTGAACTGTTGTAGATCCAAAATCATAGAACCATTCGGCAGAACCTGTTTGCCCATCACTTAGCGAAGATTCACTTATAGATCCGTCGTACTGAAAACGTGCGGGCGGCTTATAGGGTAAGCTGTAATCTGCCATATAGCATTAGTCCCCTTGTTAAGCCACCAGTATATGTTCACAATTTGTACAACCCAGCATTGTCTTTCAGTTTAACCATGCTGATCTTTATAACACTTATTCTTGTGCCTATGAACTGGCCTTGCATAACACACTTATTTTTTGATCACTGGCCGGCTTAACAGCATAACCTTAAACCAACAATATCTTTGTTTTTAGGCTTTTATCAACAAAATGACTAAAACTGTTACCTCATGCAATTGGGATGCCTCCTGGGTTACCGAGTAAACACCGAGCGAGCATGTACAAGTGGGCGTCTTAGCTGCAAAGGACGTCATCCATTGGAGGGCCCCGGGAACAGAGACCACTCCTGACCCCAAAGAAGGCGAAGTCATTGTATTTACTAACCATTTGCTCTGGGGGTTTACCCCACCCGGCTCAAAATTCTTTCGTGATGTGCTACATTTCTTCAAGCTTCGTCCTCTAGATATCGGACCCAATTCTGTTTCAAACATCTGCAACTTTCAAGTGTTTTGCGAAGTGTACCTTCAACAGGAGCCCACGGTCGAATTGTTCAGGGAATTCTACTACCTGAACCGCCAGACCGAGTTCATGGACGGGCCTAGCCTAGAGCTAGGGGGCATTTCAATTCAGAGGCGAAAAGAAGCCACATTTCCTGCTGCCGCACTCCCCAGCCATCCTAAGGACTGGAACCGGACTTGGTTCTATTGCAAAGACACCTCTCTAGAAGGTGAAAATCCTCTGCCAGGCTATCGTGAAAACCGTCTTAGAAACAGACATCCTCTCCCAGACCGGATCAACACAGAAGACGGGCCAAATATATGCCCATATTTTCAAAGATCAAAGCCTTGATGGCGAATGGTTTGACAGAGTCGACCTGGTTAGTTGGTGGGTCGCATGAAGAATCTTGCCCTTAAGTCACCAATCCGGCTTAATGTGCGAGTATACCGGAGATGTTAAGATCTGCTGCGTTACTCTCCAATCTGTCTGGATGAGAAACAAATCAATGATATGACAAAGACTCTTCTCAATGAGAGTCTAGAGACTTGCAGCAAAGCGGGGCCGAACCCCTTCTACACCCTCAACAAGCCGCCAGCTGTAAGTATTTTTAACAACTTTCACTAAATCATTATTTTTCAATCTTCCTTCTCATTATTACTTGAACTTCTGCAGGCTGATTCCCCATTCTGGAGCAAGAAGCTTCAGGAAAAACCGGCCAAGAAAACCAGGACAAAAAATAAGGCTCCCGAAAAGCCCGCCAAAAAGAAGTCAAATGCAACTGATCTTTTCGCTCTAGATACTGAGTCGGAGGTAGAACTTGACTCCTTTGGCTCATTATTTGTTCATCTTATTGACATTGGTTACTATCAGGATGACGCGGAAGGCAGCCATGCAGATGGTGAAGAGTTAACTATACTTTCCTCCGACTCAAAACCTCTGCCAAGACAGAAAGTTCGTCAAGCGAGCCGGAAAGTAAGGTTTTCTCACCCTTTAGCTTACTTGGATCCCAACTTTATTTTGAAGAAGCAGTAGCATGAAGTTCGCCGCACAACCCGGAACAGTGGTGGTGGGATTCTCTCCTCTGGCTTACCCAACACGTCGGCTCCTCGCAAGCGTCGAGCAGAGGTTTCGCAGATTCCCAACTTAGCTTTTCCAAAGGTGGGCCTTATTCGACAACCCCTTAACCCTTCTGATTCAAACTATCAGGGAACTTCTCACTCTTCTTCCGGCGACTCAACTAGAACCCAGATTCCTCTTTTCAAAACCGCACCTGAGTGAGAACATTAAGCTTGTTTGCTTTAACACTTACTCAATTGATATACTAATTCCGTCATGTGTCTTATTTTCAGTGCTATAGCCAAGCCCGGCAAGAAGCTGAAGGTGAATAAACCGACTGAAGATCCCAAGGTTGCTGACCAAAAGAAGTAGAAATTATCCGAATCTTTGCATCAAACCTCTGAAGCAGCCCTTGGTGATCCACCACCAGAAGAGCACCCTGTCACCATGGACTCCATGGATGTTAACCCAGCTCATGCTAAACCGCCCAGTCCCGCTCAGCTGGCTCAAGAAGCTAAAGACGTAATGGTTACTGGGACGACTTATACAGCACCAGGCAACCCGACCGTCTTGTCTAAACACAACACCAAAGAAGAAATCTGAGCTGCTGACAAGGGCAAGTGGGAACTAGATCTGGAGAGCTATGCCCAGTTCAATGCTCATGAGATTCATGTGGGTTATCTAAACAGCCTTCATACCAGCCGTGATTTTGATGCCGGCCTGGTCAACCTCATGAAGTAGTGCTTTGAGGTAAGCATTAACAAAACTTCTCATATCAGTATATCGTTTCCAGTCGCCAAGTCTACTGAAATGATAGAAGTGAATATGATGTAGACTTAGATATCCTCTTTGATCTTGTAGCTAGGCCATAGCATTTGATAACTACTGAATCAAAATGAGTAGTCCCCAAGGGCCGGCTGAAACTGGAAAGTTAAGCCGAGACTTCAAATTGCAGTGCTCAATTTTGCATATGTAGCCCCCAAGGGCCGGTTTAATCTGCATGGCTACGCCGAGACTTTTCACCATGTTTATGAACAAATCCAAATATCTAGCCCCCATGAGTCGACTATAGTTGAAGAAACTTAGCCAGGTCATTAAAATTTGTCTTCAAAAAAGAGCAATGTACATTAGCCCCCAAGTGTCAAGTAAAATACTCGTATTATGCTTGGGACTTCAAATAAGGTGATTATCATAACCACATATTGCTGCTTAATCACTTTATCTTGCAGGATAAATTAAATATGAAAGAATCCCAAGTGGCGGATCTGCGGCAAAATATCCAGTCCCAACAATCAGAAACTTCAAAGGCCAAAACAGAGCTGAAAACCGCCTTGGAAGAGATTGAAAGGTAAAAGGGATTTTAGTGCTGATAGAACCGGTTGGGACACCGAGAAGCACTACAAAAAATACACTTCTGTGACGATACGTGTTTGTCACAGTAGGTCACGTTTTCTGTCATGCATGTACATCCATGACAATTTTATGACAGAATCAAGATAGTCATACCTGTGCTGTGGTTTCCATGACATTACCAAAATTATCATCACGGAAGTGTCCACTTCCATGACGATAAATAGCGTGTCATGGAAGTGCTTCCATCAAGGGTAACTGACACGTGGCATCCACCGTAACGGGTCGCCGTTAAGCTACCGGATCCGGTTTTGGATCCGATAACCCGCTAACAGCCACGACCAATGCCAATTTTCCACATGTAAAATTCTCATTGGCCGACGGAACCACGTGTCAGCTCCGCGTTGGCACATGTGTCACTCATCCAATGGGCGAGATGCGCCTGTGATATGTTGACACGTGGACCGGCCCAAAAGTGGTCCATAAAGATTAAATGGGCCGGCCCAACTAAAGGCCCACAAGATTTGGCGGACCATAATGGGCCGGCCCAGCTAAAGGCCCACAAGATTTTGCAGACCATAATGGGTCAGCCTAGCTAAAGGCCCAACATTCCTAGTTAAGGCCCGTACGGGTGGTGTCAAATCAGCCCGTCAACGGCCTATCCTAAACTTGTCATCATCGCGGCCCATGGTCACTTCTGGCCCGTTAAGAGTCCGCTAAGTATTTGGGACAAATTACGGCCCGGTGTGTTTCAGCCTGTTAAAGGTCCTTCTTCATTTGGGCCCATTTATAGGCCATTGAAACTTTTGGCCCATAAACAACCATGAAGGACTTGGGTCATATTCGGCCATGCCTGACATTCGACCCATTAGAGGCCCACTATAGATTTGGGCCACTTTCAGCCTGTTGTGATTTTGGGCCTGTTAACGTCAGACAAAATTCATGGGCCATATGTGGCCCAACGTCACATCGGGCCTATTAACGGCCCATATAAAACTGACACTAATCAAGCCCGATCGAACTTCCGGCCTGTTAAAGGCCCGTGTAGTAGGTCGAGCCATTTATGGCCCGTCTAAATTTCGGCCTGTGAACGATCCGCATTGTAAATGGGCCACCATTTCGGCCTGCTAATGACCAGTGGGTTATTTTGCACAATCAGGGCCCAATCTCACTTTCGGCCTATTAAAGGCCCATGTTTTTATGGGCTCAAGATATTTACACCTATAAATGCCCTATTGTTACTGAGGGCCCAAATTATGTTTAGGCCTGTTAAAGGCGCACTATGGGCACAGGTCTACCAGAAAAATATGAAAGCTTATGCTGATTTAGGCCCAGATATTTTTAGTGGGCTACACGCAAATTATGGCCCATAATCGCTTTTAGCCCAATTGGAATGGGCCCGATGAATGTTGGAATGTTGGGCTCCTATGAAGCTTTTGGCCGAATACATTACTAAGATAAACCTACACTATAGAAAAATAGCACCGTAATTACTGCAGCCGTTGGCAACATCATAAATGCTCTATCACAACAAAATAAAGTCCAACCATACAACAAAAGGCCAGTTGGCATAGAGTTTACAGTCCTTGCAGATAAAAGCACCATCAGATGTATAGAAGCACATATCATTTGACCCGAGTACTAATGTTTCAGGCTGTAGAATCTGATGGAGCAGCAGGATCTTACCCTTTTTTCCACCATTCCTCTTGAACAACGAAGCAAATGCCTGGTAGTCTGGTTTCAAAACCATTCATATCTTGACGACATTTGTCAACCACTATTCTTGTTTCCAAAACAACGTCCATTAGGGATTGGACTTGTGTCTGGAGCACCGATATATCACTCTCTCTAGCTGGAAGATTTTTCTCAGTAGGCGATTTGGATGAGGTTACCTTGACAACCAACCCAGAATTACGCAGGAAGGCACTTTTCGCACTATTAGTGGAGAGATACTGATGCACTGCAGCAAGAGGTGACATTGTGCCTGTGGTAGCCTCTTCACCTTGAGGTGGTTGTGGCCGTTGAATCATTTGTTCCATAGCTTGCTGAAAGTTTGAACTTGTAGATTAGTGTACCAAATAAGTTAGTAATGAGACAAAAACAAACAAAGTAGGTTTCACGTTTATACACAACTTGTTTTGGTGAACTACTGTAATGCATTAGCATGTATTGTAGTGCCAACTACATAATAAAATCACTTTCGGAACATATGTCCATGTAGCATGCCTACGGTATTGTCTATTTCCTCACATTCATTGACATATAAGGATAAAAAGACATGGTTTAAAGTAGGATGAACACAGTATGACATCATTCATATCATGGGCAAACGGATATAAAACAAACAGGCCATTGTATCATTTTGTGCGCACGTGAACATCACAACTAGATTACAGATCAAGACAAAAAGAATATCCTTCATCTCTTTTAAACCATGTAAGGTAAAATGATACGTTAAGACAACCGTGTATAAAAGTGAACGGATCAAGACCAAAAGAAGGGCCTTCCTCTGTATTTGGAACAAGTCAATATAGATACGATAATATGGCACAGAAAAAAGAAGGAACTTAGCTATTTACAAGAGCCTCGCAGTGTGCAATATAGCTACGAGATCCTGTTGTCTGTTGGAATTTCACTTTAGAACGGTCGGTCTTATTCTTCAAACAGTTAGCCTAGAAGAAGATACACTTCTAAGGCACATACATAAATACAAGTTCAATATGTGGTCTGATCAAATACATATACACTACCTGATACTCTGGATCAGACTACTGTTTAACAAGGGTTGTCTAGTCTTCATCTCTAATATATTCCACTGGAGATGTTTGGGCGATTTCATTGTTATCCTTGCCTTCAAAGTGAGATTTTCTAAGGTGGTACCGATACTGTCGCAGAGCAGACTGAAAAACATGAGTGCATGCTTGTTTAGTTGCATCATCTTTCAGATCCAACTTGGTCCTCATTTGTTGAAAAAAGAATGTGAGTCTTATTAGGAGGAAGCTAGAAAGTATGGGACAGAGCAAGACAATATTACAAATTGCGATGAATAACATTACTTACAGATAAATGGTCAAGGAAGGTGTTAAACCGAGTATTGTCTTTCTCATTCCTATGCTGGATCCACGTTGGGAGGATACGTGCATGACACCTAACGGCAACGGCTGCCTCTGATACTAACTTGGTTGACTCTGTAGCATCACGTGGCCTTTTTTAAACCTGCCTCAAAATGGATCTCCATTCTTCCTCTAGATTTTGTTAATCTGTCAAGCATTATCCCTGATGTCTATTTCCGCTTGCGCCGTGGTGCTAGTTCAACAACGAATATGGAAAGTGTTAGTGCACATCGAACTGTGAGAGTAGATATAAAGGAGCATGCAACTGCAACTTGAATCGGTCAGGTACCATCTTGGTGTTGATGCTCATGAGGTTCATCTGATCTTGCCAAGTCCTGTTGTGTTAGCAGTGCTTTGGAAGTAGTGTTAGGTGTGAAGGCAGCTTGGGAACTGGCCAGTTCCAGAGCAAACGAACGAATAACTCGTTGAGATGCTGGTACAGTTGAAGCAGATGTTGCAGGTGGTGGAGCAAGTGATACTGTGTTTGTAGATTTAGCTGGTGGACTTGGACCTTCTACTGCACTATAAGTACCAGCAGAATCTCGAGGGCAGATCCTTTTCCGTTTCACCCGACGAGTAACACCATTCCCTACTATATTCTTTTCCTTACTCTTTTTTGACTTTGCCATGTCAAGTCGTACCCACAACACAAAAGAATAAAATTGCTCTTCAGAACACATTGATGAATGATACAGACAAGCAATACTTTGATGTAAAACAACCGGATGAGGATGGAATATGTAAGAAAAACAGGACGGCGTGACATATTCACAGCTACGATGTGTAAACTAAGCAGAAGGATTTTCAAGAAAATAGAAGTAATGAAAGCTAGACACCATATGAAAGATGCAACCAATATCACTCTGCCAAGTTAAAAGTGTCTTGCCATAAGTGGCATCTCGAAAAATTAGAAGCAGTACAATGTAGAAATCAATGCAAAATGCAACCACTATCAAACTGCCATGTTAAAAGCGTCCAATCATGAGTGACTGATGGGGAATACACAACAACAGTACTTTGATGTAAGAACATGGTATGATAGATAAATGCAGTGTATTGTAGACACAGAAAGGCATGTCATATGCACATGTATAACATGTAAACTCGGCAAGTGCAATTTAATCAAAATATAAGAAATACAGGCTAGACAACATATGCAACATGAAACTAATTATCACACTGTCAACTTAGAGTAAGCACCTGTGATGGTGGAGTATGAGAGATGAACTCATCATCTAGACTTGGGACTTCAACTTCATTAGCAATAGCAGTGGCAAATCTAGAGAGTCTCTGTTTGTGTCGGTCCAGAGGACCACCAACATCCCCTAACTTACTCTTTTCCGTCCTATTTTCTGATATTGCCTTATGAAGTCAAAACCACAAGAAGATGAATAAAATTAGCTTTGCATAATTGGTTGATGCATGATACAGATGAACACTACTTTGATTTAAGGCAAGCTTAGGATAGGAGGATGGAATATTTAGATATATTAAAACTGAGCACCCTCCCAGTCCTCTCAGACCATCAGCATTTCTAACCGTTAGATCGTCACTTTTAGTCGTTTTTGGCCATCTCACTTTTAGATCGTCACTTTTAGTCGTTTTAGTACCACCTAAATCTCGTCCGCAGGGCTAACTCGCGCGTCAGGCAGCGCTGGCCTTTTCGGGCCACTGCTCCGGTGGCTTTTTTGGGTGTCTCACGTTCAATTGGCCTACTGGCCGGGCCTCAAACCCTAGTGAAGGGTCTCTCCACCCCCGTCCCCGTGGCTGCAGTTCGTCCCCATCCCTTTCGCTCTAACCTCGCCAAAGCCGCCGCTCCTGCAGTCCTTCGGCGTCATCCAATCTCACGCCAGACTCCCGCGGTAGGAGAGGAGAGTATGAACGATGTTCCTTGCAGCGGCAGCGATGAGGAGCCCTTTCTGTTTCCACCTCCTTTCTTTCATGGATGTCGTGTCTTCTTTGCCCGTCAGAGCCCATATCTGTCTGTTGTTTGTACTGGTGAGTCCCTTTTGAACGCCCCCTCCCCCTCCTTTCCATCTCTTTTATGGGATGTTCAAGTGCTCATATTTCTTAGATCATCGTTCGAGAGAAGAGATGGGAAGAGCTTGATTCCTGCATTAAGAATCTGTCCAAAGACACTAAGATTCGTTTCTGTATTGAGATCTTTTCTTTAGTTATGACTGAATTTTCCCAAGAGCTCCTTTTGTAATTTATGATGTCAATATCCAAGAAATTTGAACCTGAGTTTTCATACTTTAGTAACTGAATTTCATTGATCCAAATGATAATATTGTAATCTGTACAGACTTCCTGTGATTTCTGACCCAACTCATCTCTATACAGACGTCCTGACTGGTGGTGATTCTGTTCAGGGAGAAGAAAATATACAATTCATTGTGGCACTGTTAACGCTAGCATCAGGAGGTTGTTCATGTCATCAAAATGTGCAACCAGAATGAAAGTGCAACTACACTTCAGCTTCTTCGAGGTATGCAGAGTATGTCCTCTCATACACCTTGTTCTTAATCTGTCAATTATATCCTAAAGATATGGGTTCACCAGGTACAAAGAACATCTTAGTGGGATTTAAAAAAAAGTTCAACTTATCAGTGTTAGCTCCCTATTTTATTCTCCATGGAACCCTCTCCTTAATTAAGACAGAGTATCCTTAAAAAGAAATGTAGGACGAAGGAGGGTAGAGGAGATCGAGGAGGGAGGGGGCCGTTGCGAGGAGATAGTTGGAGGTCAAGCATCGGCACTGGAGACGAGGACCCGCGAGCGGGAGAGGCGACGCTGGGCTGGCCATTTCCACTGCGTCGGCAGAAGCCAGCGGAGTGAGCTCATCAGCGTGGCATCAAACTATACAATGAAGTCAGAGTCCGGCCATATCGTTTGCAAGGTGTGCATCCCGAAATCCATCTCCTTCTTTACTCCCTTTGATTTCAATTTCCAGCAAGAGCTTTTCGGCCAACTAGCAGCGAACTATCCGTCCAAGTCAACATGATAAACCCCCTTCCCTTCTTGAGATTGTTATCTGTATTGTTTGATTATTTTTATTCACTGCGTCTGGACATGATGTTGGCAAATACAGTAGAGATCATGGGCTGAGACAATCAATAGAGATCATGTCAAGGCTGGAAATTTTGCTTTTTATAAAAGCAGGACAATTAAAAAAACTGCTTACATTTTATTCTTCATTTATATATCAGTTAAAGAAACTTTATACATTAGTTCCTAATTTGATGCAAATAACCAAACTGAATGAACATTATTTAGCATCCAAGCACGGTGCGCAGCGCACCAGATCTGAGGCGACACCGCCACCTGCAACTTGTCCACCTTTGTCCGATTCTCCACCCTGCATCCCCCAAAACCTCATGAGATGCATTTATGTAATGATAAGATCAGTACAATGAAAGTCCCAAATTTGTATAGAAACAAACTGAAAAGGGACAATGTACTGCGCCCGTAATGTTCAGGCAAGTCTCTCAAAAGAAAACAATTCAATCCTAAACTGTATATTTGGTGAAGCGGTTAATATAGACTTGAAATTACAAGTTTAGAATTTGCTTCGGACTTTCTAATTTAGAAGTATTGAAGTTTAAATTCAATAAGAATTCTGAACTGCACACACTGTAGAATGTTTTTCAAGAAAGGATTATTTACATCTAAGCAGACCACTTTGATGCAATATGGGTTGTAAATAACCTGTCAGCAACATTATCTGTTATTACCTTCTTGAAGCTAGCAACATGGTGTTCCTTTTATTGGCCCATATTTATTCTTATAGCCTTTGGTTCTTCACTTGTGCCAACCGGTTTCTTATCTTCAACCTCTGCTTATTTTCATATGTCCTTAATGTTGCTTCCTTTTCCTGGAGAGGCTAGACTTCACTTTTTTGCCACTACAACAATGTATTTTTTTACTATGCAGTGAAATAAGGGACCGACAACTGAATATTTTTATGCCAACACACTTCTTGCTGGTGTGTCCTTTTATCAATAACAGGCCTGCTTCTCAAGAGACGCAAACTGTACCCGATTAAGAATGAGAACAACAACCTTTGCTTCTACTAGGTACTTTCATTTATTGACATTCACCTGTTTGTGTTGTTAACATTTAGTTCCATCTATCCATCAATTAGTTATTAGTTTTTATATATTTCAATTAAGCGTTGGGGAAGAGTAGCAAATCATAAATTTGAAACATGTATCCTCGCATCTGTGACTGTCTTATAGTCCATGAATAAATAGTTACTACATTGGCGCAGTATTATTTGCCGAAATCCCTTTGGGCCAATATTTGACATGTCTTTATTTCCTCCTTTCCCTTATACAATATTAAATTTTGGCCTGGGCTTATGTTTTTACTACCCCTATCAGATCATTATTTATTGTAATTTTTGTGCAATTTTCTATATCGCCTGTTTTGATTGCACTAAAACTTTCCTCTGCTAACATAATTTTTTCATGTTATGAGGTTTATCTATCCATTTTTTTGCATGTGAAGATATAAATGAGATTTTTTTAGATAAAAGGCTGAGCTCCGAGGAAACATGCCTTGAAAAGGTTCATGCATAGTTTGGAAAGCTAATTAGTTGAATGTTGTGTCCGATATTCTTAAGCATCTCCTCGGTTTTATCATTACCAATTTGAGACGATTTTCTCTGTCTCGGTTTAAGGCTATTTAGCCTTCAGTTTGTGACCAATCTCATAATTTGCTCTAAATGATAAGTTTTCACTGCTCCAGTGGTTTGGCCTGTTAGAAACAGTTGTAGTGTACTCATTTGTTAGGAGTGTGAGTGCTCATCGCACTATGTATTGTAGAAATCTACCGGATTAGTCAACGGTATGTTGCACCGTTTGCTTCAAAACAATCCTGATATATTTACTGATTATATAGTTCTTCGATTTCCATTGGTCATTTTTCTCTTTGTGTTCTCAACTCTATATGATATCTATTTTTCTTAAATTTTGTGCAGCAAATGAGTAAGAACTATTACATTGTACATGCTACTTATCACCTCCATTGTTGTGTTGTGAACAAAGTTGAACTGTTTGGGCTTGTGAAAAAGGTAGAAATTACTAATGCCATGTCATGAGATATGGCCTTTTTTAATGGCATACCATATGAAGATTCTTTTAGTCGGTAGAACTTCTATGCATGCCTTCAGCACATTACATCTTCATTCGGTGAAGGATGTCATCAAAAGTGAAGCATGGCATTGGAATTTTCTTCATTATTTAACCAAGTGAAGGATAGCATCACACAATGATGTAGTCTAGGATAGGGATACCTACATTTTTTATTTTTGCACAACACATTGCAATATAGTATACATGATTTTAACTTGTACTTTTGATGAATTTTATCTCAAGTTCTTCAATGATAATATGTTTCCGCTTGTTGCTTAAAGCTGTTTCTCAAGCAAAAAATCTTCTACCAATGTGTATTGTTAAATTATCTATGTTGCTATTATTTTGGAAATGAAGAGACTATATTCTTATGATATTGCTTAAAATACTATTTGCTAGACACTTCTACTTAGATGTATGGTTATAGTTGATACTAACATCTATTTTTTTATATTAGCGGTTCAGAAAAAACATTTATTTTTAAATTTTATTTTTGCGCCATGATATACCTGTCATTCTATTGCCATAATGGACGGGCGCGGCAACGCGCGCCATCGATGATCTAGTATACCAAAAAATACAGCATTGCATATTCACACGTACGATAGGAGGATGGAATATGTATGAAAAATAGTAAGCAGAAGGCATTTCAACAAAATTATAAGAAATGAAAGCTAGGAACCATTTGAACATGCAACCAATATCACTCTATCAGGTAAAAAGTGTCTCGTCGTAAGTGCCATTTCAAGAAATTAGAAGTAGTACAAGATAGATGACAATGTAAAATTCAACCTACATCACACTCCCAAGTTAAATATGTCTTATGGGTAAGTGATAGTTGCAGGTATAAGTTGTAATCTACGCAGATGCAATTCAACAAAATCAAAAGCAATACAAACTAGACATCATATGGAACACGCAACCACATATAACAGTTCCAAGTTAGAGCAAGCACCTATGATGGTGGAGTAGGGGAGATGTGCTCATCATCTACACGTATGTTCTAGAAACATGAACAATGAGTCATATTCATAGGCATTATGTGTCAAGTAAGCAGATGCAGTTCAACAAAGTTAGAAGCAATACAAGCTAGACATCATACGCAACATGCAACCACATGTAATTGTGCCAAGTTAGAGCAAGCACCTGTGATGGTGGAGTAGGGGAGATGTGCTCATCATCTACACAGCTACGTTGACTGTCCAGCCTTGTGTTGTCTTGCGAATCTTGTTGGGAGGATGGCGGAGTAGAATCTGTAGAGATCCTCTGTTTGAGTTGCTCCGAAGGACCACCATCATCCACAGCCAGACTAATTTCCTTCAGCTGTATTGATTTTGCATTGTGAAGTCAAACTGATAAGAAAAAGGAATACAATTCGCTCTTCTGAACTCATTCATGCATGATACTGACGAACACTACTCGGATGAAAGGAAAACACAAGATACGAGGATGGAATATGTACGAAAAAGAGGACGGCGTGATATATTCACACCTATGATGTGGTAACTAAGTAGAACGCATTTCAACAAATTAGAAGCACTGCAAGCTACACACCATATGAAAGATGCAACCAATATCACTCTGCCAAGTTCAAACTGTCTGCCGTTTCAACAAATTAGAAGCAATACATGCTAGAAATCATATGCAAGACACAACCAATATCACAATGGCGACTTAAAGGTGCCTTATCATAAGTGACTGATGCGGGATATGCAAGAACAGTAGTCTGATGTAAGAACATGGTGTGATCAGATATAGTATGTTCTAGAAACAGGAACACGTGTCATATTCACAGGCATTATGTGTAAAGTAAGCAGATGCAATTCAACAAAGTTAGAAGCAATACAAGCTAGACATCATACGCAACATGCAACCACAGATAATAGTGCCAAGTTAGAGCAAGCACCTGTGATGGTGGAGTAGGGGAGATGTGCTCATCATCTACACAACTATGTTGACTGTCTAGCCTTGCATTGTCTTGCGAATCTTGTTGGGAGGATGGCAGAGTAGAATCTATAGAGACCCTCCGTTTCAGTTGCTCGGAAGGACCACCATCATCCAATGCCTTACCAATTTCCTTACGCTTTATTGATTTTGCATTGTGAGGTCAAACCGACAAGAAAAATGAATAAAATTTGCTCTTCAGAACTCATTCACGCATGATACTGACGAACACTACTCTGATGAAAGGCAAAGTTATGATATGAGGATGGAATATGTACGAAAAACTGCACGGCTTGACATATTCACACCTATGATGTGGTAACTAAGCAGAAGACACTTCAACAAATTAGAAGCACTTCAAGCTAGACACCATATGGGTGCAATCAATATCACTCTGCCAAGTTAAAACGGTCTCGTCATAGGTGGCGTTCATCAAACTAGAAGCACTACATGCTACAAATCGTATTCAAGACGCAAACAATATAACACTGCCAACTTAAAGGTGTCCCATCATAAGTGACTGATGCAGGATACACAAGAAGAGTAGTTTCATCTAAGAACATGGTGTGATAGAGAGATATAGTATGTACCAAAAACAGGAAAGCGTGTCATATTCACACGTATCATGTGTAAGCTAAGCAGATGCAGTTTACACTAATTAGGAGCAATACAAGCTAGACACCATATGCAACATGCAACCAGATATCCCACTGCCAAGTTAGAGCAAGCACCTTGGATGGTGGAGTATGGGAGCGGAGACTTGGAACTTGAAATGCACTAGCAGTAAACAGCCATATTAGACCAAATAGAAGTACTGTGCTAAATTTTTGAATTATTCTGGGTTTGTTTGGCCTTTTTATACATTAATTGAGTTTCTAGGCATTTAATGTGCATAATTCAAATTTGAACTACAAGCACGGGCTCCAATGCACCAAAGTTTTTTGAAAAATCACATGTGTGTCCTTGGGTGAATTTCTAGGTCCCATGCAAGAGATGGGACTGAAATTCAAAGATCTGGGCGTCCTGGCTCGGCCGGAAAGATTGAGAAACTTGGTTTTTAAATTCCTGTAATTCCAAAACACGCGTGAAAATCATGAAACTTGGCATTGTGTCATGACATGCCACGAACATGCTACGGTAATTTTTTTGGCCGAATTGGGACAAGCTTTGGTGTAAGCTTCTTACAAACCAGAGCTTCCCTCAAGAAGGCTCGTGGTTCCGAGAGAGAACGTGTCACCTCCGTGTGTGAAACGACATACGTACACTGCCTTCTCCCGCCTTAATTTTTTTACACAGCCAGATTAGACCAAATAGAAGTACCATGCTAAATTTTGGAATTATTCCGGGCTCGTTTTGCCTTTTTTATACATTAATTGAGTTTCTAGGCATTCAATGTGCTTAATTCAAATTTGAACTACAAGCACAGGCTCTAGTGCACCAAAGTTGTTTGAAAAATCACATGTGTGTCCTTGGGTGAATTTCTAGGTCCCATGCAAGAGATTGGAGTGAAATTCAAACATCTGGGCGTCGTGGCTTGGCCGGAAAGATTGAGAAACTTGGTTTTTTAATTCCTATAATTCCAAAACACGCCTGAAAATCAAGAAACTTGGCATGGTGTCATGACATGGGACGAACATGCTGCGGTAAATTTTTTGGCCGAATTGGGACAAACTTTGGTGTAAGCTTCTAGCAAACCGGAGCTTCCCTCAAGAAGGCTCATGGTTCCAAGAGGAAACTTGTCACCTCCGTGTGTGAAACGACATACGTACACTGCCTTCTCCCACCTTAATTTTTTTAGACAACCAGATTAGACCAAATAGAAGTACCGTGCTAAATTTTGGAATTATTCCGGACTCGTTTCACCTTTTTTATACATTAATTGAGTTTCTGGGCATTTAATGTGCATAATTCAAATTTGAACTACAAGCACATGCTCCAATGCACCAAAGTCGTTTGAAAAATCACATGTGTGTCCTTGGGTGAATTTCTAGGTCTCATGCAAGAGATTGGAGAGAAATTCAAACATCTGGGCGTCATGGCTCGGCCGGAAAGATTGAGAAACTTGGTTTTTTAATTCCTGTAATTCCAAAACACGCCTGAAAATCATGAAACTGGGCATGGTGTCATGACATGGCACCAACATGCTACGGTAATTTTTTTGCCCGAATTGGGACAAGCTTTGGTCTAAACTTCTTGCAAACCGGAGCTTCCCTCAAGAAGTCTCGTGGTTCCGAGAGGGAACGTGTCACCTCCGTGTGCGAAATGACATACGTACACCGCCTTCTCCCGCCTTAATTTTTTTACACAGCCAGATTAGACCAAATAGAAGTACCGTGCTAAATTTTGGAATTATTCCGGACTCGTTTCACCTTTTTTATACATTAATTGAGTTTCTGGGCATTTAATGTGCATAATTCAAATTTGAACTACAAGCACATGCTCTATTGCACCAAAGTTGTTTGAAAAATCACATGTGTGTCCTTGGGTGAATTTCTAGGTCCCATGCAAGAGATTGGAGTGAAATTCAAACATCTAGGCGTCATGGCTCGACCGGAAAGATTGAGAAACTTGGTTTTTTAATTCCTGTAATTCCAAAACACGCCTGAAAATCATGAAACTGGGCGTGGTGTCATGACATGGCACCAACATGTTGCGGTATTTTTTTGCCCGAATTAGGACAAGCTTTGGTCTAAACTTCTTGCAAACCGGAGCTTCCCTCAAGAAGTCTCGTGGTTCCGAGAGGGAACGTGTCACCTCCGTGTGCGAAACGACATACGTACACTGCCTTCTCCCGCCTTAATTTTTTTACACAGCCAGATTAGACCAAATGGAAGTACCATGCTAAATTTTGGAATTATTCCGGGCTCGTTTTGCCTTTTTATACATTAATTGAGTTTCTGGGCATTTAATGTGCACAATTCAAATTTGAACTACAAGTGCATGCTCTATTGCACCAAAGTTGTTTGAAAAATCACATGTGTGTCCTTGGGTGAATTTCTAGGTCCCATGCAAGAGATGGGAGTGAAATTCAAACATCTAGGCGTCGTGGCTCAGCCGGAAAGATTGAGAAACTTGGTTTTTTTAGTTCCTGTAATTCCAAAACACGCCTGAAAATCATGAAACTTGGCATGGTCTCATAACATGGCACCAACATGCAGTGGTAATTTTTCTGTCCGATTTCGAAGGTGCACACATTAACAATCAACAAAGTCATTTTGAAACAAGTGTTGTCACGTTACAAATTCGAAACGCAAGTATTATTGAAACCATGGGAGTTCGACTTATCAATTACATGCGTCCACGCGTCCCTTTTTTATTGGCTAGGAGGTGCCGTGTGGGGTAGCTATTTGAGTACGGGAGGCGTGCGATCAGACCCCTACGCATGCTCATCGGGAGGAG
Source organism: Triticum urartu (assembly GCF_056163025.1). Lineage (NCBI taxonomy): Eukaryota > Viridiplantae > Streptophyta > Magnoliopsida > Poales > Poaceae > Triticum > Triticum urartu. Next base: position 348,865,184 of record NC_141874.1, on the reverse strand, counting down.
AGCCCTTTTGACCGCTACCCGCCGCGCACCTCCCTCCCAATGTCTCCATTAATGGCGCCCGAGCACCTATTCTACGGCGCGGCTATATGTCTCACTGGACTGAAATTTAAGAGAGAAACATGAAAAATCTGAAAAGAAAGTTTTGCACAGATCTTGATGTAAGATCCGACGAACCTATATAACATTGACTGCGACTTATAGCAAGCATGATGAATATAAGGACGATGGCATTGGATAATATTTGTCTTACATATTTATAATCATAATTTAAAAAGACACATGCGTCAACGCCCGATATACACAAGGGCAAAAGAAGAAGTAAGCCACAGCAGGAACTTATCTCCGCGGCGGGCGGCGATGAGCTCTTTCTTGTCCTCAAGATGCTGGTTGAGAGCATCCACGAATTCCTCCACCAGCCTTCTGCGCTCGATGCGCAGCATGGCATTATCGTCCATAAGTTTCTCGATGATGATGCCGGTCCTCTTCAACAAGGCAGTGGTCTGCTCCTGCTGCTCCGCACTTGCGACGATCTTCGCCCTCAGCAGGTCACGCTCGGCCCGGAGCTTCGCATTGCTCTCATTTAGTTGCCGGATGACATCGGTAGACTGTTCAAACGAGGCTTACAGGTCATCCTACAACCTCACCCACCTGGAGATCTGATCCATCTGCCTGAGGACGAGGTCACACATGCGCCTGTAAGAGTCCTCGCCTGCCTGCGAGGAAATTTCCCAGGACGCCGCGGCGTGGGAGGACATCTCTGCTTCATTCACGGCGCGGTGGGACATCTCCTCTACTTCCGTGGCACGGCCGGACCAGTCTGCTGCATCGACGACATGGCGGGTCCTCCGTGCTCCTTCGGCGACGTGACGGGACCTCTCTGCTACTACGGCCGTGCGGCGGTACATGTTGGCTGCTTTCGTGGCGAGGCGGGACATCTCTCGTGCTCCCGCTTCCAGGCTCGCCTCTTCCTGGTGGCAATCTCTCGACCCAGAACTCAACTAGCCATGGCGGCCGCAAGGGAATGATGATGAATGACATGTTTGTTTTTGACTTTTTGTGGATGAGGAGTTGAGGAGGAATGTGCAATCATCTTGGAGTAGTAGTATTTATAACCGCATAGTAATACGCTCCTAAGTGGTAAACCATTTAGGTTTTGATTGGTGTGAACATGTTTGCAATTTGGAATGTGACGGAACGCATGCTCAAAATTTACTAACGATTATAAGTGTGGCACTATTCTCGGAAGGCGTAACGTGGGCACGTACGCCTTCTCGGCTGCGTGCGTGGCGTTTGCACCATAGGGTGCACCGCAATAGGCAATGTCAGCACCATCGTGCATGGTTCTTTTAATTAGAATATGTGTGCCCGTTTAGCGCACACACATTGATCAATCAAACTGTTTTAGTTTGTTGTGGCTAATCGCAATTAGTTCATCCATGTGAAGTGTATGCCATCAATCACAGACACTTTGATCTGGCTGACCTGTTTGTGTTCTGTTTCCTAATCGCAAATATTGAATCCTTCTAAAGCGTATGCCCTCAATCACACACACCTTGATCTGGCTGACCGTTTCTTTTGTGTTTCCTAATCAGAAACAGTTCATCCGAGTGAACCGTATGCTGTGTATCACACACGCCTTCATCTGGCTGCCCGTTTCTGATTGTTTTCATACAACAGTCATTAAACTGAACTGTATGCCCTTCATCGCACACGCAAATAAAACCTGAACCGTGTTTGATGCATCCGTCATCGCAAACATTTTACACATTTCTGACGGTTTTCATACAGCACCATTTGCGATTATTGCATCGCACATAGTTTCTTGAAGGGTCTTTGATCGTAGTGTCGCGTTAGCAGCATCCTGCAGTAGTGTCTTAGTTATTCTTCTGGCAGATATTTGGTATGAGATTGGGTGATCCTTACCATTTATTTGTTCTAGTCGTACCTTGTTGTTTCATTCTTCAACCTTTGTTTAAGTGGCTTCTCGCCTTAATGGTCGTGCAATGTTAACTTTGGAATTCATTCGTTCAATCTTTGTTCGAATGTTTATTGTGAAGACTATATGTTGCAATTTCTATGCGTTGATTCAGCTTGTCTACCTGTCTACCATGGTTCTAACGGATGTCACCCTCTTTAGGATGGCTCCTCTAACACGTCTGAATCCGCAACGTAACAATGGAGATTAGGCGAACCCTCCACCTCCTCCGCCTCCGGAGGCATGGCAAGATGTCATGGTAGCCACCAACGCCAATACCCAGATGCTTTTGCAACTCTTGCAAGAGCGCAACCAAGGTCAAGGCAACCAAGGGAATCAAGGTCAAGGGCAATTCAACAATCAACCTCAGTTTTCTACCCTCAACCAGTTCCTTGCAAATCAGCCAAAGTTTTTCAGCAATTGTGCCGAGGCCATGGACGCCGATGATTGGCTCGTGGACATCAGCAAGCATTTTGAATGTAGCAATTTCAGGCTTGAGGACTATGTCAAGTTTGCTTCTTTTCAGCTCAAGGACCAAGCAGTTGATTGGCATCAGCAATACAAAGATTCCAGAGGAGGTCGAGTGATTACCTGGGATGACTTCTGCCGGGATTTTAAGGCTCATCACATTCCGACAAGTGTTGTTGAGAGCAAGCATGAGGAATTCCGCAATCTCAAGCAAGGAAGCATGTCCGTGTATCAATACAAAATCCAGTTTCAGAAACTTGCTCGCTTCGCAAGGCAGGACGTTCCTTATGAAAAGAGCATGATCTATCACTTCAGGGGTGGCCTCGGAGAGGATTTGCAGTTAGCGCTCATTCTTGTTGAGCCTACTCAGTTCGATCAGTTCTATAACATGGCCCTCAAGCAAGAAGGTGCTCAGCTCAAGTGTGAGGATTGAAAGAAGAGAATCAGGGATGCAGTTCAGTCTTCTTCTTCCTCACAAGTGGCAGCTAAGCGAGAGAAGTTCTGGCTTCCTCTGCCTCCTCCATTTCGTCAGCCCTACCAGCAGAAGAACAAATTTGGACATGGATCTTCCCACCCACCCAACCCAGGCTATCAAAACAAGTCTCAGACTCAATCTTCGAGGATAGGTGCTCCCCCTCCTTATCATCGTCCGCTCTTAGAGGTTACTTGCAACAAGTGTCAGCAGAAAGGTCACTATGCAAACAAGTGATTCAACCAAAGGTGCCTTCCGCCTCCTCCTCCTGTGAGGTCTTCAAGCAGTGCAGTGGTCAAACACAATCTAAAGCATGCTAAGGTGAACATGATGAATGCATCTCAAGCAGAGGATTCTTCAGATGTGATCATGGGTAACCTTTCAGTTAACTCCATTCCTGCAAAAGTATTGTTTGATTCTGGTGCATCACATTCTTCCATGTCATACCCATTTGCTTTAGAGCACCATTTTGACACAAAGGTTTTGTCGAAAGTTATGCAAGTTGTTTCCCCGGGAAAGCTTATGACTTCTAGTTTGGTAGCTCCCGGTGTCTCTATCAAGATGGGCAACTATAAATTCCTGGCTTCCCCAATTGTTCTCGGCGACTCTGATATTGATCTAATTCTTAGCATGGATTGGCTTTATAAGCACAAGGCCTTCCTTGATTGTGCTACCATGGAGATTAAATTGACAGACTCTTCTGAGGATGTGATCATCTATGCCGCTCATGATGAAAACATTCGGTTGTTCTCTCTCAATGAGAAGGGCGAATTAGATGCTATCTCTCAGATTCCAGTTGTTTGCGAGTACCAAGATGTCTTTCCAGAAGAGCTTCCGAGTATGCCTCCTCACCGGCCAGGTGAGTTAGTTATCGATCTTGAGCCCGGTACTGAACCCGTTTGCAAGCGTCCATACATGCTTGGACCAAAGGAGCTGAAAGAATTGAAGAAGCAGCTCGATGAACAAGAGCGTCTGGGTCTGATCAGACCGAGTTCATCTCCGTGGGGTTGTGGTGTTCTTTTTGTCCAGAAGAAGGATGGCACAGACCGACTTTGCATCGATTACCGTCCATTTAACAAGAAGACAATCAAGAACAAGTATCCACTTCCCAACATCAATGAGCTATTAGAGCAACTAAAAGGTGCAAAGGTGTTTTCCAAGCTTGACCTCCGTATGGGTTATCATCAGATTCGCATTCATGAAGAAGATATCCCCAAGACAGCATTCAGAACAAGCTCTGGTTCTTATGAATATACTGTCATGTCTTTCGGCCTTGTCAATGCCCCTCCAACATTCTCTCGTATGATGAACTTCATCTTCAACCCCTGAACAAATGAATTCGTCCTGGTGTATCTCGATGATATCTTGGTGTTCTCCAAGAATAAGAAGGATCATGCCAAACATTTGCGATTGGTGCTTGACAAGCTTAGAGAGTATCAATTCTACGCAAAGTTCTCTAAATGTGAGTTTTGGCTTGATGAAGTTCTTTACCTTGGCCACATCATCTCCGCCAAGGGCATTGCTGTTAATCTGGAGAAGGTTTCTGCAATTGTGAACTGGGAGCCTCCTTAGAATGTCAAGCAGCTCCGCAGTTTCCTTGGGCTTGCAAGCTATTGCCGAAGATTCGTTGAGAATTTCTCAAAGATTCCAAAGCCTCTTTCTAACCTCCTCCAGAATCATGTCAAGTATTCCTGGACTCCTGAGTGTGACGTTGCTTTCAACACTCTCAAAGAGAAACTCGTCACAGCTCCTGTCCTAACTCCTCCTGATGAGTCCAAGCCATTCGAAGTTTTCTGTGATGCCTCATTGCAAGGTCTCAGTGTCGTGTTAATGCAAGAGAATAAAGTTGTGGCCTATACTTCTCGTCAGATGAAGCCCAACGAAAGGAACTACCCCACTCACGATCTTGAGTTGGCGGAAGTTGTCCATGCATTAATAACATGGAGACATCTCTTGTTGGGAAGGCAAGTGGACATTTTTACCGATCACAAGAGCCTCAAATATATGTTCACTCAACCCAACCTCAATCTCTGGAAAACTCGTTGGGTGAAAATGATTCAAGAGTACAATACAAGTATTAAATATACTCCAGGAAAGGCTAATGTGATTGCAGATGCTTTGAGCAGAAAGGCTTATTGCAACAGCTTAATTCTCAAGCCATTCCAACTGGATCTTTGTGAAGCCTTCCGCAAGCTCAACCTCCAAGTTGTTCCTCAAGGTTTTCTTGCCAACCTTCAAGTCACTCCAACTTTGGAAGACCAAATTTGCGAGGCACAACTCCTTGACACAATGGTGAAGAGGGTGAAACATGGTATTGCCAAGGGTCTTTCCAAATACAAGTGGTATCGCATTGATGACAAGGACACCTTATTCTTTGAGGACATGATTGTGGTTCCTAAAGGTGATCTAAGGAAGGTCATAATGAATGAAGCGCACAATTCTCTTCTTTCCATTCATCCAGGCAGTTCAAAGATATAGCATGACCTCAAGCAATCATATTGGTGGACTTGAATGAAGTGAGAAATTCCTCAATTTGTGAATGAATGTGATGTCTGCCGAAGGGTGAAAGCAGAACACCAATGACCAGCTGGTCTCCTCCAACCTCTTGCTATTCCAGAATGGAAGTTTGATCATATAGAAATGGACTTTGTCACTGGATTTCCCAAGTCCAAGCGTGGGAATGATGCTATCTTTCTTGTCATTGACAAGCTTACAAAAGTGGCTCATTTCCTTCCAATCAAAGAATCTATCACGGCAGCTCAGTTGGCAGAGCTATACACCTCCAGAATTGTCTCGTTGCATGGAATTCCACAATTGATCTCTTCAGACCGCGCAAGCATTTTCACTTCCAAGTTCTGGGGCTCCTTCCCGAAGGCCATGGGCACCAGCATTTGCTTCAGCACGGCTTTCCATCCTCAAACAAGTGGCCAAGTCGAGCGAGTCAATCAAATCCTCGAAGACATGCTCAGAGCTTGTGTCATCTCTTTCGGTATGAAGTGGGAAGATTGTCTCCCATATGCCGAGTTCTCCTACAACAACAACTTCCAAGCAAGTTCAGGCAAGGCCCCATTTGAAATTCTATATGGCAGAAAGTGTCGTACTCCTCTCAATTGGTCCGAGACTGGTGAACGCCAACTCCTTGGCAATGACTTGATCACAGAAGCTGAAGAAATGTGTAAAGTCATCCGTGAAAATCTCAAAGCCGCACAATCGCGCCAGAAGAGTTACTATGATAGCAAGCACCGTGACATGGCTTTCGAGATCGGAAACCATGTCTACCTCCACGTCTCTCCAATGAAAGGCACTCAATGCTTCGGTATCAAAGGGAAGCTTTCCCCGAGATACATGGGTCCTTTCAAGATCATTGGCAAAACATGCGACCTCGCCTATCAACTCGAGCTCCCGTCCAACTTTGCAAATGTGCATGATGTGTTTCACATGCCACAGCTTCGCAAGTGCTTCAAGACGCCTGAGGACACTATCAACTTCGAAGAGATTGATCTCCAAGAAGATTTGTCTTATTATGAGCATCCCGTTGCCATTCTTGAAGAAACCGAGCGCAGAACTCGCAACAAGTCGATCAAATTCTTGAAGGTTAAGTGATCTCACCATTCCGACCGAGAAGCCACCTGGGAGCACGAGGATCACCTCTGTTCCGAATATTCGGAGTTCTTTCAGTCCTAGATCTCGAGTCGAGATCCTCTTGTAGTGGTGGAGAGTTGTAACGCTCCGGATGTAATATTCCATAATTGTAACTCCAACTCTTGCCATTTCCGGTTATGTGATATGTATATCCTTCGTGGTTGGGGTTTTTGTCTTTCGTTTTGCATTTTGTTCATGTCATGCATTTCATCTCATGTCATCATGTGCATCTCATTTGCATTCGTGTTCGTCTCATGCATCCGGTCAATTACCCCGTTGTTCGTTTCGGAATCCGACACTCACACATGCACCCGTTGCACCTCTTAGATCTCGTTTTGTGAGCGAGAAACAAACGTTCTCGGAATGGGCCGAGATTTGTCGAGTGGCCTTGGTTCATCACCGGTAGGCCGCCTGTCAAATTTCGTTCCATTTAGAGGTCGTTTGATGCCCCAATGGTTAACCGGGTAACCGCAATAACCCCTCTCTCATTGCAGCCCAGCACCCCTAAAAACCAGCCCACTAGCCCATCTAAACCCCCTCCATGCTCTCCGTCATTGGATCCTGATCGTGTGGGAGAAAACCGCACCTCATTTGGACTCTCCTAGCCCCCCTACATATAAATATGCCTCTCCCCCCAAAATTTGCGGTCTAATCCTAACCTCCCACCTCTTCCGCGCCGCCGGACGCATCCGATGACGGCAGGACACGTCCGCCGCCCCCTCCGCGAATCATGCACCGCCACCTGTCCCGCTCCGCCGCCAGCCCGCCAAGGCCCGCGCGGGACCCCCCGGCCCGTTCGACGCCCGCAGTCGTCGATGGCGCGCGCCCGCGCGAGCGCCGCCCGTTCCGCCGCCCACGGTCACGTCCACCGCCCTTTGCAGCTCCACCGCCTCGACATCATCGCCGGCGACCTCGAGCTCGCCGCCCGCTCCGCCTCGCGGCTACTCCCTCGACGCCGCCGCCCGATGCCGCACCTCCTTCGCCACCTCGTCGCCGGCCAGATCCGGTCGGGCCGGACCGGATCAGCCGCCCCGTCCCTCGCCGGCGTTCCCCGACCAACTCTAGCCGCCACGCCTCTCATCTCCGCCGAAGCTCGTTTTCCGTATCGGAAACCCTAGATCTCGTGGGGTATATTTCCTCTAAGTCCCGAAATTCCTATTTCATGTACCTATGTTTGACCGGCCATATCTCCATGCATATAGCTCGGATTTGCGCATATGATATATCGAAATATTCGTCTCATGATGCTCTTCATGACAGTGTCATTTGCATGCATGTTAATGTCCATATTGATGCCATAATCCTCATTGCAAAAGTGCTATATGATGTTGTCTGCTGGATCATGTCTACATGTTCTATGAGCATCTCCATGCCATCTTTACAGTGATGCAAGCCTTGTATTTTTATGAGCTCTGTGGTGACTAGCACAAGCATGCAAAGTAGGCCACATGATGTTGCTGATTTCAGACACTTGTATTTCTGCCAAGTCTTTTCCTGTTACCTTATGTAGCTATGTTGACTTGATGCCACAAGTAGATCCATGCATTTTTTGACGAAGTTCAGTAAGTGTGTTTTTAAGATATGGTTATGCTCTATCCATTCATTCCTCTGGTTGCAATTATGGAGTAGTGTAGCTTGTCATTACCATGCTCTACTTTTGCTAAATGTTGTTGATGGCAGATTGTTAACATGAAGTTCATTTTTGCCATGTGTTATGCTAGTGATCCATGCACTCCATGAACTTGCTATTGCCATGTTTAGCTTCATAAATGTGTCTTCTTACTGTTGGTTACCTTGTGAAGCCAATAAAAGCTTTGTGGTGATGGGCATGAGCTCGCAAAGTTGCTATCATGAATCTGTTTCTGCCATGCCATGTTTTCTTCTGTGTGAAACTATTCATATCACTTGCCATGTTTGCATGGGTGCTACCTCATTTTCTATGCATCTTTTGCTAAAGTTCAGTAAGGGAGTTTTATTATTTTCCTTTAGTACTACCATGCCATGCCTTTCTTTGCCGTGATATGTTCCTGTAGCATGTTGTTTGCTAGCTCTAAACATTTCTACCTAATGCTGTTTATGCCATGTTTAGTATTTCTCAAAGTCTGTGAATCTGTTATCACTTGCATTTTTTCCATGCTGTTTTGGGATTGTTCTACTAAGTTCTAGAAGGAGCTCAGTGTTCATGATTTGTAGATCTTCACTTTTACTTTACTTCCATATGCTTTATTGGTATGTTGGACTGCTGTAGCATAGTTTCTTGATGCATCTTAAGTGCTATGATGCTGTTAAGCGCAGTTTTGCATCGTTCTTATTTTGCTTGTCATTTGCATACCGTGCATCCATTTCCGGTGATCTTTATATCGATTTCGACTGAAATCACCCCATCTTTCAAGTGGCATGCTTGGTTTGCCAAGCTGATGTCATGATCATCCTTTCCCTTCCGGAGTACCATATGCATTGCACATCATACCTTGCATCCCATGCCATGTCTTGCATCATGGTGCTTGTGCATTGCACCGTGATTGATTGGTGTTCTGTTGCTTGTGTTCTTGCTTTGGGTAGAGCCGGGAGACAAGTTCGTGAATGAGGATCCTATCGAGTATATTTACGAGGAGCAAGCTTTCGACAACCCTGAGAACTTTGCAGGCAAGATGATCATTACCCTTGATATCACTTCTATCTTTGCTTGCTAGTTGTTCGTTCTATCGCTATGTCGCGCTACCTGCCACTTGTTTATCATGCCTCCCATATTGCCATGTCAAGCCTCTAACCCACCTTCCTAGCAAACTGTTGTTTGGCTATGTTACCGCTTTTGCTTAGCCCCTCTTATAGCGTTGCTAGTTGCAGGTGCCTTGCAGGTTGTTCCATGTTGGAACATGGATATGTTGGGATATCACAATATCTCTTATTTAATTAATGCATCTATATACATGGCAAAGGGTGGAAGGCTTTGCCTTTTGCTCGGTGTTTTGTTCCACTCTTGCCGCCCTAGTTTCTGTCATACCGGTGTTATGTTCCTTGATTTTGCCTTCCTTATGCGGTTGGCGTTATGGGACCCCTTGACAGTTCACTTTGAATAAAACTCCTCCAGCAAGGCCCAACCTTGGTTTTACCATTTTCTTAATAACAACTAAAATTTCCCTAGGGAGTAATTAACCCGAGGATTATCTTAAGTCAACCCCCCGGGCCAGTGCTCCTCTGAGTGTTGGTCCGAACCGAGTAGACTGCGGGGACACCTCGGGGAAACTCGAGTGTTGGTTTTACTCGTAGGTTGTCTCATCCGGTGTGTCCTGAGAATGAGATATGTGCAGCTCCTATCGGGATTTGTCGGCGCATTCGGGCAGTCTTGCTAGTCTTATTTTACCATTGCCGAAATGTCTTGTAACCGGAATTCCGAGACAGATCGGGTTATTTCGGGAGAAGGAATATCCTTCGTTGATCGTGAGAGCTTGTGAAGGGCTAAGTTGGGACACCCCTGCAGGGTACAAACTTTTGAGAGCCGTGCCCATGCTTATGTGGCAGATGGGAATTTGTTAATATCCGGTTGTAGAGAACTTGATGCTTGACTTAACTAAAATGCATCAACCGCGTGTGTAGCCATAATGATCTCTTTTCGATGGAGTTCAGGAAGTGAACACGGTTGGGTTATGTATGAACGTAAGTAGTTTAGGATCACTTCTAGTATACAACCGTTGCGTAGTTTATCATATTACTCTTGCACTCGTATCTTAGCCACCATATTTGCTTAGCGCTTGCTGCAACTCCACCTCATAACCACATCCTATCCATAAGGTTAAATAGTCTTGATCTCGCGGGTTTTGAGATTGCCGAGTCCTCGTGACTCACAGATACTACCAATACAGTTGCAGGTGTCGATGATACCAGTGCAGGTGATGCCACCGAACTCAAGTGGGAGTTCGACGAAGACCTTGGGCGTTACTATGTTTCGTTTCCGGATGATCAGTTGATAGAGGCAAAGGTGTCCCGTCGTTCCATGAGATGGTGGCTATCGTTTGGAGGAAGTCGACTTTGATGATCCGACTACGAATGTGTGAGGACGTCGCACCTTAGCAATCGCTAAACCAACTTCGAGAGGTTATTGACCACGCCGGAGCACAATCAACCTGACCACGAAGGTCTATTTCCTGCAGGCAAAGAAAGAACAAGCAAGAAACTAAGATTGCAATCTGGATATTGCGAATATAAGAGGAAAGGTTTATTGATCAAGGTGGGGTTATGTGACGTCTTGGTCTGGTCGTTGAACACAAACGAAGTACGCGAAGTTGCAGCTATGGCAAACTTCTAATCTAAACAAAACCCAAAGTCTAAACGATGCCCTAAGGGCTGTATATATGGAGGAGAGAGGGGGGAATTTCGTGGCCCTTGGAGGAGGGGTCCGAAACCAACCTTAACTCTTGTTTCCCCACACATACAGACTCTAAAAACAGCCTATAATCAAGTATTTCGAAATTACATGGGCCTGGCCCAAAAATAAGGTGACGCAGCACCTAGGATAGCCTCTGGATGAAATTTATGAAGTGTCATATTGTATATTTCATCCAACGCTTCATGCACTCATTATGGTGGCTTCAAAGTCCTGGAATCATCACTTGTAACTCCGTTCTTGTTCCCCTTGCACACGCCTTCATCTCCATGCTTTTACTTGCTCCAAGGTTCATGTTTCTTGTCCAAGCTTGGCCCTTCATTTGTAAGCAAAACAATTGTATCCAATTTAGGCAGCATCATATTCTCATGAACATTAGAATCGTTACCAAGAAACGAAAGTACCTGGTAATTTAATTGGCGTGCGTGAGCTTTAGTAATTGGTCCAGTATGTATAGCAGTAGGGGTTGTGGTTGTAACAATGGTATTGATGTCCTCATCATCCTCCCCTTCTTGAAATGAAGTCGTCCTCGACGAAAGCTCATCTTCCTCACCCAAATAACGCTTCAAATCTGCAATGTTAAAAGTGGGACTAACCCCAAAATCTGTAGGGAGCTCAAGTTTATATGCATTATCATTTATTTTCTCTAACACCTTAAAAGGACCATCAACACGTGGCATTAGCTTTGATTTGCGCAAATTAGGAAATCTATCCTTACGCAAATGTAACCAAACAAGATCTCTAGGTGCAAACACAACATGTTTTCTACCCTTATCTCCAGCCAGTTCATATTTAGCATTCATACGCTCAATGTTTTCCTTAGTTAACTCATGCATTTTTAAAATCAATTCAGCATGTTCTTTAGCATCAGAATTAACCTTCTCCGAAGATGGAAGAGGCAACAAATCAATAGGTGCACGAGGTAGGAAACCATACACAATTTCAAAAGGGCACATCTTAGTAGTAGAATGCAATGAACGATTATTAGAAAATTCAATATGAGGCAAGCATTCTTCCCACATTTTCTTATTATTCTTCAAAACAGCCCTAAGCATAGTAGACAATGTTCTATTGACTACTTCAGTTTTTCCATCAGTTTGGCGGTGACAAGTAGTACTAAAAAGCAGTTTAGTCCCCAACTTAGCCCATAAACATCTCCCAAAATGGCTAAGAAATTTAGTATCACGATCTGAAACAATAGTATTTGGCACACCATGCAAGCGAATAATTTCACGAAAGAACAAATCAACAACATTAACAACATCATCACTTTTATGACATGGTATAAAGTGTGACATTTTCGAGAATCTATCCACGACAACAAATATGCTATCCCTCCCCTTCTTTCTTCGAGGTAAACCTAAAACAAAGTCTATAGATATATCCTCCCAAGGAATAGTAGATACAGGTAAAGGCATATATAAACCATAAGGATTGAGTCGTGACTTAGCTTTTTGACATGTAGTGCAGCGAGCAACAAAATGCTCAATGTCCCATCTCATCTTTGGCCAAAAGAAATGTGTGGCAAGTATGTCCTCCGTCTTCTTCACGCCAAAGTGTCCCATTAATCCTCCTCCATGCGTCTCCTACAACAACAAAAGATGAATGGAGCTAGCTGGAATGTATAGCTTGTTAGCACGAAACAAAAATCCATCATTAACGACTGTTCCATGTTCTTCAGTCTTTACAATTCTGCATTACATCTTTAAAATTAGCATCATGCACATATTGATCTTTGATGGTCTCCAAACTAAATATTTTGAAGTCAAGTTGTGAAAGCATTGTATAGCGACGAGACAATGCATCAGCAATAACACTTTCTTTACCCTTCTTGTGTTTAATGACATAAGGGAAAGTCTCAATGAATTCAAACCATTTAGCATGTCTACGATTCAGTTTAGCTTGACTTTTAATATGTTTCAACTATTCATGATCAGAATGTATAACAAATTCTTTGGGCCATAAATAATGTTGCCATGTTTCTTAAGTCCGAACAAGAGCATACAATTCTTTATCATAAGTAGAATAATTTAGACTATGCCCACTCAATTTTTCAGAAAAGTAAGCAACAAGTTTTCCATCTTGTAATAACACACCTCCTAATCCAATTCCACTAGCATCACATTCAAGCTCAAAAGTCTTATTAAAATCAAGAAGTTGGAGTAAAGGAGCATGTGTCAACTTATCTTTCAATACCGTGAAGGCTTCTTCCTCTGCGTTACCCCAAACAAAAGGTACATCCTTCTTTGTAAGCTCATTGAGAGGTGCAACAATGGTGCTGAAATATCTCACAGAACGCCTATAGAATCCAGCGAGGCCAAGAAAACTCCTCACTTGTGTGACCGTTTTTGGCTGCGGCCAACTCTCAATAGCTTCAATCTTGGCTTTATCAACTTCAATTTCTAGTGGAGTAACTACATAGCCAAGAAAAGATACTCGGTCGGTTCAGAAGGTGCACTTCCCAAGGTTACCAAACACATGTGCATCACGTAGAGCAATAAAAATAGCACATAAATGTTCCAAATGTTCCTCCAAAGATCTGCTATAAATCAGTATATCATCAAAATAGACTACCATAAATCGTCCAATGAAAGCACGTAAAACTTCATTCATTAATCTCATGAAAGTACTTGGTGCATTAGTTAACCCAAAAGGCATGACTAACCACTCATATAATCCAAACTTAGTTTTAAATGCTATTTTCCATTCATCTCCCAATTTCATATTAATTTCATGGTATCCGCTATGCAAATATATTGTAGGGCCACTCAATTCATCAAGCATGTCATCTAGCCTAGGAATAGGATGACGATAACGAATAGTAATATTATTAATGCCTCTACAATCAACACACATACGCGACGTACCATCCTTTTTTGGCACTAGTATAATAGGAATAACACAAGGACTAAGAGATTCCCATATATAACCTTTGTCGAGCAGCTCCTGTACTTGACAAATAATCTCCTTCGTCTCCTCTGGATTGGTACGGTATGGCGCACGGTTAGGTAGCGAAGCACTGGGAATTAAGTCAATCTGATGCTCAATCCCTCGAATAGGTGGTAATCCCGGTGGCACGTCTTGTGGAAAGACGTTAGTGAACTCCTGCAAAATGTTAGTGATAGCAGGAGGCAAAGAGGAAGGTACATCCTCGAAAGAAAATAATGCCTTCTTGCACAAAAAAGCATATCAAACAGATTTGTTGAAATCTAGATCATCATTATCAGATTTGGTGGCAAGTAAACATGCACTTTTCAATTTAATTCAGAAGCAACACTAGATGGTTTATTTTTTAAGGCTTCATTTGTTGCTCAAATTCTTTTGCCACAATCTGATTTTCACTCTTATGTTTCTCCAGTTTTGCTTTATTAGCTCTATTAATATCATCTTTCAAAATGGAATTAGGAGTCATAGGAAGCAAAGTAATATTTTTTTCCTTATGAACAAGAGTATACTGATTGTTTCTACCATGGTGTACATATTTTTTATCAAATTGCCATGGTCTACCAAGTAATAAGGAACATGCTTGCATAGGTACCACATCACAATCAACATAATCAACATATGTAGAGAAAATAAAATGCACACGAACAGTATGTGTTACCTTAACCTTGCCGATGTTGTTGAACCATTGGATGTAGTAAGGATGTGGATGTGGTCTTGTGGTGAGAGATAGCTTCTCCACCATCTCCATGCTGGCCAAGTTGTTGCAGCTTCCTCCATCTATGATGACGCGAACAGAACGTTCCTTCACAACTCCCTTTGTATGGAAAAAATATGCCTCTGATTTTGCTCAGCTTGTGTAACCTGCACACTCAAACCACGTTGAGCAACTAAACATTCATACCTGTCAGCATCTTCAGCAGCCATGTATTGCGTCTCATGATCAGAATCATCTCCACCGTGTTCTTCACTTGTAATAAGAGCAAAAGTCTCCTCATCATAGTCACTAGTGGACTCATACCCACCATCCTTACTAAGAATTACCACATGCTTAGATGGGCATTGTCTCGCATAATGACGTCCACCCTTGCAACAACGACAAATAATATCATGTGTTTGCCCTGTTGATGCCATGGATGAAGAAGAACTCTGTGCAGGCCCAGAAGGAGTGCTCTTGGTAGATAGTGGTGGTTGTGCCTGCTTTATTGTATCATGGTTGGCGGTGGCCGCTGACGGAGGCACCGGTGCAACAAAACGTGTGGAAGTAGAGGATGCATGTGGTATCCATGATGAAGGTCGACCTGCAAAAAAATTAGTTCGCGCCAATTCCTGTCGATCCTGCACTTCACATTCAGCTTTGCAAGCAAGATGAAATAAACGAGTGATATTATTATATTCCTTATACTCTAGACTGGTCTGAATCTCTCTATTTAATCCACCCATAAAACGTGCAAGCATAGCTTCATTCTCCTCAACAATACCACATCAAATCATGCCGGTTTTGTAATTCCTGATAATATTATTTTACAAATTATTTTCCTTGTCTTAAGCGTTCCAATTTTTGAAGTAATTCATGTTGATAATATGGTGGAACCCAATGAGTATGCATAGCAGTTTTCAAAGTAGCCAAACACATGCAAAACTAGTGAAAGCACAAACAGCAGTAGGAACACGTCTCTCCTCAGGATATTGTAAACATGTAAAACGTTGTTCAGTTTCTAACTCCCAAGTAAGATATATATCAGGAACATATCTACCCTCAAATGGTGGAATATTCAATTTTAGTTTAGGAAGACGGTCATGATCTCGTACCTCAGGTGGTTGTGTAGCCCTACCATTGTGATGATATGTATGAGGACGACCTAGTGGTGGTGGTGCTAGTGGTTGCACGTAGTTCTAATTTTGATCAACCTCATCCTCGTAATGGTCCTCCACCTCTGCAGTAGCAGCAGGAGCTACAGAAGCATCAATAGTAGGTACAATGGCACCAGAAGTTTGACCAGGCTCAAGGGGAACGCGCTGTGCTTATCCCACTTGAATTGGAAGGCGATGTTATTGTTGTAGAGGTGCGATAGGTGCAGCAGGCGGTGGTTGTGGAAGACGCACGAGCAATTCATTAAAATTGATAGCGAGCTTTGTTTCGAACGCCTTCTCAATGGCATCTATCTTATCCATGGCCTCTTCAAATCTGTTTAGCACATCTTCCACCTGTCCACTCGTCATTTGCTGAAACTTATCAAGTAACTCTTTGTTCGTCATGTTCTCCCAGTCAATATCGTCGACTTGTGATCCTGCCATGGTTATCAACAATAGAAACACACAAGAATATGATCCTACAGACTACTAACAAGAGGTGGTGGTGGGTGTCACAAATCCGTCAAGCAAATCTCAAATTCTTACAAGTTCTTACCCAGCAGCAGGCGGTGATCAGCAACCGTTGTAGTCAAAACTCTCAAACCTTGGATAGAGCAATTATCAGGGAGAGTCAAACGCACGACATAGACGTATGTGGAGCTAGGAAGGCTTATAATATGGTAGCAAAATGGGTGAGCAATAATCAATTCAGAGATGCAAAGTTGAATAAACGCTCAACGACGGTACTGTGCTGGTCCTAGGCTAGACCGTACTAGAGACGCGAGCCTAGAACACGAACAAAATCATGGTGCGGCACATAAACAAGGGAAAAGCACGCTTTGGAATTCATTTCGCTCTGTTTTTTTAGCGCTCCTCTTTTTTTTGCAAAAAATCACTATAATGACGAGTGTCTCAAAACTCTTCCCTGGTCAAACTGACAGGATGGGCACGAAATTTTTTGGGCTATTTTTCGGAAATCAGGGCAGCGATGACGAAAAAGTGCGACAAAAAATCACTATGATAGCACATGGCACAAAAGACTTAGAAAAGCCTAAAAATAGGATAGGGAAAAAATATTTTTTTCCTGTGAAAATTTTGGCCTAAAAACTGCCCAGGGGTCTCCAGACTTTTTTTTCCAAAACCTACTAAGGCAAGGACACAGGAAACGAAAATTAGATGGATCTCGAAAACAAACCTAATATGAAAGGAACTCGGATTGGTGGTGGATATATGGTGGTAGGATATGGCTACAGTGTTTGTATATGGCAGCGATGGTGGTGGTGGTAGTGGTATATGGACACGGATCGGTGGTGGTATATGGATACGGATTGGTGGTGGTATATGGATACGGATCGTTGGCGGATAAGCAGTGGTGGTAGATGGCAAGGGCGATGATGATGGTGCGGCGGCGGCATGACAACTTATGACCAGAACTCGAAACTCTAAAAGACTAGACACTAAGACCAGCAACTAGACACGGCGAGGCAACCGCAAATTCAATGAAGCAAAACCCCTAAAAAGATTATACAAAGGCTCAGATTGGTTCAGATATGATGAACTAACCCTAATTTTTTTGTGGCTTTTTCGTGGACTGCAGGTATGATGAACAGACTCGATCTAAACTACGAAAAACTGTAAAATCTCACCGAGCAACCTGAAAATCTGATACCATTTGATAGTGGCAAAGGTGTCCCATCTTTCGATGAGATGGTGGCTATCATTTGGAGGAAGTCGACTTTGACGATCCGACTACGAACGTGTGAGGACATCGCACCTTAGCAATCGCTAAACCAACTCCAAGAGGTTATTGACCATGTCGGAGCACGATCAACCTGACCACGAAGGTCTGTTTCCTGCAGGCAAACGAAGAACAAGCAAGAAACTAAGATTGCCATATGGGTATTGCGAATATAAGAGGAAAGATTTATTGATCAAGGTGGGGTTCTGTGACGTCTTGGTTTGGTCGTTGAACACAAACAAAGTACGTGAAGTTGCAGCTATGGAGAACTTCTAATCTAAACAAAACCCAAAGTCTACACGATGCCCTAAGGGCTGTATATATGGAGGGGAGAGGGGGGAATTTCGTGGCCCTTGGAGGAGGGGTCCGAAACCAACCCTAACTCTTGTTTCCCCACACATACGGACTCTAAAAACAGCCTATAATCAAGTATTTCGAAATTACATGGGCCTGGCCCAAAAATAAGGTGACGCAGCACCTAGGATAGCCTCTGGACGAAATTTATGAAGTGGCATCTTGTATATTTCGTCCAAGGCTTCATGCACTCATTATGGTGGCTTCAAAGTCCTGGAATCATCACTTGTAACTCCGTTCTTGTTCCCCTTGTGCACGCCATCATCTCCATGCTTGAACTTGCTCTATTGTTCATCTTTCTTGTCCAAGCTAGGCCCTTCATTTGTAAGCAAAACAAATGTATCCAATTTAGGCAGCATCATATTCTCATGAACATTAGAATCGTTACCAAGAAACGAAAGTACCTGGTAATTTAATTGGCGTGCGCGAGCTCTAGTAATTGGTCCAGTATGTATAGCAGTAGGTGCTATGGGTGTAACAATGGTATTGATGTCCTCATCATCAGTAGTGTTGCCCAGTTGGGACGGTCGGGATTTAGCATTTGGGGTTATCTTCTTTTCATTTGGATTTTTCCGTAGTCAGACTATGTGTGTACTCTGAATGATGTATGAATTATTTGATCATTGTGTGATGTGGCGATTGTAAGCCAACTATTTATATCCTTGTTCTTGTACATGGGATTGTGTGAAGATGACCCTTCTTGCGATAAAACCAAAATGTGATTATGCCTCAAAGTCGTGCCTCAACATGTGGGAGATATAGCAGCATCTTGGGCGTTACACAGATGAAGTATGTACCAAAACGGGAAGGCGTGTCATATTCACATGTATAACGTGTAACCTAAGGAGATGCAGTTTAACTAATTAGGAGCAATACAAGCTAGGCACCATATGCAACATGGAACCAGATATCACACTGCCATGTTAGAGCAAGCACCTGGGGTTGTGGAATAGGGGAGATGAGATTTGGAACTTGCACTGCAGTAGGAGTAGCAGGAGAATCTGTAGAGATCATCTGTTTCGGTTGCTCCAAGGGACCACCATCATTCCCTGTCTTCATCCTTTTAGATTTTGCCTTGTCAAGTAAACACACAAGAAAAATGAATGAAATTCACACTTCCAAATTCGTTGATGCATGACACTGACGAACACAACTTTTATGTACGGCAACCACATTGTAGGAGGATGGAATATGTACGAAAAATGCTAAGCGGAAGGCATTTCAACAAATTGGAAGCAATGCAATCTAGACACCATATGAAAGATCCAACCAAAATCACTCTACCAAGTTAGATGTGTCTCATTATAAGTGGCACTTCAACAAATTAGAGGCAATACATGTTTGAAATGATATGCAAGATGCAACCAATATTACACTGTCAACTTGAAGGTGTCTCGTCATAAATGATTGATGAGGGATACACAAGAAAAGTAGTTTGATGTAAGAACATGGTTAATAGAAAGACATAGTATGTACCAAAAACAGGAAGGCATGTCATATTCATAGGTATAATGTGTTAACTAAGCAGATGCAATTTACCCTAATTAGGAGCATTTCAAGGTAAACACCATATGCAACATGCAGCTGCATATCACACTACCAAGTAAGAGAAAGCACCTGCGATGGTGTTGTAGGGGAATTGCGGTTATCAACTAGAGAGCTACGTTGACTATCTTCATTTAGCTTTGCTGTTCCTTGAGAATCATGTGGGGAGGATGACACTGCACTCTTCAAAAGAGTAGCGCGTCTCACAGTAACCCACTAGGGTGACTGTCTCATCATAAGTGATTGATGAGGGATACAAAACAGCATTAGTTTGATGTACAAACATGGTTAATAGACATATGTAGTATGTATCAAAAATAGGAAGGCATGTTGATGTAGGGTGGAACCCTAGAGGGCTGATCTTTCATGAAAGGAGCAGATTCCTGCGATGAACATGAAGAACACAAGGGGAAAAACATGAAGGGGAAAGAGAGTAAACACTCAAACCAACAAGATATGGTCACATATATGCTAGATCCGAGTACACATAGATATCACACGGTCCAAATCCAACAAGGGACGATACATAGGGTAACCGGTTCTTCTCCGTGAGGAGGTCTTGGGGTCTTCCCATTAGGGGTCTTGAATCCAAGTGGATCTTCTCCGAAGAGGTGACGGTCCCTCGCAGTGGGGTAGATTCGGATGGATGAGCGAGGCTCTATCTCACATATGAGCTATCACAACGCTAACCCTAACTAGAAGGAGGAGGAGGTCTATTTATAGTCTTAGTTCAAATGGGGGGCGAAGTGAAGGGGTACATGGGCCTCGGGCCCGAAACTGTGCACAGACAGGTACGGGACATCCAGTGGGTTACGGTCGTCTGGTGGCTCGTGGGTGTCCGGATGTCCGGGAGTTTCTGGACTTCCACTTACTTTGGCTTGGTTGAGGTGGCACCGGATTTCCGGAGATGGTCGGTCGTTCGGTCGTCCGGTCGCTTCGGACATCCGCTGTTTTGGCTCGGGTGTGGTGGCGTCGATCATCCGGTCCTGGCCGGACATCCGCTCGCTGTAGCTTGCGTTGGCTGGGACATGGGTAGGCGGCGGCTTCAGGTGTCAGACATGCAGTCCTGACTAGTCGTCCGATGGTTGTAGCTTCAGTGGCAGCTCTTCTTCTTGTCCTTCGCACTTGGTGTCCTCGCCGTCTTGTTCGTTGGATGTAGATGCTCCGTGGCCTTCCTTCAAGTGCCTGATCACACATAGTTTTTCTGCTTGAGGTACTAGCCATGTCTCATGTATAGAAAGTGGTAGTTCGGAGAGGAGCGAGTTGACCTTGAAGGAAATATGCCCTAGAGGCAATAATAAAGTTGTTATTTATATTTCCTTATATCATGATAATTGTTTATTATTCATGCTAGAATTGTATTAACCGGAAACTTAGTACATGTGTGAATACATGGACAAACAGAGTGTCCCTAGTATGCCTCTACTAGACTAGCTCGTTAATCAAAGATGGTTAAGTTTCCTAGCCATAAACATGTGTTGTCATTTGATGAACGGGATCACATCATTAGAGAATGATGTGATGGACTAGACCCATCCGTTAGCTTAGCACTATGATCGTTTAGTTTAGTTTATTGCTATTGCTTTTTTCATGACTCATACATGTTCCTATGACTATGAGATTATGCAACTCCCGAATACCGGAGGAACACGTTGTGTGCTATCAAACATCACAACATAACTGGGTGATTATAAAGATGCTCTACAGGTGTCTCCAATGGTGTTTGTTGAGTTGGCATAGATCGAGATTAGGATTTGTCACTCCGTGTATCGGAGAGGTATCTCTGGGCCCTCTCGGTAATGCACATCACTATGAGCCTTGCAAGCAATGTGACTAATGAGATAGTTGTAGGATGATGCATTACAGAACGAGTAAAGAGACTTGCCGATAACGAGATTGAACTAGGTATGATGATACCAACGATCAAATCTCGGGCAAGTAACATACCGATGACAAAGGGAACACTGTATGTTGTTATGCTGTTTGACCAATAAATATCTTCGTAGAATATGTAGGAACCAATATGAGCATCCAGGTTCCACTATTGGTTATTTACCAAAGACGTGTCTCGGTCATGTCTACATAGTTTTCGAACCCGTAGGGTCCGCACGCTTAACGTTCGATGATGATGTGTATTATGAGTTATGTGATTTGATGTACCGAAGGTTGTTCGGAGTCCTGGATGTGATCACGGACATGGCGAGGAGTCTCGAAATGGTCGAGACATAAAGATTGATATATTGGACCATGTTATTCAGACACCGGAAGTGTTCTGGATAGTTTCGGATAAAACCGGAGTGCCGAAGGGTTACCGGACCCCCCCCCCCAGAAAGTTATGGGCCTTAGTAGGCCTTAGGGGAGAGAGAGGGACGCAGCCAGGAGGTGGTGCACGCCCCCAAGGGGAGTCCGAATAGGACAAGGGGAGGGGGCACTGCCCCTCTTTCCCTCTCCCTCCTTCTTCTCCTTGTTGGACTAGGAAAGGGGGGAACCTACTCCTACTAGGAGTAGGATTCCCCTCTTGGGGCATGCCCTAGGGGCCAGCCGGCCCTCCCCTCCTCTCTCCTTTATATACGGGGGAAGGGGGCACCCCATAGACACACAAGTTGATCTTTAGCCATGTGCAGTGCCCCCCTCCATAGTTTTCCACCTCGGTCATATTATCGTAGTGCTTAGGCGAAGCCGTGCGTTGGTAACTTCATCATCACCATCAATAGGTTGTCGTGCTGACGCAACTCACCATCGGCCTCAACTAGATCAAGAGTACGAGGGACGTCACCGAGCTGAACGTGTGCAGATCGCAGAGGTGTCGTGCGTTCGGTACTTGATCGGTTGGATCGCGAAGAAGTTCGACTACATCAACCGCATTACTTAACGCTTCTGCTTTCGGTCTACGAGGGTACGTAGATACACTCTCCCCTCTCGTTGCTATGCATCTCCTAGATAGATCTTACGTGATCGTAGGAAAATTTTGAAATACTGCGTTCCCCAACACACCTTATCTTCGATAGCCTTTGCTCGAGCTCTTGTCATTCGTGCAAGTGTTGTCATAGGAGACGTAGGTAGGTCCATGGGGATGACCTTGGGATGCTCAGCATCATCTCCCCCCTTGGGAAAGATCCGACCTCGGATCGAAAGCTTCATCACCATGGTAGGGCGAGAGATCCTTGACGTTGAAGACATCGCTCACGTTGTACTTGTCGTTGAGGAGGTCGATCTTGTAAGCGTTGTTGTTGTAGCGTTCAAGCACCTTTAAGGGTCCATCCGCTCGTGGTAGAAGTTTGGACTTGCATTCATTGGGGAAGCGGTCCTTGTGAAGGTGTAGCCACATAATATCTCCAATGTTGAATACCATGGGTGCTTGTTGAGGTTGAGCTTGGTCGTGAGTCATTGTACTTGGCGCTCGATGGTGTGCCTTGTATCTTCATGCATCTTCTTGAGGTAGTTGACTCGGGCACCCGCATCCATGTTGGTGCACTCTTGTAGTGGTAGGGGAAGAATGTCCAATGGGGATAACGGGTTGAAACCGTAGACAACCTCGAAGGGGGACTTGCCGATAGTCGAATGTCTAGCGCGGTTGTAGGCGTACTCGGCGATGGGTAGGCACTCCTTCCACTCCTTGATGTTCTTCTTTATCAACACGTGTAGAAGAGTGGAAAGCGTCCAGTTTGTGACCTCCGTTTGGCCGTCGGTTTGAGGATGTTATGCTTAAGAGAACAAGAGCTTGATTCCGAGCTTGGCGCATAAAGTCTTCCAAAAGTAACTCAAGAACTTGACGTGACGGTCCGAGACAATTATCTTTGGCATTCCATGTAGGAGCAAGATTTCCCTACAAAAAAGATTTGCAACATGTGAAGCATTGTCTATCTTGTTGCATGGTATGAAATGTGCCATTTAGAGAATCGGTCCACAACAACAAACACGGAATCCTTTCCATTTCTAATTCTAGGTAAACCAAGCACAAAATCCATGCTAATATCCTCCCATGGGTGATATGGAATTGGAAGGGGCATATAAATGCCATGAGATTGAGCTTTAGACTTAGGAAGGGGCATATAAATGCCATGAGATTGAGCTTTAGACTTAGCTTTGCGACCTGTAGAACATCGATTGGCGAAACGTGAGTCGTTGCAGAACATCTTGGGCAAAAATTAGTTCTTGGAGAGCGTAGCAAATGTCTTGTCGCATCCAAAGTGTCCCATTAGTCCTCCTCCATGAGATTCTTGCAAACGTAACAAACAAAGAGAAGACTCGGGGATGCAAAGTTTGTTAGCTCTCAAAAGGTAATCATCTTTGATGTAATAGCGTTCCCAAGATGTATGCGTCAAACATTTGGCATAAGGAATAGCAAAAGTAGGATCATGCGCATACAAGTCTTTTATGTGCTCAAAGCCTATGACATTCAATTCAAGTTTGGTAACAAGCATGCATATGCAGGAAAGAGTGTCCACCACAACATTTTCCTTACCTTTAATGTACTTGATGACATAAGGAAATGACTCAATGAATTCACTCCATTTAGCATGACGCTTGTTCAACTTAGTTTGACCCTTAAGGTATTTAAGCGTTTCATGGTCGGTATGGATGACAAATTCATGAGGGCGAAGATAATGTTCCCATTCATGCAAAACTCGCACTAAAGCATATAGCTCTTTGTCATATATGGGGTAATTGAGTTGCGCTCCAGAAAGTTTCTCACAAAAGTAAGCTATGGGGCGCTTCTCTTGCGTTAACACACCTCCTATGCCATTACCACTAGCATCGCAATGAATTTCAAATGGTTTGTCAAAGTTGGGTAATGCAAGCACGGGAGGATGAGTAAGCAAATTCTTAAGCTCATTGAATGTGGTATCTTGGGATGGTCCCCAAACAAAAGGCACATTTTTCTTACTCAAAGCATGTAAAGGTGAAGCAATAGTGATAAAATCCTTCACAAATCTATGATAGAAACTGGCTAAACCAAGAAAACTACGCACTTGTTGCAAGTTGGTTGGTTTGGGCCAAGTTTGAATATCATTGATCTTAGATTCATCTACATGAACACCCGTAGAAGGCACAACGAAACCCAAGAAAACAAGCTTATCTACACCGAAAAGGCATTTGTCCATATTAGCATAAAGACGCTCTTTCCTAAGGGTTTGCAACATGGTTCTAAAATGGGTGACATGATCTTTGAGGGATTTGCTAAAAACAAGAATATCGTCAAAGTAGACCACAACAAATACACCAATATAGGGTCAAAGAACAAAATGCATGACTCGCATAAAAGTACCGGGTGCTTTGGATAAACCCATTGCCATAACAAGCCATTCATATAAGCCAAATTTGGTCTTAAATGCGGTTTTCCATTCATCACCTTCTTGGATGCGTATTTGATAGTAGCCACTTTTAAGGTCAATCTTAGAGAAAATGGTGGCTCCGCTAAGCTCATCTAGCATATCATCTAGGCGTGGAATGGGGTAACGATAATGCACAGTATTAGCATTGATATGACGACAATCGGAACACATGCGATATGTACCATCTTCCTTGGAAACAAGGATTACCGGGATGGCATAGGGGCTCAAACTTTCTCGTACATGGCCGTTGTCGATGAGTTGTTGTACTTGCCATTGGATCTCCTTAGTTTCCTTGGGGTTGACACGGTAGGGAGCCTTGTTAGGAAGGGGTGCTCCGGGGATGAGGTCGATTCGGTGTTCGATGCCTCGTAGTGGAGGTAGACCTGGAGGTAGCTCGTCGGGGAAAACGTCTTGGAATTCCTGCAATAGAAAAGATAACACTAAAGGTAGATTGCTAGAGGTATTAGCTTTTGGTGCCTCGTCCTTGCACAAAAGGACATAGTGCATGTCACTTGATGGGTTCGCACACACTTCTCTCATCTCACTTTTTGTGGCAAATAGGACTAGATTTTTCCTGTCGCTCATCATGGAGGCACTCAATTTGGGCTTGTGGCGCTCACTCTCTTTTTGGTGGTTCGCTCTCTCACTATTCTCTCCATGATGAGTGGCTTTCTTATCGGCGATCACTTGGCTTGGAGACATAGGTCGAAGTACATACTCCTTTCCTTTCATTTTGAAGCTATAGTGATTCGTTCGGCCGTTGTGGATGACACCTCGATCAAATTGCCATGGTCGCCCAAGAAGAAGGTGGCAAACGGACATTGGAACGACATCACACTCCAAAGTGTCTTCGTAAGCTCCGATCTTGAAGGGAACTTGTACCCTATGCTCGACTTGGATAGTCCCGGAGTCGCTAAGCCATTGAACCTTGTAGGGATGTGGGTGCTTCATTTTGACTAATTAGAGCTTGGAGAATAGTTCTTCACTTGCTAAGTTATGGCAACTCCCACCATCGATGATGACCTTCACAGACTTTCCGTTGATGCCAGCCTTGGTATGGAAAATATGGCATCTTTGGTCTTCTTGTTGTTGATGTTGAAATGTCAAGACCTTGGAGACAACAAGAGTGGGTGTCGGCGTTCTGGGAACGGGGGTCCCCAGGCTCGCCTGCCTGCGGCCCGCAGCGTGGCTCCTCCAGTGGCCCTGTACGGCCCATCTTCACCAGCAAACATTCAAGACCCTCGTAAGGGGCCAGGCCTCGTGAGGCGTACGACGCAATACCTCCTTAGGGGCGGCCTCATCAGGCTGGCTCACGAGGGGCGGAGAGATCAAGGCAAGGCGAACCTCGCGAGGTTCTAACGACGTAAGCCATGACGATCAAGACCAGGCGGGCACCAGGCGGGAGCCAGCAAGCGTAGTGTCCTTGCTTCCTCTTTGGTGCTAAGGAGGCAGGCACAGGCGAGGAGTTCCAAGGCATCAGGCAAAGGTTTCCATATCAGTGCAACAAGACCAAGAACAGCAGGACGGCAGGACGGAGGTCACCGTGGAGCCCAAGACGGCGTCACCACCAGAGCCTTTGGCAGGCGAAGACTACTTTCGTCAGGATAACTTGTACTAGTTGTCTCCCTTCAAATTTGGCCGTTGTGGGATCCCTTCCTGCTCAATATTTGGGAAGATGACTAGTGCCTCTATAAATAGGACTAGCCACCACCAAAGAGGGGGGGGGATCGACCTCATCTTGGATCGGAGCCATTCCATCCTTAGCCTCACACCAGTTCACTAAGCACAAGAACACCTCTCCTCAGGAGGCTGTTCATCCCTTGTAACTGTTCATCCTCGGCCCAAGAGGCAATCCACCATACCACACTGCAGTAGGGTATTACACCACAACGGTGGCCTGAACCAGTATAAATATTGTGTCTCGTGTTCTTTGGGTCGGTGAAGCTAGGCCATGAGATTGTTGAGTGTGCGAGCTAGAGAGGGGGGAGATCTTCGTGCACACCCCGGTGTTCGAACCTCAAGGGTTTTGCCGGAACCCAAAATCCGACATTTGGCGCGCCAGGTAGGGGTGCGCCGGAGTCTTCCTTTCGCCAGTCAATCCACCAACACTCCGCAACTCCAATGTCCGGCAACCCGAGGACCAACGCCGACCGATGGGGAGCCTGGCCGGCCCAGGCAGCCCCGCCTGCCCAAGAAGACCCCAATCTCGCGCCTCAGGCAGCACGCGCACCGCCAAGCGCTGCGGGGCACGGGAGGCGTGGTCAAGCGCCATCCACCCTTACTCCACGCCAAGTTCGGGCAGCTGCAAGGGCTTCAAGCCACGCCGCGGCCACGTCGCCGCACACCCGATGGGAGCAAGCAAACATGAGGGCCGCGCTCATGGTGGCCCGCGAGCTGCTGCGATGCCGGCTGATGGAGAGCGGCCGGGATGCACTGCTGGAGCGCGTCGCCGAGCTACTAGACGTCGCGGCTTCGGGAGCGCCTCCCTTCTGCTCCCTTTTTACACCTCAGGCTATGACCGGATCACATGGTGGGCCTCGCCGCGCTCGCGCGCCCCCGGGTTTGCCTCTGAGCTCCATCGATGCTAGCGTGGCAAACGGCACCGGACGCCCAATCGCACCCCCGCCACCTCCTACAAGCGCTGGTACGAGCACCTCTGCCTACGGCCCCGGCGGGATGCCGCCCTACCATCCTCAGGGTGGTGCGCTGGGCTGAGCGACGTGGAGCGTGGGGCACTACAGCAAGGTCTTCGAGGCAGCGGCCCCGGAGGCCTATGTACCCCGCATGATGGATCAGGAGTACGCGCTGGAAGATGACCCCAGCTCGTTCCTCGAGCCAAGCTGGGAGGAGGAGGCACTAGAAACTGGGGCCTTCCAGGAGCCTCTCGGAAGCCTCGCCAACCATGCCAGCAACAACAACTACAGGCTACCACTAATCTCTCAGGAGCAAGCTTACACTAACCATGGGTCATAGGAGGATCAGGTGACAGTGGCGGATGGCGGCCCCAGCTCGGCGGCCCCCCTCCCGCCAGGGGGAGCGCACTGGGGGCTGCCGGGGAGGAGTCGGGAGCAAGGCCCCTCCCTGCATCACACGGAGCAAGACAACCCCCGGAGGTAGGCCCTCTGTGGGGGAGGTGCCGGCGAGCCTTCCCCCGGTAGAGGACCCGTGGTCGCCGAGGGCGCCGTTGGTGTCCCCTTTGCCCCCTGGTGTCTTCCTGGTTACCGGTCGCCCCCAGTGGTGGTCGAGGGTGGCGCAAGGTGGGGCCCTCGTCTGGCAATATGAAGTAAGGCACGCACCTATGAAGATCTCCGCTCGTCACACTCTCACGTAATAATGAGTGGGGCTGTACACGCCCCGGAGTCTCAGGAGTGCCGCCCTCGGGCCTCGGGGGCTCCCTCCCACAACTAGTGGCAGCAC
The DNA here is from genome assembly GCF_056163025.1 of Triticum urartu. Lineage (NCBI taxonomy): Eukaryota > Viridiplantae > Streptophyta > Magnoliopsida > Poales > Poaceae > Triticum > Triticum urartu. Next base: position 348,837,056 of record NC_141874.1, on the reverse strand, counting down.
TTAGCCCTGCACTAGTGAGAAGACAAGAAGACTAGACTAGGTGCCGGACGCGGCCATTTGCTTTTAATCTCTCTTTTTGTAGCCCTGTTTTCTGGCTTTGGATTTAAGTTGAAGATGAATTTTCGTTGATAAGCGCGGGGGGTGTCTTTTGTCGTTCGTGCGATTTCTTGCGGTTTGGCTCCATGCCCTGGTTCGGGGTTCACCCCTGCTGCCTCCTCCCTCGAGAGCTCCTCACGAGCGGGGGCTGGGCACGGCATGCGCGTGCTGTGCACACGTCCTTCCATGGCTAAACGCTCGCTTCTCACGAGGCCCCCCTCGGGCAGATCGACAGGCTCCTCCGGAACTCAAGACCCTGTGGCCCGGTCTGGAACTGCCCGGACAAAGGTAAACTGCAGTAGTAGGCTCATGATAGGACTCGCAGATTTATGGAAACACATCTTTAGCCTAGCCTAAAGAACAAAATCAATAATCTGTTTACATGAGGGGCTTCCCCTCCCAAAATGTTCTTACAACCTTCAGGGTCGTGCCCAAGCTTTCATATGCAGGGTCAACGACAAGGAAGCGCAGGTTTAATCAGACATATCGCTCACCGCGTCCTCCGGGTCGCCCTCAGACGCATCACTGGCGTCGTTGTCACCGCCGACGCCTCCGTCATCACCACCAGCATCGCCGCTGCTGTCACCGGCGCCGCCCTCGCCATCGTCCACCACGACGCCTTCGTCTGCAGCAACCACCACCGCGTCATCCTTGGAGGTGAAGGCCCTGACTAGGGCGTCCACATTGTCCTCAACCCAGCATGCCAGGTCATCTCGGATGGCCCGGGGCACAGGAGCAATGGCGGTGTCGAAGTCAAAGTTGAGGTAGGTGTTCCGGAGATGGCTGAAGACGTGGGAGAATGCACGCTTGAGCAGGCCGCGACTCCTCTCCTCGACAAGCACGCGAGCCCTCTCAGATCGATTCTCCAAGCGCGTCACTACGTCGGTGAAGAAATGGAGGTGACTGGCATAGTCGTCCGAGTGGGGATGAGGCGCATTGTCGTCACAGACGGCACCCAGCACCACGTTGGCTCTGGTCCTGAGGTTCTGGAGCATGGGGGCGTGCTCGCGCTCCAGCGTCCCCCGCCGGAGCGCTTCCTCCCTGCCCCGCTGCATGGAGGATTTGGCGCCGGCAACCCGCTGCAGAAGAGAAGACAGCTCGGCACGTGCGGAGGCCAGCTTGGCTTGCACTGAAGACAAGGCGGCTACAGCGGCTTTCTCGCAATGTTCAACTTCGTCCAGCCCCGACCTGAGGGCCTTGGTCGTGCCCACAACCTTGACTTCCACAAGCTTCAACTTCAGGTCATACCTGCCCACAAGGTCCGCGTAAGCCTCGGCCGCTCGGCGATCGACTTCCTCCTGGGCCTTGGCCTCGCGCACGCCGACAGCGTCCTCAGCTTGGGCGAACTGGCGCTCCCTTGTCTCCAACCGCTCAAGCTCAAGGCTGCGCTCCGCGGCTTCCAGCGCCAGCGCCTCCTCGCGCCTCAAGATCTCTTCCTCCTCGACAGGCATCCCGTCATCAATGCTAAGGCGGCCTTGCGCGCCTCCACTTGCTTCTCCAGGGAAGCACTCCAGGCTTGGAGCTCCCACGCGCGCTTCTGTGTGATCTCATGACGTCGATCAGCTTCCCGAGCTTCTTCCAAAGCGCGGGCGCAAGCTTCACGCGAGGTCGCGAGAGACGCCTTGGCCTTCGCATTATCAATCTCGCGTTGGTGGCACCCAAGGTTGATGGCCACCTTCAGCTTATGCCACTCTTCCATCAACCGAAGACCCTCGGCCTCGAGGCGTGCATCTACATCCGCGAGCTCCCCGCCAAGCCGGTTCATCGCGCCCATCGCCTCCCGAAAGAGCTCGTGGCGGACGATGCTCCTTTCATGCACAGCTTTGAGTGCACAGCCGGCTCCGTCCTACACAGTAGGGGCCGTCGACGGGGCCTGAAGCGGCTCGCCCCATTCCTACAGGGGGCTGGGGGCTGGCGCCCCTTCGGAAGCCGACAGGGCTTCAACAGAAGCCCGGTTGGGATGAGGCTCACCGCTCAAAGGAGGGACCAAGACCGAAGCCATCTAGTCGCCGTCCATAACCAGAGGAGGAGACCTTGGCACGCTCGTCACACCCCCGACGAGGCCACGAAGAAGAGACGGCAGGAGCACGGGCTCAAGGTGCCAAGCCGGTGCACCTGCCTCTCTGGCCGACCCTGTGACAGGGGCAGCGTGCCGGCTTGGGATGCATAGGGCCAGCGGAAGACTCGAGGCAGGAGGAGGTTGCGTCACCAGGGGCTTCATGGCCTTGGTAGATGGGATCCTGGGGAACCACCGCCAGGAAGGGAAGCGGCACTCGAGGAATTACAGGGATAAGTTACTTACTCATCTATGGCGATGTACTTCCTATGTTTCAACGGCCGGACGGCGCCACTGCTGCAGCTCGGAGACCCCTTCCTCTTTCGGAGCACCGCGAAGTCCACACGGAACTGGCCCAAGCGTTGCATGTGAGGACCAGGGCAGTGCGCAACTGGCGAAGCACCCAAGGAGGCGACCTCAGGAGCGCCATGCTGAGGAGAGCTATCGGGTTCCGCCTCGCGACAACCTACCGAGGCCTTAGGAGCTTCGGCCTCGGGAATAGCGGAATACGTCACCTCCTCAGCTGCCGCCCCAGGGCAGGAATCACGGGTTCCCGAGGATGACACCCCGGGAGCCCCAGGCAGCATCGACACCTTGGCGCCTACGCCTCCGGCCTCCAGCGGCGCTTGCCCCCCTGCATCCACCCCTGGGGCAAGCTCGGCGCCGGTAGCAGGAAGAGGAACCACAACAACGGGGTTCTCACGGGGCCCCACAAGGCCAACTGGGCGCAGCCCCACTCATCGAAGGAGGGTATCTGCCCCGCGAACTCCACCCTGTTCGAGCAGTCGTACAAGCAACAACCTGCTTGCGGCAAGTCGCCCGGCGATCGGTCACCAGCCAAGACCTCGAGCACCGTCCTTCGTGCCTCGGCCGGGAGCCCCGACTCCTGAAGCCTCATGCGATCCTGGTCACCGGTCCGAGCCCACATCAGCTGGGAATGGTGCTAGAGTGGGGCGATGCGGCGTCGGAGGAACTCCTTCATCACCTTGGGCGCAGTCACATCGAGATCCTTCAGCCTCCTCAGCCTGAGCCAGACGAAGGCGAGACGGGAGCCCGCGAGCTCATCATGACCCCAGCCGGAGCTGGGGACAGTGGGCGACGACGGAAGCGAGAGCAGGGGGCTGAGTACTCCGACATTGGCATACACCCACCGCATCCGAAACTCGCCCGTGGACTGCGGGAGATCAAAATCAATCCCCGAGCCGGCCGACACCGCCACGGCCTGGAACCTCATGCACCCAGATCACTGCTGGGGGTTGGTCAGGTGCAGCGAGAAGAAATGGCGCAAGAGGGCCATAGAAGGGGCAATGCCCACCATGGCCTCGCAGACAAAGGCGAAGACGGCGAGAAGTGCAATAGATTGGGGATCAAGGTGCATCATATGGATCTGGTAATGAGAAATCACGACATCGAAGAAGGCGGAGAAGGGGGAACCACGCCAGCCCACAGAGCGTCGACGAAGAGTGGGACCTCGGTGGCCGTCCTATCAATGGAGGCTCGATACGCATGCCAAGCCACCATCCCTCCCCATTCGTTGAAGCTGGTAGCAAGCGCAAGGCGGACCTTGTCCATGGCCTCCCGATTGAGCACCTGCGATCGGCCGACGGCAGGCTCAACGGCCGGAGCTGGGTTGGCTGAGGACAGAGGCTTCTTCCCTTTCTCCGTCCAGTTTGGTGCCATGGCAATTAGGGCAGAGCACAAGTTGGATTGGAAGAGGAGGCAGAGGTATGAGGAAGCAAGGAAGTTAAGGAGTGCGTTGCCAGCAACATGGAGGTAACTGTGTAGGATGCCGTGGCCGCCTAGCCAGGCGGATTTCAAGGCTGCATGGGGAAGCGGAGAAGCGCACGTCCAATCAGTCGCCACGCGTCGACCAAGGCCGCAGGCTGTTGGGGCCCACGGCGCTCCGCACTTGCCCTTTGGCTTCACCTCGAAGCCAAGCCCAAGCGCGCCTTGGGCCCGGGGGCTACTGTCGGCATTCTGGGAATGGGGGTCCCCAGGCTCGCCTGCCTGCGGCCCGCAGCATGGCTCCTCCAGCGGCCCCGTACGACCCATCTTGACCAGCAAACATTCAAGACCCTCGCGAGGGGCCAGGCCTCGCGAGGTGGACGATGCAAGACCTCCTCAGGGGCAGCCTCACCAGGCTGGCTCGCGAGGGGCGGAGAGGTCAAGGCAAGGCGAACCTCGCGAGGTTCTAATGACGTAAGCCATGAAGATCAAGACCAGGCGGGCGCCAGCAAGCGTAGTGTCCTTGCTTCCTCTTTGGTGCTAAGGAGGCAAGGCATGCGAGGAGTTCCAAGGCATCAGGCAAAGGTTTCCATATCGGTGCAACAACACCAAGACCAGCAGGACGGCAGGACGGAGGTCACCGTGGAGACCAAGACGGCGTCACCACCAAAGCCTTTGGTAGGCGAAGACTACTTTCATTAGGATAACTTGTACTAGTTGTCTCCCTTCGAATTTGGCTGTTGTGGGATCCCTTCCCGCTCAATATTTGGGAAGAGGACCAGGGCCTCTATAAATAGGACTAGCCACCACCATAAAGGGGGGATCGACCTCATCTTGGATCGGAGCCATTCCATCCTTAGCCTCACACCAGTTCACTAAGCACAAGAACACCTCTCCTCAGGAGGATGTTCTTCCCTTGTAACTGTTCATCCTCAGCCCAAGAGGCAATCCACCACATGACACTGGAGTAGGGTATTACACCACAACGGTGACCCGAACCAGTATAGATCTTGTGTCTCGTGTTCTTTGGGTCGGTGAAGCTAGGCCGTGAGATTGTTGAGTGTGCGAGCTAGAGAGGGGGGAGATCTTCATGCGCACCCGAGTGTTCGAACCTCAAGGGTTTTGTCGAAACCCGAAATCCGACAGCGGGGTTCGAATCTTCATCACCAAAGACTTGATCATCTTCATCTTCTTTCACTTGCCGGTGCATGGCCACTTGCTCAATGGCTTCCATTTCTCCTTCACTCATGGAGTCATATGTACCATCGTTGTTGAAGAGCATGGTGCGTTTGTTGGTACACTCGAAAGACTTATGGCCTCGGCCGCCGCATGTGAAGCATTTGAAGGAACTTGTCTTGATGGTCTCATCGGTTGGGGTAGATGATGATGAAGCTCTCGGCTTGAAGTTGTTTGTTGTAGCAGGACGAATTGAGGTTGTCGAAGTTTTCTTGTAACTTGACTTGTCGGTATCCGTTGTAGATGGCTTGGTTGAGGTAGAAGGTGTTGGAGTCGTTTAAGCTTGGGTGTTGGAGAAGTCGTAGTTCTTGGATGAAAACTTGGCATAATTGAAGTCATCTTGCACTTGACGTTCCGCCTTGGTAGCTTGATGCACTAGCTCAATGAGGTTCGAGTATGGTTGGAAGTCGGCGATCTTCTTGATAGGATGATTGAGTCCATTCAAGAAATGTGCCATATTTGCTCATCATCTTCCATGACATTGGCTCGTATCATGGCAATCTCCATTTCCTTGTAGTATTCTTCAACGCTCTTGGTTCCTTGCTTGAGGAGTTGGAGTTTCTTGAAGAGGTCGCGGTTGTAGTATGTTGGCACGAAACAGGCTCTCATGACATCCTTCATTTGCGCCCAAGTAGTGATGGGTGGTTCACCTCTTGACTCACGTCGCTCAATGACTTGTTCTCACCAAATGAGAACATAGTCTTGGAACTCAAGGGATGCCATCGCGATCTTCTTCTCTTCCTCATAGTTGTGCAAGCGAAAGATTTTGTCAACCTTCAATGCCCATGAAAGGTACTCTTCGGGATCATTGCTTCCATTGAACTTGGGCATGGTGAACTTTAGCTTGCCGTATCCTTGCTCTTCATTGTGTTGGGGCCGGGGATGATGACGTCCTTGACGAGGAGGATTGTCTCCCTCAACTTCCTCTTGTCTTGGAGGATTTCCATTGTCTTCTTGCTCTTGGTGAACTTGAGGTCCTTGTCGAGCTTGAGGAACTTGACGATGCACTCTTGATTGATAAATCCTCTCTTGAACTTCATCGCAAAGTGCTTCTTGGTGCTCACGATTTTGACGGGTGCATGTGGCTACTGCTCGACTTGAATCTCGGAGGGCACGTTGCGCCTCAAGTGCTTGAGCTTCACGTAGTTGTTGTTCTTGACGTTGTGCCTCGGCATCTTGTGCATCTTGGTGTTGTCGCACTCGCTCTTCCTCTTCTTGATGGCGTTGGCATTGCTGTTCTCATGCTTGTGCAAAAGTAGCTTGGTTTTGACGGTGTCGTTGCTCTTGAGAGTCGTTGTCGTGTAGAGGATTGCAGTTTGCTTGATGGTCTTGGCACGCGGCACGTCGAAGAGCATTCTTTGTCGGAGTACTTGAGCCGGAGATTGTGTCGTCGGAGTGTCGACTTGAGCGGCTCCGTCTTGAGTAGGACGAAGTGGAAGAAGAGCGGTTGAGCAACAAAGCACGAATCTCGTCCATTCTTGCATCATTCTCTTGTTTGTGGTCGTCGAGCTTGTTGTCGAAGTAGTCTCTTGTACGTTGCTCGGAGATTCGCAAGTCGGTGGCGAGGTTGTCGATGCGTTCATTCATTGCTTGTTGCTCTTGATGCAAAGCTCATTGTGCACCAAAGAGGTGGCTCTTTGTGATGTAGGAGGACATGTCATCATCTTGCTCGATGAAGAGTGGGTTGGTAGAAGTACTTGGCCTATCCATCATTTAAAGCAAATATGTCAGTGGGAGAAAGAGAAGAACTTATACCAAATGTACCTTGACCGATGTTGAAGATGGATCAAATGATCACTCAAATGTGGAACAAGGAGATAGCACAATTGGTACCAATTCTTGTCGGTTCCTCACACCTACACAAGTAAAAGCTTATAGTGGAGCTCGGTTAGGATGGTGGCACAAAATTTGATGCAATTGTTAGTGAGCTTCAATAATGTTGGAAAAGATTCATGAACTTATAAATGCAACAAGTAGACCAATAGCAAGGTATGGTACACGGGAACTCACACACGAAAAGTTAAATGGGGTCGTGCAACCAAAGAATGAGCCAAAATGTGGAATCCACGGAAATGCTCTTGTTGCACAACACTAGAGAGACGCTAGCATGATTGCACAATAGGCAGCTAAGAAGACTTGTGCACAACCTACTAAGAAAAAATGCAACGACTTCTATCCCAAGTATGCTATATGTATGGTATTCCGATGATATGATCCAAGATAATCGGGTATGACAATCTTAATGTAATATGATGCTATGATTCTTTCTTAAAAGCTCTTTTCTTATCTTTCCCTTTTACTTAAAAGCTTGTTTGTCTCTTTCTCTTTTGAGCTCTTTATCATGCAAGACTTCACGAACCAAGATAACAATTGTGTATGCGATGACAACTTTGTGACACAAAAGATGATACCAAGAAATGCACCACGATGATATGGTATGTATGCTATGGGAAGTATGACCACTAATGTGCACAAGTGACGTTGCCGACAATACTCAAAGGCTAGTCTCGATGGGAAGATATGCAAAATTGGGCTATGGTGGTTATCAATGCAATGGCAAGAGTGTATAATGATGGGATATCACGATACCAAGATGATGTTACTGTTCTTGCTTACGGTATGGTGTCAAAATGGTGGACTGGTTGTTGTCAATGAAGAATCCGTGGCGAAGATGAGCGGTGGTGATGTTGATGTTGAACCGTCCCTAAGTAGCCGAAACACGTTAGGAAACGGGAACCGCAACTCAAATTCTCAAAGCAAAATGTGTCAAAATTGTGTCGGAGTGCGAAATGAGTAAGCAATGGTGGTTGCGGAAAAGCGATTGTGGTATTGGGGTGCGTATGCGTAAGTGGAAGGGTTAATGGAGTGCGTATGCGGAGGTGGAGGTGGATAGGTGGTGGTGGCCGAACTGAACTTTTTCAGTTTCGTCAGGGAAGGTCGGACATCCGATGGATGTCCAACGACCGCTGATGGGACGTCCGTGACTGGCGGACGTCCGGTGCCTGGGCGATTTCGGGCACGGGATGAACAGCTAGGGTTCGAGGTGGAGGTGGCAAAATCGGTCAAATCCAGGTGATTTTGTGGGTGAAAATGGTGGAGGCGAAGGGGAAAAGCTAGATCCACTCGTGGCAAAAAAAAATCCACGGATCAAATCCAACAAAACTTCATCATACCAACAAATCAAAAAAAATGGGGCTATTTTTGGTGGGGATTTTTGAAATTGGGGAAGAACACAACAAAATCAAGCTAGAAAAATAGGAGTAGGGGGCTTCAAATTCGTGATCAACCTTGCTCTGTTACCAAGATGATGTAGGGTGGAACCCTAGAGGGACGATCTTTCATGAAAGGAGTGGATTCCCGCGATGAACACGAAGAACACAAGGGGAAAACACGAAGGGGAAAGAGAGGAAACACTCAAACCAACAAGATATAGTCACCCATATGCTAGATCCGAGTACACATAGAGATCACACAGTCCAAATCCAGCAAGGGACGATACATAGGGTAACCGGTTCTTCTCCATGAGGAGGTCTTGGGGTCTTCCCGTTAGGGGTCTTGAATCCAAGTGGATCTTCTTCGAAGAGGTGACGGTCCCTCGCGGTGGAGTAGATCTGGATGGATGAGCGAGGCTCTATCCCACATATGAGCTATCACAATGCTAACCCTAACTAGGAGGAGGAGGAGGAGGTCTATTTATAGTCTTAGTGCAAATGGGAGGCAAAGTGAAGGGGTACATGGGCGTCGGGCCCAAAACTATGCGCAGACAGGTATCAGACGTCAGGTGGGTTATAGTCGTCCGGTGGCTCTTGAGTGTCCAGACGTCGGGGAGTCGCCGGACATCCGCTTACTTTGGCTCCATTGAGGTGGCATGGGATTTTCGAAGATGGCTGGTCGTCCGGTCGCCGGTCGTCCGGTCGCTTCAGACATCCGCTGTTTAGCTCGGGTGTGGTGGCGCCGGTCATCCGGTCCTGGCTGGACGTTCGCTCGTTGTAGCTTGCGTTGGCTGGGACCTGGGTAGGCTGGGGCTTCAGGTGTCAGACGTCCTGTCCCGACCGGTCGTCCGGTGGCTGTAGCTTCAGTGGCAGCTCTTCTTGTTGTCCTTCGCACTTGGTGTCCTCACCGTCTTGTCCGTTGGATGTAGCTGCTCCGTGGCCTTCCTTCAAGTGCCTGATCACACATAGTGTTTCCGCTTGAGGTAGTAGCCATGTCTCATGTATAGAAATTGGTAGTTCGGAGAGGAGCGAGTTCACCTTATCTTCAATAGCCTTTGCTCGGGCTGTTGTCATTCGTCCAAGCGGTGCCGTAGGAGACGTAGGTAGGTCCATGGGGATGACCTTGGGATGCTCCGCATCACATTTCATTATGAAAGGTATAATGTGTAAAGTAAGCAGATGCAATTATAGTCTTAGTGCAAATGGAGGGCAATGTGAAGGGGTACATGGGCCTCAGGCCCAAAACTATGCGCAGACAGGTATTGGACATCCGGTGGGTTATAGTCGTCCGGTGGCTCTTGGGTGTCCGGACGTCGGGGAGTCGCCAGACATCTGCTTACTTTGGCTCCATTGAGGTGGCATGGGATTTTCGAAGATGGCTGGTCGTCCGGTCGCCGGTCGTCCGGTCACTTCAGACATCCGTTGTTTTAGCTCGGGTGTGGTGGCGCCGGTCGTCCGGTCCTGGCTGGACGTTCGCTCGTTGTAGCTTGCGTTGGCTGGGACCTGGGTAGGCTGGGGCTTCAGGTGTCAGACGTCCTGTCCCGACCGGTCGTCCGGTGGTTGTAGCTTCAGTGGCAGCTCTTCTTCTTGTCCTTCGCACTTGGTGTCCTCACCATCTTGTCCGTTGGATGTAGCTGCTCCATGGCGTTCCTTCAAGTGCCTGATCACACATAGTGTTTCCGCTTGAGGTAGTAGCCATGTCTCATGTATAGAAATTGGTAGTTCGGAGAGGAGCGAGTTCACCTTATCTTCAATAGCCTTTGCTCGGGCTGTTCTCATTCGTCCAAGCGGTGTCATAGGAGACGTAGGTAGGTCCATGGGGATGACCTTGGGATGCTCTGCATCACATGTCATTATCAAAGGTATAATGTGTAAAGTAAGCAGATGCAATTTAACCAAATTGGAGGGAATACAAGCTAGACACCATATGCAACATGCAACCACATTTGACAACACAAAGTTAAAGCAAGTACCTGGGATGGTTGTGTGTGGCAATTGAGATCATCAACTGCAGAGCTACGTTTACTGTCTCCATCTACTGACACTACACCCTTTAGAGCGCTGAAATGCTTAGTGCTTATCTTTGAATTACACTGGAGCAACTTTTGTCTTTTCTTTTGCGTATTCATCAACACTGCATCAGAGTCTGAAATACCCATGCATAAAAAACAATAATTTGAGTATGGGTGAAATGTGTGCACAAGTAGTACTGTGTAAAAGTAGCAGATAGCAGGTCGATGAGAAATAAATGATGAGAGACATATGATAGCTCTACAACATGCATGGCACACAAAATTACTATATTCTAGGATTTTGAAATATGAGCACAAGGATGGCTAGGAAATGCATATGCTCCACCAACACACCACAAGGTGTGGTCCTATGAAAATAACAGTCGACTGAAAACAAATAGGCCAGTCCATTTTTTCTGCACTGTCCGATGTACAAAGAACGGGCAGATCGCCTTCATCTACCTCCAGCCAGTCAGTGTTACGATCTTCCTCGAAACGCCAGCGACCACCGACCTAGTCCCCTGCCTCCGCCCTCCCCTCGACCTCACCACACCGCCGTGCTTGGCACTGCCCCCCAGCCATCCCTTCAAACCCCGCCGACCTCCCGATCGGGCGCAAGCAGCTCTTGCGCCCCACCCCCTATGATACACACTGATGCGCCGCTTCCCCGGCGAACAGGCGGACTAGGTGCTCCGCGCGCCTAAGCAGGTGCTGCTTCTTTTACTTGCGATTCAACTGACCCTGAATTGAAATCTAGGCGGGCTACTTACCTCTAGCCAAGGTGAAATAGTAAATGGGAGGAAACCTTGTGCATTTACTATCATGAAGAAGATGTAGTAAGAAGCTCTCAACTAGTTTCTTTCGTGGGATGAATACGGTGTGAGCAGAGACGTACGATTTGCACGAATAAGGGAAGAGGAGTACCTCTTTCTGCTGGCATTGCTGTGTCCTCCTTCTGTTTTTCCAAGGATCTTCTTGTGGTTCGCTGGAAACGAGAAGTTGTGGAGGACGGTGGATCCTTGGACGAACCCATGGCCAAGTTGTTAAGTGGGGTGCGGTGGCCGTTTCTCGGCGGCGGGGTACCAGATCCGAGACAGCGAACGACGGCGTAGCGGGAACAGCTCCAGTGCGGTGGACTGTTGCGACAGTGGAGCGGCAGCGGTGAGGTGCAGGACGACGTGGTCAAAGTGGTTCTGGTACGGCGCACATCGGCGTGGGCGTCGTGGAGGCAGCTCTGCCTCGACTGCAGCTGCTAAGTCCTTGAGGGCGTTACAGTTGTGGTTGCGTTGGACGACGATGTTGGGGTACCGGCTCGAGCGTGATGGATGAGGGCGGCAGTGGATTGGACGCGATGGGGTGGAGGACGGAGGAGGCTGGGGTTTCACGGCTGGTGAAGAGGGCGTTTTGGCACCCACGGAGTATGAATGGGGAAATAGAGGGAGGGGGAACTAAGGGGGAACAATGTTTCTGTTTGGGATGCGCTTGTTTGAAATTTGGGGAAAGTTACAAAATTTTCCCCCATATAAAATTTTGGACATATTGCGGGTTGGGGATAGGACAGTAATCTCAGGTGTCCCAAATGGTGGGCGGGATAGATTTCGGCCGAGCGCATGGGTGTTTAGGCGCCCACGGCGTATGAATGCTTCTCGGAGGCGGTTGAGACTGGCGTCTTGGTGAAGTTACAAACCTACCCCGGTTTAGACCTTTGGACATCGGGCCGATACACTACATGGGCCAGAGTCAGGACAATAATTTCCTACCACCAAACATTAGTCTCGCATGGTTTCAGGTGACCAGATGCTTATTTGGTGCTTCGTTCAATATTTGGGAGTAGAAGCATGAACGTTTTTTGTTCTCTTGAATTGAACTTTCAGGATTTGTTAAACTTCACAAATCTTGACTCTTAAAAATCCAAAAACTACGATTATTTTGGAATGGAGGGGGTACATTTGAATATACATTGTACATAAGTATATATTAAAAAATATGCAAGTTATGACAGTTCATGCATGGTTCCAGATATAATCTCCTTGATTGCAAAAAAATAGTTAGACATGCGTATGAATATATAGCATGTTCAAACGCACAACAAAGATTGATGCCCCCTTTTAGATCTGATTTACAAATGTCATTATCTCAGATTCAAATAGATGAATGCACTTCCTATGAATTCAAATCTTCGAAACCCCCTTTATGTTGAATTCAACATTATTCTATTTCGTAGATATCAATTTGGAATGTATCCATGTAAGTGACAAATGTATAAAGTGATTCACACTAACAACATGGAGTGCACTAATTAATGTTTATATATGAATTGCAAAAGAAATGCATTGCCTGTATTTCAAACCGGTCTCACTCTATGGATCGATAATATGAAATAAACACATGCACATGCTAGAATTCAATAGAGTATGTGTGTCTAATAGACCGATTTTTGTTAATTGCAAAATTCATGATCTCATCGAAAAATAATAATGCCATTTATATTTTAATTTAATGCGTAGAACCGCCTTTTACATGTAGATACACTATGCCTCACCCCGTTCTCACACACGCGGTATATATTTCTCTATCTAACGCATAAGTGCACACACTTTATATACATCGGCATTTCTCTTTCACACATGCTCACAATCTCTCCCGGGGTGTCGGAGTGTCTCACGCACATTCTCTCTATATATCTCCCTCTCTCTTTCAGACTACTATGTACCACTCTTTTCACTAATCTCAGTTGGAAAACACTATTTCTCTCACAGGCATATATACACACGCATGGTCTCTACTAGCCATCTATATGCACATATATGTGCATATGTGTCTCCCGCACACACATTATCTTTAGGCCTCTCTCGCACACATTGCACCCCCCACAGACACACCTCTTTCTTAGTAGTTGGTAGATATGATTCCATCAGATCATTCGGTAGGATATCCCTGACTGTTAGGCTGGATGGTAATACGAGGCAAAGTTTGACCCAAGTCTGGGCCCTTGCAGTTGAGGAAAAAGCCTACTCCTGGTACTGTATATTAGTGATAGGGGTGTGTATAAAGTACACGTTAATACCAGTCATTGTGCGTGTGTGTATACTATCGACGAACTAGCCCCCGAACTTCTATAACATACTCGGGGCCTAGGGTTACAAATCATATATAGTCGGCTTATCATCAGTGGGGATAGAGTCCTCCACAACTCTGGTAGCTTCGTCTTATACGCCGAGTCCTCCACATGGGTCTTCGTAAATGCGTCTCGGTCCAACCTATGTGGCGCAGGATGGAACCAACCCATGAGTCCTCATGTTGACCCACCACAACTAGAAATGATGTGTCCACCACACCACATACGCAATCGGCCACTAAAAATAAGCATATACAATAGTACAATGTAATATGTGAAAGTTAATTGCATGGTGCATCCAAAAATATATGTTCTGCATTGGGAATGTTTATATTTTCTCCTAAAATATTAGTCACGGGAAAGAGAAACGAAGGGCATATCTCTCCTTGTCTCCACCAGACACCACCTCTTTCTACACCACTTCCACGTACGCACACAAACTATCTCCCGACCCTCTAAAAGTATGCATGCCCCTAACACATTCATGCGTGACGGTCACTATATTTCAAGCGAAAGCACTATACGGTCACTGGACTTCAGAATATGCTCATTACAGTCACCGTATACATTCTCGTGGTGATCATACGGTATCTAGCTCACGATACGTCTCCGTATTTTGTTGTATTTTGTTGATGACACTGACGGACATTGTATTTGATGCGTGCTTCGTATTTTGTTGACGACACTTACGGTCATTGTATTTGAAGCAAAAGCACGATATGGTCACTAGACTTTAGAATAAGCTCATCATAGTCACCACATACATTTCGTGGTGCTAACCACCTGTGGTTGGATGGTTAGGAGGACAGTGGTTTCTCGAGCCCGCCAGGGTTAAACTCCTAGTGCTCGCATTTATCATGGGTTAATTTCAGTATTTTCTGGTGATGTGCGTTCAGTGGGAGGAGATGTTCCCCTCGACTATGAGGCACCTATGGTGACTTCATAAAATCTCAAGATCATATGCTGGCTCACTCTCTCGAAGGTGCTCATAGGGGTAGGGTCTACGTGTGTGCGCTTATAGCGGTGAGTGCTTGCGCGTATATATGAGCGCTTGCGTCTGTACCAAGTTAAAAAAATACATGTCATGATTATACGGTCACTGGCTCACCCGTACAACTCTTTATTTTCTTGATGACACAATCAATTGACCAGTCAAATGTTCCACGTGGCGCAACTAGTGTTGCACCATCGGCGCGCGTAATCATGGGTCCCACCTGTCAGCGCGTATATGAAAGAAAGAAATGGTGGTTTGAGTTTGTACTATGTTAATAAAATACATTTTAGGGTGATCATACAGTCACTGGATCACCATACAACTTCGTAATTTGTTGATGACATGATCAATTGACGAGTCAAACGGTCCACATTCAGCAGCGCGCATTACCATAGGGCCCACCCGTCAGCGTGTATATGAAAGACATAAATGGTAATAAATTAGTGGTCAATGGGGATTCGAAGTCGTGAGACCTCTGGTTGGCAGTCGCCGGCGGTGGGGGGCGCGGTGAGTGGGCGGTGGCGTGGGGATCGCTAGAGAAAAAGCTTGGCGCGGGGGGCCTAGAGGGATGGCGGTGGCGGCGGCGGACTGGCGGTGGGGAGTGGTTTTAGGGCGGGCAGGGCAGCGAGGCGGCGCGGGCCGACAGCGGGCGAAAGGGGCCGGCGGTTCGGCCGGTGGTGGCTGGCGGCTTAGGAGGGTGGAGGTTGAAGATAAACTGCAGGCCCTTGATTTTGTATCCAACAGCTGGAAAATCGACTGACCAGAGATGAAAAAGTCAGTCGACTGATGTGTAGCCTCACCCCACACATACACATGCACGCACGCAACACTCGTACGAATACACGTACGCATGCAGACGTGCAACACTGACACGTACACAGAATGAACACACGCACGCATGCAGACGTGCAACACTGACACGTACACATGCACTCACGAACACACGCACACATGCATGCAACACTGGAACGTACACATGCACGCACGCAACACTCGCACGCCTGCATGCACACATCACACGACGCATGACACATGCTCAACCTATACGTGCATGCACCCTTTGTTAAGGACATGGATTGTTATGGGTATTAATCAGTCTTATCTGTGATAAGCAGAACATTGATGTTTGCATCGGCCTTTATGAATCACAACGTATCGAACGGGCTATCAATGTATATATGAAAGTTTTAAAATTCTCTTACATTATATAGTAGGATTATCTACATGAAATAGATGACGTCACACTCAATGAACAATCATCAACTTATGAAATGCCCGCTTCTGACCGCCCTGACCCACCAAAAGTTCCTATGCCGTGCGCTGCCCGTGTTGGGTCACTGACATGTAGGCCATGTACCCAAAGATCGCACATGTCAGTGGAAGAACGGCATAGTGTCGTACGTCAGAGTTGAGGGTGCCGCTCGCTGCACGCCCGGCTGAACACGCCTCCTTGCCGCATTCAAACGCCTCCATGAAACCCGTGTGGAAGCCGAGAAACCCACTGGACACACGTCCGTTCATGACCGGGCCTGCGTTAAACGCAACGCTGACCAAGCTCCTCCCGTCCGCCGTCTATTTAATCTCCTATTTAAACGAGGCCAGACGCCGGCCAAGAATCTCACACCTCTGCCGCTCCCCTATCTCCTCCTTCACCATTTTGTCCACTCTTACAATGGCTTACGAAGGGTAGTTTATCCGGCATCCAAGTCGGCTGGGTGGCCCGCCGAGCCCGCCGGATACGAGCTATGCATCTAGCTGATCCACCTCCCTCCCCTCGCCCGATGGAGCCAATTGTCGCCCCAAGCTAGCGCGCGGCTCAGCAACTTGCCGCTCCAAGCCATCTCGATGAGGAGCGGCGAGCTGCACCATGCCGGCACGACAGGGAGCACGGGCGTCGTCGCTGCCGTCCACGCCGCTGCCTCGTACCGCGCCTCCCGTGTCTGCGACCACGTCTCCCATTTCTGTGGCCGAGACTCCCATGCCTGCGGTCGAGCCATGCAAGCAGTGACAGAAGCCAGGTGCGCGGAGAGCGACGAGTCGGTGGCCAGCGCCTCCACGTCCGCCACCATCATCGAGGAGAAGTAGAACACGGGAGGCCGCCACCACTTGGTTCCCATGAAGGCCACCGCGGAGGCGACGCCGGCATACACAATAGGTGTCTTGCCGGATCCTTTTGTTGCGAGGACCTTCGTCGACCCGGCGTGGGCTCCACGGAAGCGGAGAAGCCCCCTTCCACCTCCATCTTAGTAATCAGCGAATGATGTCAGTTGGGAAGTGGGGAAGCGAGCCGTACTTTGTGCTGAAGCATATACCTCTGGGGCTCCCGGCAGTCCGCTGATTGTGCTGTCGGACATAAGGAAGACAAATGGATCGGCGGGTGACCATTTAGGATAGGTATTATTATACATGTGTTGTTCAGAACTAGCACCGCTTAGTTGATTTGTATGTAATGAAATCCCTCATGTTTGTATGAAAATCCGGTATTTTCTATGGATTCCGTCATTATTTATATGAAATATTGCCGTGTTTGCATGAATTTCATCCAGTTGGTTGAGTTGTTGTCAGAATGTGTGCGGCTACGGTTGGATGGCGTACTTTGCGGGTCGTCGGTTGGTCTGCGGCCGACTCAAGCAGCATGGTGGGACAAAAAAAGCATAGCTCGTGCGAGCTTGTCTCCAACGCGCGTGCTGGAGGATGCATGAGCACCCGAGCTATTCCTCATTCATCAGTGGCAAAGGCACCGGTGGACAAAAGGGTCGCCAATATTTTGGCTACCCCTGGCAAGATCCAAATAGCCCCTCCCAGCACATTCAAATCCCTCATTCGCCGTGAAATTTTGCCACGTGTTGTTTTCATGGACTAGCAAGATGCCCATGCATTGCATGGAACATCAAGATGCATTTTTTTTACAAAACACCTGTTGTGATTGACCCATGTAGGAGTAATCCCATGTGTAAAAACTAATGACATCTTGTGAATTTTATCGGAAAAATGGTATCTCGAGAATTTCGTTGGAAAAATGAAAAATGAGAGATAAGGTGAGGAGGAGTGGGGCGTGGTGGTGACTGGTGGTCGGACTGAGCGGAGGCATGGGGATGGACGGCGCCGGCAGGCGGCAGCGGCCACCATGCTAGATTGTTCCAGAGACTTTCTTTTTAATTGCTCATCAATGAGGTTGTGGGAGATAAGGATGAACGAGGCAAGGCCTTATCTGTAAATGTGGAGAGAGGTGCGGGTATCTTTTGTAGAAATGTCATAGTTTGCTTTCTATCCGTCAGATATAGATCGGACGGTCTATATTACAAGATGGCAGGCACACCATCATCACCAACTCAGTTTTTTTATAAGAGTAGATATATAGAGTAGAGATAGAGATATTTTGTTGTGTGAAAACAAATTTAAATATGAACGGATAATCGATGTTCGCGGTCTTCTGCGGGGAGCCCAGGACACAGTTGGATGGCCTCATAGTAGTAGTAGTGTAGAGTACTACTAGTACTACTAGATATTGATTGTTTACTACTGTATCTACGTACTAATTGCAACACATGCATGTGTTAGCAGTATAATGACCACATATGGATTTGATGGTAAGATTTGTGTAAGTTGGATGTCATATTATTGCTCTAACATGTGGTCAAAGTTAGCCTCCAAAGCACATTTTATACCCTATATGGATTGAGGGAGTACATGCATTGCCGAGGTTTCTCTTAATCCTTGCGTGCAACGTTTTATTAAAGCTTGAAATGTGAACATGTGAATGGGAGGGACTACTACAACCCTTCCAAAAGAACCGTAGTACTAATGGTATCGTACTCCCTCCGTTAACCATCTCACATGCTCAGTTTTTTTTCATTTGATAAGAGGCAAATCATGTGGGGCTTACCTTAGAGGCAAGGCTCTATACACTGGAGATGCTCTGTATGTATTACTTTTGATGTGTCCCATCAACTCGCAGAACGAGGAGAAGCTTGCTTAGTACACCGTCTCCCCCGCCCACGGGCGCGGTGGCTCGCAGGACGAGGTGAAGCTTGCTTACTACGCCTTACACCCGCTCCCTCGCCCACGCACGCGGTGGCTCGCAGGACGAGGAGAAAATTTTACTACTCCCTCCGTTTACTCCTCGTCCCTACCTTGGTTAGAGAGATTATCATATTGTTTGAAATATGTCTTTTAGTAGTAGTACATAGGAGTAGTACTACAACAATTTCCTTGGAGTCCGTGGTGTAGCAAGCTACACTAGACTATGTTACTACTCCTTTACGGTTTATGGCTCAATTTCAAAATCTCTTCAACCAAGGTAGACGGTGAGTGGCGGAATTAATTTCATAGTTTGCACAAGTAATTAGTACGCTTGTTTTTCTCAAGAAGTTATGTTTACCGAGGCTTTAATTAGAACGAATGCATGTATGACCACTAAATTTCCATAAACTTCTACATGCATTGGTGAGTTTTCTTTTGACATTGCTTGCATCGGGTGATTTAACGCACCTCGAAATCCAAACATGTGATGGTACTACTACTAGTAGAATTAAGACTTATAAAACGGAAAAACGAATTTTCTTAGATTAGCCCTATACACCAGAAAGGAGCGCGTCGGCAAGAGGGCCAAGCCATGGATGGAATCCCACCGCGACGGTAAGGCTCTCTATTGTGAACTCAGTAAATTTCTTTCTATTGCTAATTTGTCTCCGTATAAGTGTATCTTCAGACTACAATGTACAATCTGCAACTTGATGTTAATTGCGTAGGTTTATCTTCAGACTATTTTTTGGCTGACTTGATGTTAATTGCTAGTTTGTCTTAAGACTCTTTCTCTCTCCGTGAGCTAAACTTGATGCTAACTGCGTTGCTAGTTGATTGCACACTGTACGTTGCCGTTCCAGACAGTGTGGACTTACGGTTCAGTAAAAATATAGTCCAGTTATGTTGCAGCAGGCACGTCATAGAGTTAGTAACTTAGTATTGCAGACTGAAAGCTGTCGTCCTGTTGCTAGTAAATTTCTATTGCTCCCTTCCAGACTTTAGTTCATTCTGTAGGCTATACTTGAAGATTCCAGTACTGTATGTCGTCGTTCCTAATTACTACAGTTATTATTCAGTATAGTTGTAATTCACGTACAGACTCTGAAATGAGCAAGATCAACATGTACTTGTATGCTGATATAAATTATGTGACGGCCTGTTTCGAGAAAGACATAAATTATGTCTACATATAGATTGCTTTGTATATTTTTATTTTCATAGTGGCATAGTCATGTATCTTGTTTTTGCAATTGAGAAACTTATTTGTTATGCATCACGTTTTGATGTATAGATCAATGGCTTCTCAAGATGGATACGAAGGCTCGGGTGTGGCTGGTGAAGGGAATTTTACCTCAGCTGATCCTTCGTCTCAACGTGCTACACCAATATCTGAAGCTACTCCGATTTCTCAAGCTGCTACTCCAACATCTCAAGCTGCTACTGTAACATCTCAAGCTACATCTAGCAGAGCTGGTTCTAAGAGGAAGCGAACATCAGCAGTATGGGATGAGATGGAAGAGAAATTAGAAAATAGACAACTGAAAGCCGAGTGCAATCATTGTCACCGAAAATTTAGTGCAGGACCTAGAGCTGGCACAACTCACTTGCGTGTACATTTGGAATGTTGTCCTCCTAAGCATGCACCCATTGGTCCACAACAACAACAACTGAGGTTGACCAAAGGTGAAGGTGGCAAAGTAAATATTGAAAATGTCATTTTTGGCCAAGATAAGGCTAGGAAAGATCTTGCATTGATGATATGTGAACATGAGTATCCTCTATCTATTGTGGATCATAGTGGTTTTCGTAGATTTTGTTCTTCTTTGCAGCCGATGTTTAAGATGGTGTGCAGAAATACTATTAGGAATGATATTGTGGCTATGCATTCTGCTCAAAAGGAGAAGATGGTGATTTTTTTTGCAACATTCAAGCACCGAGTGGCTGTCACTACAGATTTGTGGACAGTGGGCTATCAAAAGAGAGGTTACATGGCTGTTACCGCGCACTATATAGATGATTCTTGGAACCTAAAGAGCTTTCTTATGAGGTATAAATATATACATAGCACAATAGTAAATATTAGCAATTATCATACTATGCTTCTGCAATACTCATGACTTTTTCTATTTTATTGTGTTAAATAGGTTTGCTTATGTGCCATGTCCACATTCAGCTGAGGTTATATGTGAAGCCTTGTATGAGTGTCTTGTTGAGTGGCACCTTGAGAGGAAGATCTCCACCGTCACTTTGGACAACTGCACATCAAATGACAAGGCTACGGGAATATTGCCAGATAAGTTGGATACAAGCTCTCTCATGTTGGATGGTCAATTACTGCATATGCGTTGTGCCGCTCACATATTAAACTTAATTGTAAAAGATGGAATGAGTGTCTTAGAGAAAGGTATAGAGAGGTTGCGAGACAGTGTTGCGTTTTGGTCAGCCACACCGAAAAGGCATGAGAAGTTTGAAAAGATGGCAAAAACATTAAACATAGAGTATAACAAAAGGTTAACTCTTGATTGTAAGACTAGATGGAATTCAACTTATATCATGATTAGCATTGAAGTAGAATACATAGAGATATTTGAAAAATTAAAGGCATGTTAAAAGAACTTTAGGTGTTGCCCAACCAAAGATGATTGGATGTTTGCAAAAGAAATATGTGATAGGCTGAAGCTCTTCTTTGATATCACCGAGTCATTCTCGGGCACGAAGTATGTCACAACAAATTTTTTTCCCTAAAGTGATTACCGTTCGCTTAGCCATAAGGAAATGGGGTAAGAGTGACATTGAGCTTATACAAAAAAAGTCCGAGGAAATGAAGGATAAGTTTAAGAAGTATTGGAAAGATATCCATGGTCTTATGTTTTTATTTATTACTTGTCGGATGTTATTTGGTGAAGTGTGTCATGAGTTTGTGAACCTATGTTAAAGTTCACCAATTGTCAATTTGAATTGAGATAATTGTCATATACTCATCTATCTGTTATTGAGTTGAGATATTTTTTTGTCAAATGTGCTATCGATAAATGTAAAATTATGAATAACTTGTGTATTGTTTGATCTACCTGCTGGGTACCCAACGGGTATGAGTACCCGTCGGGTATGGGTATGGGTAAAGTTTCATAACCGTGGGTACGGATATGGGTAGAATTTTGTACCCATTGACTACACAGGTATGGGTATGGTATTGCTCTACCCGCCCCATACCCTACCCATTGCCATACTTACGCGAAGCAGTAAAAACCAAGCCGTGTCTTGTACTCCTCTGTCGACGCTCACTTTCATGAATTATGTACTTCCTCTCGACGACATGTGGGACATATAGCAACCGGGTCGACATGTCATGCATGAAATAACAGTGCAGAACAGCAGGGGGACGCACCCCAGTCGTACCGGCCTAGTAGTAGTAATGAGCAATGAGACGTCAAATCACAATGCCGCACCTTCCCAGATGGACGAAGCAACCATTATTTCACACTTCGCTGAATCTGCTTTGCCATCATCTCCTTCAAGAAAACCACGTATTGCTTCTGCCATTGTTCTGCCTCAAGAGGGATGCACATCGCCTTGGTACATCATGACACGTGGGACCGCATGACAGGCCATGCTCCCATGCCCACCGCTTGTAAAATCACCTCATTTTTACTACTTCCTCCGTATCGGTTTATAGGGCATGCACGTCGTTCTAGGTTGAGAATTTAAGTGGCTATATAAGTGATGAACAGTATATGTTTAGAAACTACAACCGCTTAAGAATCCAATGATATACTTTTTGTGACATAGTAACTCATATTTAGTTAGTCAAATGGATGGCCTAGAACCACGTGCATGCCCTATAAAATGAGACAGAGGGAGTAGTATCTTTTTAGATCAATATAGTCGGGATTCACCAAGGAGCAAAACCAAGTGGTAGGCTACTCCTATCATGTTGGCGTAGCAACTCGAGCAGGTCAGTCCGCACATGAAATGGCGACACACACAACAGGACCACTTTGGCCGACATGTGGCTCATCCACCGTCTTGTTCCATGTGCGATGCATCAAATTATAGTTCGGAGCAGCGGTTGGACTTGGAGGCACCCCGGTCGTAGCGCCGCAGTAGTAGTAAATGAGTGATGAGGGGTCAAATCATAAAGCCCCACCTTTCCCGCATTAAGCTAGACGGACGAAGCAACCATCATTTCACTCTAGGGCGCAAGAGCATAAAGAAAAGAGAAAACCAATGATGCGTGCGGCAGCTACCTAGGGCACCCTGGGGTAGGAGCATCCACTACAAATCCTTTTTTGAAAGTGCCTCCACTACAAATCCGCTGCTCCCTCGTCCTCTTGAAGAAAACCGATGATGCGTGCGGAGGTAGGGTTTGTAGGAGTACTACAGCGTGCGGGGTCACGTCGTAGTAAACGGGAGAGGGATTGAGTTCGAGTCGACGCCTTAATATGTGTGGGCCACTTGGTTTTACGGGAACGAGGCAACATTTTGGGTTCGGGGACTAGTGGAGATATATGTACAGACAATTGTGGACGTAGGTTCGACCGAAAGGAAATGATGCATGGGCCCTGCATTTTGATATACCCACGGCCGCGTGAAATTTGCTACTCTACTCAAAATAATGCATAAAAGTTCCTCACCACTAGGTTAAAACAGGGAGCTGGCTGGGCTTCTGGTGGCTATCTGCTGCGGGGCCTAAGTGGCCTGCTGGGCTATGCTCTCTCTCCCCTCATATTCTTTAGCTGAAAAGAATTAGAGAGAAGAAAAAGAAAGAGAGGGTTAGGGAAAGAATTTGCGCGTGGATAATTTTCCCAAACTCATAAACATGAGCTTGATCCAAGAAAATAGAAGTGAGCGTGTGTGAAGTTGAATTCAACCTCATTTGAATTTTATTCGAATGAGTGTGAGAAAGAAGGGGGTATTAGGTAGGTCCAAAAATGTTGAGAATTTAGGAGGAGCCTCGATAAATGGAGAGAGAATTATGGATAAAGTTTGGAAAACAAACGTGAAGCAAAAGGCATGAGAATTAAATTGCAAGTGGGTTGCGGTTAATTCTAGAATAATGGAATATTTATTATAGCTCCCTAAATATCGAGAGGATACGATATAAAGAGAAATCACCATGTGAATTCCCTCGATTTAAATGGATCAGCGACCCATGAAATTTATTTGTGTTTTAAAACGGTTGCAAAATGACATGATGCAATGCAAATAATGCAATGATGAATGCAACAAACAAATAAAACACACGGTGATAATGGAAATAAATGGGAAGGCATCTGGAGCGGCGATCTCGGGTCGTTACAAATCTCCTCCACTTACAAGAGATCTCACCTCGAGATCTAGGGATGGCACTGGAGAGAAGCGGAAAAGAAAGGGGTAAAACAAAGGTGCTTATTTGAAAAACGAGTGAAACCACAAACCTTAAGAGGTTGAACGAATTGAAAGAAAGAGTACAACGGCGATGGACGAGATTGCAAACACTACGTTAAACAAGAGGAACAAGGAATATGACGAGAACCAAGAGCTTAAGGTACAAGATAGACTTTCAAACCACTCCGGTTAAACGAGACGAGAAAGGAAGAATTCAGGCAGCACTCCAGTTGAAAAGAGCGGCAAGGCTTGATAAGATGAAAGAACTTGAAATGAGAACACAACACTCCAGTTAAATGGATAAGCAAGAAAATAACATGATCACGGCAAAATGAGCTGATGGGACGAAGAGAGCAACATCACAGTGCCTTTGAAACGAAAGAATAAGACCTTAATCATGGGAATAAGGGAACGGGGAAGGGAATGACAACATCTACCACAATTGAATTTCAAAGCATCCTTGCAAAGAAAGGATTGAACCGAGTTGTTGGGAAATCAACAACGAAAAGAATAAGCTTGTTGTGGGCTTGTGGAAAACATCCCAAAACTTGAGGTGAAATCATGCCACTAACCGAAACAATTGATTGCTTGGGATCAACCAAATGATGAAAACTTCTTTCACAGAGAAGATAAGGAATACTTGGATCATAGATAAGCACCACAATAGCAACATTTCTTAGGAAAGGCTTTAGGTGAAATCAATACCAAGATAACTCCTAGGAAGAAAATGATGGGTTTAAATATCTCATTCCTGACAACTTGTGAATCATGAAACATGAAGGAAATTACCAAGAATGGTATAACACCATCTCAAAGGATAATACAGGAAGAATTGCACTTCGAAATGCAACATGAAGAAATCTTGAACTCCTCCCAAAAGAATCTTGAAGAACGCTTCGAGAACGAACAAAATCTTTGATGAACCACCATGTTGAACCTTCGTGAGAACACCGGTAACAAAAGAATGATCAAACAAAAGGAAAGAGAAGTTGAAAACACAAGGTGAAGCGTTGCAATGATTTAGATGGAGGTACGAAATGAGAAAACTTTGAACTCCAGACAAGAAAGATGACTAACTTGGAACTGAGAATTTTTCTCATGAACAAACTCCGAAGGAAGGGATTAATAACTTGGATGTAACCAGAATAAGAAATATGTTATGCTTATCCTTCACCAATTTAATTGATGATAAACAAATGAATTTGGTATAGCACTTATTCTTGTTGAAAAGGATTGAGGAGAGATATAGCACAAACTTGGTAAAATCTTGAATGACTCACCGGTAGGATTTTGGAAAGAACGGATGAATTGATATGATAACAACGAAAGAGAAATGTTGGATGAACCACCGTAAGAATCTGAAAATCAACAAAGAAAGAGAATTCCTCGCCGTGAAGAATTAGAAATGAACAAATATACTTGAGGGAATTAAGATATAAGAGAACGAAGAGATCACGAGCTGTCTAGAGAATACTTGGACGAAGCACAAGAAGAATTGGAGAGCGAGAGCTAAATGCTGAGAATCAAGATTTCTGAAATGATGGCCTTCAGATGATCTAGAAAAGAAAACAACTCCTGAAATGCTTCGAATGGGTATGTAAAGAATTTCTCGCAACCCGATCAATTTGTGAGGACAGCATCAAACTTGAGCTATGAATCTTCGAGAGAATGGACAAGATTGAAGAGAAATTCTTCTTCAGTCTTCAAAATCGGAGAATGACGATGACAAACACCACCATAAATTGATGAGACACTCCGGAACAATGAAGAATAGAAATGTTGAACCAATAATGAAAATGTTTTGAAAGCGAACTTGGAGAAAGAATATGACTGATGATAATTCATTCTTATGTCAAACTTCAATATGAATTTGAGAATAGCTCCGGAAAAATTAGAAGAGTAAGGTAAGATCCTGGGAAAGACCTATGGGTTATGGGCCCACTGAAAAAACACCATTGAATGATTGCTTAGGAAGAGATAATGGTTGATTTGAATGGCTTGAATGAGATAACAGCCTCAAAATAGCTTGAACGGATTAAGAATGGAAACGCGAATCTTCAGAGATATCTTGAGCACTCCGAATATGAATAGAGAGAGGCAAATAAATAAGAGAGTCTTGGATAAGAAATTCCGACATGGGAAAACATGTGAAACTAGAGGAAGTGATATGATCAACATCGAATCTTGAATTTAATCCATCGGAGAAAATAAACGAGAGTGAAAGAATGATTAACTTGAAGCTCCTGAGCATCTCCATGAGAAATCACCGGCTAAGAACATAGAAGGAAAAGAATGAAGAGACTTCACACAAATAAAAGGATACATGATTATGAAATCTGAATCCATGAAGAAAAAGGGTGGGAGGGCGGAAAAAACAAAGACAACTTGGGACAGATGAAACAAACACCATTGAGAAAACTTAGAATTGATCTCGCGAATGTTTAAATGATCGGATCCACTTGAAGAGAAGCACGCCGGTTGGAAAATAATTAAAATATGACAGCCTCGATGATCAAGAAGGATTAGTATTCACATAGAAATATGAGAACACCGCTTAGGAAAGGTACGGATTCAACACTTGACATTGAAGCAACTCAAATATCACAACTCAAAACAAAACAAAGGATTTGACTTGCAAAAGTTGCTAGAAACAAATACATTTGTTGGAAGGATAAACCTAGGTAACAACTTGAATTCCCACCTATGAACTCCCAAAACTTTCTGGTTATGCAATCTGGTGTTGGGGATACAGGGAGGCACAAATATCTCACACAACTAACAAGCCCTACGCTCCAACTCTATCCATCCTTCAACACATAACCAAGAAACCTTTGGAAATTGTGTACCTCAAACCTTCGAAATGTTGGGGAACGCAGTAATTTCAAAAAAATTCCTACGCACATGCAAGATCATGGTGATGCATAGCAATGAGAGGGGAGAGTATTATCTACGTACCCTCGTAGATCTTAAGTGGAAGCGTTATGACAACATGGTTGATGTAGTCGTACGTCTTCACGATCTGACCGATCCTAGTACCGAAGGTACGACACCTCTGCGATCTGCACACGTTCAGCTCGGTGACGTCCCACGAACTCTAGATCCAGCCGAGGTTGAGGGAGAGTTTCGTCAGCATGACGGCGTGGTGATGGTGATGATGAAGCTACCGGCGCAGGGCTTCGCCTAAGCACTGCAATGATATGAACGAGGTGTGTAACTATGGAGGGGGCACCGCACACGGCTAAGAGATTGTCTGTTGTGCCTTTGGGGTGTCCCTGCCCACGTATATAAAGGAGGGGGGAGGAGGAGGTCGGCCCTAGAGGGGGCGCACCAAGTGTGGGGAGTCCTACTAGGACTCCCAATCCTAGTAGGATTCCCCTTTTCCTTTCCGGAGTAGGACAGAAAAAGAGGGAAAGAGAGAGGGACTAGGAAAGGACAAGGGGGAAACTGCCCCCTTCCCCCTAGTCCAATTCGGACCCAGGGGGCGTGTCCTTCTCTTTGGCCTGCCTCCTCTATTCCCGTATGGCCCAATAAGGCCCAATACTTCTCCCTGCGAATTCCCGTAACTCTCCGATACTCCGAAAAATACCTGAATCATTCGGAACATTTCCGATGTCCGAATATAGGCTTCCAATATATCAATCTTTACCTCTCGACCATTTCAAGACTCCTCGTCATGTCCCCGATCTCATCCGAGACTCCGAACAAACTTCGGTCATCAAATCACATAACTCATAATACAAATCGTCATCGAACGTTAAGCGTGCGGACCCTACGGGTTCGAGAACTATGTAGACATGACCGAGACACATCTCCAGTCAATAACCAATAGAGGAACCTGGATGCTCATATTGGCTCCTACATATTCTATGAAGATCTTTATCGGTCAAACCGCATAACAACATACGTTGTTCCCTTTGTCATCGGTATGTTACTTGCCCAAGATTCGATTGTCGGTATCCTTATACCTAATTCAATCTCGATACCAACAAGTCTCTTTACTCGTTCCGTAATGCATCATCCCGCAACTAACTCATTAGTCACAATGCTTGCAAGGCTTATAGTGATGTGCATTACCGAGAGGGCCTAGAGATACCTCACCAATACTCGGAGTGACAAATCCTAATCTCGATCTATGCCAACTCAACAAACACCATCGGAGACACATGTACAGCATCTTTATAGTCACCCAGTTACATTGCGACGTTTGATAGCACACTATGTGTTCCTCCGGTATCCGGGAGTTGCATGATCTCATAGTCATAGGAACATGTATAAGTTATGGAGAAAGCAATAGCAACAAACCAAACGATCATCGTGCTAAGCTGACGGATGGGTCAAGTCAATCACATCATTTTCTAATGATGTGATCCCATTAATCAAATGACAACTCATGTCTATGGCTAGTAAACTTAACTACCTTTGATTCAACAAGCTAGTCAAGTAGAGGCATACTAGTGACACTTTGTTTGTCTATGTATTCACACATGTACTAAGTTTCCGGTTAATACAATTATAGCATGAATGATAAACATTTATCATGATATAAGGAAATCTAAATAAAAACTTTATTATTGCCTCTAGGGCATATTTCCTTGAGGGTCCCACTTGCACTAGAGTCAATAATCTAGTTCACATCATCATGTGATTTAACACCAATAGTTCACATCTTTATGTGACTAGTTCACATCTCCATGTAACTAACACCCAAAGGGTTTACTAGAGTCAATAATCTAGTTCACATCGCTATGTGATTAACACCCAAAAAAGTGGTCATGTTTTGCTTGTGAGAGAAATTTAGTCAACGGGTCTGCCACATTCAGAGCCGTATGTATTTTGCAAATTTTCTATGTCTGCAATGCTTTGCACGGAGCTACTCTAGCTAATTGCTCCCACTTTCAATATGTATCTAGATCGAGACTTAGAGTCATCCAGATCCGTGTCAAAGCTTGCATTGATGTAACTCTTTACGATGAACTCTTTGTCACCTCCATAACCGAGAAACATTTCCTTATTCCACTAAGTATATTTTTGACCACTGTCCAGTGATCCACTCTTGGATCACTATTGTACCCTCTTGCCAAACTCTTGGTGAGGTACACAATAGTTTTGGTACAACATAGCATACTTTACAGAACCTATGGCTGAGGCATAGGGAATGACTTTTCATTCTCTTTCCATTTTCTACCGTGGTCGGGTTTTGAGTCTTTACTCAACTTCACACCTTGCAACATAGGCAAGAACTCCTTCTTTGACTGTTCCATTTTGAACTACTTTGAAATCTTGTCAAGGTATGTACTCATTGAGATTATATCAAGCGTCTTGATCAATCTCTATACATCTTGATGCTCAATATGTAAGTAGCTTCACCGAGGTCTTCCTTTGAAAAACTCCTTTCAAATACTCCTTTATGCTTTCCAGAAAACTCTACAATATTTCCGATCAACAATATGTCATTCACATATACTTATCAGAAATGTTGTAGTGCTCCCACTCACTTTCTTGTAAACACAGGCTTCACCGCAAGTCTGTATAAAATCATATGCTTTGATCACTTTATCAAAGCATATATTCCAACTCCGAGATGCTTGCACCAGTCCATAGATGGATCACTGGAGCTTGCTCACTTTGTTAGCACCCTTAAGATCGACAAAACCTTCTGGTTGCATCATATACAACTCTTCTTTAAGAAATCCTTTAAGGAATGCAGTTTTGACGTCCATTTGCCAAATTTCATAAAATGCGGCAACTGCTAACATGATTTAGACAGACTTTTAAGCATCGATACGAGTGAGAAAATCTCATCGTAGTCAACACCTTGAAGTTGTCGAAAACATTTTGCGACAATTCGAGCTCTGTAGATAGCAACACTACTATCAGCGTCCGTCTTCCTCTTGAAGATCCATTTATTCTCAATGGCTCACCGATCATCGGGCAAGTCAATCAAAGTCCATACTTTGTTCTCATACATGGATCCATCTCAGATTTCATGGCCTCAAGCCATTTTGCGGAATCTGGGCTCATCATCGCTTCCTCATAGTTCGTAGGTTCGTCATGGTCTAGTAACATGATTTCCAGAACAGGATTACCATAACACTCTAGTGCAGACCATACTCTGATTGATCTACGAGGTTCGGTAGTAACTTGATCTGAAGTTTCATGATCATCATCATTAGCTTCCTCACTAATTGGTGTAGGAATCACTGGAACTGATTTCTATGATGAACTACTTTCCAATTTGGGAGAAGGTACAATTACCTCATCAAGTTCTACTTTCCTCCCACTCACTTCTTTCGGTAGAAACTCCTTCTCTAGAAAGGATCCATTCTTAGCAACGAATATCTTGTCTTCGGATCTGTGATAGAAGGTGTACCTAACAGTTTCTTTTGGGTATCCTATGAAGACGTACTTCTCTGATTTCGGTTCGAGCTTATCAGTTTGAAACTTTTTCACATAAGCATCGCAGCCCCAAATTTTAAGAAATGACAGCTTAGGTTTCTTGCTAAACCATAGTTCATATGGTGTCGTCTCAACGGATTTAGATGGTGCCCTATTTAACGTGAATGCATCTGTCTCTAATGCATAACCCCAAAACGATAGTGATAAATCGGTACGAGACATCATAGATCGCACCATATCTAATGAAGCACGGTTATGACGTTCGGACGCACCATTACGCTGTGGTGTTCCAGGTGACGTGAGTTGCAAAACTATCCACATTGTTTCAAATGAACACCAAACTCGTAACTCAAATATTCTCCTCCACGATCAGATCGCAGAAACTTTGTTTTCTTGTTACGATGATTTTCCACTTCACTCTGAAATTCTTTGAACTTTTCAAATGTTTCAGACATATGTTTCATCAAGTAGATATACCCATATCTGCTCAAATCATCTGTGAAGGTCAGAAAATAACGATACATGCCGCGAGCCTCAACACTTATCGGATTGCATACATCAGTATGTATTATTTCCAATAAGTCAGTTGCTTGCTCCATTGTTCCGGAGAATGGAGTTTTAGTCATCTTGCCCACGAGGCATGGTTCGCAAGCATCAAATGATTCATAATCAAGTGATTCCAAAAGCTCATCAGCATGGAGTTTCTTCATGCGCTTTACACCAATATGACCTAAACAGCAGTGCCACATATAAGTTGCACTATCATTATTAACTTTGCGTCTTTTGGCTTCAATATTATGAATATGTGTATCACTACGATCGAGATTCAATAAACCATTCACCTTGGGTGTATGACCTCAGAAGGTTTTATTCATGTAAACAGAATAACAATTATTCTTTGACTTAAATGAATAACCATATTGCAATAAACGTGATCCAATCATATTATGCTCAACGCAAACACCAAGTAACATTTATTTTAGGTTCAACACTAATCCCGAAGGTAAAGGGAGTGTGCGATGGTGATCTTATAAACCTTGGAATCACTGCCATCTCACATCATCACCTCGCCCTTAACTAGTCTCAGTTTATTTTGCAACTTCCGTTTTGAGTTACTACTCTTAGCAATTGAACCAGCATCAAATACTGAGAGGTTGCTATAAACACTAGTAAAGTACACATCAATAACATGTATATCAAATATACTTTTGTTCACTTTGCCATCCTTCTTATCCACCAAGTATCTAGGGTAGTTCCGCTTCCAGTGACCATTTCCTTTGCAGTAGAAGCACTCAATTTCAGGCTTGGGTCTAGCTTTGGGCTTCTTCATGGGAGTGGCAACTTGCTTGTTATTCTTCTTGACATTCCCTTTCTTTCCCTTGCCCTTTTCTTAAAACTAGTGGTCTTGTTAACCATCAACATTTGATGCAATTTCTTGATTTCTACCTTCGCCAATTTCAGCATCGCGAAGAGCTTGGGAATTACTTTCATCATCCCTTGCATATTATAGTTCATCACTAAGTTCTAGTAACTTGGTGATAGTGACTAGAGAACTTTTGTCAATTACTATCTTATCTGGAAGATTAACTCCCACTTGATTCAAGCAATTGTAGTACCCAGACAATCTGAGCACATGCTCACTGATTGAGCTATTCTCCTCCATCTTGTAGGCAAAGTACTGTCAGGGGTCTCCTACCTCTCGACACGGGCATGAGTATGAAATACCAATTTCAACTCTTAGAACATCTTATATGCTCTGTGGCATTCAAAAACATTTTTTGAAGCCCTGGTTCTAAGCCGTAAAGCATGGTGCACTAAACTATTAAGTAGTCATCATACCGAGCTTTGTCAAACGTTCATAACGTCTGCATTTGCTCCTGCAATAGTTATGTCACCTAGCGGTGCAGCAAGGAGGACAATCCTCAGATCACGGATCCAATCCACATCATTGCTACTATTATCTTTCAACATAGTTTTCTCTAGGAACATATCATAAATAAAATGGGGAAGCTATACGTGAGCAATTGATCTACAACATAGATATGCAAAATACTATCAGGTACTAAGTTCATGATAAATTAAAGTGGTATTAGATTTCCAGGTTGCTCGGTGAGATTTTATAGTTTTTCGTAGTTTAGATCGAGTCTGTTCTTCATACCTACAGTCCACGAAAAAAAAGCCAAAAAAATTAGGGTTAGTTCATCATATCCGAACCAATCTGAGCCTTTGCATAGTCTTTTCAGTACTTTGCTTTGTTGAATTTGCGGTTGCATCGTCGTGTCTAGTTGCTAGTCTTAGAGTCTAGTCTTTTAGAGTTTCGAGTTTTGGTCATAAGTTGTCACGCCGCCGTCGCACCATCATCATCGCCCCTACCATCTACCACCACCGCTTATCCGCCATCGATCCGTCTCCATATACGATCACCAATCTGTATCCATATACCACCACCAATCTGTCTCCATATACCATTACCAATCCATATCCATATACCACCACCAATCCATATCCATATACCACCACCAATCTGTATCCATATACCACCACCGCTGCCATATCCTACCATCATATATCCACCACCAATCCGAGTTCCTTTCATATTAGGTTTGTTTTCGAGGTCCGTCTAATTTCCGATTCGTGTTTCCATGCCTGAGTAGGTTTCGAAAGAAAAAAAAAGAGTCTGGAGACCCCTGGGCAGTTTTTAGGCCAAAATTTTCACAGGCAAAAATATTTTTTCCCTATCCTATTTTTAGGCTTTTCTGAGTCTTTTGAGCCACGTGCCATCATAGTGATTTTTTGTCGCACTTTTTCGTCATTGCTGCCCTGATTTCGGAAAACAAAAAAGTCAAAAAAAAATCGTGCCCATCCTGTCAGTTTGACGAGGGAAGAGTTTTGAGACACTCGCCATTATAGTGATTTTTCTCAAAAAAAGGAGCGCAAAAAAAAGAGCGCCAAAAAAATAGAGCGAAAAAGAAGTTCCAGAGTGTGCTTTTCCCTTGTTTACGTGCAGCACCGTGATTTTTGTTAGTGTTCTAGGCTCGCGCTCTAGCACGGTCTAGCCTAGGACCAGCACAGTACCGTCGTTGAGCGTTTATTCAACTTTGCATCTTTGAATTGATTATTGCTGACCCTTTTTGCTACCATATTATAAGCCTTCCCAGCTCCACATACATCTACGTCGTGCGTTTGACTCTCCCTGGTAATCGTTCTATCCAAGCTTTGAGAGTTTTGACTACGACGGTTGCCGATCACCGCCTGCTGCTGGGTAAGACCTGGTAAGAATTTGAGATTTGCTTGACGGATTTGTGACATCCACCACCACCTCTTGTTAGTAGTCTGTAGGATCATATTCTTGTGTGTTTCTATTGCTGCTAACCATGGCAGGATCACAAGCTGACGAGACTGACTGGGAGAACATGATGAATAAGGAGTTGCATGATAAATTTCAGCAAATGATGAGTGGACAAGTGCAAGATGTGCTAAACAGATTTGAAGAGGCCATGGAGAAGATAGATGGCATGGAGAAGACGTTTGAAACAAATCTCGATAACCACCGGCTGCCCCTAACGCACCTCTACAACAACAACAACAAAAACAACAACAACAACAACAACAACAACAACAACGTCGCTTTCCAAATCAAGAGGGACGAGCACAGCGCGTTCCCATTGACCCTGGGCAAAATTCTGGTGCTGCTGTTGATGCTTCTGCCGCTCCTGCTGCTACTGCAGAGGTGGAGGACCATTACGAGGATGAGGTTGACCAAAATCAGAACTACGTGCAACCACCAGCACCACCACCACCAGGTCGTCCTCATGCATATCATCGCAACGGTAGGGCTGCACCACCACCTGAGGTACATGACCATCTTCCTAAACTAAAATTGAATATTTCACCATTTGAGGGTAGATATGTTCCTGATATATATCTTACTTGGGAGTTAGAAACTGAAAACAATTTACATATTTACAATATCCTGAGGAGAGACGTGTTCCTACTGTTGTTTGTGCTTTCACTAGCTTTGCATGTGTTTGGTAGTCTAAACATTGTAGATTATATCCTATTCCAGCTACTTGGGCTGCTTTGAAAACTACTATGCATACTCGTTGGGTTCCACCATATTATCAACGTGAATTACTTCAAAAATTGCAGCGTTTACGACAAGGAAAAAATTCTATAGAAGAATATTATCAGGAATTACAAACTGGCATGATTAGATGTGGTATTATTAAGGAGAATGAAGCTATGCTTGCACGTTTTATGGGTGGATTAAATAGAGAGATTCAGACCATTCTAGAGTATAAGGAGTATACTAATATCACTCATTTATTTCATCTTGCTTGTAAAGCTGAACGTGAAGTGCAGGATCGACAGGCATTGGCGCGAACTAACTTTTCTGCAGGTCGATCTTGATCATGGACACCACATGCATCCTCTACCTCCACTCCACCAGCACCTCCATCAGGTGCCACCTCCAGCCGTGATACAAGCAAGCAGGCTCAACCACCACTATCTGCCAAGAGCACACCTGCTGGACCTGCGCAGAGCTCTTCTTCTTCCATGGCATCAACAGAGCACACAAGTGATTATTTGTCGTCGTTGTAAGGGAAGAGGACATTTTGCGAGAGAATGCCAATCTCAGCGTGTGATGATTGCTACTGAGGATGGTGGGTATGAGTCTGCTAGTGACTATGATGAGGAGACTTTGGCTCTTATTACACATGAAGAACACGGTGGAGAGGATTCTGATCATGAGACGCAATACATGGCTGTTGAAGATGCTGACACGTATGAATGTTTAGTTTCTCAACGTGTTTTGAGTGTGCAGGTTACACAAGCTGAGAAAAATTAGAGGCATAATTTGTTCCATACAAAGGGAGTTGTGAAGGAACGTTTTGTTCGCGTCATCATAGATGGAGGGAGCTGCAATAACTTGGCTAGCATGGAGATGGTGGAGAAGCTATCTCTCACCACAAGACCATATCCACATCCTTACTACATCCAATGGTTCAACAACAGCGGCAAGGTTAAGGTAACACGTACTGTCCGTGTGCATTTTAGTATCTCTACATATGCTGATTATGTTGATTGTGATGTGGTACCTACGCAAGCATGTTCCTTATTACTTGGTATACCATGGCAATTTGATAAAAATCCTATACACCATGGTAAAAACAATCAGTATAGTCTTGTTCATAAGGATAAAAATATTACTTTGCTTCCTATGACTCCTGATTCCATTTTGAAAAATGATATTAATAGAGATAATAAAGCAAAACAGGAGAAAAACAAAAGTGAAAATCAGATTGTGGCAAAAGAATTTGAGCAACAAATGCAGCCTAATAATAAACCATCTAGTGTTGCTTCTAAAATTAAATTGAAAAGTGCATGTTTACTTGCCACCAAATCTGATATTGATGATTTATATTTTAGCAAATCTGTTTGCTATGCTTTTGTGTGCAAAGAGGCATTATTTTCATTTGAGGACGTGCCTTCCTCTTTTCCTCCTGCTATCACTAACATTTTGCAGGAGTTCGCTGACGTCTTTCGACAAGACGTGCCACCGGGATTACCACCTATTCGAGGGATTGAGCATCAAATTGACTTAATTCCCGGTGCATCATTACCCAACAGTGCACCATACCGTACCAATCCAGAGGAGATGAAGGATATTATGCGTCAAGTACAAGAACTGCTCGACAAAGGTTATATACGTGAATCCCTTAGTCCTTGTGTTGTTCCTATCATTTTAGTGTCGAAAAAGGATGGTACGTCGTGTATGTGCGTTGATTGTAGAGGCATTAATAATATTACCATTCGTTATCGTCATCCTATTCTTAGGCTAGATGATATGCTTGATGAATTGAGTGGCTCTACAATATTCTCCAAAGTTGATTTGCGTAGTGGATACCATCAAATTCGTATGAAATTGGGAGATGAATGGAAAACAACATTTAAAACTAAGTTTGGATTATATGAGTGGTTAGTCATGCCTTTTGGGTTAACTAATGCACCTAGTACTTTCATGAGGTTAATGAACGAATTTTTACGTGCTTTCATTGGACGATTTGTGGTAGTTTACTTTGATGACATATTGATTTATAGCAAATCTTTGGAGGAATATTTGGAACATTTACGTGCTGTTTTTATTGCTATACGTGATGCACGTTTGTTTGGTAACCTTGGAAAGTGCACCTTTTGCACTGAGCGAGTATCTTTTCTTGGCTATGTTGTTACTCCACAGGGAATTGAAGTTGATAAAGCCAAGATTGAAGCTATTGGGAGTTGGCCGCAGCGCAAAATGGTCACACAAGTGAGGAGTTTCCTTGGCCTTGCTGGTTTCTATAGGCGTTTTGTGAGAGATTTCAGCACCATTGCTGCACCTCTCAACGAGCTTACAAAGAAGGATGTGCCTTTTGTTTGGGGTACCGCACAGGAAGAAGCCTTCACGGTATTGAAAGATAAGTTGACACATGCTCCTTTACTCCAACTTCCTGATTTTACTAAGACTTTTGAGCTTGAATGTGATGCTAGTGGAATTGTATTAGGAGGTGTGTTATTACAAGATGGCAAACCTGTTGCATACTTTTCTGAAAAATTGAGTGAGCCTAGTCTGAATTATTCTACTTATGATAAAGAATTATATGCTCTTGTTCGGACCTTAGAAACATGGCAACATTATTTATGGCCAAAGGAATTTGTTATACATTCTGATCATGAATCTTTGAAACAGATTAGAAGTCAAGCAAAACTGAACCGTAGACATGCTAAATGGGTTGAATTCATTGAGACTTTCCCTTATGTCATTAAACACAAGAACGGTAAAGAAAATGTTATTGTTGATGCATTGTCTCATCGTTATACTATGCTTTCACAACTTGACTTTAAAATATTTGGTTTGGAGACCATCAAAGATTAATATGTGCATGTTGCTGAATTTAAAGATGTACTGCAGAATTGTAAGGAAGGGAGAACTCGGAACAAGTTCGTTCTTAATGATGGATTTGTGTTTCGTGCTAACAAGCTATGCATTCCAGCTAGCTCCGTTTGTCTTTTGTTGTTGCAGGAGGCGCATGGAGGAGGATTAATGGGACACTTTGGCGTCAAGAAGACGGAGGATATACTTGCTACACATTTCTTTTGGCCAAAGATGAGACGGGATGTTGAGCGTTTTGTTGCTCGCTGCACTACATGTCAAAAAGCTAAGTCACGACTCAATCCTCATGGTTTATATATGCCTTTACCTGTACCTAGTGTTCCTTGGGAGGATATATCTATGGACTTTGTTTTAGGTTTACCTCGAACAAAGAAGGGGAGGGATAGCATATTTGTTGTCGTGGATAGGTTCTCGAAAATGGCACACTTTATACCATGTCATAAAAGCGATGATGCTGTTAATGTTGCTGATTTGTTCTTTCGTGAAATTATTCGCTTGCATGGTGTGCCAAATACTATTGTTTCAGATCGTGATACTAAATTTCTTAGCCACTTTTGGAGATGTTTATGGGCTAAGTTGGGGACTAAACTGCTTTTTAGTACTACTTGTCACCCCCAAACTGATGGAAAAACTGAAGTAGTCAATAGAACATTGTCTACTATGCTTAGGGCTGTTTTGAAGAATAACAAGAAAATGTGGGAAGAATGCTTGCCTCATATTGAATTTGCTTATAACCGTTCATTGCATTCTACTACTAAGATGTGCCCTTTTGAAATTGTGTATGGTTTCCTACCTCGTGCACCTATTGATTTGTTGCATCTTCCATCTTCGGAGAAGGTTAATTTTGATGCTAAAGAACGTGTTGAATTGATTTTAAAAATGCATGAGTTAACTAAGGAAAACATTGATTGTATGAATGCTAAATATAAACTTGCTGGTGATAAGGGTAGAAAACATGTTGTGTTTGCACCTAGAGATCTTGTTTGGTTACAATTGCGTAAGGATAGATTTCCTAATTTGCGCAAATCAAAGCTAATGCCACGTGCTGATGGTCCTTTTAAGGTGTTAGATAAAATAAATGATAATGCGTATAAACTTGAGCTGCCTACAGATTTTGGGGTTAGTCCCACTTTTAACATTGCATATTTGAAGCCTTATTTGGGTGAGGACGATGAACTTTCGTCGAGGACAACTTCATTTCAAGAAGGGGAGGATGATGAGGACATCAATACCATTGTTACACCCACAGCCCCTGCTGCTATACATACTGGACAAATTACTAGAGCTCGCGCACGCCAATTGAATTATCAGGTACTTTCGTTTCTTGGTAACGATTCTAATGTTCATGAGAATATGATGCTGCCTAAATTGGATACATTTGTTTTGCTTACAAATGAAGGGCCTAGCTTGGACAAGAAAGATGAACCTTGGAACAAGTTCAAGCATGGAGATGATGGCATGTGCAAGGGGGGAGTTACAAGTGATGATTTCAGGACTTTGAAGCCACCATAAGGAGTGCATGAAGCCTTGGACGAAATATACAAGATGTCACTTCATAAATTTCGTTCAGAGGCTATTTTAGGTGTTGAGTCACCTTATTATTGGGCCAGGCCCATGTATTTTCGAAATACTTAAGTATAGGCTGTTTTTAGAGTCCGTATGTGTGGGGAAACAAGAGTTAGGGTTGGTTTCGGACCCCTCCTCCAAGGGCCACGAAATTCCCCCCTTTTCCTCCATATATACAGCCCTTAGGGCGTCGTTTAGACTTTGGGTTTTGTTTAGATTAAAAGTTCTCCATAGCTGCAGCTTCGCGTACTTTGTTTGTGTCCAACAACCAGACCAAGACGTCACAAAACCCCACCTTGATCAATAAAGCTTTCATCTTATATTCGCAATATCCAGATTGCAATCTCAGTTTCTTGCTTGTTCTTCATTTGCTCACAGAAAACAGACCCTTGTGGTCAGGTTGATCGTGCTCCGGCGTGGTCAATATCCCCTCGGAAGTTGGTTTAGCGATTGCTAAGGCGCGACGTCTCGCACGTTCGTAGTCGGATCGTCAAGGTCGACTCCCACAGAAACGATAGCCACCATCTCATCGAAACATCGGGACACCTTCGCCTCTATCAGCAATGGTGCATACTCAAGGAGAACACTTATTGTAGCGACCAGACCTCAAACAGTCTGATCTCTGTGCTCAGGTGTCATCCCTGGATCAGTAATGCTGACACCACATAGTACTTGAAGGATTTATAACAGGGTAGCAATCACACTCTTATTACATTGAGTGTCTCAATAGAGAACTTATTACAATAAATATGGCTTAAGGCCATCTAATGACGATAACAACGGAAGGCTTGGAAGATAAGTGAGTCCATCAACTCCAACGGCATCACTGAGTATAGAACCACGACCTAAAACTCCTTAATTGTCGTCTGAAAAGTCTGCAACATTAACGTTGCAGCCTGAAACGGGTCAGCACATGGAATATGCTGGCAAAGTAACACATGGACAGTAATGGAATGAAACAGCTATACTATATGCATATTTGGCTGGTGGAAAGCTCTATGGTTACAGTTTTGCGTAAAGCCAATTTTTCCCTAGTGCAAAGGAATAAATTTTATTTAACTATCATGGTAGTTGTTAAACATTGAGAATGGTTGACAGCATTCTCAATCCCAATTAAGCATCATCATTAAACAAAACCCATCAAAATTAAATTTTAGAGTAACATGTTGAGATTCACATGATAATCCAAGTACTAGATACTCAAGATGTCCATAACCGAGGACACGGCTAACCATGATTAGTTTATACTCTGCAGAGGTTTGTGCACTTTTCCCCACAAGACTCGATCGCCTCCGTTTGGTTTCTCGCACTACACGGTGTTTGAGAAACGGATGACCGAGACATAGTCTTTCAGAAGCGCTAGCACCTTACGATGGATGGACCATTACACCTACTTTCCCCTACATCTGCTAGTCCACCCTGTAAGAGTTCGCACGACTTAATCAACTATGCTAGAGCCAATAATAGCTTGTGGCTGCACACGGAAGTTTCTAGTATGAAAAATCTCATGATCCCTTTGGGCCTGGGTGGCGGTTCATAAAGAAAAATAGGCAATCCTGGAATACACAGGTACCTCAATCCACCCAGATGTGTATTTAAGTTGCCACCTTAGATAAACCATTAATTAACAAACTCACATCTGTCATGGATATCACTCACCCAATCCACGTCTACTAGCATAGCATGGCATAATAGGCAAACATAGAGTAACTCCCAAAGGTTTGATAATACAACAGGTAATAGGTACTACCTCAACTACTTCCCATCCCACAATTTAATTAGATCCTAATCATGCAATGTTTGAGGATTGATCTAATGCAATAAAACTGGATAGTTGGAAAGCATGATCAAAGTGTTACTTGCCTTGCTGATGATCCGCGAAACCTAGAGATTCGACGTAACAGGCGGCGCACTCCGGGTATTCTATCGCAGACAACCAAACAAGCATACAATAAGTACTCAACTAATGCACATGTAAAACTCAAATAAGAGATCTAACCAGAAGGTTCAACTTAAGAACTCTGGTTGGCAAAAAGAATCAAATCAAACGAAGCAACGAAAGTCAAACGGAAAAAGAAACATGCTTCCTTTACTATTCTGGATCTAGGGCAATTTTTACAGTGGTAAAAACTTGTTTAAGTTGGTTAAACGGATAAAGGGTTTCGAGACGAAACTCCAGGCGCTTGAATCGCCTGATTCCGATAAACGAGCGAGAAGTTATACTAAAACGAAAATCGGATCAGGAATCGCGATCAGAAAAATCGCGGATTTAATCCGAAAAAAGAAAAAAAAAACAACGAACGTTCGCTAGAACGAACGAACGAACGCTCACTATTTAAATAAATCAGAAAAACCGATCTATTTAAAAAAACCGAAACTAAAAAAATGAACAAAACCGTCAGAAAAACAGAATGGTTTTCCGGGAAAAAAACCAGCGTCTAAAAAAAACTACCCCGCAACTCCGGCGAGGCTCCGGCGGCGGCGGGGGGGCTCCGGCGGCGGCGTGGGGCGGCGGCAGCGCGCGGCTAGGGTTAGGGTTTCGGGCACGGGTGGGCTGGCGGCGGCGCTGATGGGCTGGGGCGGCGATGTTTAAAGGCTGCCCCCAGGCGGAGTCCCGCTCGGGTACGGCCCGAAGTCGGTTCGCGTTTTTTCAAATAATTCCGCACAGAAAAACAAATAAAAGAAATACTAAACAGACTCCAAAAATCCCGAAATAAATTTTCCCCGGCTTCTAAAATCAAGCCGCACAAGGTGCACATTTATTTGGGGCCTAAATGCAATTTTGAAAAACGCACATTTTTCCTAAATTCAAATAAAATATCGAAAAACTCCGAAATAAAATTTTATTTGATTTTATTATTAAATCCTCAATATTTATTTATTTTGGGAAAGTCATTTTATTCCCTCTCTCATATTTTTGTAATAGAAACGATTGATGATAAAATAATTAAAATCAAATGATCCTATTCTCAAAATTTGAGAAAACTCAAATATGAAAATAACGAAATCCCCAACTCTCTCTGTGGGTCCTTGAGTTGCGTAGAATTTCTAGGATCAAAACCAAAGCAAATAAATTATGATATGCAATGATGATCTAATGTATAACATTCCAAATTGAAAATTTGGGATGTTACAAACCTACCCCCCTTAAGATGAATCTCGCCCTCGAGATTCGGGTTGGCTAGAAAATAGGTGAGGGTGGTCCTTGAGCAAATCTTCCTCTCGCTCCCAGGTGGCTTCATCCTCCGTGTGGTGGCTCCACTGAACCTTACAAAACTTGATAACCTTGCTGCGGGTGACTCGGCTGGCAAACTCGAGAATCTTAACTGGTTTCTCCTCATAGGTCAAATTGTTATCCAACTGAATTGCTTCCAATGGCACTGTGTCTCTCAAGGGTATGTCAGCCATCTCCGCGTGGCACTTCTTCAGCTGAGAAATGTGGAACACATCATGAACTCCTGACAATCCTTCGGGAAATTCCAACTTGTAGGCCACTTCTCCCATACGTTCCAATACTCGGTATGGTCCTGCAAATCGTGGCACTAACTTTCCCTTAACACCAAAGCGCTTTATTCCCCGAAGTGGGGATACTCGAAGATAAAATCTGTCTCCGACTTCGTAAACTGTCTCCTTGCGTTTTGAATCTGCATAACTCTTCTGCCTAGATTGAGCTACCTTGAGCCTATCGCGAATCAATTTCACCTTCTGTTCAGACTCCTTAATCAAATCAGGCCCGAACAACTGGCGGTCTCCAACTTCATCCCACGACAACGATGTCCTGCACCTCCTTCCGTACAAGGCTTCGAAAGGGGCCATCTTTAAACTGGATTGATAGTTGTTGTTGTAAGAGAATTCTGCATATGGCAAATTGTCGTCCCAACTAGATCCATAATCTAGCGCACAAGCTCTCAGCATGTCCTCCAAAATCTGATTGACTCTCTCGGTCTGTCCATCTGTCTGTGGATGAAAAGTTGTGCTGAACTCTAGCCTGGTACCCAAAGTTTCGTGCAACTGATTCCAGAACTTTGAGGTAAACTGGGTTCCTCTATCTGATACTATACTCCTCGGAACTCCATGTAAGCATACAATCCTGGTCATGTATATCTTTGCCAACTTAGCACTGGTGTAAGTGGTCTTTACCGGGATGAAATGAGCTACTTTCGTCAACCGATCAACTACAACCCAAATCGAGTCATAGCCTGAACGAGTCCTGGGTAATCCCGTGATAAAATCCATGCCTAACTTATCCCACTTCCATTCGGGTATCGGCAATGGCTGTAGCAATCCTGTTGGCTTATGATGCTCTGCCTTTACTCTCTGACATAGGTCACAAACCGCTACATACTCCGCAATATCTTTCTTCATTCCGGTCCACCAGAAGGTATCCTTAAAATCCAAATACATCTTGGTACTTCCTGGGTGAATCGAATATGGTGAATCGTGTGCCTCTTGCAGAATCAACTTCCTGATCTCCGGGTCATTGGGCACATAAACACGGTCTTCAACCATAGGGTGTCGTGCTCATCCTCACGAAATCCTTTAGCCTTTCCTTCGCTCATTTTCTCCTTTATAGAGGCAATCTCCTTGTCAGTCTTCTGAGCTTCTCTGATGCTATCCATCAAAGTTGACTGAATCTCCAATGCTGCTACATAGCCTCTCGGAACTATTTCCAAACATAGCTCACGAAGATCCTCGGCTAACACATTTGGTATTTCTCCCGTCATTAGTGTATTGACATGGCTCTTACGGCTCAATGCGTCAGCTACTACATTAGCCTTTCCGGGATGGTAATGCAATCTCATATCATAATCCTTGATGAGCTCCAACCATCTCCTTTGTCTGAGGTTTAACTCCTTCTGTGTGAAAATATATTTCAAACTCTTGTGATCCGTGTACACTTCACAATGATTTCCAATGAGGAAATGTCTCCATGTTTTCAATGCATGCACTACGGCTGCTAACTCCAAATC
This sequence comes from Triticum urartu, assembly GCF_056163025.1. Taxonomy (NCBI): domain Eukaryota; kingdom Viridiplantae; phylum Streptophyta; class Magnoliopsida; order Poales; family Poaceae; genus Triticum; species Triticum urartu. Next base: position 348,793,348 of record NC_141874.1, on the reverse strand, counting down.
ATGCGTGGCATAATTCAATTCGTGGGGTTTCAGTTGTCGTGAGGCATATGAAACAACTCTCCCTTCCTGCATAAGCACTGCTCCGAGTCCTCGTCGTGAAGCGTCGCAATACACCTCATAATCCTTGGTCTGGTCCGGCAAAATCAACACTGGTGAAGTAACCAAGCGTTTCTTCAACTCCTGGAAACTAGCCTCACACTCCTCAATCCATGTGAACTTGGTATCCTTCTTTAACAACTCCGTCATAGGTTTTGCAATTTTGGAGAAATTCTCAATAAATCTCTGGTAGTATCCTGCGAGTCCAAGGAAACTCCGGATCTCTCCAACTGTTGTTGGTGCCTCCCACTTGGTCACGGTATCAACTTTAGTGGGATCAACTGCTATTCCTTCTCCGGATATAACGTGTCCGAGGAATCCTACTTCCTTCAACCAAAACTCACATTTGCTAAACTTGGCATATAGTTGATGTTCTCTGAGCTTTCCAAGAACCAAAAGCAAATGTTCCTTATGCTCCTCTTCATTCTTCGAGTAAACCAGAATATCATCAATGAACACCACGACAAACTTATCCAAGAACTCCATAAACACTTTGTTCATCATTTTCATAAAATAGGCAGGTGCGTTAGTCAGACCAAATGACATAACGGTATACTCGTACAGCCCATACATGATGGTAAAAGCTGTCTTAGGTATATCCTGTTCTCGAATCTTCACTGGTGGTATCCTGATCGCAGATCGATCTTGGAAAATACCTTAGCTCCTTGCAATCGATCAAACAGATCATTGATCATTGGTAGTGGGTACTTGTTCTTGATCGTTACTTCATTCAACCCACGATAATCAACAACCATCCTTAATGATCCATCCTTTTTCTCCACTAGAAGTACTGGTGATCCCCAAGGCGACGAACTTGGGCGAATATATCCTTTATCTAGTAACTCCTTAATCTGCTTCTTAATCTCCACCAAATCCTTTGCGGGCATCCTGTATGGTCTCTTTGATATTGGCCCTGTGCCTGGCAATAGCTCAATCAAAAACTCAATATCTCTATCCGGTGGCATGCCTGGCAACTCTTCGGGAAACACATCAGGGAAATCCCTTACCATTGGTACTTCCTCCTGTACAACTCCTGATAAGGAATTTACTTGTGTCCTATTTGGTGCATGCCGGGATACATACTTGATCCTTCTTCCTTCTAGCGTCGTAAGCAAAATTGTCTTACTGGTGCAATCGATGTTTCCCCCATACATCGACAGCCAATCCATACCGAGAATTACATCCAAACCTTGGGATTCCAGAATAATTAAATCCGTTGGGAAAATATGCCTTCCTATACTTAATGGCACTTGGAAACATCCTTGACTGGCCATATACTCCGCTCCTGGTGAGCTTACTAGCATAGGTGTTCTAAGAACCTTAGTGGGCAAGTTATACTTATCCACAAATCCCCTTGATATGTATGAATGTGATGCACCAGTATCAAAAAGAACGAGTGCAGTAAATGACTTAACCAAAAATTTACCATTTACTGCGTCAGGACGCTCTTCAACCTCCTCCACGTTAACGTGGTTCACCTGTCCCCTGTTGAAAGGATTCGGATTCTTCCCAGAGCTTCCATTGCCATTCTGGCCTTCAGGACATTCATTGGCATAATGTCTGGTCTTCTGACACTTAAAGAAAGTGACTTGGCTCAGGTCTTTCTTGGCTGGGGTTGATGGGTTGGTATGGTTCTGGCCATTGCTTCCTCCATTACCATTACCATTCTTGGTGCCATTGTGGTTGTGCAAACTACCTCCTCCATGGGTATGCTGAAAATGTCCTCCTGGTCTAGGGGTAAAACGTGGCTTCTGCTGAGCTCCTGAATTGTACTTTCCTTGTGCATACTTCCTCTTGCGATTTTCAATTTGCTGTTGCTTCCTTTCAATCATAAGAGCACGATCTACCAACTCCTGGTAGTTGTTGAAGGTTGCTACCATCAACTGCATGCTCAACTCATCATTCAGTCCTTCCAGAAACTTCTCCTGCTTAGCTGCATCTGTAGCAACGTCATCTGGGGCATAACGTGCTAATTTACTAAAGTCCTCCACATACTGGCCAACTGTCCGTCCTCCTTGGCGCAAGTTGCGAAACTCTCGCTTCTTCAAGGCCATAGCTCCTGCTGAAACATGGGCAGTTTGAAAAGCCTGCTGAAACTGGTCCCATGTGACAGTGTCGACAGGGAAAGTGGCTGTGAAATTCTCCCACCATGATGCTGCGGGTCCTTCAAGCTGATGTGCGGCAAACTTCACCTTCTCCGCATCCGTGCATCTTGCTGTGGTCAACTCTCTAGCTGTCTTGCGGAGCTAATCATCTGCTACTATCGGCTCGGTGCTACTGGAAAACACCGGCGGATTCAGCCTAAGAAAACGGGCTAAATTATCAACAGGTGGTGGTGGTGGTGGGCTGTGGTTGTTGTTCCCCTGTTTCTGATTCTGGACTAGCAACTGCATCAATGTGTTCTGCTGCTGGATCAACTAAGTGAGCTCCGGTGGGAAGGTAAATCCGGGGTCACGTCTCGGAGGCATCTGAGGGTTTAGAAAAGAAGAGATTTAAGAATAGAGGGGGTCTAAAGAGAAAACACTACCCATATGCACTTGAGGAAAAAGCAAACAATTCACTTCATTCAATCAAACAAGGGCATACAATCGATCTAACTATCACAAAAGTGCTCGGACTACTGTATTTACATGGTGGACTACTACTACTGATGAGGTGGTCTACTAGAAATATTCTTCGGTTGCAGACTCCATGATATCTGCTCCGGCTTCATCAACATAGTCATCATCGCTATCATCTGGGTCCGAGTCGGTGTCGTCGATGATGATGTAGTCTTCTGGGCGAATCTCCTTGGGTTCTTCGTCTTCATCTACTGGTGTAGGGCCTCCCATAAATATTCCGATCTTCATTGTTAGGTCGGCATTCTTATCCACTAATACTTCAATTTCTTCTTCATAATCTTCACGTGTAGCCTTGAGTTCTTCCTCCAGTTCCTTGATTCTTGTCCTTGCCTTCTTCAGGTCTATCATGTCGGTGCACATCTGGTTCTCCTGACGTCGAATGTGCTGGTTTAATTCCTGGATAAAAGCTGCAATTGATCTATCCTTTCTGGTGCTGATCATCTCCCAGTGCTCATCTCGACGCCCACAAATCTGGTAGATAGTGTCCTTGAGATCATTGCGGTAGACTTCTCCAATGCGTCCCATGGCGATGTGAGCTGCCATGCTCTTTCCTAGACTCCAAGTTGGTGCATCAAAAGAAAACTCTATGGGCTTAGTGACTGGCATGAACTTCCTTCCTGGAACTTGAACTTGAATCATCCAGCGCTCTTCTTCAGGTAAGGTGGCGTTGTAGGTTCCGGTGAAGCTTGGTACTCCTATGTTCAGGTATCTAGTGACTTCCTTCATGTGACGTCCAAAGGGTGTATCTCCATCCGGTTGCGTGAACTTGTTCCTTGCATCCGCCATCCTAAAGAGTAGAAAAGGTGAGAGGTCAGAAGAGAAGAGAGTGAATAGTGATCTAGGTCTTTAGCTTAGTGGTCGTGTCCTACAGTCAACGTGTGCTCTGATACCATCTTTGTACCGACCAGACCTCAAACAGTCTGATCTCTGTGCTTAGGTGTCATCCCTGGATCAGTAATGCTGACACCACACAGTACTTGAAGGATTTATAACATAGTAGCAATCACACACTTATTAAATCGAGTGTGTCTCAATAAAGAACTTATTACAATAAATATGGCTTAAGGCCATCTAATGACGATAACAGCGGAAGGCTTGGAAGATAAGTGAGTCCATCAACTCCAACGGCATCACTGAGTATAGAACCACGACCTAAAACTCCTTAATTGTCGTCTGAAAAGTCTGCAACATTAACGTTGCAGCCTGAAACGGGTCAGCACATGGAATATGCTGGCAAAGTAACACATGGACAGTAATGGAATGAAACAGCTATACTATATGCATATTTGGCTGGTGGAAAGCTCTATGGTTACAGTTTTGCGTAAAGCCAATTTTTCCCTAGTGCAAAGGAATAAATTTTATTTAACTATCATGGTAGTTGTTAAACATTGAGAATGGTTGACAGCATTCTCAATCCCAATTAAGCATCATCATTAAACAAAACCCATCAAAATTAAATTTTAGAGTAACATGTTGAGATTCACATGATAATCCAAGTACTAGATACTCAAGATGTCCATAACCGAGGACACGGCTAACCATGATTAGTTTATACTCTGCAGAGGTTTGTGCACTTTTCCCCACAAGACTCGATCGCCTCCGTTTGGTTTCTCGCACTACACGGTGTTTGAGAAACGGATGACCGAGACATAGTCTTTCAGAAGCGCTAGCACCTTACGATGGATGGACCATTACACCTACTTTCCCCTACATCTGCTAGTCCACCCTGTAAGAGTTCGCACGACTTAATCAACTATGCTAGAGCCCATAATAGCTTGTGGCTGCACACGGAAGTTTCTAGTATGAAAAATCTCATGATCCCTTTGGGCCTGGGTGGCGGTCCATAAAGAAAAACAGACAATTCTGGAATTCCCAGGTACCTCAATCCACCCAGATGTGTATTTAAGTTGCCACCTTAGATAAACCATTAATTAACAAACTCACATCTGTCATGGATATCACTCACCCAATCCACGTCTACTAGCATAGCATGGCATAATAGGCAAACGTAGAGTAACTCCCAAAGGTTTGATAATACAACAGGTAATAGGTACTACCTCAACTACTTCCCATCCCACAATTTAATTAGATCCTAATCATGCAATGTTTGAGGATTGATCTAATGCAATAAAACTGGGTAGTTGGAAAGCATGATCAAAGTGTTACTTGCCTTGCTGATGATCCGCGAAACCTAGAGATTCGAAGTAACAGGCGGCGCACTCCGGGTATTCTATCGCAGACAAACAAACAAGCATATAATAAGTACTCAACTAACGCACAGGTAAAACTCAAATAAGAGATCTAACCAGAAGGTTCAACTTAGGAACTCCGGTTGGCAAAAAGAATCAAATCAAACGAAGCAACGAAAGTCAAACGGCAAAAGAAACAGGCTTCGTTTACTCTTCTGGATCTACGGCAATTTTACTGTGGCAAAAACTTGTTTAAGTTGGTTAAACGGATAGAGGGTTTCGAGACGAAACTCCAGGCGCTTGAATCGCCTGATTCCGATAAACGAGCGAGAAGTTATACTAAAACGAAAATCGGATCAGGAATCGCGATCAGAAAAATCGCGGATTTAATCCGAAAAAAGAAAAAAACGACGAACGTTCGCTAGAACGAGAACGCTCACTATTTAAATAAATCGAAAAAACAGATTTATTTAAAAAAACCGAAACTAAAAAATGAACAAAACCGTTGGAAAAACCGAACGGTTTTTCGGGGAAAAAACCGGTGTCTAAAAAAACTACCCGGCAACTCCGGCGAGGCTCCGGCGGCGGCGGCAGCGGTCGGCGGCGCGGGGCGGCGGCGGCGGCGCACGGCTACGGTTAGGGTTTCGGGCGCGGGTGGGCTGGCGGCGGCGCTGATGGGCTGGGGCGGCTCGGGGCGGCGCTATTTAAAGGTTGCCCCCAGGCGGAGTCCCGCTCGGGTACGACCCGAAGTTGGTTCGTGTTTTTTTAATAATTCCGCGCAGAAAGACAAATAAAAGAAATACTAAACGGACTCCAAAAATCCTGAAATAAATTTTCCCTGGCTTCTAAAATCAAGCCGCACAGGGTGAACATTTATTAGGAGCCTAAATGCAATTTTGAAAAACGCACATTTTTCCAAAATTCAAATAAAATATCGAAAAACTACGAAATAAAATCTTATTTGATTTTATTATTAAATCCTCAATATTTCTTTATTTTGGGAAAGTCATTTTATTCCCTGTCTCATATTTTTGTAATAGAAATAATTGATGATAAAATAATTAAAATCAAATGATCCTATTCTCAAAATTTGAGAAAACTCAAATATGAGAATAACGAAATCCCCAACTCTCTCCGTGGGTCCTTGAGTTGCGTAGAATTTCTAGGATCAAAACCAAAGCAAAGAAATTATGATATGCAATGATGATCTAATGTATAACATTTCAAATTGAAAATTTGGGATGTTACACTTATACCTTGAAATTTAGTGAGAGATCATCTTATAATGCTACTGTCGTACTAAGAAAAATAAGATGCATAAAAATAAATATCATATGCAATCAAAAAATGTGACATGATATGGCCATCATCATCTTGTGCTTTTGATCTCCATCTCCAAAGTATCATCATGATCTCCATCGTCATCGGCATGACACTATGATCTCCATCATCTTGATCTTTATCAACGTGTCGTCACATGGTTGTCTCGCCAATTATTGCTTTTGCAACTATTGCTATCGCATAGCGATAAAGTAAAGAAATTATATGGCGCTTGCATCTTATGTAATAAAGAGACAACCATAAGGCTCCTGCTAGTTGCCGATAACTTTAACAAAACATGATCATCTCATGCAACAATTTATATCTCATCATGTCTTGACCATATCACATCACAACATGACCTGCAAAAACAAGTTAGACGTCCTCTACTTTGTTGTTGCAAGTTTTACGTGGCTGCTACGGGCTGAGCAAGAACCGTTCTTACCTACGCATCAAAAACCACAACGCAGTATAGTGATTGCTTTTTTGATCTTCAGAAAGAACCCTGTTCATTGAATCCGATTCAACTAAAGTTGGAGAAACTGACACCCACTATCCACCTGTGTGCAAAGCACGTCGGTAGAACCAATCTCGCGTAAGTGTACGCGTATTGTCGGTCTGACCCACTTCATCCAACAATACCGCTGAATCAAGAATCAACTAGTGACGGCAAGCAATATGCATATACCCACGCCCACAACTCCTTTGTGTTCTCTCGTGCATATAACATCTACGCATAGACCTGGCTCGGATGTCACTGTTGGGGAACACAGTAATTTCAAAAAATTCCTACGCACACGCAAGATCATGGTGATGCATAGCAACGAGAGGGGAGAGTATTGTCTACGTACCCTCGTAGACCGTAAGAGGAAGCGTTATGACAACGCAGTTGATGTAGTCATACGTCTTCATGATCCGACCGATCCTAGTAATGAAGGTATGGCACCTCCACGATCTGCACATGTTCAACTCGGTGACGTCCCATGAACTCTAGATCTAGCTGAGGTCGAGGGAGAGTTTCGTCAGCACGACGGCATGGTGACGTAGATGATGAAGCTACCGGCGCAAGGCTTCGGCTAAGCACTGGAACGATATGAACGAGGTGTGTAACTGTGGAGGGGGGCACCACACACGGCTAAGAGATTGTCTGTTGTGCCTTTGGGATGTCCCCTTCCCACATATATAAAGGAGGGGGAGGAGGAGGCCGGCCCTAGAGGGGGTGCACCAAGTGTGGGGAGTCCTACTAGGACTCCAAAGTCCTAGTAGGATTCCCCTTTTCCTTTCCGGAGTAGGAGAGAAGAAAGAGAGAAAGAGAGAGGGAGTAGGAAAGGGCAAGGGGGGCGCCGCCCCCTTTCCCCTAGTCCAATTCGGACCCATGGGGGGCGTGCACCTCCGTATCTTTGGCCTACCTCTTCTATTCCTGTATGGCCCAATAAGGCCCAATACTTCTCCCTGCGAATTCCCATAACTCTAGGGTACTCCGAAAAATACCCGAATCACTCGAAACCTTTCCGATGTTTGAATATAGCCTTCCAATATATCGATCTTTACCTCTCGACCATTTCAAGACTCCTCGTCATGTCCCCGATCTCATCCGGGACTCCGAACAAACTTCGGTCATCAAATTACATAACCCATAATACAAATCATCATCGAACATTAAGCGTGCGGACCCTACGGGTTCGAGAACTATGTAGACATGACCGAGACACATCTCCGGTCAATAACCAATAGCGGAACCTGGATGCTCATATTGGCTCCTACATATTCTATGAAGATCTTTATCGGTCAAACCACATAACAACATACGTTGTTCCCTTTGTCATCGGTATGTTACTTGCCCGAGATTCGATCGTCGGTATCCTCATACCTAGTTCAATCTCGTTACCGGCAAATCTCTTTACTCATTCCATAATGAATCATCCCGCAACTAACTCATTAGTCACAATGCTTGCAAGGCTTATAGGGATGTGCATTATCGAGAGGGCTCAGAGATACCTCACCGATACTCAGAGTGACAAATCCTAATCTCGATCTATGCGAACTCAACAAACACCATCGGAGACACCTGTAGAGCATCTTTATAGTCACCCAGTTACGTTGTGACGTTTGATAGCACACTAAGTGTTCCTCCGGTATCCGGGGTTTGCATGATCTCACAGTCATAGGAACATGTATAAGTTATGGAGAAAGCAATAGCAACAAACTAAACGATCATCGTGCTAAGCTGACGGATGGGTCAAGTCAATCACATCATTCTCTATGATGTGATCCGGTTAATCAAATGACAACTCATGTATATGGCTAGGAAACTTAACCATCTTTGATTCAACGAGCTAGTCAAGTAGAGGCATACTAGTGACACTTTGTTTGTCTATGTATTCACACATGTACTAAGTTTTCGGTTAATACAATTCTAGCATGAATAATAAACATCTATCATGAAATAAGGAAATATAAATAACAACTTTATTATTGCCTCTAGGGCATATTTCCTTCACGAAAACATCTGATATACTAGATGTGGCAATACATCTGATCACTCTCCCCGGTACTAGGTGTCATCAAACTACTCTCACCACAAAGAGTATAGAAGCGTTTTCGATGTCGGCAACCTCTGGTATTCTGGAACTGAAATGATAAGCACTATGATGAAAACACCTTGGAGCTCAACTCCCCAAGACACTGCCACAACCCTAAATGTCAGCAGGCACCAAGACAGAATTCCCGTCACAATGATATCAGACCGATTCCAAGATACCCACGTGATCCTAAAAAAATTGAGTGAAAAAGAGGAGAGTGAAGTCAAAACATATACGTCAGGAGTCATCACTAGAGCGACGAAGGGGATAAGGAGTAAAAAAGAATTCCTACTCTCCATTATAACTAGACTCAAAATATATTTTTCTAGACTCAACAACGGCAGCGGTTCGATCAATCAAGGGGGCTCCTAAGGTCGTAAGGCCATGATACCAACTTGTAGCACCCAAGATGTGATTCTATCCCAATCACGTGATGAATTCATGATTGGGGCACAACCGCATTTCAAGCGTATAGCAAGGTGGATATCATTACAACATACCATGTACTGAATAGATGAGAATACAAGATAAAGGCTTACACTCGCCACAAGCTACATCATAAATACAAGCATTCATCAATTGTGATGCCCCCAATTTAACCGTACATTAATCATACAAGCAAACGTGTACGATCAAGATCAGGGTTTAATGCCCTCGATGCGGCTATATCTCCCACATGTCGAAGCATGACTTAGAGGCATAACCGCATTGAAAGCAATGTCGCAAGTGAGGTAATCTTCGCAAACAACCCATGTAATACAATAAGGGAAAAGATACATAGTTGGCTTACACTCGCCACGTCACACAATGCATAAATAATTCATTACATTCATTCAAATACACTCAAGGTCTGACTACGGAACCAAAAATGAAGATAAACCCCAAATGCAACATAGTCCCCGATCGCCCCAACTGGGCACCACTACTGATCATCTGGGAAAGACATGTAGTAATGACGAGAGTCTTCATCGAACTCCCACTTGAGCTCAATCGCATCACGTGGAGCGGTATCATCGGTCCCTACATCTGGTTTTGGAAGTAATCTGTGAGTCACAGGGACTCAGCAATCTCACACCGCCGCGATCAAGACTATTTAAGCTTATAGGAAGGGTAAAGGTATGATGTGGAGCTGCAGCAAGTGACTAGCATATTTGGTGGCTAACATATGCGCAAAAGAGAGCGAGAAGAGAGGGCAAAGGCACGGTCGAACAACTATGATCAAGAAGTGATCCTAGAACAACCTACGTCAAGCATTACTCCAACACCGTGTTCACTTCCCGGACTCCGCCGAGAAGAGACCATCACAGTTACACACGCGTTGGTGCATTTTAAAAAAGTTAAGTTTCAGGTTATCTACAACCGGACATTAACAAATTCCCATCTGCCCATAACCGCGGGCACGGCTTTCGAAAGTTTAAATCCCTGCAGGGGAGTCCCAACTTAGCCCATCACAAGCTCTCACGGTCAACGAAGGATATTCCTTCTCCCAAGACAATCCAATCAGACTCGGCATCCCGGTTACAAGACATCTCGACAATGGTAAAACTAAACCAGCAACACCACCCAGATGTGCCGACAATTCCTGATAGGAGTTGCACATATCTCGTTCTCAGGGCACACCGGATGAGCAAGACGTCGGGTAGGCCAGCCCAGAGTTGCCCCTGGTAGCCCCGGACATCGCTTAGTTGGACCAACACTTAGAGAAGCACTGGCCCGGGGGGCTTAAAATAAAGATGACCCTTGAGTCCGCGAAACCTAAGGGAAAAGTCTAGGTGGCGAATGGTAAAACCAATGTTGGGCATTGCTGGAAGAGTTTTATTCAAGGCGAAGTGTCAAGGGGTTCCCATTATAATCCAACCGTGTAAGGAATGCAAAATCCGGGAACATAACACCGATATGACGGAAACTAGGGCGGCAAGAGTGGAACAAAACACCAGGCATAAGGCCGAGCCTTCCACCCTTTACCAAGTATATAGGTGCATTAAGATAAACAAGATAATATTATGATATCCCAACAATAAACATGTTCCAACAAGGAACGATCTCCAATCTTCACCTGCAACTAGCAACGCTATAAGAGGGGCTGAGCAAAGCGGTAACATAGCCAAACAACGATTTGCTAGGACATGGTGGGTTAGAGGTTTGACATGGCAATTGGGGAGGCATGATAATAAAGTGGTAGGTATCGTAGCATAAGCATAGCAAAAGAGCGAGCATCTAGCAAGCAAAGATAGAAGTGATTTCGAGGGTATGGTCATCTTGCCTGCAATGTTCTCAGAGTTGCCTTGATCCTTGTAAGCGTACTCAATGGGCTCCTCGATCACGTACTCGTCTCCCGGCTCTACCCAAGCAAGAACAACAAGCAAAAGGAACACAATCAACCATGTGCAATGCACAAACAACATGATGCAAAAACATGGTATGATATGCGGGATGCGATATGTGATGCATATGCAAGATTTGGAAAGGAATGATTGAACCTGGCCTCAACATGGAAAACCAAGAGTGCCATTGGAAAGGTGAGTTGATTTCGGTCGAAATCAATATAAAGATCACCGGAATCGGATGCACGGTTTGGAAATGGCAAGCAAAACAAATATGGCACCGGTCTGCGATAATCAGCACGAGACCATCTAAATGCATCAAGAACAACATGCTACAACACTCCAACATGACAACAAAATATATGGCAGGGATCCACTCATGATGCTTGACAAAAGATGAACACTGAGCTACGGCTAATTCACTCAATAGCAGGTTCAAACAAGCATGGCAAGAGTGCAAAAGATAACAGGTTACAGACTTGGTGAAATTAACAGCAAGTCAGGAATTTATCATCAGGAAGCAATGTTTAGAGCATGATAACTACATGCTACAGGAACATATCATGGCAAAGCAAGGCATGGCATGAAGCTACTCAAATCATATAACAAAAGTCCCTTAGTGACCATAAACCAAAAAGGATCAGAAAATACAATTGCAAGCACGTGAACATAGCAAAAACATAAACAGATTCAGACTTAGTGAAAAACTGGAACATGGCAAAACAGATAACGAGTAGGCATGTTTACGAGCTTGATGCACTCACTACGAGGCATTGCATGACAAACTAAGAATACACCCAGCAAAGAGACATGGCATAGAAGCTAGACATGGCAAGAACAACAACATAGGATGCACGGATCAACAACAACAAGCTTGGCAAAATTGCTAAACATGTTAACAATCTGCCAGGAACATTTTATAGCAAAAGTAGAGCTCGATTGACTCAAGCTAGGGTGCTCCATAATTGCAAACAAAGACATGGATGGATAGAGCACAACAATATCTACAAAACATCCTTACTGATCATGCTCAAAAGAGGCACGGATCACTAGGAAGCAACATAAACATATGGCATAAAAATAATGACAGGGCAAGGACTTAGTGAAATTCTAAGTCCCTGAAATCAGCATCATTGAGTAAGCTACTTTGCATGCTTGTGCTAGTCGCCACATAGATCACAAAAATCCATGGCATACACCCCTGTAAAGATAACATGTCATACTTCAAAGCACATATAGAGCTCAGGATCATATCATGCACACATTAATCATGGCAAAAATGACAAAAGTGCATTTGCTGAAACAGATCTGAAACTATCATCACATATCCCTCTTCCAACAGCATTCCGGGCATCAAGATGAGCTCAAATGAAAATGATGCAACGAGATGAAATGATGTACCCGTCGAGACGAACATTTTGATATGCTACACGCATGAATCGGAGCTACGATGAGGAAGTTATGGCATGTCAAAGTATGCAAAAAAAATAGGGTTAGGGACGAAAAAGTCAACCGAATCTAGATCTCAGTCCAGATCGCACGGATTACGAGGTTGAACTTGAGCTCGCCGGAATAGTTCTTCTCGCTGGAGATCGAGGCGGTCGGAGGAGAGGTGGCCGGAGGAGGACGCCCGAGATGTCGCCGGACTTGGCGTTCGCCGGCGAGGAGGACGACGGCGGAGTGGAGCGGCGTCGGCTAGGGTCGGCAGAGAGCGGTGGTCACCGGCGCGGTGGCCTGCGGATGCCAGCACGGAGGCGGACCGGGGCGGCTCGAGCGAGGAGCCAGACGAGGAGGCGCGGTGGACGCGCGTGCTCCAGAGGGCCAGCAACGGGCCGCGCGGGCCTGGCGGCGGAGGGAGCGACCGGTGCCACATGGCGGCGCCTCAGTGGCCGCGGGCGGCGGCGGACGCGGTGTGCGGCGCGGCAGACATGTCTGGCTCGCGACGGGGTAGATGGACTAGGGTTAGGGTGGAAGAAGACCCGGGATTTCGGAGGAGGGGCTATTTATAGAGGTAGGAGGAGCTAGGAAGCTCCAAATGAGGTGCGGTTTTCGGCCACGCGATCGTGATTGAACGATCTACATGATGGAGGAGGCTTAGGTGGGTTTTTGGGCCAAATTGGAGGGGTGTTGGGCTGCAACACACATGAGGCCTTTTCGGTCCCTCGGTTAACCATTGGAGTATCAAACGAAGTGCAAATGGTACGAAGCTTGACAGGCGGTCTACCGGTAGTAAACCAAAGCCGCATGACAAGTATCGGTCCAATCCGAAAACATTTAACACCCACACATGAAAAGAGGTAGAAAGGGACACCAGAGGACATAGGAGCGCCGGAATGCAAAACGGACAACGGGGAAAATGCTCGGATACATGAGACGAATGCGTATGCAAATGCAATGCACATGATGACATGATATGAGATGCATGACAAAGACAAAACACACGGAGACAAAACCCCGACAACGAGGAAAATAACATAACTTAGTGCCGGAAACGGCAAGAGTTTGAGTACAAATAAGGTATGTTACATCCGGGGTGTTACAACACTCCACCACTATGAAAGGATCTCGTCCTGAGATCTAGGACTGGAAAAACTCCGACTACTCAGAACAGAGGTGATCCTCGCGTTCCCAGGTGGCTTCACGGTCGGAATGATGTGACCACTTGACTTTCAGGAATTTGATTGACTTGTTGCGAGTCTTGCGCTCGGTTTCTTGAAGAATAGCAACGGGGTGCTCACGATAAGACAGGTCTTCTTGGAGATCAATGTCTTCGAAGTTGACGGTGCGGTCAGGAGTCTTGAAACACTTGCGGAGCTGAGACACGTGAAACACGTCGTGCACGTTTGCAAAGTTGGAGGGAAGCTCAAGTTGATAGGCGAGATCGCCTCTTTTGCTGACGATCTTGAAAGGACCCACGTATCTAGGGGCAAACTTCCCTTTGATACCGAAGCGACGAGTACCTTTCATTGGAGAGATGCGGAGGTAGACATGGTCTCCGATCTCGAAAGCCAAGTCACGATGCTTGCTACCATAGTAACTCTTCTGGCGCGATTGCGCGGCTTTGAGATTATCACGAATGACTTTGCACATCTCTTCTGCCTCTGTGATCAAGTCATTGCCGAGAAGTTGACGTTCACCAGTCTCTGACCAGTTAAGAGGAGTACAACACTTCTTGCCATAGAGAATCTCAAATGGGGCCTTGTCCGAACTCGCTTGGAAGCTGTTGTTGTAGGAGAACTCGGCATATGGAAGACAATCTTCGCACTTCATACCGAAAGAGATGACGCAAGCCCTGAGCATATCTTCGAGAATTTGATTTACTCGCTCGACTTGGCCACTGGTTTGAGGATGAAAAGCTGTGCTGAAGCGAATGTTGGTGCCCATGGCCTTCTGAAAAGAATCCTAGAACTTGGAGGTGAAGATGCTGCCACGATATGAAGAAATCAACTGCGGAATGCCATGCAGAGAGACAATCCGGGAGGTATATAGCTCTGCCAAATGAGCTGCTGTGATAGATTCTTTGATAGGAAGGAAATGAGCCACTTTAAAGAGTTTGTCAATGACAACGAAGATAGCATCATTGCCATGCTTGGACTTTGGAAATCCAGTCATGAAGTCCACCTCAATGTGGTCAAACTTCCATTCTGGAATGGCAAGAGGTTGGAGGAGACCAGCTGGTCATTGGTGTTCTGCTTTCACTCTTCTGCAGACATCACATTCATTCACGAACTGAGCAATCTCACGCTTCATTCGAGTCCATCAATACGACTGCTTGAGGTCATGGTACATCTTTGTACTTCCAGGGTGAATAGAGAGGAGTGAATTGTGAGCCTCGTTCATAATGACTTTACGAAGATCACCTTTAGGCACAACAATGCGATCCTCGAAGAATAGAGTATCCTTGTCATCAAGGCGATAGCACTTGTAATTAGGTTAACTCTTGGCAATCCCAATCTTCACCTTCTTCACCATAGCATCAAGAAGTTGAGCCTCACGAATCTGATCCAAAGTAGGAGAGACTTGGAGGTTTGCCAGAAATCCTTGAGGAACAACTTGAAGGTTGAGTTTGCGGAAAGCTTCACAAAGCTCGGGTTGGTAAGGCTTGAGAATCAGACTGTTGCACTAAGCCTTCCTGTTCAATGCGTCAGCAATTACATTGGCCTTGCCTGGAGTATATTCAATACTCGGATTATACTGTTGAATCATTTCGACCCAACGAGTCCGCTTGAGGTTAAGATTAGGCTGAGTGAAGACGTACTTGAGACTCTTGTGGTCAGTAAAGATGTCCACTTTTCTTCCCAATAAGAGATGTCTCCAAGTTAAAAGAGCATGCACAACTGCCGCCAACTCGAGGTCATGAGTGGGGTAGTTCTTTTCATTAGGCTTCAACTGGCGAGAGGTATAGGCCACAACTTTCTTCTCTTGCATCAACACTGCACCAAGACCTTGAAAGGAAGCATCACAGAAGACCTCAAACGGTTTGGATTCATCAAGAGGAGTCAGATCTGGAGTAGTGACTAACTTCTCTTTCAGGGTGTTGAAAGCGATGTCACATTCAGGAGACCAGACGTACTTTACATGCTTCTAGATAAGGTTGGAAAGAGGCTTCGCAATCTTTGAGAAGTTCTCGACGAACCTTCGACAATAGCTTGCGAGACCAAGGAAGCTGCGGAGTTGCTTCACATTCTGAGGTGGTTCCCAATTCACAATTGCAAACACCTTCTTAGGATTAACCGCTATGCCCTTGGCAGAGATGATATGTCCAAGGTAGAGAACCTCATCGAGCCAAAACTCGCACTTTGAAAACTTGGCATAGAACTGATGTTCTCTGAGTTTATCCAGCACCAAACGCAAGTGCTTGGCATGATCCTCCTTGTTCTTGGAAAAGACCAAACTGTCATCGAGGTAGACCAAGACGAAGTCATTTGTGTAGGCGTTGAAG
The DNA here is from genome assembly GCF_056163025.1 of Triticum urartu. Classification (NCBI taxonomy): domain Eukaryota; kingdom Viridiplantae; phylum Streptophyta; class Magnoliopsida; order Poales; family Poaceae; genus Triticum; species Triticum urartu. The sequence goes on along the minus strand of NC_141874.1, from coordinate 348,777,274 downwards.
ATGAAATTCATCATGCGAGAGAATGTTGGCGGAGCGTTGACGAGGCCAAAAGACATGACAGTGTATTCATATGAACCATAGCTTGTTCTGAATGCTGTCTTAGGGATATCTTGTTCACGAATGTGAATCTGATGATAGCCCGTACGGATATCAAGCTTGGAGAATACTTGAGCACCTTTGAGTTGTTCAAACAGCTCATTGATGTTGGGAAGTGGGTACTTGTTCTTTATGGTCTTCTTGTTCAATGGACCATAGTCGACACAAAGTCGGTCCGTTCCATCCTTCTTCTTCACAAAAAGAACTCCACAACCCCACGGAGAAGAACTTGGTCGGATGAGACCCCTACGCTCTTGAATATCGAGTTGTTTCTTCAGCTCCTTCAACTCTTCAGGTCCAAGCTTGTATGGACGTTTGCAAACAGGTTCCGTGCCAGGCTCAAGATCGATGACGAATTCAACTGGCCGGTGCGGAGGCATTCCTGGAAGCTCTTTTGGAAAGACATCTTGATATTCGCAAACGACTGGAATTTGAGAGATGGCATCCAGCTCGCCCTTCTCATTGAGAGAAAACAGTCGAATGGTATCATCCCTTGCGGCAAAGACAATTACATCCTCAGACGGATGAGTCAATTGAATCTGCCTGGCAGCACAATCAAGGTGAGCCTTGTGCTTAGAAAGCCAGTCCATTCCAAGAATAAGATTGATATCCGAGTTACCAAGGACCATTGGCGAAGAAAGAAACTTATAGTCGCCCAACGTGATAGTAACATCCGGAGACATCATTTTGGTTTTCATGAACAAACCCGGAGAAGAAACCGCTATCGGCTTAGGCAAATCAACAGTATGCACATCATGCATGGATGCAAAAGGCTTCGATAAAAATGACAAAGATGCATCAGTGTCAAAAAGAACTTTTGCAGGAATATCATTAACATGAAGGTTACCCATAATCACATCTAACGAGTCCTCTGCCTGAGCTGCATTCATCATGTTGATCTTAGCAGACTTGGGGTTATGATTGACCACTGCGGTGCTGGCAGATCTCACAGGAGGAGGAGGAAGACACCTCTGATTGAAGCATTTGTTGGCATAGACCCTTCTGCTGACACTTGTTGCACGTGACCTCCGAGAGCGGACGGTGATACAGAGCACCTGATCTTGGAGCTTGAGACGAAGTCTTGTTCTGAAAGCCTGGGTTGGGTGGGTGGGAAGATCCATTGCCACCTTTGCTCTTCTGCTGATAAGGCTGACGGAACGGAGGAGGAGGCAGCCAATACTTTTACTGCTTAGAAGCCAATTGAGTTGAGGAAGCAGGAGTTGCATCTCTGACTTGCTTCTTGGAAGCATCGCACTTTAGTTGAGCAGTCTCTTGTTTCATTGCCATATTGTAGAACTCATCGTACTTCTTCGGCTCAAAAAGGACGAGAGCTAGTTGGAGATCTTCTCTGAGGCCACCCCTGAACTGATAAATCATGCTCCTCTCGTCAGGGACGTCTTACTTGGTGAAACGAGCAAGCCTCTGGAACAGAATGTTATACTGGTAAACAGACAAGCTGCCTTGCTTCAAGTTGCGGAATTCCTCACGCTTGCTCTCAACAACACTCTGAGGAATGTGATGAGCTTTGAAGTCTTGACGGAATTCACCCCAAGTAATCATACGGCCTCCTCTGGAATCTTTGTATTGCTGAAACCATTCTGCAGCTTGGTCGTTGAGTTGGAAGGAGGCAAACTTGACAAAGTCCTCAGGCCTGACGTTGCTGCACTCGAAATGCTTGCAGATATCCACGAGCCAATCATTAGCGTCTGAGGCCTCGACACAGTTGCTGAAGGTCTTTGGCTGGTTAGCAAGGAACTGGTTGAGTGTAGCAAACTGATTCTGATTGTTGCCATGGCCATGATTCCCTTGGTTACGCTCTTGCAGAATTTGCATGATCAGCTGCGTGTTTGCATTGGTAGTGGCCATCACAGCTTGCCATGCCTCCAGAGGTGGAGGTGGTGGTGGCAGATCAGGATTCGGAGTCATGCGCGTTGGAGGAGCCATCCTGGAGAGGGTGACATCCGTTAGCATCTTGACAAACAAATATTCAAGCTGAATCAAATGGATCAAAATTGCAACATATAGTATTCACATCCGAACAGAATGAAGAATGCATTCCAATTGAAATGGTCACATTTCCATAAATTGAGAAGCCACTTAGATAGAGGTAGAAGAATAAAACAACAAGGTACGGACAAGAACAAATACTTGGTGAGGATTACCCAATCACAAACCAAATATCCGCGGAAGAAAAGCTAGAGCTACAAGAATTCCCACCTATGAAACTCCCAAACCTTTCCGGTTATGCAATCAGGTGTTGGGGATACAGGGGAAGCATAATATCTCACCCAAAGCTAGCAAATCCTACATCCAGATGTATCCATCCTTCAACACATAACCAAGAAAACTTCAGAAATCATTTACCTCAACCTTCGAAAAGCATCTGTTATATGAGTTATGGCAATACTCCCGAACTCCTGCCCCAGTACTGGGTGGCGTCGAGGTTATCTCACCAACAACTGCATAAAAGAGATTTTCGATGTCGGCGAAACTCAGGTATTCCAGAATCTCAACGATAAAATTGTGACGACAACACCTCGGAGCTCAACTCCCCGGGACACTGCCACAACCCCTAAATGTCAGGAGGCACCAAGAACAATGTTCTCGTCACAAAACCATCCAAACGATTCCAAGATACCCGCGTGATCATAATTTTTTTAGTGAAATTTGAGAAGAGAAGAGTCAAAACGTCAGGATGCCTCACCAGAGTGACGAAGGGACTGAGGAGTAAAAAGAATCCTACTCTCTGATATATATAATCCTAAATGACTCAAAACATTTTTCTAGACTCAACAACGCTAGCGATTCGATCAAGCAGGGGGCTCCTAAGGTCGGGGAAGGCTCTGATTACCAACTTGTAACGCCCTCGATGCGGCTATATCTCCCACGTGTCGAAGCACGACTTAGAGGCATAACTACATTGAAAGCAATGTCGCAAGTGAGGTAATCTTCGCAAACAACCCATGTAATACAATAAGGGAAAAGATACATAGTTGGCTTACACTCGCCACGTCACACAATGCATAAATAAGTCATTACATTCATCCAAATACACTCAAGGTCCGACTACGGAACCAAAAATGAAGATAAACCCCAAATGCAACATAGTCCCCGATCGCCCCAACTGGGCACCACTACTGATCATCTGGAAAAGACACGTAGTAACGACGAGAGTCTTCATCGAACTCCCACTTGAGCTCAATCGCATCACCTGGAGCGGTATCATCGGTCCCTGCATCTGGTTTTGGAAGTAATCTGTGAGTCATGGGGACTCAGCAATCTCACACCGTCACGATCAAGACTATTTAAGCTTATAGGAAGGGTAAAGGTATGATGTGGAGCTGCAGCAAGCGACTAGCATATTTGGTGGCTAACATATGCGCAAAAGAGAGCGAGAAGAGAGGGCAAAGGCACGGTCGAACAACTATGATCAAGAAGTGATCCTAGAACAACCTACGTCAAGCATTACTCCAACACCGTGTTCACTTCCCGGACTCCGCCAAGAAGAGACCATCACGGTTACACACACGGTTGGTGCATTTTAATTAAGTTAAGTTTCAGGTTATCTACAACCGGACATTAACAAATTCCCATCTGCCCATAACCGCGGGCACGGCTTTCGAAAGTTCAAATCCCTGCAGGGGAGTCCCAACTTAGCCCATCACAAGCTCTCACGGTCAACGAAGGATATTCCTTCTCCCAAGACAATCCGATCAGACTCGGCATCCCGGTTACAAGACATCTCGACAATGGTAAAACTAAACCAGCAACACCACCCAGATGTGTCGACAATTCCCGATAGGAGCTGCACATATCTTGTTCCTAGGGCACACCAGATGAGCAAGACGTCGGCTAGGGCAGCCCAGAGTTGCCCCTGGTAGCCCCGGACATCGCTCAGTTGGACCAACACTTAGAGAAGCACTGGCCCCGGGGGGTTAAAATAAAGATGACCCTTGAGTCCGCGAAACCCAAGGGAAAAGGCTAGGTGGCGAATGGTAAAACCAATGTTGGGCATTGCTGTAATAGTTTTATTCAAGGCGAAGTGTCAAGGGGTTCCCATTATAACCCAACCGTGTAAGGAACGCAAAATCCGGGAACATAACACGCATACGACGGAAACTAGGGCGGCAAGAGTGGAACAAAACACCAGGCATAAGGCCGAGCCTTCCACCCTTTACCAAGTATATAGGTGCATTAAGATAAACAAGATAATATTATGATATCCCAACAATAAACATGTTCCAACAAGGAACGATCTCCAATCTTCACCTGCAACTAGCAACGCTATAAGAGGGGCTGGGCAAAGCGGTAACATAGCCAAACAACGGTTTGCTAGGACATGGTGGGTTAGAGGTTTGACATGGCAATTCGGGAGGCATGATAAGCAAGTGGTAGGTATCGTAGCATAGGCTTAGCAAAAGAGCGAGCATCTAGCAAGCAAAGATAGAAGTGATTTCGAGGGTATGGTCATCTTGCCTGCAAAGTTCTTAGAGTTGCCTTGATCCTCGTAAGAATACTCATCGGGCTCCTTGATCACGTACTCGTCTCCCGGCTCTACCCAAGCGAGAACAACAAGCAAAAGGAACACAATCAACCACGTGCAATGCACAAACAACATGATGCAAAAACATGGTATGATATGCAGGATGCGATATGTGATGCATATGCAAGATTTGGAAAGGAATGATTGAACCTGGCGTCAACTTGGAAAACCAAGAGTGCCACTAGAAAGGTGAGTTGATTTCGGTCGAAATTGATATAAAGATCACCGGAATCGGATGCACGGTTTGGAAATGGCAAGCAAAACAAATATGGCACCGGTCTGCGATAATCAGCACGAGACCATCTAAATGCATCAAGAACAACATGCTACAGCACTCCAACATGACAAAAAAATACATGGCAGGGATCCACTCATGATGCTTGACAAAATATGAACACTAAGCTACGGCCAATTCACTCAATAGCTGGTTCAAACAAGCATGGCAAAAGTGCAAAAGATAACAGGTTACAGACTTACTGAAATTAACAGCAAGTCAGGAATTTATCATCAGGAAGCAATGTTTAGAGCATGATAACTACATGCTACAGGAACATATCATGGCAAAGCAAGTCATGGAATGAAGCTACTCAAAGCACATAACAAAAGACCCTTAGTGACCATAAACCAAAAGGGATCAGAAAATACAATTGCAAGCATGTGAACATAGCAAAAACATAAACAGATTCAGACTTAGTGAAAAACTGGAGCATGGCAAAACAGATAACGAGTAGGCATGTTTACGAGCTCGAAGCACTCACTACGAGGCATTGCATGACAAACTAAGAATACACCCAGCAAAGAGACATGGCATAGAAGCTAGACATGGCAAGAACAACAACATAGGATGCACGGATCAACAACAACAAGCTCGGCAAAATTGCTAAACATGTTAATAATCTGCCATGAACATTTTATAGCAAAAGTAGATCTCGATTGACTCAAGCTAGGGTGCTCCATAATTGCAAACAAAGACATGGATGAATATAGCACAACAATATCTACAAAACATCCTTACTGATCATGCTCAAAAGAAGCACGGATCACTAGGAAACAACATAAACATATGGCATAAAAATAATGACAGGGCAAGGACTTAGTGAAATTCTAAGTCCCTGAAATCAGCATCATTGAGTAAGCTACTTTGCATGTTTGTGCTAGTCGCCACATAGATCAAAAAAATCCATGGCATACACCCCTGTAAAGATAACATGGCATACTTCAAAACACATATAGAGCTCAGGATCATATCATGCACACATTAATCATGGCAAAAATGACAAAAGTGCATTTGCTGAAACAGATCTGAAACTATCATCACATAGCCCTCTTCCAACAGCATTTCGGGCATCAAGATGAGCTCAAATGAAAATGATGCAACGAGATGAAATGATGTACCCGTCGAGACGAACATTTTGATATGCTACACGCATGAATCGGAGCTACGATGAGGAAGTTATGGCATGTCAAAGTATGCAAAAAAAATTAGGGTTAGGGACGAAAAAGTCAACTGAGTCTAGATCTCAGATCCAGAACGCATAGACTACGAGGTTGAACTTGAGCTCGCCAGAACAGTTCTTCTCGCTGGAGATCGAGGCGGCCGGAGGAGAGGTGGCCGGAGGAGGACGCCGGAGATGTTGCTGGACTTGGCGTTCGCCGGCGAGGAGGACGACGGCGGAGCGGAGCGGCTCGGCTCGGGTTGGCGGAGAGCGGTGGTCGTCGGCGAGGTGGTGGTCGCCGGCGCGGTGGCCCGCGGACACCGACACGGAGGTGGACCGGGGCGGCTCGGGCAAGGAGCCAGGCGAGGAGGCGCGATGGACGTGCGGGCTCCAGAGGGCCAGCAACGGGCCGCGCGGGCCTGGCGGCGGAGAGAGCGGCCGGTGCCACGTGGCGGTGCCTCAGTGGCCGTGGGCGGCGGCGGACGCGGTGTCCGGCACGGCGGACATGTCCGGCTCGCGACGAGGTAGATGGACTAGGGTTAGGGTGGAAGAAGACCCGGGATTTCGGAGGAGGGGCTATTTATAGAGGTAGGAGGAGGTAGGAAGCTCCAAAGGAGGTGCGGTTTTCGGCCACGCGATCGTGATCGAACGATCTAGATGATGGAGGAGGTTTAGGTGGGTTTTTGGGCCAAATTGGAGGGGTGTTGGGCTGCAACACACACTAGGCCTTTTCGGTGCCTCGGTTAACCGTTGGACTATCAAACGAAGTCCAAATGGTATGAAACTTGACAGGCGGTCTACCGGTAGTAACCAAGGCCGCATGACAAGTCTCGGTCCAATCCTAAAACGTTTAAAACCCACACACGAAAAGAGGTAGAAAGGGACACCAGAGGACATAGGAGCGCCGGAATGCAAAACGGACAACGGGGAAAATGCTCGGATACTTGAGACGAACGCATATGCAGATGCAATGCACATGATGACATGATATGAGATGCATGACAAAGACAAAACACACGGAGACAAAAACCCGACAACGAGGAAAATAACATAACTTAGTGTCGTAAACGGCAAGAGTTTGAGTACAAATAAGGTAGGTTACATCCGGGGTGTTACACAAGGACTCACTGGAAGATATCCCAACACAACTCTAAAAATAAAAATAAGTCATAGAAGCATCATATTACAAGCCAGGGGCCTCGAGGGCTCGAATACAAGAGCTTGATCATAGACGAGTCAGCGGAAGCAACAATATCTGAGTACAGACATAAGTTAAACAAGTTTGCCTTAAGAAGGCTAGCACAAACTGGGATACAGATCGAAAGAGGTGCAGGCCTCCTGCCTGGGATCCTCCTAAACTACTCCTGGTCGCCGTCAGCGGGCTGCACGTAGTAGTAGGCACCTCCCGAGTAGTATTAGTCGTCATCGTCAGTGCCGTCTGGCTCCTGGGCTCCAACGTCTGGTCGCAGCAATCAAGTATAGAAAGGGGGAAAAGAGGGAGCAAAGCAACCGTGAGTACTCATCCAAAGTACTCGCAAGCAAGGAGCTACACTGCATATGTATGCATTGGTATCAAATGGATTAAGGGTATCATATGTGGACTGAACTGCAGAATGCCGGAATAAGAGGGGGATAGCTAGTCCTTTCGAAGACTACGCTTCTGGCCACCTCCATCTTGCAGCAGGAGAAGAGAGTAGATGGTAAGTTCACCAAGTAGCATCGTGTAGCATAATCCTACCCGGCGGTCCTCTCCTCGTCGCCCTATTAGAGAGCGACCACCGGGTTGTATCTGGCACTTGGAAGGGTGTGTTTTATTAAGTATCCGGTTCTAGTTGTCATAATTTCAAGGTACAACTCCAAGTTGTTCTGTTACCGAAGATCACGGCTATTTGAATAGATTAACTTCCCTGCAGGGGTGCACCACATTTCCCAACACGCTCGATCCCCTTTGTCCGGACACACTATTCTAGGTCATGCCCGGCCTCGGAAGATCAACATGTCGCAGCCCTACCTAGTCACAACAGAGAGGTCAGCACGCCGGTCTAAATCCTATGGCGCAGGGGTCTGGGCCCATCGCCCTTTGCACACCTGCATGTTGCGAACGCGACCGGAAGCAGAACTAGCCCCCATAAAACAAGAGCAGGCTTACGGTCCAATCCGGCACGCGCCGCTCAGTCGCTGACGTCACGAAGGCTTCGGCTGATACCACGACGTCGAGTGCCCATAACTGTCCCCGCGTAGATGGTTAGTGCGTATAGGCTAGTGGCCAGACTCATATCAAATACCAAGATCTCGTTAAACGTGTTATCTTGAAATAACCGCGAACACCGACCAGGGCCAGGCCCACCTCTCTCCTAGGTGGTCTCAACCTGCCCTGTCGGGAAAGTATGTCCTTCCAGCCCCCAATTCGTGAATCAACCGTGGGTACTCCTCGAGCCGACCCGTCTTTTGTCACCACAAATATCATATATTATGTATAAGTATATACCCGTGACCACCTCCCAAGTGATCACGGCCCGATAATATAGCATGGAGACAGACAAGAATGTAGGGCCACTGATGATAATCTAGCATCCTATACTAAGCATTTAGGATTGCAGGTAAGGTATCAACAGTTGTAGCAACAATGACAAGCTATGCAATAGAATAGGATTAACAGAAAGCAGTAACATGCTACACTACTCTAATGCAAGCAGTATAGAGGAGAGTAGGCGATATCTGGTGATCAGGGGGGGCTTGCCTGGTTGCTCTGGCAAGAGAGAGGGGTCGTCAACACCATAGTCGTACTGGGTAGGAGCAGCATCGGTCTTGGTGTCTAGCGAGAGAAGAGGGGGAAGAAACAATAAATATAATGCAAACAAATGCATGATGATGCATGACATGACAAAGCGTGATGCTAGGTGTGCCCTAACGCGGTATGAGGTGGTACCGGTGAAGGGGGAAACATCCGGGAAAATGACCTGGTGTTTCACGTTTTCGAAGAGATGAACCGGAGGGGGAAAGTTGCATGTTCGCTATGCTAGGGATGCGTGGCGGACGAAGGGGCTGCGTATCCGGATTTGTCTCGTCGTTCTGAGCAACTTTCATGTACAAAGTTTTTTCATCCGTGCTACGGTTTATTTTATATTAATTTTGAAAGGATTAAATCATTTTTAGGATTTATTTAATTATTTTAATTCAACATTATCCAGAATAGTGTTTGCTGACGCCAACATGACGTCAGCATGATATCAGCAGTTGACCTGGTCAACCTAACAGGTGGGTCCCACTTGTGGTGACAAAAGACGGGTCGGCTCGAGGAGTACCGCGGTTGATTCACGAATTGGGGGCTGGAAGGACATACTTTCCCGACAGCCCTCTGTGTGGATCTTTGTGGCGAAGCGACAGGGCAGGTTGAGACCACCTAGGAGAGAGGTGGGCCTAGCACTGGTCGGCGTTCGCGGTTATTTCAAGATAACATGTTTAACGAGATCTTGGTATTTGATCTGAGTCTGGCCACTGGCCTATACACACTAACCATCTACGTGGGGACAGTTATGGGCACTCGACGTCGTGGTATCAGCCGAACCCTTCGTGACGTCAGCGACTGAGCGGCGCGCGCCGGATTGGACCGTAAGCCTGCTCTTGTATTAAGGGGGCTAGTTCTGCTTCCGGCCGCGTTCGCAACATGCAGGTGTGCAAAGGGTGATGGGACCAGACCCCTGCGCCATAGGATTTAGACTGGCGTGCTGACCTCTCTGTTGTTCCTAGGTAGGGCTGCGACGTGTTGATCTTCCGAGGCCGGGCATGACCCAGAAAAGTGTGTCCGGACAAAGGGGATCGAGCGTGTTGGCAAATGTGGTGCACCCCTGCAGGGAAGTTAATCTATTCGAATAGACGTGATCTTCGGTAACAGGATGACTTGGAGTTGTACCTTGACCTTATAACAACTAGAACCGGATACTTCATAAAACACACCCTTCCAAGTGCCAGATACAACCCGGTGGTCGCTCTCTAACAGGGCGACGAGGAGAGGACCGCCGGGTAGGATTATGCTACACGATGCTACTTGGTGAACTTACCATCTACTCTCTTCTCCTGCTGCAAGATGGAGGAGGCCAGAAGCGTAGTCTTCGAAAGGTCTAGCTATCCCCCTCTTATTCCGGCATTCTGCAGTTCAGTCCACATATGATACCCTTAATCCATTTGATACCAATGCATACATATGTAGTGTAGCTCCTTGCTTGCGAGTACTTTGGATGAGTACTCACGGTTGCTTTGCTCCCTCTTTTCCCCCTTTCTATACTCGATTGCTGCGACCAGACGTTGGAGCCCAGGAGCTAGATGCCACTGACGATGACGAGTACTACTACTCGGGAGGTGCCTACTACTACGTGCAGCCCGCTGACGGCGACCAGGAGTAGTTTAGGAGGATCCCAGGCAGGAGGCCTGCGCCTCTTTCGATCTGTATCCCAGTTTGCGCTAGCCTTCTTAAGGCAAACTTGTTTAACTTTTGTCTGTACTCAGATATTGTTGCTTCCGCTGACTCATCTATGATCGAGCTCTTGTATTCGAGCCCTCGAGGCCCCTGGCTTGTAATATGATGCTTGTATGACTTTTTTTTATTTGTAGAGTTGTGTTGTGATATCTTCCCGTGATTCCCTGATCTTGATCGTACACGTATGATTAGTGTACGATTGAATCGGGGGCGTCACAAGTTGGTATCAGAGCCGACTGCCTGTAGGAATTCCCCTTCCACACTCGTTGGCTGAAGTTGAGACTAGACATTACGTTTTTTTTACTAACATGGTTGTGTGCCTTACGGGCCCACGTCGCCATCTCGGTGGTATTAGGATCTTTTACTCCTCGATCCTTACTCTGGGACTCTGAACTCTCTCCTACTCGGGTTAAACGATTTTACTAAGTCTAACATTAGGATCCCGTGACCACGTTCACCCTAAAGTTGGATAAGCCCTAGTTATTCTTTAGAGTGGTATTTGACATTATTCACATTGTCATTTGAGTCCTGTGAAAACATCTTTGTTTTCAGATGGAACCCATGAGACAAGTCGTGCACCACACGACGGCCATTGGTGCCTCTGAAGGAAATATGCCCTAGAGGCAATAATAAAGTTATTATTTATTTCCTTATATCATGATAAATGTTTATTATTCATGCTAGAATTGTATTAACCGGAAACATAATACATGTGTGAATACATAGACAAACAAAGTGTCACTAGTATGCCTCTACTTGACTAGCTCGTTAATCAAAGATGGTTATGTTTCCTAACCATGGACAAAGAGTTTTTATTTGATTAACGGGATCACATCATTAGGTGAATGATCTGATTGACATGACCCATTCCATTAGCTTAGCACCCGATCGTTTAGTATGTTGCTATTGCTTTCTTCATGACTTATACATGTTCCTATGACTATGAGATTATGCAACTCCCGTTTGCCAGAGGAACACTTTGTGTGCTACTAAATGTCACAACGTAAATGGGTGATTATAAAGGTGCTCTACAGGTGTCTCCAAAAGTACATGTTGGGTTGCCATATTTCGAGATTAGGATTTGTCACTCCGAATGTCGGAGAGGTATCTCTGGGCCCTCTCGGTAATGCACATCACATAAGCCTTGCAAGCATTACAACTAATGAGTTAGTTGCAAGATGATGTATTACGAAACGAGTAAAGAGACTTGCCGGTAACGAGATTGAACTAGGTATTGAGATACCGACGATCGAATCTCGGGCAAGTAACATACCAATGACAAAGGGAACAACGTATGTTGTTATGCGGTCTGACCGATAAAGATCTTCGTAGAATATGTAGGAGCCAATATGAGCATCCAGGTTCCGCTATTGGTTATTGACCGGAGACGTGTCTCGGTCATGTCTACATTGTTCTCGAACCCGTAGGGTCCGCATGCTTAAGGTTTTGATGATAGTTATATTATGAGTTTATGAGTTTTGATGTACCGAAGTTAGTTCGGAGTCCCGGATGTGATCACGGACATGACGAGGAGTCTCGAAATGGTCGAGACATGAAGATTGATATATTGGACGGCTATATTCGGACACCGGAAGTGTTCCGGTGAAGTTTCAGATAAAACCGGAGCACCGGGAGGTTAGCGGAACCCCCCGGGGGGTTAATGGGCCTCATGGGCCTAAAGTGGAGAAGAGGAGGGGCTGCCAGGGCAGGCCGCGCGCCCCCTCTCCCCCTAGTCCGAATTGGACAAGGAGGGAGGGGCGGCGCCCCCCCCCCCCTTTTTTCCTTCTCTCCTTCCCCCTCTCCTACTTGGACAAGGAAAGGGAGGGGAGTCCTACTCCCGGTAGGAGTAGGACTCCTCCTGCGCGCCTCCTACTAGGGCCGGCCGCACCCCCCCTTGGATCCTTTATATACGGAGGCAAGGGGCACCCCTAGACACACAAGTTGATCCACGTGATCATATTCTTAGCCATGTGCGATGCCCCCTTCCACCATAATCCTCGATAACATTGTAGCGGTGCTTAGGCGAAGCCCTGCGACGATAGTACATCAAGATCGTCACAACGCCGTCGTGCTGACGGAACTCTTCCCCGACACTTTGCTGGATCGGAGTCCGGGGATCGTCATCGAGCTGAACGTGTGCTAAAACTCGGAGGTGCCGTAGTTTCGGTGCTTGATCGGTCGAGCCGTGGAGACGTACGACTACATCAACCAAAATCAATGCTTCCGTTGTCGATCTACAAGGGTACGTAGATCACACTCTCCTCCTCTCGTTGCTATGCATCACCATGATCTTGCGTGTGCGTAGGAAATTTTTTGAAATTACTATGTTCCCCAACAGTGGTATCAGATCCTAGGTTTTATATGTTGATGTTATATGCACGAGTAGAACACAAGTGAGTTGTGGGCGATATAAGTCATACTGCTTACCAGCATGTCATACTTTGGTTCGGCGGTATTGTTGGATGAAGCGGCCCGGACCGACATTACGCGTACGCTTACGCGAGACCAGTTCTCCCGACGTGCTTTGCACAGAGGTGGCTTGCGGGTGACAGTTTCTCCAACTTTAGTTGAACCGAGTGTGGCTACGCCCGGTCCTTGCGAAGGTTAAAACAGCACCAACTTGACAAACTATCGTTGTGGTTTTGATGCGTAGGTAAGATTGGTTCTTGCTTAAGCCCGTAGCAGCCACGTAAAACTTGCAACAAACAAAGTAGAGGACGTCTAACTTGTTTTTGCAGGGCATGTTGTGATGTGATATGGTCAAGACATGATGCTAAATTTTATTGTATGAGATGATCATGTTTTGTAACCGAGTTATCGGCAACTGGCAGGAGCCATATGGTTATCGCTTTATTGTATGCAATGCAATCGCGCTGTAATGCTTTACTTTATCACTAAGCGGTAGCGATAGTCATGGAAGCATAAGATTGGCGAGACGACAACGATGCTACGATGGAGATCAAGATGTCGCGCCGGTGACGATGGTGATCACGACAGTGCTTCGAAGATGGAGATCACAAGCACAAGATGATGATGGCCATATCATATCACTTATATTGATTGCATGTGATGTTTATCTTTTATGCATCTTATCTTGCTTTGATTGACGGTAGCATTATAAGATGATCTCTCACTAATTATCAAGAAGTGTTCTCCCTGAGTATGCACCGTTGCAAAAGTTCTTCGTGCTGAGACACCACGTGATGATCGGGTGTGATAGGCTCTACGTTCAAATACAACGGGTGCAAAACAGTTGCACACGCGGAATACTCAGGTTATACTTGACGAGCCAAGCATATACAGATATGGCCTCGGAACACGGAGACCGAAAGGTCGAGCGTGAATCATATAGTAGATATGATCAACATAGTGATGTTCACCAATGAAACTACTCCATCTCACGTGATGATCGGACATGGTTTAGTTGATTTGGATCACGTAATCACTTAGAGGATTAGAGGGATGTCTATCTAAGTGGGAGTTCTTTAAGTAAATTAATTGAACCTAAATTTATCATGAAACTTAGTACCTGATAGTATCTTGCTTGTTTATGCTTGATTGTAGATAGATGGCTCGTGCTGTTGTTCCGTTGAATTTTAATGCGTTCCTTGAGAATGCAAAGTTGAAAGATGATGGTAGCAATTACACGGACTGGGTCCGTAACTTGAGGATTATCCTCATTGCTGCACAGAAGAATTACGTCATGGAAGCACCGCTGGGTGCCAGGCCTGCTGCTGGAGCAACACCAGATGTTATGAACGTCTGGCAGAGCAAAGCTGATGACTACTCGATAGTTCAGTGTGCCATGCTTTACGGCTTAGAATCGGGACTTCAACGACGTTTTGAACGTCATGGAGCATATGAGATGTTCCAGGAGTTGAAGTTAATATTTCAAGCAAATGCCCGGATTGAGAGATATGAAGTCTCCAATAAGTTCTATAGCTGCAAGATGGAGGAGAACAGTTCTATCAGTGAGCATATACTCAAAATGTCTGGGTATAATAATCACTTGATTCAATTGGGAGTTAATCTTCCAGATGATTGCGTCATTGACAGAATTCTCCAATCACTGCCACCAATCTACAAGAGCTTCGTGATGAACTATAATATGCAAGAGATGAATAAGACTATTCCTGAGCTCTTCGCAATGCTGAAAGCTGCGGAGGTAGAAATCAAGAAAGAGCATCAAGTTTTGATGGTCAACAAGACCACTAGTTTCAAGAAAAAGGGCAAAGGGAAGAAGAAGGGGAACTTCAAAAAGAACAGCAAGCAAGTTGCTACTCAAGAGAAGAAACCCAAACCTGGACCTAAGCCTGAAACTGAGTGCTTCTACTGCAAGCAGACTGGTCACTGGAAGCGGAACTGCCCCAAGTATTTGGCGGATAAGAAGGATGGCAAGGTGAAAAAGGTATATGTGATATACATGTTATTGATGTGTACCTTACTAATGCTCGCAGTAGCACCTGGGTATTTGATACTGGTTCTGTTGCTAATATTTGCAACTCGAAACAGGGACTACGGATTAAGCGAAGATTGGCTAAGGACTAGGTGACGATGCGCGTGGGAAACGGTTCCAAAGTCGATGTGATCGCAGTCGGCACGCTACCTCTACATCTACCTTCGGGATTAATATTAGACCTAAATAATTGTTATTTGGTGCCAGCGTTAAGCATGAACATTATATCTGGATCTTGTTTGATGCGAGATGGTTATTCATTTAAATCTGAGAATAATGGTTGTTCTATTTATATGAATAATATCTTTTATGGTCATGCACCCTTAAAGAGTGGTCTATTTTTATTGAATCTCGATAGTAGTGACACACATATTCATAGTGTTGAAGCCAAAAGATACAGAGTTGATAATGATAGTGCAACTTATTTGTGGCACTGCCGTTTAGGTCATATCGATGTAAAGCGCATGAAGAAACTCCATACTGATGGACTTTTGGAACCACTTGATTATGAATCACTTGGTACTTGCGAACCGTGCCTCATGGGCAAGATGACTAAAACACCATTCTCCGGTACTATGGAGAGAGCAACAGATTTGTTGGAAATCATACATATAGATGTATGTGGTCCGATGAATATTGAAGCTCGTGGCGGATATCGTTATTTTCTCACCTTCACAGATGACTTAAGCAGATATGGGTATATCTACTTAATGAAACATAAGTCTGAAACGTTTGAAAAGTTCAAAGAATTTCAGAGTGAAGTTGAAAATCATCGTAACAAGAAAATAAAGTTTCTACGATCTGATCGTGGAGGAGAATATTTGAGTTACGAGTTTGGTGTATATTTGAAACAATGCGGAATAGTTTCGCAACTCACGCCACCTGGAACACCATAGCGTAATGGTGTGTCCGAACGTCGTAATCGTACTTTACTAGATATGGTGCGATCTATGATGTCTCTTACTGATTTACCGCTATCGTTTTGGGGTTATGCTTTGGAGACGGCCGCATTCACGTTAAATAGGGCACCATCAAAATCCGTTGAGACGACGCCTTATGAACTATGGTTTGGCAAGAAACCAAAGTTGTCGTTTCTGAAAGTTTGGGGATGCGATGCTTATGTGAAAAAGCTTCAACCTGATAAGCTCGAACCCAAATCGGAGAAATGTGTCTTCATAGGATATCCAAAGGAGACTATTGGATACACCTTCTATCACAGATCCAAAGGCAAGACTTTTCTTGCTAAATTCGGAAACTTTCTGGAGAAGGAGTTTCTCTCGAAAGAAGTGAGTGGGAGGAAAGTAGAACTTGACGAGGTAACTGTACCTACTCCCTTATTGGAAAGTAGTACATCACAGAAACCTGTTTCTGTGACACCTACACCAGTTAGTGAGGAAGCTAATGATGATGATCATGAAACTTCAGAACAAGATACTACTGAACCTCGTAGATCAACTAGAGTGAGATCCACGCCAGAGTGGTACGCTAATCCTGTTCTGGAAGTCATGCTACTAGATCATGATGAACCTACGAACTATGAAGAAGCGATGGTGAGCCCAGATTCCGCAAAATGGCTTGAAGCCATGAAATCTGAGATGGGATCCATGTATGAGGACAAAGTATGGACTTTGGTTGACTTGCCCGATGATCGGCAAGCAATTGAGAATAAATGGATCTTCAAGAAGAAGACTGACGCTGACGGTAATATTACTGTTTATAAAGCTCGACTTGTCGCAAAAGGTTTTCGGCAAGTTCAAGGGATTGACTACGATGAGACCTTCTCACCCGTAGCGATGCTTAAGTCTGTCCGAATCATGTTAGCAATTGCCGCATTTTATGATTATGAAATTTGGCAGATGGATGTCAAAACTGCATTCCTGAATGGATTTCTAGAAGAAGAATTGTATATGATGCAACCAGAAGGTTTTGTCGATCCAAAGGGAGCTAACAAAGTGTGCAAGCTCCAGCGATCCATTTATGGACTGGTGCAAGCCTCTCGGAGTTGGAATAAACGCTTTGATAGTGTGATCAAAGCATTTGGTTTTATACAGACTTTTGTAGAAGCCTGTATTTACAGGAAGGTGAGTGGGAGCTCTGTAGCATTTCTGATATTATATGTGGATGACATATTACTAATTGGAAATGATATAGAATTTCTGGATAGCATAAAGGGATACTTGAATAAGAGTTTTTCAATGAAAGACCTCGGTGAAGCTGCTTACATATTAGGCATTAAGATCTATAGAGATAGATCAAGACGCTTAATTGGACTTTCACAAAGCACATACCTTGACAAAGTTTTGAAGAAGTTCAAAATGGATCAAGCAAAGAAAGGGTTCTTGCCTGTGTTACAAGGTGTGAAGTTGAGTAAGACTCAATGCCCGACCACTGCAGAAGATAGAGAAAAAATGAAAGATGTTCCCTATGCTTCAGCCATAGGCTCTATCATGTATGCAATGCTGTGTACCAGACCTGATGTGTGCCTTGCTATAAGTCTAGCAGGGAGGTACCAAAGTGATCCAGGAGTGGATCACTGGATAGCGGTCAAGAACATCCTAAAATACCTGAAAAGGACTAAGGATATGTTTCTCATATATGGAGGTGACAAAGAGCTCATCGTAAAAGGTTACATTGATGCAAGCTTTGACACTGATCTGGACGATTCTAAATCGCAAACCGGATACGTGTTTACATTAAACGGTGGAGCTGTCAGTTGGTGCAGTTCTAAACAAAGCGTTGTAGCGGGATCTACATGTGAAGCGGAGTACATAGCTGCTTCGGAAGCAGCAAATGAAGGAGTCTGGATGAAGGAGTTCATATCCGATCTAGGTGTCATACCTAGTGCATCGGGTCCAATGAAAATCTTTTGTGACAATACTGGTGCAATTGCCTTGGCAAAGGAATCCAGATTTCACAAGAGAACCAAGCACATCAAGAGATGCTTCAATTCCATCCAGGATCTAGTCCAGGTGGGAGACATAGAGATTTGCAAGATACATACGGATCTGAATGTTGCAGACCCGTTGACTAAGCCTCTTCCACGAGCAAAACATGATCAACACCAAGGCTCCATGGGTGTTAGAATCATTACTGTGTAATCTAGATTATTGACTCTAGTGCAAGTGGGAGACTGAAGGAAATATGCCCTAGAGGCAATAATAAAGTTATTATTTATTTCCTTATATCATGATAAATGTTTATTATTCATGCTAGAATTGTATTAACCGGAAACATAATACATGTGTGAATACATAGACAAACAGAGTGTCACTAGTATGCCTCTACTTGACTAGCTCGTTAATCAAAGATGGTTATGTTTCCTAACCATGGACAAAGAGTTGTTATTTGATTAACGAGATCACATCATTAGGTGAATGATCTGATTGACATGACCCATTCCATTATCTTAGCACCCGATCGTTTAGTATGTTGTTATTGCCTTCTTCATGACTTATACATGTTCCTCTGACTATGAGATTATGCAACTCCCGTTTGCCGGAGGAACACTTTGTGTGCTACCAAACGTCACAACGTAAATGGGTGATTATAAAGGTGCTCTACAGGTGTCTCCAAAAGTACATGTTGGGTTGGCGTATTTCGAGATTAGGATTTGTCACTCCGAATGTCAGAGAGGTATCTCTGGGCCCTCTCGGTAATGCACATCACATAAGCCTTGCAAGCATTACAACTAATGAGTTAGTTGCAAGATGATGTATTACGAAACGAGTAAAGAGACTTGCCGGTAACGAGATTGAACTAGGTATTGAGATACCGACGATCGAATCTCGGGCAAGTAACATACCAATGACAAAGGGAACAACGTATGTTGTTATGCGGTCTGACCGATAAAGATCTTCATAGAATATGTAGGAGCCAATATGAGCATCCAGGTTCCGCTATTGGTTATTGACCGGAGACGTGTCTCGGTCATGTCTACATTGTTCTCGAACCCGTAGGGTCCGCACGCTTAAGGTTTCGATGACAGTTATATTATGAGTTTATGAGTTTTGATGTACCGAAGTTAGTTCGGAGTCCCGGATGTGATCACGGACATGACGAGGAGTCTCGAAATGGTCAAGACATAAAGATTGATATATTGGACGGCTATATTCGGACACCGGAAGTGTTCCAGTGAAGTTTCGGATAAAATCGGAGCACCGGGAGGTTACCGGAACCCCCGGGGGGGTTAATGGGCCTCATGGGCCTAAAGTGGAGAAGAGGAGGGGCTGCCAGGGCAGGCCGCGCGCCCCCTCTCCCCCTAGTCCGAATTGGACAAGGAGGGAGGGGCGGCGCCCCCCCCTTTTTCCTTCTCTCCTTCCCCCTCTCCTACTTGGACAAGGAAAGGGAGGGGAGTCCTACTCCCGGTAGGAGTAGGACTCCTCCTGCGCGCCTCCTACTAGGGCCGGCCGCACCCCCCCCCTTGGATCCTTTATATACGGAGGCAAGGGGCACCCCTAGACACACAAGTTGATCCACGTGATCATATTCTTAGCCGTGTGCGGTGCCCCCTTCCACCATAATCCTCGATAACATTGTAGCGGTGCTTAGGCGAAGCCCTGCGACGATAGTACATCAAGATCGTAACCACGCCGTCGTGCTAACGGAACTCTTCCCTGACACTTTGCTGGATCGGAGTCCGGGGATCGTCATCGAGCTGAACGTGTGCTAAAACTCGGAGGTGCCGTAGTTTCGGTGCTTGATCGGTCGGGCCGTGGAAACATACGACTACATCAACCAAAATCAACGCTTCCGTTGTCGATCTACAAGGGTACGTAGATCACACTCTCCTCCTCTCGTTGCTATGCATCACCATGATCTTGCGTGTGCGTAGGAAATTTTTTGAAATTACTACGTTCCCCAACAGCCTCAGGATCACCTGCTGTGTTGGTTGAGATGATGACCTATCTGGGTTATCGCTGGCACCCTGAGTACACCATCTACGAGGAGTACCAGGACTTCAACCAGGAGTAGTACCGTGTCATCGTCCACCTCTACTCTCGGGAGTATGACTCCACTACCGTGTGGCACACTGCTCATGGTGTTTGAGTGACTATCGACATGGCGGTCCATGATGCTGCTTATGCTGCTCTGACACGTCTTCGTGGAGTGTATCGAGAGTTGGATACCTCCCCCTTCAGGCACATTGCTATCACATCCGATGTTGGTGCGGAGGGATACTACACTGCTGCCTACTCCACTGTCACCCAAGAGCCCTTCTACCATCAAAACCTGGTTCTGCATGTTGATGGGCTAGATAGAGCTAACCGAGCTCTTCGCCACGAGTTGTACACCACCCGTCGGCACCTGTACCGTGCTCTGATGCTGTTGCACCCCTCTGTCCGATCTGGTGGTCTGTCGCGTTCTGCGATGTACCCTTCCAGGACCGTGATGCCCCAGGGCGTCGACTGGCCAGATGTGGGAGGCTACTCTCCCGCACTTGGTCCTCTCCTGCCACCTGCGCATCGGGTTCTGCACTAGAGTATCCGTGGACCCTAGGCTACTCGCGTGGAGGACTTCCCTTCACGTCACTATCAGCTGTCAGGCTACACCTACCTCCACAGTTCCTCCTGGGACTGATGTAGGCTTGCTTGTTAGTGTTAGATGCATTCGCCGTGAGCCTGCGTGCCGCCTATGATGTTCTTAGCCTATGTACTGAACTATGTGTACCGAACTCTATGCATGATCTCTTTTGTAAGATATGCCAACTACTATGTAGTATCTATCTTGTTCCTTTCATTATGCATCTTTCATCATGAATGATTTTTGCCCTTGCAAATTCTCAATGCTGAACCACCCCTGTTATATATTAGCAGGATGGTTAGACCAGGTGGTCGTGGTCGTGGTGACCCTCCCCCATTCCTGCCTGAGTAAATGGCTGGGATGATGCAACAGTTTGAGATGAATCGCCAGTTCATGGAGAATATTATGGCTCAGTTTCCTCGCCCCAATATGAACCAGCAACCAACCCAAGTGACTCTGCAGGATTTCATGCGTCTCAACCCAACTGTGTACCGCATCTCAGCTCAGCCTCTAGATGCCGATGACTGGCTCTGTGATATCACCTATGAGATGGAGTCTGCTGATGTAGCCCCTGACAGCTATGTCACCTTTGCTTCCTTCTTCTTGAAGGGACCCGCTGCTCAATGGTGGGACAGCCACAGGCGTACCCTGCCGGTTGGAACAATCATCACCTGGCCAGACTTCCAAGCTGCTTTCCGTGCTTGCTTCATTCCTCAGGGAGTCATGGACCGTAAGAAGCGTCAGTTCCGCAACCTCACCCAGGGCAACAAAACTGTCGAAGCTTATCAGCGGGAGTTTCTTGACTTGTCTCGCTATGCTGAAGAGAACATTGCAACTGATGCACGCAGACAGGAGAAGTTTCATGATGGCCTTCAAGCTGACATCAAGCTCGCACTTCTAGTGCATGACTTTGCTGATTTCGCCACCCTGGTGAACAAGGCCATCAATGTCGAAACTGGTCTGCAGGAACACCAGAGCTCTCACAGGCACAACCGTGACACGGGCTCATCTTCGGGCCCGTCCTCGCAGAAGCGTAGGATATGGATTCCCAACAGCATGTACCAGCCAACTGCACCTGCTCAAAGGCAGTCCTATGCTGCACCACGTCTGCCTCCCCCACCAACTAGGCAGCCAAGGCTTCTAGCTCCACCACCCCAAGCTCATGTTCCCACACCCAATAATGGTCTCTGCTACAAGTGTGGTCAGCCAGGTCACCATGCCAGAGACTGCAATCAGAATCAGAATCAACTGGCCCTTCCCGCAGCTGGCCGTGGAAACAACCAGCCTCGCAACAACAATGCCAAGTCTTATGGTCATGTTCAGGCCAACGACGTTGATCTCAATGAAGTGCTAGACCAGCCTGCTACCGTGATGGGTACACTCCTCGTAAATTCGGTACCAGCATCTGTTTTCTTTGATACAGGAGCATCACATTCATTCATATCAGGTGAGTTTGCATTCATGCATGGCATTAAATACGAAGAGATGAACACTGCGATCGTGGTGCACACTCCTGCGGGCCAATGTCAAACCTCTATGGTTAGTCACAACGTTCCCGTTGAAATTGAAGGAATGGAATTCCTTGCCTCTCCCATCGTACTGAAGTCCTGTAGCATCGACCTCATTCTGGGAATGGATTGGTTGAAAGCGCATACTGCTTCTATAGTTTGCGCTACTAAGACCGTCCATCTGCTACACCCTTCTGAAGAAATAATTGCTTACCAGGCTCATCTAGTTCGGAAAGCCGAGGCACGGCTTTATGCCTTGAATGCATTGAAAGCTGCACCACTCGAGGGCATTGAAAATATTCCCGTCATTCGTGAATTCCAAGACGTCTTTTCGGAAGAACTTCCAGGGATTCCCCCTGCTAGAGCTGTCGAATTCATCATCGACTTGAAACCAGGCACCACTCCTATAGCCAAACGACCCTACAAGATGCCGCTGCATGAACTCACTGAGCTTAAGGAGGAAATCGACAAATCTCTTAGCAAAGGTTTCATTCGCCCTAGCTGCTCTCCTTGGGGAGCACCTTCTCTCTTTTTTAAGAAGAAGGATGGGACAAACCGATTGGTCCAAGACTACCGTCCTATAAACCAAGCTACCATTCAGAATAAATATCCTCTTCCTCGGATCAATGATCTTTATGATCAACTGGCTGGCTCATCAGTGTTCTCCAAACTCGACTTGAGGTTGTGTTACCACCAGATCCGTGTTCGTGAAGAGGATATCCCAAAGACCGCCTTCGTGACTCGGTATGGATCATATGAGTACACCGTCATGTCATTCGGCTTAACGAATGCTCCCGCCACCTTCTCTCGTCTGATGAACTACATATTCATGGATTACCTCGACAAGTTCGTCGTGGTTTATTTGGACGATATCCTTGTATTTTCCAAGAACAAAGAAGAACATGCTGAACATCTTCGTCTTGTGTTGGAAAAGCTTTGAGAGCATTAACTGTATGCTAAGTATTCCAAGTGTGAATTCTGGCTCCCCGAAGTAACCTATCTTGGGCATGTCATCTCCAAGGATGGTATTGTCATCAACCCTAAACGAGTTCAAGCTATTCTCGATTGGACTCCTCCGAAGAATGTCAAGCAAGTCCGAATTTTTCTCGGTCTCGCCAACTATTGCCGTCGATTCATCGAGAACTTCTCCAAGATTGCCAGGCCTCTGACTAATCTGTTGCATAAGGGTGTCAAGTTCGAATGGACAGACAAGTGTCAGGAAAGTTTCCAGGTGCTCAAAGACAAGTTGACTTCTGCCCCGGTGCTTGCTCCACCGGATACTAAGAAGGACTTCATCATTTACTGCGATGCTTCCCGTCAAGGATTAGGCTGTGTCCTAATGCAAGAGCGCAGAGTGATTGCTTATGCCTCTCGTCAACTGCGCCCTCATGAAGAAAACTACCCAGTTCACGACCTCGAGCTTGCTGCTGTCATTCATGCACTGAAGCAGTGGCGACATTACCTTCTCGGTAATCGTTGCGAGATCTTCACTGACCACCAAAGTCTGAAGTATCTGTTTACCCAGCCAGATCTGAACCTCCGTCAGCAGAGATGGATGGAGACTGTTGCAGACTTTGACGTGGGTATATCCTATACCCCCGGCAAGGCTAATGTAATGGCTGATGCCTTGAGCCGCAAGTCTTACTGCAACCACCTCCAGGTTCACAAAGTTCAGCCCTCACTTGTCGAAGAATTTAGAAGGCTGAACCTTCATATTATTCCTCCTGGAGCACTTGCCCCACCTCCCCCAGAGTTTCAGAAGATGAATCTTCGTGTTGTTGCTAAGGGTTCTCTAAATACCCTGGCCGTCGTACCAGATCTCGTAGATGGTATAAAGACAATTCAAGGTTATGACTCGGAAGTCCATAAGATTAAATGCAATCTAGCAGGAGGAAAGCCCTCATTCTTCACTATCGCCGACGACGGCGCCTTGTACTTCAAAGGCTGCCTAGTGATACCACGTTCGAGGAAAAACCTGGATCAGACTAAAAAGGTTATGAAAGAAGCTCATGATACGCCTTTGTCTATTCATCCCGGTAGTACAAAGATGTACCAGGACATCCGACAGAGATTCTGGTGGTCTAATATGAAGCAGGACATTGCTCGTTATGTTGCTGAGTGTGACATTTGCCGTCGTATCAAAGCAGAGCATCAAAGGCCTTCTGGAACTCTGCAACCTATCTCTATTCCTGAATGGAAATGGGGCCATGTTGAAATGGACTTCGTCACTAGATTTCCCAAATCGTAGAAAGGTAATGATGCTATTCTTGTCTTCATCGACCGGCTTTCTAAAGTTGCACATTTTCTGGCGGTCAAAGAAACAATCACTGCTAGTCAGCTTGCAACTCTCTACATGTCCAGAATTGTTTCACTTCATGGTATTCCACTGGTTATCAGTTCAGACCGTGGCAGCTTATTCACTTCAAGATTCTGGGCAAGTTTCCAAGAAGCTATGGGAACTCATCTGTCGTTCAGTACTGCTTTTCATCCTCAGTCGCAAGGGCAGGTTGAACGTGTCAACCAAGTTCTCGAAGACATGCTTCGAGCTTGTGTAGTTTCCTTCGGCAAGAAATGGGAGGAATCTCTTCCATATGTCGAGTTCTCTTATAATAATAGCTATCAAGCTAGTCTGAAGATGTCCCCCTTTGAAGTGTTATATGGACGAAAGTGTCGGACCCCTCTAAACTGGTCAGAAACTGGGGAACGTCCACTCTTCGGTCCGGATATTATCCAACAGGCCGAAGAACAAGTTCGCATTATTCGTGAGAATCTCAAGACTGCTCAGTCACGTCAGAAAAGTCAGTATGACCGTCATCACCAAGACATGGTCTATCAACCTGGCGAAAAGGCTTATCTTCGAGTTACACCAATGAAGGGTGCTCACCACTTAGGGATCAAGGGCAAGCTAGCTCCTCGCTATATCGGTCCCTTCACTATTCTCGAAAGGCATGGAAAAGTGGCATATCAACTGGAGCTTCCGCCGAACCTTTCTCAGGTTCACGATGTGTTCCACGTGTCACAACTCCGCTGTTGCTTCAAGGATCCAATCCGACCAGTGGATCATGAATTGCTCGAATTGCAACAGGACCTCTCCTATAAAGAGCATCCGGTCCACATTCTCAACCAAGCTGAACGCCGCACACGTCAGAAAGCGATCAAATTCCTCAAGGTCCAGTGGTCGCATCACTCTGAAGATGAAGCCACTTGGGAATGCGAGGACCGCCTGCGTGATGAATACCCCGCACTGTTTCCTTCTACCTCCTAAATCTCGGGACGAGATTTCTTATAGTGGAGGAGTTTTGTAACGCCCGAGTAATCAAGCTATAGTAAATCCACGCTAATGGTGCCACATCACCACGGTTACCGTTGCTAATCTACCGTTAGTTCAAAACCGAGCCAAATTCAAATTTAAAATAAAGTTAAATAATAAAAGTTTTCAAAAGTTAAAATAAAAATGTCCGGGCGGTGCCATAATTTGCATATGTAATTATGGTGTAATAAACACATTTTTATAAAGTGCCTAAGTATTTTAAGTTGAATTAAAACAGTAAAAGAAAATAGATAAAAGAAAATGTTAAAAATAGAAAGACAAAAGACAAAAAAATATAAAAGAGAAACCCCCCGGGCTTCGGCCCAGCTGACCACAGGCCCAACTGGGCCAACCCACCAGGCCTAGCCGGCCACCCAACCCTACTCATTATCCCCTCACTCCCCCCCACTACTCCACCGACACCCCCACTCCCCCCCCCCCCACAAAAATATCTCTCCCCGACTAGATCGGGATCGAGGGAGGAGACGGTCGCCCTCGCCGCCCGGAACGCCGCCATCGTTGGCCTGCCCCCCCCCCCCCCCCCCCGTCGACCCGCCGTCCTCCTCGACCTCCTCCCAAAGCCGCTCCCCGTGCCCCGTTTCCTAGACCCCATGCTCCCGCGGTGAGCTTCCGCGTCGTCCGCACCGTCTCATCGACGCGCACTGCTCCCCTGCTCCAGCGCGCGCCCCCGCTCCTCCTCCGCGCGCGCTCTCGCGCTCGCCGCCGCGCCTCGGCGCCCCTGCGGTTGCTCCTCTGTCGCCCGCTCGTTGGCTCCATGAGCTCCCGCGCCCGCGGCCCCCTCCTCGCGCTCGCTCGCGCCCATGGCCGCGTGCGCCCGCAACCGACCGCGCTCCATGCCGCACCGGCCTCGTCCGGCGCTCCCCTGCCCGCGGCTGGTTGCACCTCGCCGTGCCAAACCCCCTCCCCCCCATGGTGGCCTGGCCGCGCTCGCGCCACGGCTCTGCTCCGCGCCGCCAGCGCCGTCGATCGCCTGCGCCGCTGCCGTCCGGCCGCATCCTGGCCGCCCCTGCGAGTCGCTGCTTCCTACACCCGCGCTACCCGCTGCCTGTTGCTGCTACTAGCTGCGCTGCCCCACTGCGCGCCCTACTGCTGCTCTTCCCCGTCGGTTGCGCGCGCAACGCCACCCATGGTCGCGCCCCTTCCCCTCTCCCCTGCTCCCGCAACCTCCTGCGGCCATCGACGCCGCCGCACTCCACCTCCTCGCCGACCTCGCCACGGCCGCGCACGGCCACGCTCCTCCCGCCGTCCTCCCGCGCGCGCTGCTGCCGTGGCCATCTCCGCTCGCCCCGCGCCTACCGCTGCTCCCCGCCATGGCCCCGCTGCTGTGCTCCGCCCGTGGTTCACCTGACCCTCCTGCGCGCGCGCCCACGCGCTGCCTCGCCGTCGTGTCGCGCTCGTCACCGGCGCACCGCCCCTGCTCGCCCCCTCGAGCGGCCTCCCCCGCTCCGACCGGGTCCTGGCACCCGCTGCGCCTGTTCGGGCGGCGCCCGCAACGCCCGAACCCGCTATGGCCCCCCTGACCCAATGACATGTGGGGCCTAGCCCCAGAACAAAAATGAAAAAAAGAAGAAGAATTAGAAATAAATAATAAATAAAATTATTAATTAAATTAATTAAGGGATTAAGGGATTAATTAACTTAATTAATTTTGATTAATTAAACTAATCAATTAAGTAAACTAATTAAACTGTTAATTAATTAATTAATTAGTCAATGACAGTGGGGCCCACCCCCCTAATTAATCCTAATTAGGTTAATTAAACTAGATAATTAAATGTGTCATTGACAGGTGGGACCCACCTGTCAGGTTGACCAGGTCAACTGCTGATGTCATGCTGACATCAGCAAACACTATTCTGGATAATGTTGAATTAAAATAATTAAATAAATCCTAAAATGATTTAATTCTTTTAAAATTAATATAAAATAAACCGTAGTTCGGATGAAAAAACTTTGTACATGAAAGTTGCTCAAAACGACGAGAAAAATCCGGATACGCGGCCCCTTCGTCCGCCACGCATCCCTAGCATAGCGAACATGCAACTTTCCCCCTCCAGTTCGTTTGTCCAAAAACGCGAAACACCAGGGACATTTTCCCGGATGTTTCCCCCTTCATTGGTACCACCTCATACCGCGTTAGGGCACACCTAGCATCACGCTTTGTCATGTCATGCATCGTCATGCATTTGTTTGCATTATATTTATTGTTTCTTCCCCCTCTTCTCTGGCTAGACACCGAGACCGACGCCGCTGCTACCCAGTACGACTACGGTGTTGACGACCCCTCTCTCTTGCCAGAGCAACCAGGCAAGCCCCCCCCCTTGAGCACCAGATATCGCCTACTCTCCTCTATACTGCTTGCATTAGAGTAATGTAGCATGTTACTGCTTTCCGTTAATCCTATTCTGATGCATAGCCTGTCATTGTTGCTACAACTGTTGATACCTTACCTGCAATCCTAAATTCTTAGTATAGGATGCTAGATTATCATCAGTGGCCCTACATTCTTGTATGTCTGCCATGCTATACTATCGGGCCGTGATCACTTGGGAGGTGGTCACGGGTACATACTTATACATAATATATGATACTTGTGGTGACAAAAGATGGGTCGGCTCGAGGAGTACCCGCGGTTGATTCACGAATTGGGGGTTGGAAGGACATACATTCCCGACAGCCCTCTGTGTGGATCTTTGTGGCGAAGCGACAGGGCAGGTTGATACCACCTAGGAGAGAGGTGGGCCTGGCCCTGGTCGGCGTTCGCGGTTATTTCAAGATAACACGTTTAACGAGATCTTGGTATTTGATCTGAGTCTGGCCACTGGCCTATACGCACTAACCATCTACGCGGGGACAGTTATGGGCACTCGACGTCGTGGTATCAGCCGAAGCCTTCGTGACGTCAGCGACTGAGCGGCGCGCGGCAGATTGGACCGTAAGCCTGCTCTTGTATTAAGGGGGCTAGTTCTGCTTCCGGCCGCGTTCGCAACGTGCAGGTGTGCAAAGGGCGATGGGCCCAGACCCCTGCGCCGTAGGATTTAGACCGGCGTGCTGACCTCTCTGTTGTGCCTAGGTAGGGTTGCGACGTGTTGATCTTCCGAGGCCGGGCATGACCCAGAAAAGTGTGTCAAGACAAAGGGCATCAAGCGTGTTGGGAAATGTGGTGCACCCCTGCAGGGAAGTTAATCTATTCGAATAGCCGTGATCTTCGGTAACAGGACGACTTGGAGTTGTACCTTAACCTTATGACAACTAGAACCGGATACTTAATAAAACACACCCTTCCAAGTGCCAGATACAACCCGGTGGTCGCTCTCTAACAGGGCGACGAGGAGAGGACCGCCAGGTAGGATTATGCTACATGATGCTACTTGGTGAACTTACCATCTACTCTCTTCTCCTGCTGCAAGATGGAGGTGGCCAGAAGCGTAGTCTTCGAAAGGACTAGCTATCCCCCTCTTATTCCGGCATTCTGCAGTTCAGTCCACATATGATACCCTTAATCCATTTGATACCAATGCATACATATGTAGTGTAGCTCCTTGCTTGCAGGTACTTTGGACGAGTACTCACGGTTGCTTTGCTCCCTCTTTTCCCCCTTTCTATACTCGATTGCTGCGACCAGACGTTGGAGCCTAGGAGCCAGACGCCACTGACGATGACGACTACTACTACTCGGGAGGTGCCTACTACTACGTGCAGCCCGCTGACGGCGACGTGGAGTAGTTTAGGAGGATCCCAGGCAGGAGGCTTGCGCCTCTTTCGATCTGTATCCCAGTTTGTGCTAGCCTTCTTAAGGCAAACTTGTTTAACTTATGTCTGTACTCAGATATTGTTGCTTCCGCTGACTCTTCTATGATCGAGCTCTTGTATTCGAGCCCTCGAGGCCCCTAGCTTGTAATATGATGTTTGTATGATTTTCTTATTTGTAGAGTTGTGTTGTGATATCTTCCCGTGAGTCACTGATCTTGATCGTACACGTTTGCGTGTATGATTAGTGTACGATTGAACCGGGGGCATCACAAGTTGGTATCAGAGCCGACTGCCTGTAGGAATTCCCCTTCCACACTCCTTGGCTGAAGTTGAGTCTAGACATTACAAAACTTTTTACTAACATGGATGTGTGCCTTACGGGCCCACGTCGCCATCTGGGTGGTATTAGGATCTTTTAATCCTCAATCCTTACTCTGGGACTCTGAACTCTCTCCTACTCGGGTTAAACGATTTTACTAACTCTAACATTAGGATCCCGTGACCATGTTCACCCCAAAGTTGGATAAGCCCTAGTTATTCTTTATAGTAGTATTTGACATTATTCACATTGTCATTTGACTCCTGTGAAAACATTTTTGTTTTCAGATGGAACCTACGAGACAGGTTGTGCGCCACACGACGGCCATTGGTGCCTCAGGATCACCTGCTGTGTTGGTTGAGATGATGACCTATCTGGGTTATCGCTGGCACCCTGAGTACACCGTCTACGAGGAGTACCAGGACTTCAACCAGGAGCAGTACCGTGCCATCGTCCACCTCTACTCTCGGGAGTATGACTCCACTACCGTGTTGCACACTACTCATGGTGTTGGAGTGACTATAGACATGGCGGTCCACGATGCTGCTTATGCTGCTCTGACATGTCTTCATGGAGAGTATCGGGAGTTGGACACCTCCCCCTTCAGGCGCATTGCTATCGCATCCGATGTTGGTGCGGAGGGATACTACACTGCTGCCTACTCCACTGTCACCCGAGAGCCCTTCTACCATCAGAACCTGGTTCTGCATGCTGATGGGCTGGATAGAGCTAACCGAGCTCTTCGCCACGAGTTGTACACCACCCGTCGGCACCTGTACCGTGCTCTGACGCTGTTGCACCCCTCTGTCTGATCTGGTGATTTGTCGCGTTCTGTGATCTACCCTTCCAGGACCGTGATGCCCCAGGGCGTCGGCTGGCCAGATGTGGGAGGCTACTCTCCCGCACTTGGTCCTCTCCTTCCACCTGCGCATCGGGTTCCGCACCAGAGTATCCACGGACCCCAGGCTACTCGCGTGGAGGACTTCCCTTCGCGTCACTATCAGCTGTCAGGCTACACCTACCTCCAAAGTTCCTCCTTGGACTGATATAGGCTTGCTTGTTAGTGTTAGATGCATTCGCCGCGAGCCTGCGTGCCGCCTATGATGTTCTTAGCCTATGTACTAAACTCTGTGTACCGAACTCTATGCATGATCTCTTTTGTAAGATATGCCCACTACTATGTAGTATCTATCTTGTTCCTTTCATTATGCATGTTTCATCATGAATGATTTTTGCCCTTGCAAATTCTCAATGTTGAACCACCCCTGTTATATATTAGCAGGATGGTTAGACCAGGTGGTCGTGGTCGTGGTGACCCTCCCCCATCCCCGCCTGAGTACATGGCTGGGATGATGCAACAGTTTGAGATGAATCGCCAGTTCATGGAGAATATTATGGCTCAGTTTCCTCGCCCCAATATGAACCAGCAAACAACCCAAGTGACTCTGCAGGATTTCATGCGTGATGCGGAGCATCCCAAGGTCATCCCCATGGACCTACCATCGTCTCATCAAGAGCCTAGTGGACCCATGACTCGATCACGTGCAAGAGCTCTTGAAACTGAGGTGACATCTCTCCTCTCACAATTCCACTTCAATCCACATGAAGCATGGCTACTACCTCATATGGATACTTTGTGCATACTCAGGTTCAATGGAGAAGCTAAGGGGCAAGGACAAGAAGAAGAGGAAGATGGACGAGAAGACGGATAAGGAGGGCTGAAGGAAAAGTCCCAGCCACCGGACGACCAGCCAGGACCGGACGTCCGGCGCCTGAAACGTCAGCCGAGCCCCAGCGAGCGGATGTCTGGTCCAGACCGGATGACCGGAGCCCCTGCACCCTAAGCGAACGAGCGGACGTCCGGTCCGGACCGGACGACCGACGCATCAGCACCCGAGCCAACCTCAGGGGAAGTCCGGAGCTACCGGACGTCCGGCACCCCCATCACAGAATGGAACCAGTGGACGACCGGAGGACATCGGACGTTTGACAGCTCCTGAGACACCAGACGACCGGTCCCCAGCGGACGTCCGGTACCTGTCTGCGCACAGTGTTCGGGCCCGAGGCCCATGTACCCCTTCATTTCGCCCCCATTTGCACTTAGACTATAAATAGACCCCCCATTCATCTTAGCTAGGGTTAGCAAATGTTTAGCTCATATTTGCGAGAGAGAGCTTTGCTCATCCACTTGGTTACCTTCTCCTAGGAGATTCGAGCCTCCACCGGAGAAGATCCCCCAAGCGGATTCAAGACCTCCTTGTGGAGAAGAACATCAAGACCCCCTCTTGGGCGGCCCCCATCAAGACCTCCTCACGGAGAAGAACCGGTTACCGTGTATCGTCCCTAGTTGTCCGTGGATTCGTGTATCGTTCTATGTACTCAAGGATCTAGCCCATGTGTGACTTATTCGTGTCGGTTTAGTGATTTCCTCTTGTGTTTTCCTTCCGTTCTTCCTCGTGCTCTTCGTGATTTCCCCGGGATCCGCTCCTTTCGTGAAAGATCGGGTGATTAGGGTCTCTACCCTACATCATCTTGGTATCTAGAGCAAGGTTGATCACGATTTCGGAGCCCCCTCTTCGTTTTTCTAGCTTGATTTTGTTGTTTTTCGTCCTAATCCGAAAATCCCCACAAAAATAGCCCCAAAAATGTTTCTTGTGTTTTGTGAGTTTTGATGATGTTTTGTTGGTTTTGATCCGTTAATTTGTTGTGTTGCAAGTGGATCTAGCCTTTCCCCCACCATCTCCACCTCGAAATCCATCCAAAATCCACGAAATCCTATCAATTTCGCGTTGACCCCGACCCACCGGACGACCGCAACTTACCGGACGTCCGGCGACCCAGGAACCACCGGACGTCCGACCATTATCGGACGACCGGAACCTCTACACCGAGCTGAAATTAGCGGATTTCCGACCCTACCGGACGTCCGGCGACCGGACATCCGTCCATTTCCAGACGACCGCTACTCTGAAACTGATTTCGCTCAAATTTTGTTTCGGCTTCCACCACATCATCCGCTACACCACCACCGACATCCACAAAAACTTTGCCAATATCCCAACCCACACCACCACTTACCTGCTACCCACTCCGACGATTTGGCTCGCACTTGGTTTTGAGAATTTGAGTTGCGGTACCGTATCCTTTTGTGTTTTGGCTATCTAGGTACGGTTCGACATCGACATCACCGCCGCTCATCTTCGCCGCGGACGCGTCATCAACAACGACCACCTCGACTACGACTTGGTATTCGTGCCACCATTTTGACACCATACCGGAAGCAAGACCGGTAACCTCATCTTGGTATTGGACATATCACTCTTGCCATTACATTGATAGCCATCATAGCCTTACTCCTTTGCGTTGCTTACCCATCGAGACTAGCCATTGAGTATTGCCGGCAACGAGACTTGTGCACATTAGTGATCATACTTCCCATAGCATACATGCATACATCTTTGTTGCCTATATTGGTATCATCTCTTGTGTCACAAAGTTGTCATCGCATACTCACTTGCTATCTTGGTTTGTCAAGCATTGCATGAGAAAAGAGCTCAAACATCAAAGAGCCAACCAAGCTTTTAAGAAAAGAGGAAAGATAAGCAAAGAGCTTTTTAGCAAGAACCATAGCATCATACAACATTAAGATTGTCATACTCGATCATCTTGGATCATATCATAGCAACACATTGCATAAAACATATTTGCGATAGAAGTCGTTGCATTTTTGCTAAGTAGGTCGTGCACAAGTTCTTGTATCCGCCTATCGTGCAATCGTGCTAGCGTCTCTCTAGTGTTGTGCAACAAGAGCATTTTTGTGGATTCCACATTTTGGCTCACCCTTGGTTGCCCAACCCCACTTATCTATTTGCGCGTGTGTTTCCGTGTACCGTATATGCTTGGTCTACTTGTTACATTGCATCTTGCGAATCTTTTCCAACATTATTGAATCTTACTTACATTCACATTAAAAAATTGTGCCACCATCCTAACCAAGCTCCACCATAAGCTTTTACTTGTGTAGGTGTGAGAAACTGACGAGAATTCATACCAATTGGGCTATTTCCTTGTCCTACATTGGAGTGATCATCGATTCACTTTCAACTTCGGTCAACGTACATTTGGTATTCGTTCTTCTCTTTCTACCACTCACATTTGTCTTGGAATGATGGATAGGCCAAGTACTTCTACCAACCCACTCTTCATGGAGCAAGACGACGACATGAACTCCTTTGTCACCAAGAGTCACCTCTTTGGTGCACAACGTGCTTTGCATCAAGAGCAACAAGCTATGAGTGAACGCATCGACAACCTTGCCCCCGACTTGCGAATTTTCGAGCAACGTACAAGGGACTACTTCGACCACAAGCTCGACGATCACAAGCAAGAGAATGACGCAAGGATGGACGAGATTCGTGCTTTGTTGCTCAACCGCTCTTCTTCCACTTCAAGAAGGAGCCGTTAAAGTCGCCATTCCGACTTTACCCTCTTCGGCTCAAGTACACCGACATCGAACACTCTTCGTCGAGCCGCGCGCACCGACCGTCAAGCAAACCTCAATCCACTTCGAGACACGGACTCTCCAGAGCGCCGATGACGTTAAGCCGAAGAAGCCTTTGCGCTAGCTCGAGAACAACAACAACAACGCCAACATGAAGAGGAAGAACCCGCGCGTCTACACCAAAATGCACAAGATGCCGAGGCTCAACGTCAAGAACAACAACTCCGTGACACTCAAGCACTTGAGGCGCAACAAGCTCTACGCGATGCGAGTCGAGCCGTTGCCGATAGAGGCCGACAAGCCCGTGAAGAAGAGGAAGCACTTCGCAAAGAAATTCACGAATGACGATTTCAAGCTCGCATGCATCGTCTAGTTCCTCCTCGAGCTCGATGTGCTCCTCCACAAGCTCGCCAAGACCATAAAGTTCATCAAGAGCACGAATACAATGGGAACCCTCCGCGACAAGAGCAACACGAGGTTGACAACCCTCCGCATCAAGAACACCATGAGTTGAACAATCATCTACAACATGGGCGTCATCATCCCCGAACCCAACACAATGAAGAACAATGCTACGACAAGCTCAAGTTCACCATGCCCAAGTTCAACGGAAGCAACGATCCCGAAGAATACCTTTCATGGGCATTGAAAGTTGACAAGATCTTCCGTTTGCACAATTATGAAGAAGAGAAGAAGATCACGATGGCATCCCTTGAGTTCCAAGACTATGTCCTCATTTGGTGGGAACAAATCATAGAGCGCCGCGAGGCAAGAGGTGAACCACCCATCACTACTTGGGCACAAATGAAGGATGTCATGAGAGCACGCTTCGTGCCTACCTACTACAACCGCGACCTCTTCAAGAAACTCCAACAACTCAAGCAAGGAACCAAGAGCGTTGAAGAATACTACAAGGAGATGGAGATTGCAATGATAAGAGCCAATGTGACGGAAGATGATGAGCAAACAATGGCAAGTTTCTTGAATGGACTCAATCATCCTATCAAGAAGATCGCCGACTTCCAACCATACTCAAATCTCATCGAGCTCGTGCACCAAGCTACCAAAGAGGAACGCCAAGTGCAAGATGATTTCAAGTATGCCAAGTTCTCATCCAAGTCCTACGGTTTCTCCAATAACCAAGCTTCGACTCCAACACCGACTACAAGACCTTATACTTCCAACATCGA
The DNA here is from genome assembly GCF_056163025.1 of Triticum urartu. Classification (NCBI taxonomy): domain Eukaryota; kingdom Viridiplantae; phylum Streptophyta; class Magnoliopsida; order Poales; family Poaceae; genus Triticum; species Triticum urartu. The sequence continues at coordinate 348,742,144 of NC_141874.1, read as the reverse complement.
CAAGTTGACTTCCAAGAAAGCTTCGACAACTACGAGCAATCCTAATACGAGCAACTACAAGCCGAGAGCTTCATCATCATCAACCCCTACCGATGAGACCGTCAAGACGAGTTCCCTCAAGTGTTTCACTTGCGACGGCCGAGGCCACAAGTCCTATAAGTGCACCAACAAGCGCACCATGATCTTCAACGACGATGGCACTTATGATTCCATGAGCGAAGGAGAAATGGAAGCCCTTGAGCAAGTCGCCATGCACCGCCAAGTGAACAATGAAGAAGAACAAGTCTTTTGTGATGAAGACTCAAGTCCTGCACTTGTTGTCTCCAAAGTCTTGACTCTACAACATCACCAAGAAGAATACCAACGATGCCACATATTCCACACCAAGGCCGGCATCAATGGACGATCCATCAAGGTCATCATCGATGGAGGGAGTTGTCACAATCTCGCAAGTGAAGAACTTTGCTCCAAGCTCCAATTGCCCAAGACTAAGCATCCACATCCATACAAAGTGCAATGGCTTAGTGACTCCGGTACCATCCAAGTCGAGCACCGAGTGCAAGTCTCCTTCAAGATCGGTGCCTACGAAGACACTTTGGAGTGCAACGTCATCCCAATGACCGTTTGTCATCTTCTCCTTGGACGGCCATGGCAATTTGATAGAGGAGTCGTCCACAATGGGCGTACAAACCACTATAGCTTCAAGATGCAAGGAAAGGAGTTTGTATTACAACCTATGTCTCCAAGCCAAGTGATCACCGATAAGCAAGCCACCCATCATGGAGAGAATGGTGAGAGAGTGAACCACCAAAAAGAGAGTGAGCGCCACAAGCCCAAATTGAGTGCCTCCACGATGAGCGAAAACAAGAACCTAGTTCTATTTGCCACCAAACGTGAGATGAGAGAAGTGTGTGAGAACCCATCTAGTGTCCTACACTACGTCCTCGTGTGCAAGGACAATGCACCACAAACTAACACTTCTCACACTCTTCCTCTAGTGTTGTCTTCTCTTTTGCAGGAATTTCAAGATGTTTTCCCCGATGAGCTACCTCTGGGACTACCTCCACTACGAGGCATTGAGCACCGCATCGACCTCATCCCCGGAGCACCGCTTCCGAACAAAGCTCCATACCGCGTCAACCCCGAAGAAACCAAAGAAATTCAAAGGCAAGTAAAGCATCTCATAGACCATGGTCATGTGCGTGAAAGTTTGAGCCCTTGTGCCGTACTGGTCATTCTTGTGCCAAAACGTGACGGTAGCTTTCGCATGTGCTCCAATTGTAGACCTATCAATGCTATCACCGTTCGCTATAGGTACCCCATTCCATGCCTAGATGATATGCTAGATGAGCTTAGTGGTGCCACTATATTTTCCAAAATTGATATTAAGAGTGGTTACTATCAAACCTGCATACAAGAGGGCGATGAATGGAAAACCGACTTCAAAACCAAGTTTGGTTTGTATGAGTGGTTAGTCATGCCTATGGGTCTCTCGGAAGCACCGGGCACTTTTATGCGCCTTATGAATCATGTCTTTCGCCCTTACATTGGTATATTTGTTGTGGTTTACTTTGATGACATTCTTGTGTTTAGCAAATCTATCAAAGAGCATGTCACCCATGTCCGCACCGTTTTGCAAACTCTTAGGAAAGAGCGTCTCTATGCTAATATGGAGAAATGCCTTTTTGGTGTTGATAAGCTCGTTTTCTTGGGTTTTGTTGTCTCTTCTAAGGGTGTTCATGTAGATGAGTCCAAGATCAATGCTATTAAGACTTGGCCGCAACCAACCAACTTGCATCAAGTGCGTAGTTTCCTTGGTATTGCGGGTTTCTATCGTCGCTTTGTGAAGGACTTTAGCACTATTGCTTCGCCTTTACATGCTTTGAGCAAGAAGAATGCGCCTTTTGTTTGGGGACCATCCCAAGATACTGCATTCAATGAGCTTAAGAATTTGCTTACTCATGCTCCCGTGCTTGCTTTACCCAACTTCGACAAGCCTTTTGAGATTCACTGCGATGCTAGCGGTAATGGCATAAGAGGTGTGTTAACGCAAGAGAAGCGCCCCATATCTTACTTTAGTGAGAAACTTTCCGGAGCGCAACTCAACTATCCCATCTATGACAAAGAGCTAGATGCTTTAGTCCATGTTTTACATGAATGGGAACATTACCTTCGTCCCCATGAGTTTATCATTCATACTGATCATGAGACTCTCAAGTATCTTAAGGGTCAAACTAAGTTGAACAAGCGTCATGCTAAATGGAGTGAATTCATTGAGTCTTTTCCCTATGTCATCAAGTACATCAGGGGTAAAGAAAACATCATGGTGGATGCTCTTTCCCGCATATGCATGCTGGTCACGCAACTTGAGTTAGATGTCATTGGCTTCGAGCATATCAAAGAATTGTATGAGCATGATGAAACTTTTGCCACTCCTTATGCCAAGTGTTTGTCGAATACATCTTGGGAACGCTACTACATCAAAGACGGCTATCTTATGAGAGCTAACAAACTTTGCATCCCAAAGTCGTCCCTTCGTTTGTTGCTTTTGCAGGAATCGCATGGAGGAGGCTTAATGGGACATTTCGGACGAGACAAGACATTCGCCACACTCTCGAAGAGCAACTTTTGGCCAAAGATGTTTCGGGACGTCAATCGCTTCACCAACCGATGTTCGACATGCCGCAAAGCTAAGTCCAAAGCTCAATCTCATGGTCTATATATGCCTCTACCGATTCCATACCAACCATGGGAAGACATTAGCATGGACTTCGTACTTGGTTTGCCTAGGACTCGCAATGGGAAAGATTCTATATTTGTCGTTGTGGACCGTTTCTCAAAAATGGCACATTTTATTCCTTGTAACAAGATAGACGATGCTTCACACGTTGCTAATCTCTTTTGTAGGGAAATATTGCATCTCCATGGTGTACCAAAGACAATTGTCTCGGACCGCGACGTCAAGTTCCTTAGCTACTTTTGGAAGACCCTATGCGCCAAGCTCGGAATGAAGCTACTCTTCTCCACGGCGTACCATCCTCAAACCGACGGCCAAACGGAGGTGACAAACTGCACACTCTTCGCTCTACTTCGAGTACTCATCAAGAAGAACATCAAGGAGTGGGAGGAGTGCCTACCTATCGCCGAGTTCGCCTACAACTGAGCAAGACACTCAACAACCGGCAAGTCTCCTTTCGAGGTCATTTACGGATTCAACCCATTGTCACCATTGGACATTCTTCCTCTACCACTCCAAGAGCGCATCAATTTGGATGCAAGTGCGCGTGTGACACATCTCAAGAAGGTGCATGAAGATACAAGAAACACCATCGAGCGCCAAGTTCAACACTTGCGAAAAAGCTCAACTTCAACAAGCAACCATGGTCTTCAACATTGGTGATCGAGTGTGGCTACACCTTCGCAAGGACCGCTTCCCACAAGAACGCAAATCCAAGCTTCAACCACGAGCGGATGGACCCTTCAAGGTGCTTGCACGCTACAACGACAATGCTCACAAGATCGACCTCCCGCGTGACAAGTACAAAGTGAGCGACATCTTCAACGTCAAAGATCTCTCTCCCTTCCATGGTGATGAAGAATTTGATCCAAGGACGGATCTTCCCCAAGGGAGGGGAGATGATGCGGAGCATCCCAAGGTCATCCCCATGGACCTACCATCGTATCATCAAGCGCCTAGTGGACCCATGACTCGATCACGTGCAAGAGCTCTTGAAACCGAGGTGACATCTCTCCTCTCACAATTCCAGTTCGATGCACATGAAGCATGGCTACTACCTCATATGGATACTTTGTGCATACTCAGGTACAATGGAGAAGCTAAGGGGCAAGGACAAGAAGAAGAGGAAGATGGACGAGAAGACGGAGAAGAAGCAGGGCTGAAGGAAAAGTCCCAGCCACCGGACGACCGGCCGGGACCGGACGTCCGGCGCCTGAAGCGTCAGCCGAGCCCCAGCGAGCGGACATCTGGTCCAGACCGGATGACCAGCGCCCCTGCACCCGAAGCGAACGAGCGGACTTCCGGTCCGGACCGGACGACCGGCGCATCAGCACCCGAGCCAACCTCAGCGGAAGTCCGGAGCTACCGGACGTCCGGCACCCCCATCACAGAACGGAACCAGCGGACGACCGGAGGACACCGGACGTCCGGCGGCTCCTGAGACACCGGACGACCGGTCCCCAGCGGACGTCCGGTACCTGTCTGCGCACAGTGTTTGGGCCCGAGGCCCATGTACCCCTTCATTTCGCCCCCATTTGCACTTAGACTATAAATAGACCCCCCCCATTCATCCTAGCTAGGGTTAGCAAATGTTTAGCTCATATTTGTGAGAGAGAGCTTTGCTCATCCACTTGGTTACCTTCTCCTCAGAGATTCGAGCCTCCACCAGAGAAGATCCCCCAAGCGGATTCAAGACCTCCTTGTGGAGAAGAACATCAAGACCCCCTCTTGGGCGGCCCCCATCAAGACCTCCTCACGGAGAAGAACCGGTTACCGTGTATCGTCCCTAGTTGTCTGTAGATTCGTGTATCGTTCTATGTACTCGAGGATCTAGCCCATGTGTGACTTATTCGTGTCGGTTTAGTGATCTCCTCTTGTGTTTTCCTTCCGTTCTTCCTCGTGTTCTTCGTGATTTCCCCGGGATCCGCTCCTTTCGTGAAAGATCGGGCGATTAGGGTCTACCCTACATCAATGCGTCTCAACCCAACTATGGACCGGAGCTCAACTCAGCCTCTAGATGCTGATGACTGGCTCCGTGATATCACCTATGAGATGGAGTACAAGAGTAAGATGAGAAACTACGCAAACGGTCGCAAACTAGTAATGATCATGAAGTGATCCTGAACTACTTACGTTCAAACATAACCCCACCGTGTTCTCTTCTCAAACTCACCCGAAAAGAGATGATCACGGTTACACACGCGGTTGGTGTATTTTATTCCGAATCTGGTGTCAAATTCTCTACAACCGGATATTAGAAATTCGCATCTGCCACATAACCGCGGGCACAGCTCTCGAAAGTTTAAACCCTGCAGGGGTGTCCCAACTTAGCCCATGACAAGCTCACAATCCGCGGAGACAATCCTCCATCGCGGGACATCCGATCAGACTCATGATCCTGGTGCACAAGTAATTTCGACAATGGTAAAATAAGTCCAGCAAGACCTCCCAACGTGCCGACACCCTGATAGTAGCCGGGCGTATCTCGTCTCAGGCCATGATGGATGAGATAGGCGTACAGGTACCAGATTCCCCAAGTTGCCAAGAGGCGGTCCCACACGGTGCTCTAGTTTGGGACCAACATCATCAGCACTGCCCCTCCCCTGTATAATGTTGAATAACGAACCTCGGGTAGCGCTAACTCCCTATTCGTCGAATGTATTATCATATTTAGTTATTAGGTTGGGCAAATGTTAAAACCAATGTTGGGCCTTACTGGAAAAGTTTTATTCAAAGTGAACTGTCAAGAGGGGCCCATAAACCCTCACCGTGTTAGGGACGCAAAATCAAGGAACATAACACCGGTATGACGGAAACTAAGGCGGCAAGAGTGGAACAAAACAACAAGCAAAAGGCTAAGCCTTCCACCCTTTACCAAGTATATAGATACATTAATTAAATAAGAGATATTGTGATATCCCATGATATCCATGTCCCAACATGGAACAAACTACAATTGCACCTGCAACTAGCAACGCTACAAGAGGGGCTGAGCAAAGTGGTAACATAGCCCAATAACGGGTTGCTAGGATGATGGAAAAGGTTAGAGGCTACCATGGCAAATTGGGAGGCTCAATAAACATGTGGTTGGTAGTGCGACCTAGCGATAGCAACGAGACAACTAGCAAAGCAAAGATAGTAGTGGTATCCAGGGTAACGGTCGTCTTGCCTGAAATCCCGCTAGGAAGAATACTGGATCCATGAAGAAGACGAACGGACATAGTCAAATGGATCCTCACAATCGCAATGTAACCATAACTATCAAGGAGAAGCACAACCGGAAAGAAGCAAATGACATGGTAAACAACCAAGAATAAACATGGCATGATGCACAATCAAGTATGATGCATGTCCGGTTTAATGACTCATGGCATGGCAAGTGCAACAAAGAATACTACAAATTAAGTGGAGCTCAATATGCAACGAGGTCCATATTGATGAGACTTCACAACAATTATTTAGCTCTCTCCCGTTTAAGTTACTCTAACACCGGTATGACGGAAACTAAGGCGGCAAGAGTGGAACAAAACACCAAGCAAAATGCTAAGCCTTCCACCCTTTACCAAGTATATAGATGCATTAATTAAATAAGAGATATTGTGATATCCCATGATATCCATGTCCCAACATGGAACAAACTACAACTGCACCTTCAACTAGAACGATATAAGAGGGGCTGAGCAAAGCGGTAACATAGCCAAACAACGGTTTACTAGGATGGTGGAAAGGGTTAGAGGCTATCATGGCAATTTGGGAGGCTTAATAAACAAGTGGTAGGTAGCGCGACATAGCGATAGAAACGAGACAACTAGCAAAGCAAAGATAGTAGCTATTTCTAGGGTAACGGTCATCTTGCCTGAAATCCTGTTAGGAAGAAGACCAGATCCGTGAAGAAGACGAATGGGCGTAGTCGAACAGATCCTGACAATCGCAACGTAACCAGAACTATCAAGGAGAAGCGCAACCGGAAAGAAGCAAACGACATGGTAAACAACCAAGCATAAACATGGCATGATGCACAAACAAGTACGGTGCATGTCCGGTTTAATGACTCATGGCATGGCAAGTGCAACAAAGAATACTACAAATTAAGTGGAGCTCAATATGCAAAGAGGTTCCATATTGACGAGACTGCTCAACAATTATTTAGTTCTCTCCCGTTTAAGTTACTCATCAAATTAAATATTGTTAAACATGGCAAGAGGTGAAGCATAATAAAACTACCTATCTAGGCAAGTTTAAATGAGGCCGGAACAACAAACAACAATTTCGGAAAATCCCCATATGTCCATTAGCAATTTTAAAGCAACAACAATTCTAAACATTTTAGATGTTGTTATCATGATGCGGATGACATATGCAAGTTGGATACAATTTTATGAAAATGTTGACATGAGCATGTTATGAAGCATTTGTCACCGTGGCGGAACGAAAGGGGTGCCCTGTCAAAGACAATGGAAATGGTGCCACAGCAACATTCCGATGACCCGACAACTCATTGAGATACCGGTGCAAAAGAGTAAGTGTGCGGATGTGTGGAACATGCTATAGATGGTGGGGTGATCTCGGTTACCGGGTGTCCCACCTGACGATCGCATGGCAAACGAGGGAACGTGCAACTACTCCTACTCGGTGCAAACATAGGGTTCCTCTCATACACAGTGCATTCGTCCATGGGTCATCATCTCAGCGGTTATACCTTCTAAGCGTGCATTTCGAGGTGGAATGAGTCAGTGCGAAGTAGACGTTCTCGGGGCGGTCGTAGTGGAAGTACTAGTACACGGCGACAGTATTTTTACACGGGTCTTCGGCGACAGTAGTTGTACATGGGTCTTCGGCGACGGTAGTTGTACACGGGTCTTCGACGACGGTAGTTGTACACGGGTCTTCGGCGATGGTAGTGGTACACGGTCGTCGTGGTACTTGGCGTCACATCGTGTGGTCGTACACATTCCATAGATGTTCCTGTCGTCATAGCCGTTCAGGACTTGGGGTGATAGTAGTCGTTCATGTGATGGTCTTGAAGGATTCGAAGGGGTACTTGCCGATCAAAAAACGCTCTTGTTTATGGTGGTCAACCGAGACGTCGAGGTTGTCCACTACGACGAACATGGCATACATGTCCTGGGGGTGCAGCACAGGTACAGGATGTCGGGGCTGCGTCTTGGGGTCTTGGCCGCGTGGTCCACATGGAAGCCAAGGAGGCTACACGAGGGACGAGATGGTCACTGCTACTACACGTCGAGGCGGCGGGAGGAGGCGCTCGGGAGCTTGACACGCCCGGATGGCTGCTGCTACAGTCTTGGGCTGCTGGAGCGCTTTGGAGCTACTGCTCGCGGACCCTGCGGGAGCGGACGAAGGCGGTTGCGCATGGGGCTCTGTGGACGGGGACGCGTCCAGCTTTGACGAGGTGGTCGTGGTCTCGGGTGGAGGAGCTCGGGCAAAGGGACAACGCGAGGTCGCAGGGGAGGCGGGCAACAGGGCAAGGTGGTGGTGGTGGACACGGGCCGGCTCGATCCGGCCGGATCCGACAGCTGGGGTTGAAGATGAGGCCGGAGACGCAAGGACGAGGTGGGTCGATGGGGCGGCGCGGTCTGACGAGATGGTGCGGGGCGGCGGCGAGGCCGGGGCGCGAGAAGGAGAAGGAGAGGTGCTTGCGAGGCTAGGCCAGGGAAGGGCGAGGCCGGCGAATCTGGCGAGCGGTGGCTGGCGGCGGCTGCGAGGCGACGAGGAGGAGGCGGAGAGGATCGGGACGAGGGCGCGACGCTGCTCTCTCTGCGACGGTGCATTGAGGGAGGAGGGGATCGAGCAGGGCTCTCCCTGCTACCTGTCCGGGTGTGGCGGCGCGCAGGTGGGAGGAAGGGATTGAGAGGGAGAGGTGGGGATTCGATAGGTGCTCGCTAGGTTAAAACAGGGAGCTGGCTGGGCTTCTGGTGGCTAGCGGCTGCAGGGCCTAAGTGGCCTACCGAGCTATGCTCTCTCTCCCCCTCATATTCTTTAGCAGAAAAGAATTAGAGAGAAGGAAAAGAAAGAGAGGGTTAGGGAAAGAATTTGTGCATGCAGATAATTTTCCCAGACTCATAAAAATGATCTTGATCCAAGAAAATAGAAGTGAGCGTGTGTGAAGTTGAATTCAACCTCATTTGAATTTAATTCGAATGAGTGTGAGAAAGAAGGGGGTATTAGGTAGGTCCAAAAATGTTGAGAATTTAGGAGGAGACTCGATAAATGGAGAGAGAATTATGGAGAAAGTTTGGAGAACAAACATGAAGCAAAAGGCATGAGAATTAAATTGCAAGTGGGATGCGGTTAATTCCAGAATAATGGAATATTTATTATAGCTCCCTAAATATCGAGAGGATATGTTATAAAGAGAAATCACCATGTGAATTCCCTCAATTTAAATGGATCAAAGACCCATGCAATTTATTTGAGTTTTAAAACGGTTGCAAAATGACATGATGCAGTGCAAATGATGCAATGATGAATGCAACAAATAAATAAAACACACGGCGACAATGGAAATAAATGGAAGGCGTCTGGAGCGGCGGTCTCGGGTCATTACAGGTGAGTACACTACATGGTTCAGTTCAGGATTCCAACTGAGAAAACAATTATAATTGGTTATTCTGGAATGAGGGAACCTAACCCTGGATGGTGGAAACAAGAAAAACTGGAGTGAACTCCAGAAAATTAAAGCCTGCCGGGAGGCCCTTTGCTCAGAGAAGCCTTGCTTGATTTTTCCTGATTTGTAAACCTTCTCACAACTTTGTCTTTTGCTGTGAACTAGTGTTCGCACATGAACACGTCACCGTGTACCTTCGACGCCGGGAGTGATGCACCGCGGCTCACGTCGAAGGAGACCCGCCGGAAGCACGGTACGCAAGACAATCTGGCGGGTGCTTTTGAGGACCCGAAACCCCTCACGCCCGAGAGGGACCCCGTCAGGGTGCATGGCGGCTATGGGCTGCCCTAGGTCGACCTGATCGCCCCTAGGGCCTCGAGGTTCGCCGCCCTACAAACGAAGAACGAACGAAGAACGAGGAAGAAGAAGAACAAGGGAGAGAGATAAAGGTAAAGGTAAAAGGATGATATATTGACAGATTCGATTGTGTGTTGTTCAATCGGCCGTCACCCCTTACATATATATGAGGAGGCTGGACTTCCCGTACAAGAAAAGGACTCAAATCACGTCCAAATCATCAAAAGTTACCCTAACTCGGACTATGAGGGTCGGAACTTCCGGTATGGCCCGGAACTTCCGGGCTGAAATTATATCAAGTAGCCCTCCTGCACTGAATCTGCAAGCCGCATACTACTTCGGATGACGATGGTCCCAAAAGAAAAGTTGTAGATCTTGCAATGGAGAAAAAGTCTTCAGTTGATCACTTTATCATCCAGGTCATCTTGATGTTGAAATCGGCCCCACAAATCTGCAAACAATGTTAAAATTCCAGTCTTCGGGGAGCACCGCGTGCAAACTTTCGGTTTAGCCCGGAACCTCCCCGGAAGTTTTGCCCGGAACTTCCAGGGCAAACTTATGCAGCACACTGTTTTGGCTCTAACTTTTGCATATGAACTCCGATTTAGACATTTTTTATATCGAAATCGATCGTCTCGACGAGGCGAAGACAATCCATGTAGAAACATTTCTCATATGAGTCCATCTTGGGGGCGTAATCAACTGAATAGTGTTCTGAATATAAAGTCTGAGTACTTCAAACGCAACTTCGGCCTTAGAGATGAGACCGGATGGCTATGGCCCAAATATGAAAGTTTCTCCTTTTGACAATACAGAACTTTCTTACTTTGAGCACTTCTCTATTTGAGGCCATCTTAATTAAGTTCTTGGCCATGTCAAAATCTGGTGTCAACACATGCCCCCTTGCTTTTCGGCAAACTTGTGTGCCAAAAAATAACTTGCACGATGATTTTTCTAAGGACGATGGCAACACTCCATCGGCCATTTTGCATGTTCTTAGGACGAAAAGTATATATATATCGGCCATTGCTTGTTTGAACCTCTTGAGGCAAACTTGGGTGAAAACTTCTCAGCTTCTATAACAATCTGGTGATAAGGTTCCATAGACCAAAACCATCCTCCGAACCATATTGTTCTCCCTTTCGCTAGGATTTTGCAGATAATCAAGAATGAACTTCCTCAAATCCTAACTTCGCCTGCATAAAAGTTTCATTAGTGGCCGAAGCGGTGGGCTTCGGTTCGGCCTTACCTATATTGACAAGACCTAGCATCGGCTATTGATAGAAATGTAATACACCATGGTTAACATAGTAGCCAGATGCTTGCTGTGCCAACTCTTTTGAATTGTCATGTCTAGATATATGAACAATCTTAAAGCAACCTAAGGTAAATCTTGCATCTAGACATACCAAAAGATAAACTATAAGTGATTCGTCAAAACATTGATAACCCTTGGATATTTGTTGCACTACTAATAACGAATCACTGGAAGCCTCAATATGTATAGCACCTATAGCAAGGCAAAGCTCCAATCTGAATAACAATGCATATTCGGCTTTGATCATTTGTGCAAAAAATATTCTAAGTGGCATGATGCTTCACAAAATTGAACCATAAGGAGATATATAAACAACATCAACACCTTGGCCATTGTGAATTCAACCATCAAAACATAATCTCCATAGTACTAGAGAGACAAGGCTAATATCAATATTATGCATGTCATAAATATGATGCTCAATAATGAAACCAACAATGATTTGGCCTCTCATAAACTTGAAATACTTGTAGGCCAAATCATATATATTAAATCAAAGCATAAACCCACTCACCAATTATGTAACTATGAATTGGTCTAGGCAACATATATTCAATGACATCGGTCATAATGTCTCAACTCCATTCAATCATAATATAGGCATACATATAAATTTCCATGAGCACATACCTTGTCTTGCTCTCCAATTAAACTAAGGACGATGTTAGAATAGCGCATCGGCCATGAATTGACAAACTCTTAGGACGATAGATAAATATCGGCCATTACCACAGGGTCCATGTAGAATTCAACGACCAAAGTATGTATAGCCGAAATAAACAAATTAAATAGTAATGAAATATTTTGGCCCCTTTATATTAGCAACAAAAATGAAACTAACCAAATGTATAGTGATTTGGTAATGCCCTCTCATGATATAGAAAATTATGTTACATCCATGGATCAAAATGAATCCATGGAGGGTAATTGATCATACCTAGGGATGAATTCCATGGCAAAGGCATCAATGGCATGGTTGAAGAAAATGGATGATGTGCTAACCGAAGATTTTGATGTTGTGATGCACACCTTTGGCTTAATTGTTTGTTGCTTCCATCCTTCTCTTTCTTCACTTTGATTGTAGTTGTTGCAATAGAAGCATGCAAATCATTTTTGTTATGATTGGTCTTCTTGGGAATCCATGCCATGTTCTTCTTTCTCAGCTCTTGTGCACTAAGATTTTGTAATTCCTTATTTTGCCAATATGACAAGCCGAGTGGGCATGTCGGCTGTGATTTTGTTTCAACCAATGGCAACTCGTTTTGGACCTTATGCACTCTCAACTTCCTCCCTTTAGATTTGGCACTTTATTGACTTGCCTCATTTCCTTTTGTAGCCAATGTCAACACTTTAATTGGCTCTTTTTCATTTGAGATCATATCTGAAGCGGCACTCTTACGACCATCTCTTTTGACGCGGTAGACTTGCTCAACCACCTCCTTATTCTTCCTTGTGCTCCAGACTGATTCTTTTTTATTGAAACGGTCTTGAACATATGATTGCTCACTGAAAGTTGGTCTTCTTGGAGCGGCATAATATTGGTGAGATGGTTTATAATAATATGGATAATGTGCCCTTGCATCATACCTGTCCCATGATGGATATGGATTTACTTGAGCATGGGGAGGCATCCACGACATTGTCATTGGCGGCTCAAAATAAGGATATGAGTATGCACCATTGAGATTCTCACTTTGCCAACACCGATCCTTGGATTTGCGCCTAGGGTGTGATCTTGATGCTTTTGCATTAGTTGGCCGATAAGCACTTTTCTCTTCACTCTTCTTTTGATATTTATCTAGTAATTGTACAAAAGTGACTTTGGATTTCTTGCACTTGTGCTTATTGCGGCCTTTATCTCCTTTGTCTTGACTTGCATCGATCTTTAGATTTTCTTGTTGCCCCCAGTCCTTGGCGTCTTCATTGTAGCTTCGATGGAATTCTTGCCCTCAAGATTATGTTCATTGTGCTCTTCAACAACTTCTTTACTTGAAAGCTTGATCTCATCACCTACAGTTTTTACCTTCTTTTTAATTGGATCGGCTTGAAGCAGCCGATGCAAAAACTTTCTGCCATCAGGACCAATCGGAATAGACTGGTAATCTCTTGGTGTCTCAACAAATTTCAATCGTCCTTTATCAATGGTCGATTTAACTATTTGGCGAAACATGTTGCAATCCTCAAAATTATGCTTGGACGAATCATGCAACTTACAATACATTCGTCCTTGGATAGATGGCTTGACATGGTGATCAACAATTATAATGTAATTATTTTTCAACAACAAATCAAAAATTTGATCGCACATGTTTGAATCGAAAGTATACCTTTTGTTTTCTAGCCGGTCTTGTTGTGAGAACGGCTTTGGAGTTAAGAAAACAAATGGTTCAGATTTTGCATCACCCCATTCGGCTATGCATTGTGGTTTGCACTCTATCTCCGATGTCTTTGGATAAGAAACTATACTGGCATCGGTTTGGTCAGAAGATTTTAAACTTGGCTTTAAATTTCTGAAATCAAAGTAGTTAGAACATACACATCTCAATTGACACCATGCGTAAGCCAAGCATGAAGCAAGCAAAGCTACCCAATTAGATATGAACTTTAAATAAAGAATGGGAAAAGCTTTGGCTGCAGCAATAAGTCACTATCGGTCTCTTTGGATGGTATAATATATTGGCCGATATGCTTAGTAACAATTTTATTGCTAACAAGTAAATTACCCTTCTTCATTGGTCTTTGAAAATTACTTATTAGAATTTTTCTAATAGATGCATCAACAATAAAGTTGTGACCAAATATGGAAATAGGTAAATTACTTGCTAGACATACCTCTTCAAATATGTTGGGACAGCATGATGATTTCATATGATGAATAATATTGTGCTTTGCTTCTGGATGACTTCCCAACACCATGTCACAATTTTCTTCTTGATTTCATGCATCATAAATTTGAAGATCTTCGTCAACCGAACTTTGTTTGGCTACTTGCTCTTGTCCTTGAAGCTTGTCAATTTCTATGGCACGAAACTCATAGGGCAGGAAGTAGGTTCCATTAATTTCAGAAAAATCAAGCATGGTTGTTTCGCTATGCCTTCCATGCTCTTTCTCAATAATGCTTTCCTCTTTGGATTTGATGGACTCAAAATATATACTACTTGATTCGGCTTTTCCAATTACCAAATTTTCTTTGTTACCTGAATCAATGCATTTATCTTTTTTAATTTACAAGGCTTCTTGCTCTTGTCTAATTTTAGCCCACATCTCAGCTTGACGAGCTTTAAACTTTCTCATCTCAATTTCCATCCACTCCTCATGAGATTGCCCCCCGATACTTTCAGACTTTTCCGGCAATGAGGTGCCGAAACTTTGCAATTGTTTAGGGGGTACACTAGATGGTACAGCGCTGGGCGACTGCATCATTTGCACAACTCTAGCTTTTACTGCAGCAAAATCATGAGGCTTCCTGCCTTCTATTAGTTCCTGTCGAATGGAGTTGCACAAATCCCAAGAGAATGTAAGCTTGTTCTCAACCACCCAGTCTGGATATGGTTGCCCCTTGATGCTTTTAGACTCTTTCGGCAATGAGATGTTGCCGAAATTCTGTAATTGTGTAGGGGGTACATGATATGCCACGGTAGTAGGTGAAGGCATTTGTGCTCCTGCAGAAGTTTCACTTATTCGGCCATGACCATGAAGGTGCGGAGCCGAACTATGGACATCAACAGTTGCGTATGGTGCCAAAACATTAGTAGCATTAGGTGTAGCATATGATGTTTGAGGGTAATTGGCCAAATAACTAGTAGTAACATGGCCAATTCCCCTATCCACCGACACGTTTGGATTAACATACTGCAAGTTATTTGCCGATGAATAAAAACTTGAAACACTCTGTTGCATACCATTGGAAGTTCCTACATAGGGTGTCTCAACTTGATTAACCGAACTCATCATGTTATTCATCGGCATATAAATTTGTGCGGTTGCCGATGCATGGGAGTTGGGATACATATGATGCATGTTGCTAAACTTATATGAAGTAGAATCACGGAGATTTTGTTGCATCGGCCCTTGCACATAATTAGGTGCATGATTGATAAAGCTAGGGCTAGCCGATACATTATGCTCATTAGGTGATCGAGCAACAACATATGGATTATTTGCATCTATAAAGGGGAATTGGGTATTCATATTACCTTTGTAGATTGCAGCAACTTGATGACGATCTCTTCGTAGCAAGAACGGGCTGGAGACCGTTCAAAGCTTCGTCCCCAGCAGAGTCGCCAAAAAGTGTGTTCGCACACGAACACGTCACCGTGTACCTTCGACGCTGGGGGTGATGCACCGCAGCTCACGTCGAAGGAGACCCGCCGGAAGCGCGGTACGCAAGACAATCCGGCGGGTGCTTTTGAGGACCCGAAACCCCACACGCCCGGGAGGGACCCCGTCAGGGCGCGCGGCGGCTATGGGCTGCCCTAGGTCGACCTGATCGCCCTTAGGGCCTCGAGGTTCACCACCCTGCAAATGAAGAACGAGGAAAAAGAAGAACAAGGGAGAGAGATAAAGGTAAAGGTAAAAGGATGATATATTGGTAGATTCGATTGTGTGTTGTTCAATCGGCCGTCACCCCTTACATATATATGAGGCGTCTGGACTTCCCGTACAAGAAAAGGACTCAAATCACGTCCAAATCATCAAAAGTTACCCTAACTCGGACTACGAGGGCCAGAACTTCCGGTCTGGCCCGGAACTTCTGGGCTGAAATTATATCAAGTAGCCCTCTTGCACTGAATCTGCAGGCCGCATACTATTTCGGATGACGATGGTCCCAAAAGAAAAGTTGTAGATCTTGCAATGGAGAAAAACTCTTCAGTTGATCACTTTTTCATCCGAGGTCATCTTGCTGTCGAAATCGGTCCCGCAAATCTGCAAACAATGTTAAAATTCCAGTCTTCGGGGCGCACCGCGTGCAAACTTTCTGTTTAGCGCGGAACCTCCCCGGAAGTTTTGCCCGGAACTTCCGGGGCAAACTTTTGCAGAACACCGTTGGCTCTAACGTTTGCATATGTACTCCAATTTAGACGTTTTTATATCGAAATCGATCGTCTCGACGAGGTGAAGACAATCCGTGTAGAAACATTTCTCATATGACTCCATCTTGGGGGCGTAATCAGCTGAATAGTGTTCTGAATATAAAATCTGAGTACTTCAAACACAACTTGGGCCTTAGAGATGAGACCGGATGGCTATGGCCCAAATATGAAAGTTTATCCTTTTGACAATACGGAACTTTCTCACTTTGAGCACTTCTCCATTTGAGGCCATCTTAATTAAGTTCTTGGCCGTGTCAAAATCTGGTGTCAACAACTAGTATATGTTTGTTATGTTCTATGAATCATTGAGATGTATAAAATTTCATAACTTGTGCTTTTCAAGTTTCTTATGGAGCCGAGTTTAATGTGAGTGTTCCACATGAACGCTGGACTAGCGTGTGAATGTTTGGAATTTACATTGTGGCCTCAGTTAACTGCATGAACCACTGTAACAAGATACGTAGTTGCATATATGTCAAACAATAGATTACTGATTGTTAGCTAGTCGACAGCCTAGTGTTGAAGTGAGATGAGCCAATGTGTCGTGTTTTGCACAACTTCTTAGAAGTGGGGTAGCACCAACAGTGTTTACAAGTACTTATGTATATGTCGGCGCACAGTTCTCAAACGAGTACTCTATTTCATCAAACACACACTGCTCGTATTATAAACCGTGACAACTTATGTCTTACCATGCCATATTCATGAAAAACTAGCGAAGACGCATCTGTTTCGGAAACAATTACGATGGTTCTCACATGATTCACGGGCACACAAAAGTAGCAGCAGTTCCCATAGACGGATTCAAATAGAGTACTAGCCCCAGAGGACGCGATAATAGGCAAGGTTCGGATAATTAGACACAATCCAAACTACTATTAAACACTAGCTGGGGCAACTATTTCATGGCTCGATCTAATTTGGGTTGGACACAAGACGAACCTTGCCATGAACATCATCGAGGACGTCCGGCAGCAGCTCAATCCTGTGAACCTTCCTAAAGATAACCTTGTGGCCTTGTCACTCATAAACTTGTTTGTGGAGGCATGCCATGTCATCTTCCTGCGTAAGCTTGACAAGAACAGTATGCCTCACAAAGAAAGGAGTAGCTTTGAACTTCTTGTGCTTCAGTACACCTTGAACAACACGTTAGACAACACTGAGGCTGGAATACAACTCGACATTGGTATAAGCGCAAATGGCTTCCGGGATCCAACAACCTAAGAACTCTAGTTTCCTAGTGCGTATATTCAGGTCATCCGCCTCATAGCGAGTGACATGTAAAACCACACAATCCTTGTCTGCATCAGGGCTCTAATTGAAACAGAAACAAATTCTGAATTACTTTCCAGTATATGAAACACAAGTTATTTAAACCACTATGTATAGCTTGTCATCAAAGCCAATAAAATTTTGCATTATTCATCACCACATACTTAGATGAAAAACCACAATCGAGATCGGAAAAGAAGAAAATCACCTTGGGCAGCTCAGTGGGGGGGGACGCATCCTCGAAGGGGGAAAACTGCTCCTGAAGGCCACAGGGCTGTAACCTCAAACGGGGCGTTGACCATCTCAGTAGTGGCCTCGAGCGTATCTGGGGTCGGCTCGCTGGCTTCTTCCATCTTCTTGGAGCTCTCTGTCTCGTGGGGATCATCCTTCCGCGTTCGCTCCAATAGCTGCAGATCTTTGCCTGGTTCTCCTTGGTCCATCATGAAACTGACGAGTACTAGGAGGCCACTGAAAGGAAAACACAATCACAATGACAATGAAACAAAAAAGAGAGTGAGGATCGGTTACTGATGACCCACAAGTGCAGGGGATCTATCGTAGCCTTTTCGATAAGTAAGAGTGCCGAACCCAACAAGGAGCAGAAGGAAATGATAAGCGGTTTTTAGCAAGGTATTTTCTGCAAGCACTGAAATTATCGGTAACAGATAGTTTTGTGATAAGTTAATTGGTAATGGGTACCAAGTAATAAAAGTAAATAAGGTGCAGCAAGATGGCCCAATCCTTTTTGTAGCAAAGGACAAGCCTGAACAAATTCTTATATGAAGGAAAGCACTCCCGAGGACACATGGGAATTATCGTCAAGCTAGTTTTCATCACGTTCATATGATTCACGTTCGGTACTTTGATAATCTGATATGTGGGTGGACCGGTGCTTGGGTACTGTCCTTCCTTGGACAAGCATACCACTTATGATTAACCCCTATTGCAAGCATCCGCAACTACAACAGAAGTATTAATGTAAACCTAACCATAGCATGAAACATATGGATCCAAATTAGCACCTTACAAAGCAACGCATAAACTAGGGTTTAAGCTTCTGTCACTCTAGCAACCGATCATCTACTTATTACTTCCCAATGCCTTCCTCTAGGCACAAATAATGGTGAAGTGTCATGTAGTCGACGTTCACATGACACCACTAGAGGAAAGACAACATACATCTCATCAAAATATCGAACGAATACCAAATTCACATGACTACTTATAGCAAGACTTCTCCCATGTCCTCAGGAACAAAGGTAACTACTCACAAATCATATTCATGTTCATAATCAGAGGGGTATTAATATGCATAATGGATCTGAACATATGATCTTCCACCAAGTAAACCAACTAGCATCAACTACAAGGAGTATTCAACACTACTAGCAACCCATAGGTACCAATCTGAGGTTTTGAAACAAAGATTGCATACAAGAGATGAGCTAGGGTTTGAGATGATATGGTGCTGGTGAAGATGTTGGTGGAGATTGACCCCCTCCCGATGAGAGGATCGTTGGTGATGACGATGGTGATGATTTCCCCCTCCCGAGGGAAGTTTCACCGACAGAACAGCTCCATCGGAGACCTAGATTGGTTCTGCCAAGGTTCCGCCTCATGGCGGCAGAGTTTCATCCCGTGAGCTTGCTTATGATTTTTTTCCTCGACGAAAGACTCCATATAGCCAAAGATGGGCATCATAGGGCCACCAGGGGGCCCACGAGGCAGGGGGCGTGCCCAGGGGGTAGGGCGCGCCCCCCACCCTCGTGGACGGTGGGTGGCCCCCCTCTGGTACTTATTTTGCCCAATATTTTTATATATTCTGAAAATAATTCCCGTGGAGTTTCAGGACTTTTGGAGATGTGCAGAATATGTCTCTAATATTTGCTCCTTTTCCAACCCAGAATTCCAGCTGCCGGCATTCCCCCTCTTCATGTAAACCTTGTAAAATAAGAGAGAAAAGGCATAAGTATTGTGACATAATGTGTAATAACAGCCCATAATGCAATAAATATCGATATAAAAACATGATGTAAAATGGACGTATCAACTCCCCCAAGCTTAGACCTCGCTTGTCCTCAAGCGAAAGCCGAAATCGAAAAATATGTCCACATGTTTAGAGATAAAGGTGTCGATAAAATAAAATACGGACACTATATATATAGTGTTACTATTCATCACCCAAGATGCAGAATAATTTATTCTTCACCCGAGGTAATATTACGATCATTTCATAATTAAATTATGTTTCGAAATCAAATAGTTACATTCTTATTGATTCACTACGTAAAATTTGGCATAAGAAAATAAAAATATAGATCATAAGACAAGAAAATTTGCAATTTATGTGTATTTTACACTATGATTTTACGTTTGTAATTTTACATATCATAAAATATTTTTTACAACGATTATATATTTTCTTACGGTCTCCTTTTACGTCGAAAATAAGACAAAACTTACGGAACCTAAAATTACGGTGCATTCATGGTAAAATAGAGGGGTGAAGAATAACTATTCCCCACCCTCCCCGACATAAAAAAAACCCAACCCCGCACCTCCCGCAGCTCAGTCTCGTCTCCCCCGATCCCTCCCCCCCCCCCCCCCCCGCAGACACGAGCCCTTGACCCGGCCACCGCCCCTGCCCCCCCCCCCCCCGCCTCCCCACGGGCACCGTGCCGCGCCCCCGCCTCCCCGCCGGCCCCGGAGCGCCCCTCCCCACCGGCACCGCGCCGCGCCCCCTGGTGAAGCAACCGCCGCTTGTAGATCACGCCCGCCGGCGCCGTCCACCGCCGCACATCCCCGCCCCAAGCCCGGCTCCTCCGCCGTGCCGCTGCGCAACCCCGCCCCCCAACCCAGCTTCCTCCGCCGTGCCGCCGCACATCCTTGCCCGGCTGCCCCCAAGCTCGCCCCCGTCGTGCGGCCGCTTCCTCCGCCGTGCCGCCAGGCATCCCGTCTCCTCCCTGGATCCTTGCCGTCAGCTCCTCCCTTGATCCTTGCCGCCGTCAAAGTTCCTATGGTCGTTCGAGCTCGCTGGCGTGACAGTGGCGCCCAACTTCCCTCGCCTCCGAGCTCCTTTCTCATTACCGAGCACCTCGACAACATCTGACACCAGTTTCTGTTCAGGTTCGACGGATATTTTAGTTTGAACCCTTTTTTAGTTCCAAAATTCGACAGGTATTTCAATTCAGCAAGATTTGGTATAAAAAATTTGCATGGGTTAGTTGTGGATGGATCATTTGTCTATCAAATTGGGGATTTGTACTTTGTTCAGGTATACGTGTGAATGAACCTTCTCTGTATCAAAAACGATATTGTGTTGTTCATCATGTGGTGTGTACCTAAAAAAATCTTGGTCGATCTGTACAGAAGGTTTCTTCTTTCCCCTCGTGTGTCGCCGGCCATCCTCTTCCTGACCTTCGTCTTGGACCAAAGATGGCCTTCTCTCCACACGTGTGCTGACCTTCTTCCTTCTGCTGCTCCCTCCTCCCCTACCGGATGAAAAAACTACATTACACGATGGTGTAGAACCTCCAGTATTACTCATCCTTTTTTGCAGCAGTAGATCACACAGTTTGAATGAAGACTAAAGTTTCAGAGTTATGTGGATGGAAGGTTCAGAGATGTTTTGCATTCAGACATGTTTTTCCTCTTTTTTTTGTTTCTTAACTTCTTCATAATTGTAATTTCTGATGCAACATGTTGTTATCTGGAAAGCTTATGGACTCTTGTGTGTACTTAAAACATTTTTATCGGTATACTCTTTAGTTTATGAATCAAACTTGGTGTTCATAAAAAATATGGCACACCTCCTGTTTTTAAGTCTGTGTGCCCACAGTCTTGTGGTTAAATGACCTTTGTGAAGTGTGATAATTCTTCATACAGTAGTTTGTGCAAAAGGAAAAAAATATGATTTTTCTTCTTCTTGCAATTTGATATTCTCAAGGTCCTCGTTGCAATGCCCGTGAGAACAAATTCTCTCTAGCAGTACTATTGCAAAAATTGAAAACTGTCCGAAGACAAAGAAAAGATCATTTTTATTGGAAAAGATCAATTAAATATATATGCTGCAAAAAATGTTCAGTAACTATTCTAAGTTCACGTATTATTATTTGTTCAGCAAAAAAAGAAATGAGAAGCAGGGAGATTAGAAACAAAAGAACATACAATAAACAAAAAGTATGGAATTAAATAGGAGAAGATGGTTAGTTCACAAAACAAGACATAAAATTAACGAAGTTCAAAGATTATGATCATCGAAGTTCGAAATGAGAAAAAGTAAACACATTAAAATAATAGAGCAATCCAACAAGATTCTATAAAAAGTGATTTCCCTGTTTCTAAAATAATTCTAGAAGTTCAAACATGCTGACAAGAGAAGTTCGGACAAAATGTTGGAAGAAAAAAGTTAACAAACACAACAAAAACATGGAACTAAGAAAAAACACATCATACTTGCTCGCACAAAAAAGGTTGATATAATTTTGGTTGAAGCTCATTTGTTTTTGGATGAATTTGCAACATTTGGAGAGAAACATGAAAAGGTGTGATATTAAATTGCATTAAAAAAGTAGGAAAAAGTAATAAGTTCAATTTAAAATAATGGAGAAGTTCGATCTTTATAAACCAAGAAGAAGAAGAAAAAACCTCATCGATAAAATGTTAACTCTAGACGTTGAGATTTAAGTAAAATGGGTAGATCAAAGAAAATGTTTGGTCTTTTAAAATAATTCTCTCATTCCATTACAAAATTGAAACAAAAAAATGCTCTTTCTGAAAATAGTTCCTCCTACATGGAGTGTGTTTCATATACGACAAAAGGAATAAAAATTTAAAGTCTAAAAAGATATGGAAGTTCAAATTTAAATAAGTGAGTGGTTCGATGTTTATAAAAATAAGTTGTTTGATGTTTATAAAAATCTTAGATTTTCCCCGATACTAAAGATTAAAACC
The DNA here is from genome assembly GCF_056163025.1 of Triticum urartu. Taxonomy (NCBI): domain Eukaryota; kingdom Viridiplantae; phylum Streptophyta; class Magnoliopsida; order Poales; family Poaceae; genus Triticum; species Triticum urartu. Next base: position 348,719,789 of record NC_141874.1, on the reverse strand, counting down.
ATGAAGTTCAATTTTAAAAAACAGAGTAGTTCAATGGATATTAAAAACTCAGTTTTTTCTCTTTACTAAATAATAAAACCAAAAAAGTTCAACTTTTAAAAGCAGAGCGTTTGATATTTATTTGAAAAACTCAGTTTTTTCGGTTACTAAAGAATAAGACCAATAAGTTCTATTCAAAATAATGAAGAAGTTCTATTAAAAATAAACCTAGAAGTTCAAATTGAACGAAGCGGTTCGATGTCTATCAAAAAGTAGGATTTTTTCCGTTACTGAAATAAATAAAACCAGGAAGTCCAAATTAGAAAGATGGAGAAGTTCGATGATTATAGAAAACTCAGATTTCCCTCGTTATTAAAAGAATGGAAAACAAGAAGTTTAAAAATTAAATAACAAGAAGTTCATTTTTTTTTAAAAAAATAGAGCGCTTCAAAATGTCATAAAAAGATTAAGAAAAAAACCAAGAAGTCCATATTAAAAAGACGGAGAAGTTCGTTGATTATAAAAAACTCAGATTTTCCTCGTTATTAAAGAATGGAAACAAGAAGTTCAAAAATAAAATAGCAAGAAGTTCAACTTTTGAAAATAGAGCGCTTCAAAATTCGTAAAAAAAGATTAATAAATAAACCAGGAAGTCAATATTAAAAAGATGAAGAAGTACGACGATTATAAAAAACTCAGATTTTCCTCGTTATTAAAGAATGGAAACAAGAAGTTCAAAAATAAAATATCAAGAAGGTCAACTTTTGAAAATAGAGCGCTTCAAAATTCATAAAAAAGGATTAAGAAAATCAGATTAAAAATTCATAAAAAACTCAGATATTTTCACGTAACCGAGAGAAGTTCAGATTGATAACTGCGAGAAGTTCACGTACTACATGGTGTGCATTCTATATTAAAAATAATAAAAAAGCAAAGACTAAAAGTTTGTTGATATAAGTTCAAGTCCTCCATCGTAGAAAGTTAAAAAAATGTGAGATAGGTTTATACAAAAGAAATATCATTTGTGTAACACTAACGAATGGATGATAAAATTACACACAAAAATACGTCACAGAAGTTCAACGTGAAAACAGCAGAAAGTTCAACTACTACGCTGAATGAATTTTAGATGAAAAACTTTTAAAATCGTCGCGAGTATGAAAAAACGATCAACACGGGAAACTTGCGTGCTTACATCAGCTTTCCATCGGTATATCACCTCCTCAATTCCGGTGAATGGATGGAGAGTTACGAGTAGTGGATGGAGACCTACGAGCAAAAAAGTCACGTGAAAAACAGAGTGAAGTTCAGGTACACGTGGCGAGAAGTTCGGGTTCTTCACACAGTGCATTTTTGAAGAATCTGTTTCGCGATAAAGGCAAAACGCATGATCCCGCCATTTTCGAAATTACTTGAAAACGGCTAGGAATCAGAGAAAACCATCAACATGAAAAAGTTTCGCATTTTCCGTAGCTTTTCAGCGGTATATTATTTGCCCCATTCCGATAAAGTTTGTAGAAATTACGGCAAAAATACGTTTTTCGCCATTTTCAAAACTGACTTAAAACCGTAAAGAATTGGGAGAAACAATACATACCAGAAAGTTTCGCATTTGTTCAAGCTTTCCAGCGCCATATCATTTGCTGCATTCGGACGCACGATTAAAAAATTAGCTCGAAAATACAAACTCGGTAGGACTTGGACCATTTTCTAAATTACTCTTAAACCATTCAAAATTAGAAAAAAAAACTGTCAAGATGGAAAAGTAGCGCATTTTCATTAGCTTTCCAACGCCGTATCATATGCCTCCATTGGATTAGCCGTTTAGAAATGACATCGAAAAAACGAACTCAGCTGTTCGGTTTACGAAATTTTACGTTTTTTCAAATTACTCTTTAACCATAGGGAATTAGAGAAAACTTTCAACATGTGGAAGGAGCGGTTTTTCAACAGCTTTCCAATGCCATATTATATGCCTCATTTCGATAAACGGTTTAGAAATGCGATCGAAAATACGATTCACGTTTTTTGTGCGAAGAAAAAACAATTTTCAAAACTGCTCTTAAACCACTTATATTTTGCCAAAAATTTAAGTTGGGTCATGATATTGGTGTCCATAGCTTTCCAACGGTATATCGCAAGCCCCATTTGGGCAATGTTGGCGGAAGTTCAACCTAGTTCATAGGGAAGTTCAATGTACTACTAGTGGGGCATGTCAGGTTGTGATCAGAATAGTGTTTATGTCTATATATATATGTGTGTGTGTGTGTGTGTGTGTGTGTGTATGTGTGTCTATATATATACAGCCCGTCTATTCTGATAATATTATCAGAATAGTTATTCTGATAACACTTCCGCACTGCATGCTCAACGCGAGGGCACTGCACTTTCTTTAGCAAGAGCACTGCATTATAGAGACTAGTGAACTTCGTGTCGGAAAAACCTGCGCGTAGTGTTTTTTCGGTACTGTTTTCGCTCTAATTTTTTAACCACTTATCGGAACAAGGCGTGTAATATACCGTTGGAAAGCTACGGATTAGATGCAACTTCTCCATGTTGAACACTTTTCGAGATTCCCCGCGGTTTGAGAGTAGTTTTAAAAATGGTGTGGCCCACAAAGAGTGGCAGCGAGCGTTTTGTCGTGATTTTTCTAAACTGCTCGTCGGAATGAGGCAAATGATACACCATTGGATAGATATCGTCGCGGCGAGTCTTTTTCATAACTATTGTTTTCTCTAATTCGTTACGGTTTAAGAGCAGTTTCAAATTTACTAAATCATGGAATTGCATTTTTTTTGAATTTTTTTCTATTTCGGTACTGTTTTCAATCTATTTTTTGAACCATTTGTCGAAACGAGGCGTGTAATACATCGTTGGAATGCTATGGACAAGGCGCAACTTTCATATGTAGAAATGGTTTTGAGAATCCTTACGGGTTTAAGTTAATTTTGAAAATGGTGCGGCGGACGACGAGTGGCAGCGGTCGTTTTTTGCGAAATTTTTACAAACCGCTTGTCGAAATGATTCAAATGATATGTCATTGGAAAGATATCAACGAGACGGAACTTTTTCATGTGGAACACACTCTCTAATTCCTTACGGTTTAAGAGCAATTTTAAAATTAACGAAAAGCGGACACTTTGTTTTTTCGCGACACCAAAATCGTCGTCGGACAGAAGAACGCACTGCTTCAAACTAAAAACTGCACTGCAACAGACAGTCAGGTGAACTTCATGATTTCTTTTTGTCGGACGTAAACTTTCTCGCACAAGTTTTTGTTGTCTTTTTTCAACTTTTTTTTGAACGAGAGTGGACCGCAACACTCCTGAAAGTGAACCGCAACACCACCAAAAGTGAACCTCATGAGTTTTTGTTGTCTTTTTTCATACTTATTAATTTTTTACGCGCATTGACCAAGCGAGTGGACCACATGGGCTGAGCGAGTGAACTACATCTAATATAGAAGTGAGCTTCATTTTGAGATCTTCATGGTTTAAGAGCGGTTTTAAAGTATCGAAACACACAAACTTTGTTTTTTACGACATCAAAATCGACGAGTGAACTACATCAGACAGAAAACCGCACTGCATCCGACGGTCAAGCGTACTTCATGAGTTTATTTGTCGGCAATGGCCGTGGATGAACCACACCGGGGCGTGCAATGCACTGCTCGCAGGATCTGGGTGCACTGCACATCAAAAATCCAGAAAAAATATTTGTCTCTGTTAATTTGAATTTCATAACTTTTGTCTTTTTCTAACTTTTTTTATAAATGCATCAAGACTACATGGTGAGTTTAGTGAACTCCATTAATTTTTTTAACTTCTTGCAAACGCATCTGGACCATTTGGTCGAATGTAGTGTACTGTAGCTGATTCCACATTCATCCGCATTATACCGTCGGAGCAGAGGCATCCCGGAGTCACATTCATTTTTCTCTCTTTTTGCTGTCCCCCATATCCTGCAAAAACTGGTAAACTGAACCGCAAGAACAACGGATAGGAAACTTTAGTGCACCGAAGATTCCCATCCAAAAAAGCAAAAAAGAAACAGAGTCCAAAGTGACACGAATGAGAGTAGTGAACTGCAGAAAAAACACCAAACCGCGTGCTGATGTGTTACGGTTTCTTTTCAACTGAACCACAAGACAATGACTACAGTGCACTTAGATTTTTTTAAAAGAAGACAAAACAGTGGACCGCGGCTTGTTTTCTAAATTGATTCAAGTCACTGCGAGGTGGCTCTGGCCATTGCATTTCTGTCCACCGTTGGAGCTTTTCTCGCTGGCCTTTGTAACACCTACATACCAACAAAGTAGACGGGCGTCAGAGAAAGAAGAGAGAGACTGATGTGCAAGCACACATAGCCGCACCGCACATAGGCAGTCTGTGAGCTGCACGGGCTTGAAATATGGACTGCAAGGCGATCTCCGACGGTGCAGCAGGCGGCAAATTGCACGCGACAGAGGAAGCAGAATAGCATTGATCCAGGGTAGTCTTCATCACCGTGCTGGTTAGTGCGAGCCACACACAAACGTCCGACGAACCGCACTAGGAATTAATCAAACTGCGTTAGAGATTTTATACTGCACTAAATTCATCAAAATCAACAGCAAAATCGAGTCATCGGCACTGCAATGGGATCACTACACGCCCAAAGGACACTACACACGCAGCACCGACGGACTGAACTGGCTCACACAGCGGACCGCACATTGCGTGCCCAAGTACTGCATCCCATGCCGCTGGAGTAGACCGCCGTTCTTCCGACGCCAAGGATTGCACTGCATTGCTCGTAGTAAAGGCAAGAAGAGAGGAGATATGCCACGAGGGATGCACGTGGAAGCCCGTGGCGACGGGTCGCATGCTAGTGGGAGGAGAGGGGATCCTCGCCAGGATGGATATTGGCTGCAGACCCGCGAGAGGACCTTCTTTCTTCCTGCCTCCAGTCCTCTTCCTTTGCTCACCGCCGCTGTGCATGTGTGGCCACCGTTCGCCGATGAGATCCACGCGAGCTCCCACCACCACCATCAACATCTAGCACGTGTGGCTCCTCCTCTGCTCGTTCCATCTGCACATCGGAGCACAGCCCAAACTGCAGAAGCGCCCCGGATTTGCGTTCCCATCTGCACAGCGGAGCACAGCCAAAACTGCACGCGACGCCCTTCCGTATTGCACAATGTCGTTGGAGCCAGGAAATGCACAGCCAGGCGCGCTAAACCGCATCGCGTGCCCCGCGCATTGCAAGTCTGGGGCGTTTGGGCTGCAAGTGGAGGAGGGGCTGATTTGGTCTCAAGTGAACTGCAGCAGGGGGATGCGGAGGAGGTCGGTCCTGTGGTGGACGCCGGCGGGAGGAGCCCGGGGGATGAGGTCGGTCCCACGGAGGAGGTCGCCGGGGCTGGTGTGTGTGGATCCGACCGCCGTCGCGCGCCCCATCTCCGGCGGTTGAATCCGCACTGATGAATGGGAGAGACGGGAGGAAGGGAAGGCCATGAGGGCGCCGGGGGCGAGCAGGGAGGGGAGGAGCATGTGGTTCGTAGGCCACAAAGGGGCGGGGTCGAGGCGGCGAGGGGGGTGGGGCTGGGATGGAGGTGGGGGGAGAGTTGCGGGGGTTGGTAGCTAGGGCCCGACGCCGGGCGGCGCGGGTTCAGAGGCTCGTCGTCGGGCACGAGATCTGCGCGGCCGTGCATCACCGGGAGGGGCGCGTGTATGCTCTAGTTCGAAGGAAGGAGGTGGAGGGGTGGGCCGGTGGCTCAGGGAGGAAGCCGGAGCAAGTTGTGGATGCTCGGTGGCTCGGGCCCATCGGTGGCGCGTGGAGGGGGTGGTACGGCGACGCGGGGAGGAGGTGGTGCGGTGGAGGGAGGGAGGTGCTGCGGTGAGGAAGGGGAAGAAGGTGGGAGGAGATGGGTTGGCGGGCACGAGGAAACGTGGGAGTGGGAGCAGTGGGGGTGGGTTGATTGGCTCGCTGCGTGTCACGGTGTTAGCAGAATAAGGCTTCGGTATTATCAGAATAAGGTCTTAAGGGGTGTTATCATAATATATATATATATATATATATATGTGTGTGTGTGTGTGTGTGTGTGTGTGTGTGTGGACGCGTCTAGCGAGCAGCCGTGCGCTCGCTAGCGCTCCTGGGCAGCCGGCTGTATTAGGAAAATTTATGTCGCATCTCCTGATTAGGAAAGTCCGCTTGATCCTTGAGAGACCAAAATCAAAAAGCATCATTCAACGCACTCGCCTTCACGCTGGCCCAAGTTCTTTTTCATGTGCTCTGCCATGCCAGTAATAAAGCAAAAAGGCAATTAATTGCATTCCAAAAAATTCAAAAAGCTATAACTTTCGAATTACATGTCGAAATTAAAATCCGTTTTCACCGTTGGAACCCTCACAACGAGATCTTTAAAACTAGACCCCAATTTATATACGTTTCGATGAACTTTTTTCATTGCCAACTGGTTGTACTAGATGGTGCAACTTTTATACTATGAGATGCAACTATTTTTTAGACCAACGTTTGTGCTACCACAATCAACTATAATACCGCGTGGTGCAGTTTTAATGCTAATAGTTGATGTGCAATTTCCCCCCTACCTCGTGGATGTGCCTGGTCGCTATCACGTGACCCCACTACCCTCTAGAAGCCTCCCACGTCTCCCTCACCCACGCTTCCTCCTTCACGGCGTATCCGTCTTCTCCATAAAAGAAAGGGGATCCCATCCTAGATCCAAAAACCTACAGAGCTGCTATGGCAAACCAAACAAGGTGAATTTTTTTGGCAAGAACTGAAGTGATTCAATAGGAAGGAGAGAGGCATACCAGGCAGCATCAATCAAGGTAAGTTCCCTTCTAGCTCCAGATCCTCCCTTGTTCACTTTCCCTTCCCCTTTGCCTCTGAATCTACCACCGATCTTCTCCATAATTGGAGGGAGTAACAACAGTAATCTGATGTCTGTGTAATTAAACACCACTCTGTGCAAGTAGACCCAGTAGCAAAACCAACTTTTGCCTGGATGTGTGCAAATAGACACAAGGAAGTAGGTTTGCAAAAGAAATGTGCAACAAACAACCCAGACTAGAAACATGGAGTGGATGTAGTGTCTGTGCAAATAGAAGCCCATATTTGTGCAACTAAATCATGGATCCAAGCCAACTTTCCTACAATGTGTGCAACCAACAGCCAAAACTATAAATGAGTAAATATATGTGCACACTAAGCATTAATCCAAGGACAACTTTCCTGCAAAATATGTGCAACAAACAGCCCAGACTAGAAAGATGAACTGGGTGTACTATTTGTGCAAAAAGAAGCACATATTTGTGCAACTAAGTCATTGGTCTATAACCAACTTTCCTGCAACATGTGTGCAAAACAAAACATCTCAGACTAGAAAGATGGACTGGGTGTACTGTTTCTGAACATATTTGTGCAACTAAGCATGGGTGCAAGCCCACCTTTTTATGCAAATGTGCAACAAAACAGCCCAGACTAGAGACCATCTGTTCTAATCTTTTAGCTGTTGGTTGCACACATTGCAGGAAAAGATGGTTTTAGATCCATGTTTAGTTGGCACAAATATGGGCTTCTATTTACGGAGACACTACATTCAGTCCATCTTTTCCTTTAAAAAATGTGTACAACCAACACACAGACTAGATGAAACTAAAAAACTCTAGGTTGGATGTCTGCTAATATAAACATATAATTGTGCAACTAAACTTGTATCCAAAGCCCAACTTTTGTTGTCAATGTGTGCATCAAAGAAACCAGACTAGAAAAGGCACAAGAACAGTATTAAAAACGAGCGTACAAATAGGCTTGTGTCACACAAGTTGCAATAGGGGGAATGTGTTCTATAGGATGTTACTAAAAGTGAAACAAAAAAGAAGATGAAATTATTTTTCTTTTCATCAGAAAAAGGTGCCAAAAAGGCGATCACATTTCGACCGTGATCACCTGCGGTTTTGCAAAACAAAAGGAGCCAAAGGTGATTAGTTAACACTGCACATAAAATATTTGTTCTTCAAAAAATGGATAAAAAGGTTGACGATGCCAACTTGATATTATGTTAGTTGTGCAACTACAAAATGCAGAGGATGCCAACTAAAACAGTTACTCTTGTGCAACTAGAAAGGCTGAGGATGTCAACCAGTTAGATGCTATTGTGTAACTAGAAAATGCTCAGGATGCCAACTAACTAAATACTCCTGTGCAACTAGAAAGACTGAGGGTGCCAAGTCATTAGATACTCTTGGGCAACCCTTAAAAATTTGAAGATGGTACTAAAAATAGTTACTCTTGTGCAACTAGAAAGGCTGAGGATGTCAATTACTTGGATACTGTTTGTGCAAGTAGAAATGCTGAGGATGCCAACTAATTGAATACTCCTGTGCAACTATAAATCTTGAGGATGTCAATTAATTAGATACTCGAAAAGAAATATTCAGCACTTGCATGACCAATCAAAAAATTGCACATTCAGGTTTCTGGCTTCTAGAATAAAATGCTAAGGGTGTCAAGGCAGCTACAAAAAGACTGAGGATGTCAGCTAGTTGGATGGTATTGTGCAACTAGAAATGCTGAGGATGCCAGGTAATTAGGTACTCTTTTGCAATTATAAAAGCCTGAGGATGCCAACACATTTAGATACTCTCTGGGACACGTCGTCATCCTCTCCATCCCCGTCATTATCAGTGCCACATGGTTGCCGCTGAGCAGCCCGTTTTGAATCCCGCTGAGAGGTCCTATTTGGAGAACCCTACAATGAACAAAAAAGATTGAACTGCTGAGAGGGTAAAAGAGAATAGCATAATAAATGGTCATAGGATAAAAAAGAAAATATAAACCTTTATTTCACTGCCAGACACCTCTTCTTCACCAACCAATTTGTCTCTGCAAAACAAAACAGAAAAAGAACAAACACATTAGTCAAAATTAACAAAATTGCCACCCAGAAACAATTATACTACTTGGTTGGCAAGTCAATCAAAACAACTTGGATAAGGGGACCTGCCTAGTTGCAAAACAATTCATATGCGACTATGCGGCCTGCCTAGTTGCAAAACAATTCATATGCGACTATGCGGACCAGATTGTGCAACTCGGTGGCTATGCATGTGCCAACTAGGACTACTACGTGTGCAACTATAACTATGGTGGATGCCAACAAAAAATAGTAAACAATAGATCAACTTACGAAACTACTTCACAAACGATACTGCTGAATGATTCACGCACGGTATGTTTAATCCAATGGCTGTGTTGCACCTACTTTTTTGCATGGATGGTCTGATTTACACTATCGTCCATGTATCGTCCAACATGTATCGTCTGCATAGCAGCACTCATCAACTTACACCCAGATCCTAATACACCCATCCCCAAAAGACCGATAAATCTGAAAAGAGGAACACATACATTCAATAGAAAACAGAGGACGAAAATACAGAAGGAACCAAACAGATAAGGTTCCTTATCGTTGTGTGGTTACGAATCAATCGATTAGCTCATTGATCAGTTAAGCCTTGAAGAAATACAAGTCCCCACTTAGTCAAAGCACGCACGCGTACACAAATTTGTAGCAGACCAGCAGTATCACCGAGTAGCCTCCCCTGCTTTCCCATCTATGCTAGCTCTAGCTTACTCTACTCTTATCAACCGAGCCGGTCTCCTGTGCTCTTCTCTATCAAGCCGACTCATTCACGACGAATTTTCCATCATAGCGAAGCTTGAACGCTGCATCCCTGTACTCCAACCCCAGTGACCATGGATCCGACCACCACGCCCTTGTACTACACAACGAGGCCGGCGGTGTACACACATGCTACCGACTTCTCCATCCTGTCCATGCATGCTCCTTTTCCCTATCCATAACAATGCTTGCACGCCACCGCCCCGTCCTCAACCCGTGACCACGACAAATCCGGTCACCGCGCCCTTTCCCCCACCCAGCCTGTTCGATCGATGATCCAGAAAGAGGCGACCTTCTACCTGTATGTCCCCTCCCAAGAGCTCTGACGGCGTCTCCTTAGGAAAGTGGAGGGATACGACGGCGTTGCTTCTCCGGCTCCACAGCCCCGGCTGATCTGCTCGGCCTGAACCTCCGGTTCCGCTGCATCCCCCTCGACCTCCGGGGGCGTCATCCCGGCGTGAGGTCGGCGGTGGCGGCAGGTTGCGTAGCCGGGAGGAGGATCAGAGCGGCAACTACATCGCCGGCAGGAGGAGCTCGGTGGAGGGGCGCATGGCCTGGAGAAGGGGCGGGAGGCGGCCGTGTCACGGGGAGGTGTGCGGCGGTGCGGGGCGGCAGGTAGTGGGAGGTGGGATGAATGGATAAGATGCAAGAGGTGGGCGAGGGCAACAAAATAGTCTCTCCCGACAAAATAGCACCTGACCCTCGCGGGCCACACGATTCGCACGGGACGAGCGGTCGAGACGCGGCCGCTCGATTCGACGGAATAATGCGCATGCACTTTTAAGATTTCGGGTATATATATATATATATATATAGTAACACTATTTTTCTAATTCTGAGATTAGAATAACTATTTGGATCACGGGGCCTGCATAGGAGCGATGAGAGACATTCCCGAGATCGTAACATGGAACCGAGCAGTCCACGTACACCTTCCGAACGGCCCATTAGCTAACCCGTGACCTTCTCCTCCCCACCTCGACCAAACCCACCCGCCGCCACGACTGGACTGGATCCCGCCGCCGCTGGCGGCCGGCCTCCCTCCCCCGCCGCGCCCGGCCTCCATCCCCCGCTGGTGCGGCCAGCCTCCTTCCACCATGGCGCCCAGCCTCCCTCCCTCCGGCCGCCGCGCCCAACCTCATCTGGTCGCCCATGACTTCTTCCTCCTCTCCATCCCTCTGCTCAACGACAAGCTGAGATCCGATCTTCTTCACTGCTATAGGTGAGCTACCAATTCGATTTTGTTTGTCTCTTCCCTTCTCGTGTATTCATTGTGCCCGTGTACTGCCTCTACATCGTCCCCTGGATTGCTAGTTTGTTGCTACTTGCTGGCATGTCCCTCGCATGGAATCACTTGATCTGCAGTTTATTTATTGATATTGATTTATCTACATTGTTAATTGGGTGCTGTTTGATCCATCCCTGGCGGATCTAGGATTGCAGCGCAGGGGTGCCACTCAATAAAAAAATTGTGCAGAGATCTCACAATTTAAATGTCATGTAAGCATCACGTAGCAGTACCATAATCGAGTCAACAAAAGAAATGATAGTTAGTTTGTTTGATCTGCAAATGATTTATACGTGCCTTGATGTTGTTGTGTCTGAATTTGCTCATGCATTTACAAGATGTAACAAATACAGTTAAGAAGCAATTAGTATTTGGGCATAAACAATATAGTGAGAGACATGAACTATGCTCAGGCTCAAGGTAAAAGCTGCTCCTGGCCTGGCTCAATGCCTTTGGTCTCGCCTAGTCTGTCACCGCAATCCGGCATGCCCGTGCTCGCCGGCAGCCAGCTCGGCAGCGTGTAGTGCTCCCTCTGCCTGACCTACGCCTACTGTCGCTGGCCGTTGCACCAAATGACCTGACCACCCTAGACACTGAACCTATGAAATTTTCTTTACTGATCACTTCTAATGGAAAAAGACACGCCTGAAAATAATAGTAACTTTGTGATGCAGTTGTACTCGACAACTCATCCCACGAGGAGGTTAAAGTGGGCTGGTCATATCTAGTGCCTGAAGAAGCAAGGCAAGTATCCACTAGTCTGAAGGTAATCATTCTGTGCACTATTCATGTTAATGAAGTTCCTTCTATGGTTGTCTCAGTTCATAAGTTATATACATGGCATGATGCCAAGATGTGATACTGGACGTTACTAGTACTACTGTACTAGTATAGAAGTAGGATCATATTCTGTTGCATGATGCCAAAATGTGACAGTGACATAGCTGCTACTAGTACACTGGTCTAAAAGTAGGATCATATGCGTGTGAGTGTGGCTACTAGTAATCTTGAATGTAGAGATACGAGGTTATTTATTTCACATGATACTTCAAATTAGTATATCAGAGGAGTTGTTCAGTTTGTATAAAATGGAAATTGCTTCTGGATCGGTATTGAGCATTGGAATACAAAACAAGTTCCGAATGCAACACATTTATGAGCTTTTGCAAAAAAATATGTTCTTTTGGTTTCCTCCATGGTAGTTTTTGTATTATTGATTTACTTCACAACAGAAAGTTTCTTGGAAGTTTGTGCTATGATTTTCTCTTCTGTTGGTTGATGCCAAGATGCAACACCAGCCAGAACTAGTCCTAGTGTAAAAGTAGGATCATATGTATGTGGTTGCTGGTAATCTTTACTGTGGAGAATAGAGGTTCATTAATCAGGGTTGTTTAGTCGGTATAAAAACGGATTTGCTTCTGGATTTGTATCGAGCATTGCAGCCTTGCAGGACTAAATAAGTTTCCAATGCAATTATGCAACAAATTTATAAGCTTGTAATGCAAAAAATTATGTTCTTTGGTTTCCCTCATTGTAGTTTTTGTATTTTCTATTTAGTTTGTTTTGCTTGGAATCTCTTGATAGGCAGCTTCCTACCTATTTCATATTTGATCTGCATATACTATGAATTTATGATATTATAACTTATACTGCTTTGCTTCTGCCTTCTTCTGTAAAAATCATATACGTAATTAAGTGGGTAATGATTTATCTTATACTATATGTTTTTCGGATGTGGACACACGCACACCCGTACAGACATACTATATTGCATTTTTTGCTTTGATTATTATCTAGATTTATGCCTACTTGTGGTCTCCACTTTGATAGACCTGGTCCATATTTTTTATCATTATCGATGTGAATTACTGAACTATTGCTGCTGTGTATTTGAGCATTTGTAGGATGTTGGAGACAAATACAACATCAGTGTTGCTGGAAGAGAATGCTTGTAAGAGAAAGTCGGATGATGTGGGATGGGAGTATGGGAGTCTAGCCGATGTTTACAACAAGGACAAAGTGAAGTGTTTGTTTTGTAACCATGTGATCATTGGAGGTGTTTATCATCACAAGCAGCATGTGGCTCATGTTGGTAATTTTGTGGCTAAATGTAAGAAAAGCTTGCAGGAAGCTAAAGATAGGTGCAAGAAATCTCTTGAGGAGGCATCTAAGAAGAGGAGGAAAAATACTTCCCGTGAGCTAGAGCTCAGAGAAGGCGTGAATATTTCTCGTGTTGGAGATCCTTAAGTTACTTGTATTGGAAGCGCTGAGCCACACAAGATAGGTCCCATTGACAGTGGACATGTCCTATTGATCCTAAATTAACTCAAGTTGTGCGTCTGTGGAACTATCCCTATTTTGAGTTGAGAGAAGTCTTTCAAATAAGATTCTAGGAATAAAGTACTTGTGAACTTGAGATCATAATTTATAATGCTATATGCCATATTTGGTCTTGCGTGATGTTTGCCTCAACTATATTTGAATATTTGATGTTCCTATGTTACTGCTACTTCCCTTGAGTGGATCATTTTTAGTTCTTCATGTTGTTGTGATGTACTCCCTCCATCCCATGATATAAGATCTGAATATAAGATCTTATATCATGGGATGGAGGGAAATATTCAAATCTTATATCATTGGATGAAGGGAGTATCTTATTATCATTCAATTGTCCTAACCTAATGTAGTAGAAAATGCCTAAGGCTATGCCTAGCCAAAAAATTGTCATGCTAGCCTGATACCATCGCCCTGTTTGGATACTCTAACTCAGTTAGATGTTAGAGTTAGATTCTAACTCTGAACTAACTCTAACCAATAAGGTGTTTGGATGACAGGGTTAGATTGACAATAAATGTACTTTCTCAATCATTTGGCTCCTTTAGACCCTTTTTCCTGCCGGATTTGGTGTGGCTGGCTCTTATGTGGCCTCCTCGCGCTCACAGTTGACACAAACAAATGATCTTTATAAATCAAGGGTCCAAAACATGATAAATTTTATTTTGTCCATACAAATGAGATGTCCCACTTAAACATACAAATCGTCAATCAAGCTTCACAAAAAAATTTACACTCCATGAAACAAAGCATGAGCTGACTCATCATGGAAGTCATTCATGTTGATATCTTCAACAAGAGGTTCGTCTTCTGGCCATGCAGATGCAGAAGAACTAGGCATTGGGTTATAATTTTCATCAGCATCACATGCATCAAATTCCCCATCCGCAATTCTGCTCTCTCGAATGAAATTATGAAGAGCCATACAAGCAACAATAATTCTATTTTGCTTGTCCTCTGGAAATTTTGGCATGTTCAATAAAATCCTAAATTTCATCTTCAACACTCCAAAGGATCGCTCAACGACATTCCTAACTTTGGCATGTGCATGGTTGAAGGTTTCTTTCATACCTTGTGGCGGCGGGCCGTTTTGCCATTGTTCCACATGGTACCTTGTGCATCTGTATGGTGAAAGGTAGCCCGGCCGGTTTGGGTAGCCCGCATCAACCACATAATACTTCCCTACATATTGTGGAAGGCACACAATGAGACTTAGATGCACAAGTGTAATTGGATAAAAAATGTTGGAAGACAGTTCAAGTAGCAAACCTGGTGGTGGATGTGGAAATTTCTGATGATGAGTAGTTATGGAATCTTTGAAAACTCTCATGTCATGTGCTGACCCAGGCCATCCCGACATCACAAATGTAAATCTCATGTCGAAATCACAAACAGCAAGCACAGTCTGACTGGTTTCATTGTGTCTGTTCAAGTATGGAATCCTCTTACTCTTATCCACCACAACATTCACATGTGTCCCATCTATAGCTCCTATGCAGTCATTGAAGTGTGGCCAGAATGCTGGATTTTCTAAGTTTGGGTGCACCTCTGAAAATGTTGGGTCCTTGGGTACAATTATGTCATGTGCTAACTTGAGGAGGCATGTCAAAACTCTATTAAATGTCCTACTTACTGTCTCCATAGACCTCCTAAAACGGTTCTCAGCCTGTCTAACTGACTGTGGTGATCCAACAATCCATAAAAACATTGCTAGAGCCTCTACAGATGTCATTTTTGAAGTGGACTTCAAGCCATATGATTGCACCAAAGTATTATGTAGCCGGTTAAACAAAGGTCTCTCAACCCTAAACATGTTATAGCATTGGGTATCTCGGGCTAGTGTCTCCTGCACCCAATCCAAACCAGAATATCCACTAACCCTCCTAGGTAGTTTCACAAAGTAGTTATCAGAGTACATACCCAAGATAGGAACCAACTTGAAGATTAAATTCTCAGACTGCACCAAATTGTTGCGGCAAATGGATATGATTTCTTCTGCAGGATAGTGAAAAAGTAAAACTAGTTAAGATATGAGACTGGCTCAGATAGAAAATGAACGATCAAAATGTACTGCTCGAGACTTAAATTATTTAACTGAATCAGAGTGCGAAGCTAATGAACTGACATTTTCAGAGTCGAATGTGAAGCTAATGAACTGACATATATATGGCTAGTAAGTATATGAGTCGGTCATCCTGTACGTGCACCCAAGAAAAGGTAAAAAGGAAGAGTAGCAGATTGCTTTCCGTTGCAAGCAGTCAATCAAACTACGATAGTATACAGTCCATTTTTTATTTACATAAAAGCATATATAGACTTAACTACTCCCCTCAAACTCTAACTCTTTCTTGCCTGTGGGCAATGAAAAATAATCACAGTGACCCATCCATCCATAACAGGCTAGAAATAGAGTAGTTACGTCTATATATTACTCCCAGGATTAGTTACAATTAAACATATATTACTCCCACGATAGAGTTTGGATGGATGAAGGGAGTATACCCAGGATTAGTTACTCCCAGGCTAGAAATACAGTAGTTGCGTCTATATATTACTCCCCTCAAACTCTAACATACCCAAGACATTCTACATGCGGTGGAACATATTTAAAGATATACTACATTGATATATACAGTAAAAGTGTACCTCTGTGTGTGTTATCCAGAACTCAGAGTCGGCATCAATGGTTTCATCTGGTTTCCTCCCCAACCCTATGTGCACTTGCATGTATCGCCAAAAAGAGTGGGTGTTTTCGAGTACGACTATCTGGTTCTTCACCTGCACACGGGAATACACCAACCCCCTTCTAGCAAGCAAGCCGTCGATAACAGCTTGGTACCCTTCAGCAGTCATTTGTACACCATTATACGTTCCTGCTGCACGTTGCTCAAGGCACAATTCTAACAAGCAGGCACTATTAGCATCATTCCATTGGGCTCGATTTGTTTGGCTCACCAGGGGACCTCCGGAGCTCGCTAACTCCTCCACATCATCCTCCAATTCTTCATCACCACTGGCGAAGGGACCGCCGGAGCCGGATGCTTTCCCACGGACGACACTCCTCGGTGCCCGGCGGCTGGGTGCCGCGGCGGCCGAGTTGGCACGCTGCCGAACGTCACCGCCACTGAACGCCGTCCTACTGCGATGGTTACGACGGCTGGGGGCCGCGGCGGCCGAGTTGGCGCGCTGCCAAACACCGCCGCCTGCCCCCGACGATGACCCGTCGAGGAACACACCACGGTTTCCTCCTCCGCGACCGGCTGCTGCCGACGAGGTGCCGCCGAAGTTCAGTCGCCGGGCATAGGGTGGGCGATAGGGAGGGAGCCCGGAGCCTCTGACGCGCCCAGGGAGGAGCTCATCATCGTCGCTCTGGAGGAAGGCTCCGTAGAGCCCAAGCCACGGGAACCCCTCCGACGCCGGCGCTTGCGTGTTGAGGTCAAGACCGGCATGGGTAGCGGGGCCGCTTGCCGACGGCTGCGAACCCCACACGTCGAAGCCGTCTCCGTCCATCGCGGGTGCTCTTCTCCAAGCTATACCACCGGCACCAGAAGAGAAGAATCAGTAGCGCATCCAGGAAGTACTACAAGCAAGCCAAACTCAACAGTGCACATGCAGTCGTGCTCTTCTCCGGAATAAGTAATCTTGTCCATGTTAATTTATGAGATACATTTCTAACTTTGATTATTTATAACAGCTAGTGCATAACAAACATGAAATTGTACCAAAATATTATTTAATGATGAAGTATTGAGTTGATCACACTATATAGATCAGCTCTTCATTTCTTAATGCTCTAATTTGCACAAGAACATCTGCAACAAGAGAGGAGGCTGAACAGGGTGTTCTGATCCAGTTACTGTTGGTTCATTAGCTTCACATTCGACTCTGAAAATGTCAGTTCATTAGCTTCACACTCTGATTCAGTTAATGTTCTTCACATTCGCGTCTCTTTCTTATGTAAAATGCATCATTGGTTTTCTTTTAACCATCACCGCCAGTGTTGTTAACATAAAATAGTACAAAATCTAGCTATGAACTAATCAGAAGTTCCGCCAACAAATCTAGCTATGGACTAATCTTGCTGACTTGTTGCTCACTAGCTAACTAATCAGAAAGATCCAGCCACGCCGCTGCTCACTAGCTAACCAACAAGAAGTTCCACCAATAAATCTAGCTATGGACTACTCTTGCTGACTTGCTGCACAGACGAACGCGTACGAGGAGGGAGAGCACGAGTACAGAAGGAGCGGACGGACTCACCTCTCGCTGGATCCCTGGTAGATGCGCTGCCTCCGCGCACGAGAGAGAGAAACGACCGGGAGCGGGGCGAGCGGCGAGCAGCGACCGGAGAAGGACGAGCGGCGGTCGGAGGAGGTCGCGGCTTGGGCGGGCAGCGCGGCGCCCGGGCGGGCGGCGCGGTGGGGAACGAGAGGAAAGTCGCGTGAGAGGGTGCGGGAGGGAGGGTGGGATCTGGTGGGGGAGGGAGGGATCTGGTGTGGGGGGCGATTTTTTTAGTTATTTTTTGTGTGGGCCCTGGGAAAACTAGCCCAACTAGCACCTCTCCATCGGGATACTTTTTTTACATGGGTTAGAGGCAACTAACCAAATCTAACCCACCTGTTTGGATCCTTTTGAGCTATTTGAGCCCAAAATAACTCAAACTAACACTAACTCTAGGATCCAAACAGGGCCCATACAAAACGCCTTGGCCTGCTTAGGCTACGCCTAGGCAGGCTAGGCGCTAGGCAAAGAGTCATGGCCCGCCTATCGCCTAGCGCTTTTTCCAACCTTGCTTCTCACCCTTTTTGTTGGTGTGGCACAAGGTTTCATATTTCCTGCCATTCACACATTCCTGGCAAAATGGGTGCCACCGCAGGAGCGCTCTCGCTCGGTGTCGTTAACAACTTCAGGGATGTACCTCGGGGCAACTTGTGACATGTTGTTCTTTCCAAGTCATGTAGATCAAAGAAAGAACATAGAAGATTTAAAAATGTGGATACACACATTTTCTATGTATGAGCAAAAAACAAGAAAAATGCATAATTTTTTCCTTCTTTATTTTCCTCTTTGTGATTGTGTGCTCTCCATGTGATTTTAAAAAAATGTCCACAACGAAAGAAAATGTGCCCTCTTCCTGGTGTGGTCTGCACATTTGCTTGCTCCACAAAAAAAGTCAGTGAAGTTCAAGTATTAATTTTGCTGAAAAAGGTCAAAAAAAGAACGAGGTGTTCCCAAAGTCTGGTGCATTCGTCAAGATTAGAAGTTCATAAAATAAGATGCTCAAGCGGAATGATAAATATATATTAGTTGATATGACAACCCCTTCGAGTCCAAAAATGAAAACCAGCGAAGTTCAACAAAAAACCCACTAATGCAAACAAAAAAGGTAAAAAAAAACTAGGGAACAGTCATGACATATGTGTAGAAGTCCAGATGGAGCTACGACAGAAATTCAGAGAATAAAAAATATTTAGGCACAAAAAAGAACAAACTTGTTTACTTTATGTAACAAAAACTTTAATAATTCAAGGGGGGATTTAAAAGTCAAGACTCAAGAGACGGGATGTGCAGAGGAGAAAAATCAACGGTGTAGACTTGAGTAATTCATGGTGGAAAAACCAATAAAAATCAAGAAAAATCAAGTTTTCTCGTTACTAGAGAATAAACCAAGAAGTTCAATTAGAAAAAGCGGAGGAGTTTGATATTTATAATGGTTTTTTCCAGTTACTAAAGAATAAAACCAACAAGTTCAATTTTAAATAATGAAGAGGTTCAGTGTTTCTAAAAAACTCCTATTTTCACATTTCTAAAAAAACACAAAGAAGTTCAAATAAAAAAGTTAGAGCGGTTCGATGTCTATAAAAAAGTCATATTTTTCGTTACTAAAAGTGAAACAGAGAGAAGTTCAAATTAATAACTGACAGAAGTTCACGTACTGTATGGTGTCTGTTTTCAAATGAGAAAAAAGAATAAAAAGTTAAAGTATAAAATTTTAGTTGCAAGAAGTTCAGGTGCTCGGCACAGGAAAGTTCATAACTTCTTATGAGAGAGGTAATCTGCACGGTACATCATTTGTGCAAATCCGATGAACGGGTGAGAAATTATGAAAAAAATACGTGGTAGAAGTTCAAAGTGAAAACAACGGGAAGTTCGATGATTAAAGAAAACTCAGATTTTCCTCGGTATTAAAGAATGGAAACAACAAGTTCAAAAATAAAATAACAAGAAGTTCAACTTTTAAAAATAGAGCGCTTCAAAATTTCATAAAAAAGATTAAAATAAATAAAACCAGGAAGTCCATATTAAAAAGATGGAGAAGTTCGATGATGTAACGCCCTCGATGCGGCTATAGCTCCCACGTGTCGAGGCACGACTTAGAGACATAACCGCATTGAAAGCAATGTCGCAAGTCAGGCAATCATTACAACATCCCATGTAATACATAATAAAACGGGGAAGATAACATAGTTGGCTTACACTCGCCACGTCACATCAGAGTACATAAATAACATTCATCATACAAATCACTCATGGCCCGACTACGGCGCCAAAATAGAAAAGACCCCCAACATGCGACAAGACCCTGAATCGATAACCCCAACTAGGCACCACTACTGATCGTCGGGAAAGGAAACATAATAACGCTGAGAGTCCTCGTCGAACTCCCACTTGAGCTCGTACTCGTCACCTGGAGCGGAATCACCTGGACCTGCATCTGGAGTTGTAGTATCTGTGAGCCACGGGGACTCAGCAATCTCACACCCACGCGATCAAGACTATTTAAGCTTATAGGAAGGATAAGGCAAGTATGTGGAGCTGCAGCAAGCGACTAGCATATGTGGTGGCTAACTTATACGCAAAAGAGAGCGAGAAGAGGAGGCAAGGCGCGAGCGAGAATCTAGAGGAACAACCTGCGCAAGCATTACTCCAACGCCGTGTCCACTTCCCGGACTCCGCCGAGAAGAGGCCATCACGGCAACACACTCGGTTGATTCATTTTAATTAATTAAGGTTCAAGTTATCTACAACCGGACATTAACAAATTCCCATCTGCCCATAACCGCGGGCACGGCTTTCGAAAGTTCAATCCCTGCAGGGGAGTCCCAACTTAGCCCATGACAAGCTCTCACGGTCAACGAAGGAATAGACCTCCACCCGAGACACACCGATCAGACTCGGTAACCCGGTACAACAAGACAATTCGACAGGTTAAAACAAGACCAGCAACACCGCCCGAATGTGCCGACAAATCCCGATAGGAGCTGCACATATCTCTTTCTCAGGGCACACTCAGATTGTCCAAACTTCCGGTAGGCCAGCCCAGAGTTGCCCCTGGTAGCCACCGGCGGCTGACGGTTGGACCAACACTCAGAGGAGCACTGGCCCGGGGGGGTAAAATAAGATGACCCTTGAGTCTGCAGAACCCAAGGGAAAGTAAAGGCTAGGTGGCAAATGGTAAAACCAAGGTTGGGCATTGCTGGAAAAGCTTTAATCAAGGTGAACTATCAAGGGGTTCCCATTATAACCCAACCGCGTAAGGAACGCAAAATCCGGGAACATAACACCGATATGACGGAAAACTAGGGCGGCAAGAGTGGAACAAAACACTAGGCGAGAGGCCGAGCCTTCCACCCTTTACCAAGTATATAGATGCATTTAAATAACATAGTAATATAGTGATATCCCAACAAGTAAATAAATGTGCCAACAAGGAACGGCCTCCAATCTTCACCTGCAACTAGCAACGCTATAAGAGGGGCTGAGCAAAGCGGTAACATAGCCAATCAACGGTTTGCTAGGACATGGTGGGTTAGAGGTTCAACATGGCAATTGGGAGGCTGACAAGCAAAAGGTAGGCATCGTAGCATTGGCATAGCAAGAGCGAGCAAACTAGCATAGCAAAGATAGCAGTGATTTCGAGGGTATGATCATCTTGCCTGCACAGTTGTCAAAGTTGACTGGATCCTCACAAGCAAACTCAACGGGCTCCTCGGTAGCGAACTCGTCTCCGGCTCTACCCAACAATACAAACAAGCAACAAGGATACAATCAACCACGTGCAAGACCAAGCAATATGATGAAATGATGATATGCTATGCGGGATGCGATGCGGGATGCAAAATGCAAGATATGACAGGAAATGCATGAACCTGGCCTCAACTTGGAATTCCAAGGGTTCCACTGGATAGAGGGGATGAAATCGCTTGAAAACGATATAAAGATCATTGGAATCGGAGCTACGGTTTGGAAATGGCAAGCGTTTTAAGATATGACACCGGTCTGCGATTTACAGCAAGTAGGCATCTAAATGCAACGAAATGAACATGCTACAACCACCAAACATGAAAACAAAATAAATGGCAGTGATGTACACAAGATGGTTAACAAAATACTAGCACTGAGCCATAGGCAAATTCATCCATTAAGAGGTTCAAACAAGCATGGCAAAAATGAATATGCAAAACAGATTCCAGACTTAGTGAAATTAACACTAGCCTGAAATTTCAGATCACGATGCTCTCTTTGGAGCAGAAAAACAACATGATAAATAACCTGAACATGACAAGTAAGAACATGGCATGGAGCTACTCAACAGGCTTAACAAAACACCCAAAGTGACCTGGGGCCAAAAGGGATCACAAAATACTCTACCGAGCTCACGAACATAGCTCGAACACAATCAGTTTTCAGACTTAGTGAAAACTGAGACATGCTGAAATTATAGCTCACGAAGGCATGTAAACGAGCTCGATGCACTCACTACGGTGCAAGTCATGGCAAGGCAAGCATATATCCAGAAAGAAGACACAATATGCTAGCTACACATGGCAAGAAAAAAGGCATAGCATGCATGGAACACTAACGGTAGCATCGGCAAAATCGCAAACAAGTTGACGATCTGCCCAGATTAACAACGAAGCTAAAGTTGAGCTCGATTGAGTCAACCTAGAGCACTCCACATATGCAAACAAAGACATGGATGGATAGATCATAACATAAATATCAAAACTCCCTTACTGATCATCCTCAAAAGAGGCACGGATCACTAGGAAACAAGCTGGACATATAGCATCACGAACTAAAATATCCCAGACTTGGTGAAAATCACTTAGTCCCTGAAATCAGCAATCTCAGGTACCTCTCTTCGCAAGCTTGCACAAGACAACACACACATCCTAAAAATGCATGGGTGACACCTCTGGAAATAAGACAAAATGCTTAACAATTCATCCCAAAGGAGCACAGGCATATCATGCACGGATTAAACATGGCAAAAATGACAAAAGTGCATGATGAACTAACGGATCTGCAATTTAACTCACGAAGCCTCCTTCTAACAGCATTTTGGGCAACAAGATGACCTCAAATGCAAATGATGCAATGGAATGAAATGATGTACATGTCGGGACGAAGATTTTGGTATATCATATGTCCAAAACGGAGGTACGGATGCAAAGTTACGGGGCCTCGAACAGAGCAACTTGGATCAAGAATTTCAGGACTTAGAGAAAAAAACACCTCGCGAAAATTAGGGTTACTGTAGCGCGGATCGGATTTGGCGACGCGGCACTGTTTCGGTGCGACTCCCGAGGATGGCCGGCGCCGCAGCCGGTGGAGCTCGCCGGCGAACGAGGCAGAGGCGGCGGAGGGCGGCGGACGAGGACGGCGGGGTGGCCGCGGGCGGAGCGGCGGGCACCGGTGGCCAGGGCGGCGTGCGCCGGCGACCGGAGCGGTGGACGACGGTGGCGGGTGGGTGTCCGGCCGGCGAAGTCGGCGGCGAAGGCGGCGAGGCACGGCGCCGGTTGCGGGGAAGAAGAGGCGGGCGGCGGCGCTCCGGATCTGGGCCTCGGGGGCCGGTAACGGGCCGGGCGGGCCTCCGAGGCGGCGGCGGCGGCGCCACTTGGCAGCGCGGGAGAGGACGCGGGCGGCGGCGGACGCTGTCCGGCCGGGGGCGGACACGTCCGTCGGTGCGGGAACTGTTTTTTTTTGGAACTAGGGTTCGAGGAGGAAGACGAGATCCGAAATTGGAGGGGGTATATATAGGCATAAGTGGAGCTAGGAGAGTCCAAATGAGGTGCGGTTTTCGCCCACGCGATCGTGATCGAACGCTCTAGGACATGGAGCAGAGTTTGGAGGGTTTTGGGCCAAATTTGAGGGGTGTTGGGCTGCAACACACACGAGGCCTTTTCGGTCCCTCGGTTAACCGTTGGAGTATCAAACGAAATCCAAATGACCCGAAACTTGACAGGCAGTCTACCGGTAGTAAACCAAGGCCGCATGACAAGTCTCGGTCCAATTCGGAAATGTTTAATCCCCACACACGAAAGAAAGCTAGAAATGGCCACCGGAGGAGAACGAAGCGCCGGAATGCAAAACGGACAACGGGGAAAATGCTCGAATGCATGAGATGAACATGTATGCAAATGCAATGCACGAGATGACATGAAAAGAGATGCACGGAAAATAAGAACACACACGGAGACAAAGACCCGAGCCCGAGAAATAAATATAACTTAGCGTCGGAGACGGCAAGAGTTGGATACAAATATGGAAAGTTATATCTGGGGCGTTACAACACTCCACCACTACGAAAAGATCTCGTCCCGAGATCTAGGACTGAAAGAACTCCGGGTACTCAGAACGGAGGTGATCCTCGCGTTCCCAGGTAGCTTCACGGTCGGAATGGTGAGACCACTTGACTTTGAGAAATTTGATTGACTTGTTGCGAGTCTTGCGTTCAGTCTCTTCAAGAATAGCAACTGGGTGCTCACGATAAGAAAGATCTTCTTGGAGCTCAATGTCCTCGAAGTTGACGGTGCGGTCAGGCGTCTTGAAGCACTTACGAAGCTGAGAGACATGGAACACATCATGAACATTTGCAAAGTTTGAAGGAAGCTCGAGTTGATAGGCGAGGTCGCCTCTCTTGCTGACAATCTTGAAAGGTCCCACGTATCTAGGGGCAAGCTTCCCTTTGATACCGAAGCGACGAGTACCTTTCATAGGAGAGACACGGAGGTAAACATGATCTCCGATCTCGAAAGCCAAATCACGGTGCTTACTATCATAGTAGCTCTTCTGGCGGGATTGGGCTGCTTTGAGGTTATCACGAATGACTTTGCACATTTCTTCTGCTTCTGTGATTAAGTCATTACCCAGCAGCTGACGTTCGCCGGTTTCAGACCAGTTGAGAGGGGTACGGCACTTCCTGCCATACAGAATTTCAAATGGGGCCTTGCCCGAACTTGCTTGAAAACTGTTGTTGTATGAGAATTCAGCATAAGGAAGGCAGTCCTCCCACTTCATGCCGAAGGAGATCACACAAGCCCTGAGCATATCTTCAAGAATCTGGTTGACACGCTCGACTTGACCGCTTGTTTGAGGATGGAAAGCTGTGCTGAAGCGAATGTTGGTACCCATGGCCTTCTGAAAAGAATCCCAAAACTTCGAGGTAAAGATACTGCCACGGTCTGAAGAGATCACTTGAGGAATACCGTGCAGAGAGACAATGCGAGAGGTATAGAGTTCCGCCAATTGAGCTACAGTGATCGACTCTTTGATAGCCAGAAAGTGAGCCACCTTGGTGAGCTTATCGATGACAACAAATATAGCATCATTGCCACGCTTGGACTTTGGAAACCCAGTCACGAAGTCCATTTCAATGTGGTCAAACTTCCATTCTGGAATGGCAAGAGGTTGGAGGAGACCTGCTGGCCTTTGGTGTTCTGCCTTCACTCTTCTGCAGACATCACATTCATTCACGAATTGAGCGATCTCGCGCTTCATTCGAGTCCACCAATAAGCTTGCTTGAGATCCTGATACATCTTCGTACTACCAGGGTGGATGGAGAGGAGAGAGTTGTGAGCCTCGTTCATGATCACTTTACGAAGTTCACCTTTGGGCACAACAATACGATCCTCGAAGAAGAGAGTGTCCTTGTCATCAAGGCGGTAGCACTTGTACTTGGACTGACTCTTGGCAATCCCAATCTTCACCTTTTTCACCATAGCATCAAGAAGCTGGGCTTGGCGAATCTGGTATTCTAAGGTAGGAGAGACTTGAAGGTTGGCGAGGAAACCTTGAGGAACAACTTGCAGATTAAGCTTGCGGAAAGCTTCACAAAGCTCGGGTTGATAAGGCTTGAGAATCAGACTGTTGCAATAGGCCTTTCTGCTCAAAGCGTCAGCAATCACATTGGCCTTGCCTGGAGTATACTCAATACTCGGATTGTACTCTTGAATCATTTTGACCCATCGAGTTTGCCTTAGGTTGAGATTAGGCTGAGTGAAGATGTACTTGAGACTCTTGTGATCAGTGAAAATGTCCACTTTTCTTCCCAATAGAAGATGTCTCCAAGTCAAAAGAGCATGCACAACTGCCGCCAACTCGAGATCATGAGTGGGGTAGTTCTTCTCATTAGGCTTCAACTGGCGAGATGTATAAGCAACAACTTTCTTCTCTTGCATCAATACTGCGCCAAGACCTTGGAGAGAGGCATCACAAAAGACCTCGTACGGCTTGGATTCGTCAGGTGGAGTCAGAACTGGAGCAGTGATCAACTTCTCTTTCAAAGTGTTGAAAGCAATATCACACTCCGGAGACCAAACGTACTTGACATGCTTCTGAAGAAGATTTGAGAGAGGCTTTGCGATTTTGGAAAAGTTTTCAATGAATCTTCGGCAATAGCTTGCGAGACCGAGAAAACTGCGGAGTTGCTTCACGTTCTGAGGAGGTTCCCAATTCACAATTGCGGATACCTTCTCGGGATTCATGGAAATGCCCTTGGCAGAGATGATATGACCAAGATAAAGAACCTCATCGAGCCAAAATTCACACTTGGAGAACTTGGCGTAGAACTGATGTTCCCTGAGCTTATCAAGAACCAAACGCAAGTGCTTGGCATGATCTTCCTTGTTCTTCGAGAAAACCAAAATGTCATCGAGATAGACCAAAACGAAGTCATTGGTGTAGGCGTTGAAGATGAAGTTCATCATGCGAGAAAACGTCGGAGGAGCGTTGGCGAGGCCAAAAGACATGACAGTGTATTCATATGAACCAAAGCTTGTTCTGAATGCTGTCTTGGGAATATCTTCTTCACGAATGCGAATCTGGTGATAACCCATACGGAGATCAAGATTGGAGAATACTTGAGCACCCTTGAGTTGTTCGAACAGCTCATTGATGTTGGGAAGTGGGTATTTGTTCTTGATGGTCTTCTTATTCACTGGACAG
The DNA here is from genome assembly GCF_056163025.1 of Triticum urartu. Taxonomy (NCBI): domain Eukaryota; kingdom Viridiplantae; phylum Streptophyta; class Magnoliopsida; order Poales; family Poaceae; genus Triticum; species Triticum urartu. The sequence goes on along the minus strand of NC_141874.1, from coordinate 348,693,269 downwards.
TAATCAACACAAAGTCGGCTCGAACCATCCTTCTTCTTCACAAAAAGAACACCACAACCCCACGGAGAAGTACTAGGCCGGATGAGACCCAATCTTTCTTGCTCATCGAGTTGTTTCTTCAACTCCTTCAACTCTTCGGGGCCGAGCTTGTAGGGACGTTTGCACACAGGTTCCGTACCGGGCTCAAGTTCAATAACAAATTCAACCGGCCGGTTTGGAGGCATCCCTGGGAGTTCTTCTGGAAAAACGTCTTGATACTCACAAACAACCGGAATCTGCGAAATAGCATCCAATTCACCCTTCTCACTGAGAGAAAACAACCGGATGGTATTATCCCGAGCGGCAAAGACAATGACATCCTCAGACGAATGAGTCAGTTGAATCTGCCTGGCTGCACAATCAAGCTGAGCTTTATGCTTAGAAAGCCAATCCATCCCAAGAATAAGATCAATATCCGAGTTACCAAGAACCATTAGAGAAGCTAGAAACTTGAAATCACCCATCAAGATAGAAATATCCGGAACCACGTGATTAGCAAGCAAACATTTACCCGGAGAGACGACTGCTAACGGTTTATGCATAACTTGGGAAGTCAACTCATGCTTAGATGCAAAAGGTTTCGAGATGAAGCAATGCGATGCACCAGTGTCAAAAAGAACTTTTGCAGGAACATCGTTAACAGGAAGGTTACCCATGATCACATCTGACGAGTCCTCTGCCTGAGCTGCATTCATCAAATTGACCTTGGCATGCTTGGGGTTATGCTTGACCACAGCTGTACTTGCCGATCTCACAGGAGGAGGAGGAAGACGCCTCTGGTTGAAACACTTGTTGGCATAGTGACCCTTCTGTTGGCACTTGTTGCACGTGACCTCTGAGAGCGGACGGTGATACGGAGCACTCGATCTTGGAGCTTGAGACGAAGACTTGTTCTGAAAGCCTGGGTTGGGTGGGTGGGAGAAACCACTGCCACTTTTGCTCTTCTGCTGATACGGCTGACGGAACGGAGGAGGAGGAAGCCAATACTTCTGCTGCTTGGCCACTTGAGTAGAGGAAGAAGGAGTAACATCTCTGACTCGCTTCCTGGAAGCATCACACCTCAACTGAGCAGCCTCTTGCTTCAGTGCCATGTTGTAGAACTCATCGTATCTCAAAGGCTCAAAGAGAACAAGAGCGAGCTGAATATCTTCCCTGAGACCACCCCTGAACTGATATATCATGCTCTTCTCATCAGGCACGTCCTGCTTGGCAAAGCGGGCAAGCTTCTGGAACAATTTGTTGTAGTCATAGACAGACAAAGAGCCTTGCTTCAGATTGCGGAATTCCTCACGCTTGCTTTCAACCACGCTCTGCGGAATGTGATGAGCGCGGAAATCTTGACGGAAATCATCCCAAGTGATAACACGTTCACCTCTGGAATCCTTGTACTGCTGGAACCACTCTGCAGCCTGATCTTTGAGTTGGAAGGAAGCGAATTTCACAAAGTCCTCAGGCCTGACGTTGCTGCACTCGAAATGCTTACACAGATCCACAAGCCAATCGTCAGCATCGGTTGCCTCAACACAATTACTGAAAGTCTTTGGCCCGTTAGCAAGGAACTGGTTGAGTGTAGCAAAGTGACCCTGGTTGCTGCCTTGATTCCCTTGACTGCCTTGATTGCGCTCTTGGAGAATTTGCATGATCAGCTGAGTGTTTGCATTGGTTGCGGCCATCACAGCTTGCCATGCCTCTGGAGGAGGTGGAGGCGGTGGCGGATCTTGATTCTGGTTCTGACTGGTGCTCTTAGCGGGAGCCATCCTGAAGAGGTTGACCACCATTAGCACATAGACAGATAAATATAGAAGCTGAATCCAACGGAATGAAAATTGCAACATATAGTCTTCACATCCGAACAAAATGAATGAATGCACTTCTCTTGAAGTGGTCACATATTCCTAAATTGCGAAGCCACGAAGAATCAGGTAGAAGGGGTACCACAACGAGGGATGGAATCATCATATGACGTCGAAGCAAAACGAATGCCACAACTGAAAATAAAACCAAGGGTTGGCTTGCGGAATAAGCCGGAACAAATACATGATAGAAATTTCGTCTGAAGTTTTCGTGGTGGGACCTACACGGGCTCGATCGTACAGCACCATCATGTACAAGGCAGTGCACATGACATACGAAGCGTCCCCGAGTCAGCATAGCCAAGGACTCTTTAAGACACAACGAGACCACTGTAAAATCGACCGTGAATAGGCGAACCACTAGACGTCGAACCCCAATTTCATATCATACATCTGTCGGAAAGATATCCTAAGGCTACTTGAATTCCCACCTATGAAATTCCCAAAATTTTCCCGGTTATGCAATCAGGTGTTGGGGATACAGGGGAGCATAATATCTCACTCAAGCTAGCAAATCCTACATCCAGCTGTATCCATCCTTCAACACATAACCAAGAAACCTTCGGAAACCCATCTATCTCAACCTTCGAAAAGCATCCATTATACAAGTTATGGCGATACTCCCGAACTCCCGCCCCAGTACTGGGTGGCGTCGAGGTTATCTCACCAACGAACTGCATAAAAGAGATTTTCGATGTCGCGCACAAATCTCAAGTATACCAGAATTGCAACGATAAAATTGTGACGACAACACCTCGGAGCTCAACTCCCCGGGACACTGCCACAACCCCTAAAGACAGGAGGCACCAAGAACAATGTTCTCGTCACAAAACCATCGGAACAAAACCAAGATACTCGCGTGATCCTAAAATTTTTTTTAGTGAAATTTGAGAAGAGAAGAGTCAAAACTCTACGTCGGATGCCTTACCAGAGCGATGAGGAGACTGGGAAGTAAAAAGAATTCCTAAATCTCCGATATATAATTCCTAAGTGACTCAAAACATTTTTCTAGACACAACTCGGCTTCTAAAAACGATCAAGCAATGGGGCTCCTAAGGTCGGGGAAGGCTCTGATTACCAGCTTGTAACGCCCTCAATGCGGTTATGTCTCTAAGTCGTGCCTCGACACGTGGGAGCTATAGCCGCATCGAGGGCATTACAGATGATTATAGAAAACTCAGATTTTCCACGTTATTAAAGAATGGAAACAAGAAGTTCAAAAATAAAAAAGAAGTTCAACTTTTAAAAATAGACGCTTCAAAATTTCATAAAAAATGATTAAAAAGTAAAACTAGGATGTCCATATTAAAAAAATGGAGAAGTTGATGATTATAGAAAACTCAGATTTGCCTCGTTATTAAAGAATGGAAACAAGAAGTTCAAAAAAATAACAAGAAGTTCTACTTTTAAAAATAGAGCGCTTCAAAATTTCATAAAAAGGATTAAGAAAATCAGATTAGAAAATCATAAAAAAACTCAGATATATTCACGTAACCGAGAGAAGTTTAGATTGATAACTGCCAGAAGTTCACGTACTACACGGTGTGCATTTTGTATTAAAAAAGAATAAAAAGCAAAATCTAAAAGTTTTGTTGTTATAAGTTCAAGTCCTGCATCGGATAAAGTTGAGAAAATTATTGTGAGAGAGGTTTGTACAAAAGGAATATCATTTGTGTAACAATGACGAAATGAATGGGAAAATTACAAACGAAAATATGTCACAGAAGTTCAACGTGAAAACAGCAGGAAGTTCGACTACTATAGTGAATGAATTTCAGATGAAAAACTTTTAAAATCGTCGCGAGTATGAAAAAATGATCAATACGGGAAAGTTGCGTCTTTACATCAGCTTTCCACCCGTATATTACTTTGCTCAATTCTGGTGAGGGTTTTGGTAAATGGATGGAGAGGTACGGGCAACAAAATCACGTGAAAAATAGAGTGAAGTTCATGTAGACGCGCCAAGAAGTTCAGGTTCTTCACGCGGTGCATTTTCGAAGAATTTGTTTCGCGATAAAGGCAGAACGAATGATCTCACCGTTTTTGAAATTATATAAAAACTGCTAGGAATCAGACAAAACCATCAACATGAAAAAGTTCCGCATTTTTCGTAGATTTTCAGCAGTATATTATTTGTTCCATGCCAATAAAGTTTCTAGAAATTACGGCAAAAATACGTTTTTAGCCATTTTCAAAATTGACTTCAAACCGTAAGGAATTGGGAGAAACAATATATACAAAAAAGTTTCGCATTTGTTCAACCTTTCCAACGCCATATAATTTGCTACATTCGGACGCATGGTTAAAAAATTAGCTCGAAAATACGAACTCGGTGGAACTTGTATCGTTTTCTAAATTACTTTTAAACTGTTTAAAATTAGAAAAAACTTTTAACATGAAAAAGTAGCGCATTTTCATAAGCTTTCCAACGCCATATTATTTGCCTTAATTGGATTAGCCGTTTAGAAATGGCATCAAAAATGCAAACTCGGGTGTTCAGTTTGCGAAATTCTATGTTTTGCAAAATTACTCTTTATCCATAAGGAATTAGAGAAAACTTTCAACATGTGGAAGAAGTGGTTTTGCAGCAACTTTCCAACGCCATATTATTTGTCTCATTCCGATAAACGGTTTAGAAATGCGATCGAAGATACGATTCATGTTTTTTGTATGAAGAAAAACCGGTTTTCAAAACTGCTCTTAAACCGCTTACATTTTGCCAAAAATTTAACTTGGGTCATGATACTGGTATCCATAGCTTTCCAACGGTATATCGCAAGCCCCATTTGGGCAATGTTGGCGGAAGTTCAACCTAGCATTGGGAGAAGTTCAGGTCGAACAACTCAGGCAGTAAAATTGCAAAAAAACACAATTTCATCATGGCCCGACGGCAAAATCCGCCAATGAGCGAGATTCGTATTTAAAACTAGTATTTAGTTGCTAAAAAACATTTCTAGATTACACTAACATCATACAGAACATGACTAAATAGAATAATTCGCGGGGGAAGCCACAGTTGCGAAGATAGTCCGAAGGTCGGGTTCGTACAGGGAAGTCCAGACGCGTTAATCAGGCAGTTCAGGTTGTGATCAGAATATTATTCTGATCCCGTGATTAGAATAGTGTTTATGTGTGTGTGTGTGTGTGTATAGCCGGTCTATTATGTTAATATTAGCAGAATAACTATTCTGATAACACTTCCGCACTGCACGCTCAACGCAAGTGGACGTCATTCTTTGAACCAAGTGTGCTGCAGTACTCACACGAGTGAACTTCTCGTTGGAAAAAACTTCACGCGTTGTTTTTCGGTACTGTTTTCACTCTAGTTTTTTAACTGTTTATCGGAATGAGGTGTGTAATATACCGTTGAAAAGCTATGGATTAGGCGCAACTTCGACATGTAGAGCACTTTTCAAGATTCAACACGGTTTAAGAGCAGTTTTGAAAATGGTGCGGCCCATGAGGAGTGGCAGCGAGCGTTTTTTCGCGATTTCTTCTAAACCGCTCGTCGGAACAAAGCAAATGATACACCGTTGAAAAGATATCATCGAGGCGCATCTTTTTCATATCTATTATTTTCTCTAATTAGTTACGGTTTAAGAGCAGTTTCAAATTTACTAAATCGCGGAATTCTGTTTTTTAAAAAAATTTAAATTTTCGGTACTGTTTTCCCTCTAGTTTTCTAACCGTTTGTCGAAATGGGGCGTATGATACACCGTTGGAAAGCTACGGACAAGGCGCAACTTTCCTATGTTAAAATGTTTTTGAGATTCCTTACAGTTTTTAGTTAATTTTAAAAATCGTGCGGCTGATGACGAGAGGCAGCGGCCGCTTTTCATGAAATTTTTACAAACCGCTGGTCGAAATAATTCAAATTATATGCCGTTGGAAAGATATCGATGAGGCGCAACTTTTTCATATAGAACACTCTCTCCGATTCCTTACGGTTTAGAAGCAATTTTGATTTTAACGAAATGCGAACACTCTGTTTTTTCGGAACACCAAAATCGTCATATGTACTGCATCAGACAGAAAACCACACTTCTTTTAGACTAAAAACTATACTTCATCGGACAAACAAGTGCACTGCATGATTTCTTTTTTGTGGGACGTAAATTTTCCTAAACGAGGTGGAGTGCACTTCATGTCGAGTGTTTGGTGAACCGCAATACTATGAAAAGTGAACCTCGAGACTACCGTAAACGGCCCGTACTGCATCAGACAGAAAATCGCACTTATTTAGACTAAAAACCACACTTCATTGGACAGACAAGTGCACTACATGATTTCTTTTTTGTGGGACGTAAATTTTTCCAAACGAGATGGAGTGCAGTGCTTCAGACTAAAGAGCGCACTTCATCAGACAGACAAGTGAACTGCGTGATTTCTTTTTTGTGGGACGTAAATTTTCCCAAACGAGGTGGAGTGCACTGCTTCAGACGAAAAACTGCACTGCATCGGACGAGCAAGCGCACTTCATGATTTCTTTGTCGAACGTAAATTTTTTCTCAGACGAATTTTTGTTGTCTTATTTTCAACATTTTTTATTAACGAGAGTGGACCGCGAAGACTAGGGCAAGTGAACCACATCATATATCAAAGTGAACCGCATTATTATTGTTGTTTCGTTAATTTTTTCGCATTTTTTCATGTTGGGCACAAGTGAACACCATCACTCTCAAAAGTGAACCACATCGAAGGGCCGAACGCAATGCAGTGTTGCATTTGATATAGTGAACAATGGAGGAGTTTTATTATAGTGAACCACGTGGGAGAACAAAGTGATTTTCAAAACATATACTCTATATGTTTTCATTATTTTTAAACAGCCACACACAACCATACACACAAAATCCACAATGTCACCAGCCGAACAACAATTAAGGACTACCCGTGATGTACTAGATCACACCCCAGTGGCGTACTGCACCTGCAAACTACACCATGCCACTGAACTACATATTCAAAATAAAAAAAGGCTGACTAGATGAAACTTTTTTCTATAAAAATAAAAGAAAAAAATGCTGCCCGCGCCACCAAAACTGTAATCACGCTGCAATTAACTAGTCTCGTGATCCAGGTGCACTGCTCTCGTGATCCGGGTGCACTGCACATCCAAAATCCAAAAAGAGGAAAAAAAACTCCCGCAATTAGCGAGTTAGCAGTTGCTGTGGATGTGCTCGATGACGAGGATAGTGAGCTACTCGCTGCTGGATAAGGGAGTACGCCAGCGAACTACATCACCAGAACGAGTGTACCGAACGCGCCGTGTGGGCGAACCGCACGGATGCGCCATCGCCCCCATCCAGTGTCGTCCCACACGCCGACGACTAGCAAAGGATGCGGCAACGGAGGATGGGCGCCTGCACAACGGAGGATGGATGAAATAGAACACCAAAGTCAGTGAGGTTCAAAAAAAATTTCAAATGAATCACAACAATTCTGCACATCCAAAATCCAGAGGAAAAATCAAATGAACTGCAAATGGTATACTGGCTCCATGGCGCGGCGTGGAACTCACCATTGATGTAGCAGAGGAGCTGGATCCAGGCCGCTGGGGGAAAGGTACTCACATGGGCGGCGCGCGGCGGCCAGTCAGACCATGCCTCGATGGTCTCCAGCGCTCTATCTGGTGGGAGGGCAAGGAAGTTAGAGGGGCGTCCGTTGGGGAAGGCAGGGGCGCAGCGCCAACAGTGGTGCCCCGGATCCATCCGCGGTGCACAGCAGAGGTGGCGGCGGCGAGGGTGAGATCTAGGTGGGGGAGGCGTGGCACGGCGGATCCGGGCGTCGGGCGGCCCTGGGTATGGGCGGTGAAGGCGGGGAACGACGGGCCGCGCCTAATCTGCCGCATGGTGGTGTTGTACATGGGCGATGGCGGTGGGAGACGACGGGATCCGGCCGGAGAGGAGGAATGGAAGATGGGGGAGGCTTGAGGATGACTGGATCTAGCCGAAGAGGAGGATGGGATCCAACCGGAGGAGCGGTGGGAAGCAAGGGAAGGGGCGGCGCCCAGGGCCCTCCTCGTTGTCGCTCTAGGGTCGAGGGAGGAGTGAGGCAGAGGGAGGAGTGGTGGGTGCCGGTGGGGTGCTGTCGTTTTTGTTTTCCAGATCGGTTGGGCGTCGCGTCGGGTCGCTGTTGGGGTGTTAGCATAATAAGCTAGGTGTTATCAGAATAAGACTCTTAAGGGGTGTTATCATAATAGACCCACCCTATATATATTGTCATATGATCTCTTATGCTAAAGTAACAATTCATTCACATACTCAAGTATGAATCAGAAACTTTATTGAAAACTAACAAACTGTAATCTCAGTCATTGAAGCAATTGCAATTTATCATAACATAGGAAAGAGTCAATATAAGAGCTTCTCAGCAAGTCCACATACTCAACCATCATTTAGTCTTTCACAATTGCTAACACTCGCGCTATATTTATGGTTATGAGGTTTTTAATCGGACATAGAGAAAGATAGGGGCTTATAGTTTTGCCTCCCAACTTTTTACCTCAAGGGTAATGTCAACAATAATAGTTCATGAAAACTCACATCCAATTAGCTATATATATCTGGATCTTTCCACCATTGTGCTTCCCAAAGGATAAAATGTAAAAAGGAAAGGTGAAGATCATCATGACTCTGATATGAAGTATAAGACAAGAACAATAGATAGGCCCTTCGCATAGGGAAGCAGAGGTTGTCCTGTGCTTTTATGGTTGGATGCACGAAGTCTTAATGCGAAAGAATGTCACTTTATATTGCCACTTGTGATATGGACCTTTATTATGCAGTCCGTCGCTTTTATTTCTTCCACATCACAAGATCGTATAAAGCTTATTTTATCCACACTAATAAATCATACATATTTAGAGAGCAATTTTTATTGCTTGCAATGATGACAACTTACTTGAAGGATCTTACTCAATCCATAGGTAGATATGGTGGGCTCTTATGGCAAAACTGGGTTTAAGGATATTTGGAAGCACACGTAGTATTTCTACTTGGTGAAAAGAAATTGGCTAGCATGAGGGGGAAAGGCAAGCTCAACATGTTGGATGATCCATGACAATATAATTCATCTCAGATGTAAGAAAACATAACCCATTACGTTGTCTTCCTTGTGCAACATCAACTCTTTAGCATGTCATATTTTAACGACTGCTCACAATCATAAAAGATGTCCAATATAGTATATTTATATGTGAAAACCTCTCTTTCTTTATCACTTCCTATTAATTGCAACGATGACCAAAACTATGTTTGTCAACTCTCAACAACTTTTATTCATCATACTCTTTATATGTGAAGTCATTACTCTCCATAAGATCCATATGATCTCTTTATTTCTTTTTATTCTTTCTCTTTTATTTTATTCCCTCAAGATCATAGCAAGATAATCAAGCCCTTGACTCAACACTAATCTTTATTATATATAGCTCACGGACTCGATTACATGGAAGGATCATAAAGCAAAACTCAAAACTAGATCATACTAAAATTTTATTCTACTAGATCAAGATATTACCAAAAGGATCAAACTAAGAAAAAATTGGTAAAGATAAAAGTGTGATGGTGATACGATACCGGGGCACTCCCCCAAGCTTCGCAGTTGCCAAGGGGAGTGCCCATACCCAATACTCAGTTCTTCTTTGTTGGTGAAGAAGGTGTGGGTGATGATGGATAGTTGCACATCGAGCGTAGGAGATCCTCCAATTTGCGGATAATGCTCTTGAGTGCGATGATATGCTCCTTCAACAAAATATTTTCACTTGTGAGATACTTGTTTTGAATATGAGCCAACTCAATCATCTTGAAAGCCTCAATCTCTGATGGGGTAAAGAGATTGTGGTGAGCTTGATGGATGTCTTCTTCTGCTACTGCCGGAACTTGGTCCCCCATGGCCTTCTTGATCCCATCATCCTTGTTGATCTCTCCGGGCTCTTGTCTCCTCAGCTATATCTTCATTAGCCAAGAATCTTTGCCCTCATTGTTGGAGGAGGAGGGAGATGACATGATGCCTGGCCTTGACAACCCTGGCAGAAAATAGCTCGAAACAAAAACATGAGATATTTGCGTGATACGGTGGTCAAAACCTTCGGGAGATTATATAATGAATTTTTACCAACCAAAAGAAGTATCGTGCAACAAAACGGAGTCCGGAGGGCACACGAGGTGCCCACGAGGCAGGGGGCACACCCTCCACCCTCATGGAAGCCTCGTGTCCTTCCATGACTGCTTATTATTTTCCAATTTTCTTAAATATTTCAAAATGGAGAAAAATTGCCATTAGAACTATTTTGGAGTCGGTTTACTTACTGTACCACGTACCTATTCCTTTCCGGAGTCTGAAACGTTCTGGAAAGTGTCCCTTATGTATTCCTCTGGGTCACGGTTTCAATAACATTAGTTTCAACATTTATAGGATTACCTGAGATATAATGTTTGATTCTTTGACTGTTCACCACCCTCGGATTTGTGCCTTCGAAGTTGTTGATTTTTATGGCACCGGAACGATAGACCTCCTTGATGACGTAAGGACCTTCCCATTTAGAGAGGAGTTTGCCTGCAAAAAATCTTAAACGAGAGTTGCATAGCAATACATAATCACCTACATTAAACTCACGTTTTTGTATCCTTTTAACATGCCATCTTTTAACTTTTTCTTTAAACAGTTTGGCATTCTCATAAGCCTGGGTTCTCCATTCATCAAGTGAGCTAATGTCAAAAGCCTCTTCTCACCGGCAAGTTTGAAATCATAATTGAGCTCTTTAATGGCCCAATATGCCTTATGTTCTAGTTCAAGAGGTAAGTGACATGCTTTACCATTATTTTATAGGGAGACATACCCGTAGGATTTTTGTATGCAGTTCTAGAAGCCCATAATGCATCATCAAGTTTCTTGGACCAATTCTTTCTAGATCTATTAACATTCTTTTGCAAAATTAATTTAAGCTTTCTATTGCTCAGTTCAACTTGACCACTAGACTGTGGATGATATGGGGACGCAATTCTATGATCAACATCATACTTAGCAAGCATTTTACGAAAGGCACCATGAATAAAATGTGAACCACCATCAGTCATTAAATATCTAGGGACTCCAAACCTCAGAAAAATAACTTCTTTAAGCATCTTAATAGATGTGTTATGATCAGCACTACTAGTTGGAATAGCTTCTACCCACTTAGTAACGTAATCAACAACAACTAAAATATTTGTATACCCATTAGAGGAAGGAAACAGTCCCAAATAATCAAAGCCCCAAACATCGAATGGTTCAATAACAAGTGAATAATTCATAGGCATTTCTTGATGTCTACCAATACTACCAATTCTTTGACATTCATCACAAGACAAAACAAACTTACGGGCATCCTTGAAGAGAGTAGGCCAATAAAAACCAGATTGCAATACCTTATGTGCAGTTCTATCTCCAGCGTGGTGTCCTCCATAAGCCTCGGAGTGACACTTACGTAGGATCTGTTCCTATTCATGCTCAGGTACACAATGTCTAATAGCACCATCCACTACTTCTTTATAAAGATGTGGGTCATCCCAGAAGTAATGTCTTAAATCATAGAAGAACTTTTTCTTTTGTTGGTATGTGAAACTAGGTGGTATAAATTTAGCAACAATACAATTAGCATAATTAGTGTACCATGGAGCAGTACGAGAAGCATTTATGACAGCTAGTTGTTCATCAGGGAAGTTATCATCAATAGGTAGTGGGTCATCAAGAACATTCTCTAACCTAGACAAGTTGTCTGCAACGGGGTTCTCAGCTCCCTTTCTATCAATAATATGCAGATCAAATTCTTGAAGCAAGAGAACCCATCTAATAAGTCTAGGTTTAGCATCTTTCTTTTCCATAATATATTTAATAGCAGCATGATCAGTGTGAATAGTTACTTTAGAATCAACAATATAAGGTCTGAACTTATCACAAGCAAATACAACTGCTAACAATTCTTTTTCAGTGGTAGCACAATATCTCTGGGCACTGTCTAGAGTTTTACTAGCATATTGGATAACATTTAATTTCTTATCAACTCTTTGTCCTAGAACAACCCCTACAGCATAATAACTAGCATCACACATGATTTCAAATGGTAAATTCGAATCAGGAGGCTGAACAATAGGTGCAGAAATCAAAGCTTTCTTAAGTATTTCAAATGCTTCTACATAATCGTCATCAAAGACAAAAGGAACATCTTTTTGTAAGAGATTAGTTAGAGGCCTGGAAATTTTGGAGAAGTCCTTAATGAACCTCCTATAAAAACCGGCATGACCAAGGAAACTTCTTATACCTTTAATGTCCTTGGGACACGACATCTTTTCAATAGCATCAACTTTAGCTTTATCAACTTCAATACCTCTTTCAGAAATTTTATGCCCCAAGACAATACCTTTATTAACCATAAAGTGGCACTTCTCCCAATTCAAAACAAGATTAGTTTCTTCACATCTCTGCAAAACTCGATCAAGGTTGCTTAAGCAATCATCAAAAGAAGTCCCATAAACGGAGAAATCATCCATGAATACCTCAACAATCTTTTCACAAAAGTCAGAGAATATAGCAGCCATACATCTTTGAAAGGTAGGAGGTGCATTACATAAACCAAAAGGCACACATCTATAAGCAAAGGTAACGAAAGGGCAAGTAAAAGTTGTCTTTTCTTGATCCTCTTTTGACATAGGTATTTGAGAGAAACCAGAATAACCATCTAGAAAGCAAAAATGTGTATGCTTGGATAATATTTCTAGCATTCGATCAATAAAAGGTAAAGGGTAATGATCCTTTTTAGTAGCTTTATTTAATTTGTGGAAATCAATTACCATTCTATAACCTGTAACAATTCTTTGTGGGATCAATTCATCTTTATCATTAGGAACAACAGTAATACCTACCTTCTTAGGGACATAATGGACAAGACTTACCCACTGACTATCAGCAATGGGATAAATTATACCTGCCTCTAGAAGCTTTAGTATTTCTTTTCTTACCACTTCTTTCATCTTAGGATTTAACTGTGTTGGTGATCAACAACCGGTTTCGCATCTTTCTCCAATTTTATTTTGTGCTGGCATAGAGTGGGACTAATGCCCTTAAGATATATCCAATAGCAGCACGGTGCTTCTTCAGAGTTTTTAATAATTTCTTTTCTTCATGCTTTGAAAGGTTAGCACTAATAATAACAGGATATATCTCCTTCTCACCAAGATAAGCATATTTAAGAGTATCAGGTAAAGTTTTAAGCTCTCAGACACGGGATCACCCTTGGGTGGGGGAGGATCCCCTAAGATTTCAACATGCAAGTTGTGCTTCAAAATAGGTCTCTGTTTAAAGAATACTTCATCTATTTCCCTTCTTTCGTTCATAAACATATCATTTTCATGGTCTAGCAAATATTGTTCTAAAGGATCACTAGGAGGCATGGCAATAGAAGCAAGACCAATAATTTCATCTTTACTAGGCAATTCTTTATCATGGGGTTGTCTAGAAATTTAGCAAAATTAAATTCATGAGACATATCCCCTAAACCAACAGAAACAATATCTTTATTGCATTCTATCCTAGCATTAACAGTATTCAAGAAGGGTCTTCCAAATATAATGGGACAAAAGTTATCTTGTGGGGAACCAAGAACAAGAAAACCAGCATGATACTTAACCTTCCCACACAAGACTTCAACATCTCTAACAATCCCAACGGGTGAAATAGTATCTCTATTAGCAAGCTTAATTGTAACATCTATCTCTTCTATCTCAGCAGGTGCAATATCATGCATAATTTTTTTGTATAAGGAATGAGGTATTGCACTTGCACTAGCACCCATATCACATAAGCCATGATAGAAATGATCTCCTATTTTAATAGAAATAACAGGCATGCCTACAACAGGTCTATGTTTATTTTTAGTATCAGGTCTAGCAATTCTAGCAGCTTCATCACAGAAGTAAATAACATGCCCATCAATATTATCAGCCAAGAGATATTTAACCTTAGCAACACTAGGTTCAACTTTAATTTGCTCAGGGGGTTTGGGTGTCTTAATATTACTTTTGTTGACCACAGTTGAAGCTTTAGCATGATCCTTTATTCTAACAGGGAAAGGTGGTTTCTCAATATAAGCAGTAGGAACAACATGATCATTATAAGTGATAGTCTTTTCTTCAACTTTAACAGGTGCTACTAGTTTTACTTCAATGGGAGGATTATATTTGAACCACTTCTCCTTAGGGAGATCAACATGAGTAGCAAAGGATTCACAGAAAGAAGCTAGTATCTCAGAGTCAAGTCCATATTTAGTGCTAAATTCATGAAAAGCATTGGTATCCATAAAAGATTTAACACAATCAAACTTAGGTTTTACACCTGACTCCTGACCTTCGTCAAGATCCCAATCTTCAGAGTTGCGTTTAATTCTTTCCAATAAATCCCATTTGAATCCAATAGTCTTCATCATAAAAGATCCAGTACAAGAAGTATCGAGCATGGAGCGATTACTGAGAGAAAGCTGAGCATAAATTTTTTAAATAATCATTTCTTTTGAGAGCTCATGATTGGGGCATGAATATAACATTGACTTAAGCCTACCCCAAGCTTGAGATAAGCTTTCTCCTTCGCGAGGAAAAAATTATATATATAATTACGATCACGATGAACAACATGCATATGATAAAACTTCTGATGAAATTCCAATTTCAATCGGTTGTAGTTCCATAATCCCATATCATCACAAATCCTAAACCATGTCAATGCCTCTCCCTTGAAAGATAAAGGGAATATCTTCTTCTTGATAACATCCTCGGGCATACCTGCAAGCTTAAATAATCCACAAACTTCATCCACATAGATTAGGTGCAAATCGGGATGTAATGTTCCATCACCCGTGAAAGGATTAGCTAGCATTTTCTCTATCATACCCGAAGGGATTTCAATGTAAACATTTTCAGTAGGTTCAGTAGGTTGAGGAGAAACTCTTTGCTCTACTGGTCGGGGTGAAGATACCCCGGACAAGCCCCTTAAAGGATTATGTTCCATAGTAACAAGTGACAGTAAATTTCAGCACACTATATAAATTTTCCTTACCAAATTGCACCTACCAAAGGCGCTTCACTCCCCGGCAACGGTGCCAGAAAAGATTCTTGATGACCCACAAGTGTAGGGGATCTATCATAGCCTTTTCGATAACTAAGAGTGTCGAACCCAACGAGGTGCAAAAGGAAATGATAAGCAGTTTTCAGCAAGGTATTTTCTGCAAGCACTGAAATTATCAGTAACAGATAGTTTTGTGATAAGGTAATTGGTAACGGGTAACAAGTAATCAAAGTAAATAAGGTGCAGAAAGATGGCCCAATCCTTTTTGTAGCAAAGGACAAGCCTGAACAAACTCTTATATGAAGGAAAGCGCTCCCGAGGACACGTGGGAATTATCGTCAAGCTAGCTTTCATAACGTTCATATGATTCGCGTTCGGTACTTTAATAATTTGATATGTGGGTGGAACGGTGCTTGATTACCGTCCTTCCTTGGACAAGGATCCCACTTATGATTAATCCCTATTGCAAGAATCCGCAACTATAATAGAAGTATTAAGGTAAACCTAACCATAACATGAAACATATGGATCCAAATCAGCCCCTTACGAAGTAACGCATAAAATAGGGTTTAAATTTACGTCACTCTAGCAACCCATCATCTACTTATTACTTCCCAATGCCTTACTCTAGGCCCAAATAATGGTGAAGTGTCATGTAGTCGACGTTCACATGACACCACTAGAGGAAATACAACATACATCTCATCAAAAAATCGAACGAATACCAAATTCACATGACTACTTATAGCAAGACTTCTCCTATGTCCTCAGGAACAAAGGTAACTACTCAAAAATCATATTCATGTTCATAATCAGAGGGGTATTAATATGCATAATGGATCTGAACATATGATCTTCCACCAAGTAAACCAACTAGCATCAACTACAAGGAGTAATCAACACTACTAGCAACCCACAGGTACCAATCTGAGGTTTTGAGACATAGATTGGATACAAGTAGGGTTTGAGATGAGATGGTGCTGGTGAAGATTTTGATGGAGATTGACCCCCTCCTGATGAGAGGATCGTTGGTGATGACGATGGTGATGATTTGCCCCTCCCGGAGGGAAGTTTCCCCGGCAGAACAGCTCCGCTGGAGCCCTAGATTGGTTCCGCCTTGTGGCGGCGGAGTTTCGTCCCGTGAGCTTGCTTATGATTTTTTCCTCAACGAAAGACTCCATATAGCCAAAGATGGGCATCAGAGGGCCACCAGGGGGCTCACGAGGCAGGGGGCGCACCTAGGGGGTAGGGCGCACCCCCACCCTCGTGGACGGTGGGTGGCCCCCCTCTGGTACTTCTTTTGCTAAATATTTTTTATATATTCTGAAAATAATTCCCATGTAGTTTCATGACTTTTGGAGATGTGCAGAATAGGTCTCTAATATTTGCTCCTTTTCCAGCCTAGAATTCCAGCTACTGGCATTCCCCCTCTTCATGTAAACCTTGTAAAATAAGAGAGAAAAGGCATAAGTATTGTGACATAATGTGTAATAACAGCCCATAATGCAATAAATATCAATATAAAAGAATGATGCAAAATGGACGTATCAGTTACTGCTTTGCAAAAGTTCTTTTTTTTTCTGAACGAAAATATACCAACATCATGGATCCGCTTACCTTCCCTTCGTTGGGAGAGAAGAACAGTGGCAGATGCGTGTGTTGGGTTTCTTGAAGACAGTGAGGGAGAAGGGGATTCAGCGAAGAGTGAAATGATGGTTGCTTCATCCGGCAAACTTAGACTGCGGGGAGGTGGGGTTTTGTGATACGACAGCTTGTTACTGTCGTGCTACGACCAGGGTGACTCTCCGCCTGCATACTGCCTTCTAATTTGGTGGATGGCATTTGAGCCCGCGCGCTGCATGGCCCGCATGTCGGTGAACAAAAGTAAAACGACATTCAGTAGATGGAGAGATTTCGATGACCTGGGAGGAGCCAAAAGTGGTAGTGTATCCATTGCACTAGTAGTAATTGTTTTTCTAGGTAGCTGTAGAGTGTCTCCACTATACTAGTAGTAATTGTTTCTCTAGGCCCAAGACAAAACATCCCATTGATACGTCCATTTTGCATCATGCTTTTATATCGATATTTATTGCATTATGGGCTGTTATTACACATTTTGTCACAATACTTATGCCTATTGTCTCTTATTTTACAAGGTTTACATGAAGAGGGGAATGCCGGCAGCTAGAATTCTGGGCTGGAAAAGGAGCAAATATTAGAGACATATTCTGCACATCTCCAAAAGTCCCGAAACTTCAGGGGAGCACGTTAGAGTATATAAAAAATATTGGGCGAAAGAAGTACCAGAGGGGGCCCACCCACCGTCCACGAGGGTGGGAGGCGTGCCCTACCCCCTGGGTGCGCCCCCTGTCTCGTGGGCTCCCTGGTGGCCCTCCGATGCCCATCTTTGGCTATATGGAGTCTTTCGTCGAGAAAAAAAATCATAAGCAAGCTTACGGGACGAAACTACGCCGCCACGAGGCGGAACCAATCTATGGCTCCGACAGAGCTGTTCTGCTAGGGAAACTTCCCTCTGGGAGGGGGAAATCATCACCATCGTCATCACCAACGATCCTCTCATCGGGAGGGGGTCAATCTCCATCAACATCTTCACCAGCACCATCTCATCTCAAACCCTAGGTCATCTCTTGTATCCAATCTTTGTCCCAAAGCCTCAGATTGGTACCTGTGGGTTGCTAGTAGTGTTGATTACTCCTTGTAGTTGATGCTAGTTGGTTTACTTGGTGGAAGATCATATGTTCAGATCCATTATGTATATTAATACCCCTCTGATTATGAACATGAATATGCTTTGTGAGTAGTTATGTTTGTTCCTGAGGACATGGGAGGAGTCTTGCTATAAGTAGTCATGTGAATTTGGTATTCGTTCGATATTTTGATGAGATGTATGTTGTCATCCCTCTAGTGGTGTCATGTGAACATTGACTACATGAAACTTCACCATTGCTTGGGCATAGAGGGAGGCATTGGGAAGTAATAAGTAGATGATGGGTTGCTAGAGTGACAGAAGCTTAAACCCTAGTTTATGCGTTGCTTCGTAAGGAGCTGATTTGGATCCATATGTTTCATGCCATGGTTAGGTTTACCTTAATACTTCTGTTGTAGTTGAGGATGATTGCAATAGGGGTTAATCATAAGTGGGATGCTTGTCCAAGTAAGGACAGTACCCAAGCACCGGTCTACCCACATATCAAATTATCAAAGTACCGAATGCGAATCATATGGACGTGATGAAAACTAGCTTGAAGATAATTCCCATGTGTCCTCGGGAGCGCTTTCCTTCATATAAGTGTTTGTCCAGGCTTGTCCTTTGCTACAAAAGGATTGGGCCATCTTGCTGCACCTTATTTACTTTTATTACTTGCTACTCGTTACAAATTACCTTATCACAAAACTATCTGTTACCGATAATTTCAGTGCTTGCAGAGAATACCTTACTGGAAACTGCTTATCATTTCCTTCTGCTCCTCGTTGGGTTCGACACTCTTACTTATCGAAAAGCTACGATAGATCCCCTACACTTGTGGGTCATCACCCATCCACCCTAGTAAATAATAAAATCAATTCAAAAGCCCATATATTTACTTAATGAGAGGCGCTACCCACACCTAGCACACCGCCCCCCAAAAAAACATGGGTTCTCTTCTTCCTCATCACTCCCACCCACCTCACATCAGCTCGCTCCACTCGCACCCCCAAATTCCTCACCTCACTCATATAGAAAACCCCAGCTCCCCTTCTTCCTCACTACTATAGAAAAACCCCAGCTCCCCTTCTTCCTCACTACTATAGAAAAACCCCAGCTCCCCTTCTTCTTCACTCGCACTACAACTAGGCTCGTCATTCGTTACTCTGCTCAAATCCATGAGCTCGACACGATGCCCTCAAGGAAAATGGAGTCGGCTGACCCCAGCGCCAAGCAGATGAGGCTCCCGCCAGCGGCGACACCTGTTGTAGATCCCGCACCTGGCAGCACGGGGAGAAACGGCGAGCCTGCCCCCACCGAATTCCAAGAACCCGTAGAGTCTCGGGTGGACTGCATCAGCGATCTCCCAGACGCCATCCTTGGGGAGATCATCTCGCTTCTCCCCACCAAGGATTGTTGCCGCACTCAAGTCCTCTCAATTCGATGCCGCCCTCTATGGCGCGCCATGCCCCTTAATCTCGACTGTCGTCAGCTATCTCTCTTCAACTTTTAACTCCCCAGAGCCATCATCTCTTCCCACCAGGGCATTGTTCAAAGCCTCTGCAACCCGTCATGATACGCGAGCAAGCATACCATGCCCGACATGGTGGATGCCTGGATGAAATCCCCTGAATTCACAGAACTACAGTTGCTTGAGTTCTACTATTCCCCAGGAAATCACCTACCAGATACCGAACGCCATGTACTTGTGCCCTCAACACCGATGTCCATCTCGTGGTTTTCCTCCTCTCTACGCACCGCCACCTTTGCATTGTGCTTCCTACCAGACAATCTAGTAATAAACCTTAGACTCCCATTTCTCAAGAAACTTTCACTTGTGCGGGTTCGTATATCGGAGGCCTCATTGCACATCATCATCCACTCCGGTTGCCCTGCCCTGGAGTGCTTGGTACTTGTTTTCACAGTTAGAATCGGTCCTGTTGCCTAAATAGACATGAAGATTGAAAACAGTTAAGGTCTAAAAAGAGTGTCGAAAGAGCAACAGTTGAACGGTTAATGCTAGTACACTATATGCGGGCTTCCAATGTGCGTGAAATTATCACCTTTATATACAACTTATCCAGACATGGAAAGCATTGCAGCAAGCCAATAATCTTGTTCAGATCAAAACTATTCATTTGGATATATAAGATCTTGAAAGAATCCAGCACCTTTGATAGGTAATCTTCGCAAACAACTCATGTAATACAATAAGGGAAAAGATACATAGTTGGCTTACACTCGCCACGTCACACAATGCATAAATAATTCATTACATTCATTCAAATACACTCAAGGTCTGACTACGGAACCAAAAATGAAGATAAACCCCAAATGCAACATAGTCCCCGATCGCCCCAACTGGGCACCACTACTGATCATCTGGGAAAGACATGTAGTAATGACGAGAGTCTTCATCGAACTCCCACTTGAGCTCAATCGCATCACGTGGAGCGGTATCATCGGTCCCTACATCTGGTTTTGGAAGTAATCTGTGAGTCACGGGGACTCAGCAATCTCACACCGTCGCGATCAAGACTATTTAAGCTTATAGGAAGGGTAAAGGTATGATGTGGAGCTGCAGCAAGTGACTAGCATATTTGGTGGCTAACATATGCGCAAAAGAGAGCGAGAAGAGAGGGCAAAGGCACGGTCGAACAACTATGATCAAGAAGTGATCCTAGAACAACCTACGTCAAGCATTACTCCAACACCGTGTTCACTTCCCGGACTCCGCCGAGAAGAGACCATCACAGTTACACACGCGTTGGTGCATTTTAATTAAGTTAAGTTTCAGGTTATCTACAACCGGACATTAACAAATTCCCATCTGCCCATAACCGCGGGCACGGCTTTCGAAAGTTTAAATCCCTGCAGGGGAGTCCCAACTTAGCCCATCACAAGCTCTCACGGTCAACGAAGGATATTCCTTCTCCCAAGACAATCCAATCAGACTCGGCATCCCGGTTACAAGACATCTCGACAATGGTAAAACTAAACCAGCAACACCACCCAGATGTGCCGACAATTCCTGATAGGAGTTGCACATATCTCGTTCTCAGGGCACACCGGATGAGCAAGACGTCGGGTAGGCCAGCCCAGAGTTGCCCCTGGTAGCCCCGGACATCGCTTAGTTGGACCAACACTTAGAGAAGCACTGGCCCGGGGGGCTTAAAATAAAGATGACCCTTGAGTCCGCGAAACCTAAGGGAAAAGTCTAGGTGGCGAATGGTAAAACCAATGTTGGGCATTGCTGGAAGAGTTTTATTCAAGGCGAAGTGTCAAGGGGTTCCCATTATAATCCAACCGTGTAAGGAATGCAAAATCCGGGAACATAACACCGATATGACGGAAACTAGGGCGGCAAGAGTGGAACAAAACACCAGGCATAAGGCCGAGCCTTCCACCCTTTACCAAGTATATAGGTGCATTAAGATAAACAAGATAATATTATGATATCCCAACAATAAACATGTTCCAACAAGGAACGATCTCCAATCTTCACCTGCAACTAGCAACGCTATAAGAGGGGCTGAGCAAAGCGGTAACATAGCCAAACAACGGTTTGCTAGGACATGGTGGGTTAGAGGTTTGACATGGCAATTGGGGAGGCATGATAAGAAAGTGGTAGGTATCGTAGCATAAGCATAGCAAAAGAGCGAGCATCTAGCAAGCAAAGATAGATGTGATTTCGAGGGTATGGTCATCTTGCCTGCAATGTTCTCAGAGTTGCCTTGATCCTTGTAAGCGTACTCAATGGGCTCCTCGATCACGTACTCGTCTCCCGGCTCTACCCAAGCAAGAACAACAAGCAAAAGGAACACAATCAACCATGTGCAATGCACAAACAACATGATGCAAAAACATGGTATGATATGCGGGATGCGATATGTGATGCATATGCAAGATTTGGAAAGGAATGATTGAACCTGGCCTCAACATGGAAAACCAAGAGTGCCATTGGAAAGGTGAGTTGATTTCGGTCGAAATCAATATAAAGATCACCGGAATCGGATGCACGGTTTGGAAATGGCAAGCAAAACAAATATGGCACCGGTCTGCGATAATCAGCACGAGACCATCTAAATGCATCAAGAACAACATGCTACAACACTCCAACATGACAACAAAATATATGGCAGGGATCCACTCATGATGCTTGACAAAAG
Source organism: Triticum urartu (assembly GCF_056163025.1). NCBI lineage: Eukaryota > Viridiplantae > Streptophyta > Magnoliopsida > Poales > Poaceae > Triticum > Triticum urartu. The sequence goes on along the minus strand of NC_141874.1, from coordinate 348,671,403 downwards.
ATGAACACTGAGCTACGGCTAATTCACTCAATAGCAGGTTCAAACAAGCATGGCAAGAGTGCAAAAGATAACAGGTTACAGACTTGGTGAAATTAACAGCAAGTCAGGAATTTATCATCAGGAAGAAATGTTTAGAGCATGATAACTACATGCTACAGGAACATATCATGGCAAAGCAAGGCATGGCATGAAGCTACTCAAATCATATAACAAAAGTCCCTTAGTGACCATAAACCAAAAAGGATCAGAAAATACAATTGCAAGCACGTGAACATAGAAAAAACATAAACAGATTCAGACTTAGTGAAAAACTGGAACATGGCAAAACAGATAACGAGTAGGCATGTTTACGAGCTTGATGCACTCACTACGAGGCATTGCATGACAAACTAAGAATACACCCAGCAAAGAGACATGGCATAGAAGCTAGACATGGTAAGAACAACAACATAGGATGCACGGATCAACAACAACAAGCTTGGCAAAATTGCTAAACATGTTAACAATCTGCCAGGAACATTTTATAGCAAAAGTAGAGCTCGATTGACTCAAGCTAGGGTGCTCCATAATTTCAAACAAAGACATGGATGGATAGAGCACAACAATATCTACAAAACATCCTTACTGATCATGCTCAAAAGAGGCACGGATCACTAGGAAACAACATAAACATATGGCATAAAAATAATGACAGGGCAAGGACTTAGTGGAATTCTAAGTCCCTGAAATCAGCATCATTGAGTAAGCTACTTTGCATGCTTGTGCTAGTCGCCACATAGATCACAAAAATCCATGGCATACACCCCTGTAAAGATAACATGGCATACTTCAAAGCACATATAGAGCTCAGGATCATATCATGCACACATTAATCATGGCAAAAATGACAAAAGTGCATTTGCTGAAACAGATCTGAAACTATCATCACATAGCCCTCTTCCAACAGCATTCCGGGCATCAAGATGAGCTCAAATGAAAATGATGCAACGAGATGAAATGATGTACCCGTCGAGACGAACATTTTGATATGCTACACGCATGAATCGGAGCTACGATGAGGAAGTTATGGCATGTCAAAGTATGCAAAAAAAATAGGGTTAGGGACGAAAAAGTCAACCGAATCTAGATCTCAGTCCAGATCGCATGGATTATGAGGTTGAACTTGAGCTCGCCGGAATAGTTCTTCTCGCTGGAGATCGAGGCGGTCGGAGGAGAGGTGGCCGGAGGAGGACGCCCGAGATGTCGCCGGACTTGGCGTTCGCCGGCGAGGAGGACGACGGCGGAGTGGAGCGGCGTCGGCTAGGGTCGGCAGAGAGCGGTGGTCGCCGACGCGGTGGCCTGCGGACGCCAGCACGGAGGCGGACCGGGGCGGCTCGAGCGAGGAGCCAGACGAGGAGGCGCGGTGGACGCGCGTGCTCCAGAGGGCCAGCAACGGGCCGCGCGGGCCTGGCGGCGGAGGGAGCGACCGGTGCCACATGGCGGCGCCTCAGTGGCCGCGGGCGGCGGCGGACGCGGTGTGCGGCGCGGCAGACATGTCTGGCTCGCGACGGGGTAGATGGACTAGGGTTAGGGTGGAAGAAGACCCGGGATTTCGGAGGAGGGGCTATTTATAGAGGTAGGAGGAGCTAGGAAGCTCCAAATGAGGTGCGGTTTTCGGCCACGCGATCGTGATTGAACGATCTAGATGATGGAGGAGGCTTAGGTGGGTTTTTGGGCCAAATTGGAGGGGTGTTGGGCTGCAACACACATGAGGCCTTTTCGGTCCCTCGGTTAACCATTGGAGTATCAAACGAAGTGCAAATGGTACGAAGCTTGACAGGCGGTCTACCGGTAGTAAACCAAAGCCGCATGACAAGTCTCGGTCCAATCCGAAAACATTTAACACCCACACATGAAAAGAGGTAGAAAGGGACACCAGAGGACATAGGAGCGCCGGAATGCAAAATGGACAACGGGGAAAATGCTCGGATACATGAGACGAATGCGTATGCAAATGCAATGCACATGATGACATGATATGAGATGCATGACAAAGACAAAACACACGGAGACAAAACCCCGACAACGAGGAAAATAACATAACTTAGTGCCGGAAACAGCAAGAGTTTGAGTACAAATAAGGTATGTTACATCCGGGGTGTTACAACACTCCACCACTATGAAAGGATCTCGTCCCGAGATCTAGGACTGGAAAAACTCCGGCTACTCAGAACGGAGGTGATCCTCGCGTTCCCAGGTGGCTTCACGGTCGGAATGATGTGACCACTTGACTTTCAGGAATTTGATTGACTTGTTGCGAGTCTTGCGCTCGGTTTCTTGAAGAATAGCAACGGGGTGCTCATGATAAGACAGGTCTTCTTGGAGATCAATGTCTTCGAAGTTGACGGTGCGGTCAGGAGTCTTGAAACACTTGCGGAGCTGAGACACGTGAAACACGTCGTGCACGTTTGCAAAGTTGGAGGGAAGCTCAAGTTGATAGGCGAGATCGCCTCTTTTGCTGACGATCTTGAAAGGACCCACGTATCTAGGGGCAAGCTTCCCTTTGATACCGAAGCGACGAGTACCTTTCATTGGAGAGACGCGGAGGTAGACATGGTCTCCGATCTCGAAAGCCAAGTCACGATGCTTGCTACCATAGTAACTCTTCTGGCGCGATTGCGCGGCTTTGAGATTATCACGAATGACTTTGCACATCTCTTCTGCCTCTGTGATCAAGTCATTGCCGAGAAGTTGACGTTCACCAGTCTCTGACCAGTTAAGAGGAGTACAACACTTCTTGCCATAGAGAATCTCAAATGGGGCCTTGCCCGAACTCGCTTGGAAGCTGTTGTTGTAGGAGAACTCGGCATATGGAAGACAATCTTCCCACTTCATACCGAAAGAGATGACGCAAGCCCTGAGCATATCTTCGAGAATTTGATTTACTCGCTCGACTTGGCCACTGGTTTGAGGATGAAAAGGTGTGCTGAAGCGAATGTTGGTGCCCATGGCCTTCTGAAAAGAATCCTAGAACTTGGAGATGAAGATGCTGCCATGATCTGAAGAAATCAACTGCGGAATGCCATGCGGAGAGACAATCCGGGAGGTATATAGCTCTGCCAAATGAGCTGTTGTGATAGATTCTTTGATAGGAAGGAAATGAGCCACTTTAAAGAGTTTGTCAATGACAACGAAGATAGCATCATTGCCATGCTTGGACTTTGGAAATCCAGTCATGAAGTCCACCTCAATGTGGTCAAACTTCCATTCTGGAATGGCAAGAGGTTGGAGGAGACCAGCTGGTCATTGGTGTTCTGCTTTCACTCTTCTGCAGACATCACATTCATTCACGAACTGAGCAATCTCACGCTTCATTCGAGTCCATCAATACGACTGCTTGAGGTCATGGTACATCTTTGTACTTCCAGGGTGAATAGAGAGGAGTGAATTGTGAGCCTCGTTCATAATGACTTTACAAAGATCACCTTTAGGCACAACAATGCGATCCTCGAAGAATAGAGTATCCTTGTCATCAAGGCGATAGCACTTGTAATTAGGTTAACTCTTGGCAATCCCAATCTTCACCTTCTTCACCATAGCATCAAGAAGTTGAGCCTCACGAATCTGATCTTCCAAAGTAGGAGAGACTTGGAGCTTTGCCAGAAATCCTTGAGGAACAACTTGAAGGTTGAGTTTGCGGAAAGCTTCACAAAGCTCGGGTTGGTAAGGCTTGAGAATCAGACTGTTGCACTAAGCCTTCCTGTTCAATGCGTCAGCAATTACATTGGCCTTGCCTGGAGTATATTCAATACTCGGATTATACTGTTGAATCATTTCGACCCAACGAGTCCGCTTGAGGTTAAGATTAGGCTGAGTGAAGACGTACTTGAGACTCTTGTGGTCAGTAAAGATGTCCACTTTTCTTCCCAATAAGAGATGTCTCCAAGTTAAAAGAGCATGCACAACTGCCGCCAACTCGAGGTCATGAGTGGGGTAGTTCTTTTCATTAGGCTTCAACTGGCGAGAGGTATAGGCCACAACTTTCTTCTCTTGCATCAACACTGCACCAAGACCTTGAAAGGAAGCATCACAGAAGACCTCAAACGGTTTGGATTCATCAAGAGGAGTCAGATCTGGAGTAGTGACTAACTTCTCTTTCAGGGTGTTGAAAGCGATGTCACATTCAGGAGACCAGACGTACTTCACATGCTTCTAGATAAGGTTGGAAAGAGGCTTCGCAATCTTTGAGAAGTTCTCGACGAACCTTCGACAATAGCTTGCGAGACCAAGGAAGCTGCGGAGTTGCTTCACATTCTGAGGTGGTTCCCAATTCACAATTGCAAACACCTTCTTAGGATTAACCGCTATGCCCTTGGCAGAGATGATATGTCCAAGGTAGAGAACCTCATCGAGCCAAAACTCGCACTTTGAAAACTTGGCATAGAACTGATGTTCTCTGAGTTTATCCAGCACCAAACGCAAGTGCTTGGCATGATCCTCCTTGTTCTTGGAAAAGACCAAACTGTCATCGAGGTATACCAAGACGAAGTCATTTGTGTAGGCGTTGAAGATGAAATTCATCATGCGAGAGAATGTTGGCGGAGCGTTGACGAGGCCAAAAGACATGACAGTGTATTCATATGAACCATAGCTTGTTCTGAATGCTGTCTTAGGGATATCTTGTTCACGAATGTGAATCTGATGATAGCCCGTACGGATATCAAGCTTGGAGAATACTTGAGCACCTTTGAGTTGTTCAAACAGCTCATTGATGTTGGGAAGTGGGTACTTGTTCTTTATGGTCTTCTTGTTCAATGGACCGTAGTCGACACAAAGTCGGTCCGTTCCATCCTTCTTCTTCACAAAAAGAACTCCACAACCCCACGGAGAAGAACTTGGTCGGATGAGACCCCTACGCTCTTGAATATCGAGTTGTTTCTTCAGCTCCTTCAACTCTTCAGGTCCAAGCTTGTATGGACGTTTGCAAACAGGTTCCGTGCCAGGCTCAAGATCGATGACGAATTCAACTGGCCGGTGCGGAGGCATTCCTGGAAGCTCTTTTGGAAAGACATCTTGATATTCGCAAACGACTGGAATTTGAGAGATGGCATCCAGCTCGCCCTTCTCATTGAGAGAAAACAGTCGAATGGTATCATCCCTTGCGGCAAAGACAATTACATCCTCAGACGGATGAGTCAATTGAATCTGCCTGGCAGCACAATCAAGGTGAGCCTTGTGCTTAGAAAGCCAGTCCATTCCAAGAATAAGATCGATATCCGAGTTACCAAGGACCATTGGCGAAGAAAGAAACTTATAGTCGCCCAACGTGATAGTAACATCCGGAGACATCATTTTGGTGTTCATGAACAAACCCGGAGAAGAAACCGCTATCGGCTTAGGCAAATCAACAGTATGCACATCATGCATGGATGCAAAAGGCTTCGATAAAAATGACAAAGATGCATCAGTGTCAAAAAGAACTTTTGCAGGAATATCATTAACATGAAGGTTACCCATAATCACATCTAACGAGTCCTCTGCCTGAGCTGCATTCATCATGTTGATCTTAGCAGACTTGGGGTTATGATTGACCACTGCGGTGCTGGCAGATCTCACAGGAGGAGGAGGAAGACGCCTCTGATTGAAGCATTTGTTGGCATAGACCCTTCTGCTGACACTTGTTGCACGTGACCTCCGAGAGCGGACGGTGATACAGAGCACCTGATCTTGGAGCTTGAGACGAAGTCTTGTTCTGAAAGCCTGGGTTGGGTGGGTGGGAAGATCCATTGCCACCTTTGCTCTTCTGCTGATAAGGCTGACGGAACGGAGGAGGAGGCAGCCAATACTTTTACTGCTTAGAAGCCAATTGAGTTGAGGAAGCAGGAGTTGCATCTCTGACTTGCTTCTTGGAAGCATCGCACTTTAGTTGAGCAGTCTCTTGTTTCATTGCCATATTGTAGAACTCATCGTACTTCTTCGGCTCAAAAAGGACGAGAGCTAGTTGGAGATCTTCTCTGAGGCCACCCCTGAACTGATAAATCATGCTCCTCTCGTCAGGGACGTCTTACTTGGTGAAACGAGCAAGCCTCTGGAACAGAATGTTATACTGGTAAACAGACAAGCTGCCTTGCTTCAAGTTGCGGAATTCCTCACACTTGCTCTCAACAACACTCTGAGGAATGTGATGAGCTTTGAAGTCTTGACGGAATTCACCCCAAGTAATCATACGGCCTCCTCTGGAATCTTTGTATTGCTGAAACCATTCTGCAGCTTGGTCGTTGAGTTGGAAGGAGGCAAACTTGACAAAGTCCTCAGGCCTGACGTTGCTGCACTCGAAATGCTTGCAGATATCCATGAGCCAATCATCAGCGTCTGAGGCCTCGACACAGTTGCTGAAGGTCTTTGGCTGGTTAGCAAGGAACTGGTTGAGTGTAGCAAACTGATTCTGATTGTTGCCATGGCCATGATTCCCTTGGTTACGCTCTTGCAGAATTTGCATGATCAGCTGCGTGTTTGCATTGGTAGTGGCCATCACAGCTTGCCATGCCTCCAGAGGTGGAGGTGGTGGTGGCAGATCAGGATTCGGAGTCATGCGCGTTGGAGGAGCCATCCTGGAGAGGGTGACATCCGTTAGCATCTTGACAAACAAATATTCAAGCTGAATCAAATGGATCAAAATTGCAACATATAGTATTCACATCCGAACAGAATGAACGAATGCATTCCAATTGAAATGGTCACATTTCCATAAATTGAGAAGCCACTTAGATAGAGGTAGAAGAATAAAACAACAAGGTACGGACAAGAACAAATACTTGGTGAGGATTACCCAATCACAAACCAAATATCCGCGGAAGAAAAGCTAGAGCTACAAGAATTCCCACCTATGAAACTCCCAAACCTTTCCGGTTATGCAATCAGGTGTTGGGGATACAGGGGAAGCATAATATCTCACCCAAAGCTAGCAAATCCTACATCCAGCTGTATCCATCCTTCAACACATAACCAAGAAAACTTCAGAAATCATTTACCTCAACCTTCGAAAAGCATCTGTTATATGAGTTATGGCAATACTCCCGAACTCCCGCCCCAGTACTGGGTGGCGTCGAGGTTATCTCACCAACAACTGCATAAAAGAGATTTTCGATGTCGGCGAAACACAGGTATTCCAGAATCTCAACGATAAAATTGTGACGACAACACCTCAGAGCTCAACTCCCCGGGACACTGCCACAACCCCTAAATGTCAGGAGGCACCAAGAACAATGTTCTCGTCACAAAACCATCCAAACGATTCCAAGATACCCGCGTGATCATAATTTTTTTAGTGAAATTTGAGAAGAGAAGAGTCAAAACGTCAGGATGCCTCACCAGAGTGACGAAGGGACTGAGGAGTAAAAAGAATCCTACTCTCTGATATATATATAATCCTAAATGACTCAAAACATTTTTCTAGACTCAACAACGCTAGCGATTCGATCAAGCAGGGGGCTCCTAAGGTCGGGGAAGGCTCTGATTACCAACTTGTAACGCCCTCGATGCGGCTATATCTCCCACGTGTCGAAGCACGACTTAGAGGCATAACTACATTGAAAGCAATGTCGCAAGTGAGGTAATCTTCGCAAACAACCCATGTAATACAACAAGGGAAAAGATACATAGTTGGCTTACACTCGCCACGTCACACAATGCATAAATAAGTCATTACATTCATCCAAATACACTCAAGGTCCGACTACGGAACCAAAAATGAAGATAAACCCCAAATGCAACATAGTCCCCGATCGCCCCAACTGGGCACCACTACTGATCATCTGGAAAAGACACGTAGTAACGACGAGAGTCTTCATCGAACTCCCACTTGAGCTCAATCGCATCACCTGGAGCGGTATCATCGGTCCCTGCATCTGGTTTTGGAAGTAATCTATGAGTCATGGGGACTCAGAAATCTCACACCGTCACGATCAAGACTATTTAAGCTTATAGGAAGGGTAAAGGTATGATGTGGAGCTGCAGCAAGCGACTAGCATATTTGGTGGCTAACATATGCGCAAAAGAGAGCGAGAAGAGAGGGCAAAGGCACGGTCGAACAACTATGATCAAGAAGTGATCCTAGAACAACCTACGTCAAGCATTACTCCAACACCGTGTTCACTTCCCGGACTCCGCCAAGAAGAGACCATCACGGTTACACACACGGTTGGTGCATTTTAATTAAGTTAAGTTTCAGGTTATCTACAACCGGACATTAACAAATTCCCATCTGCCCATAACCGCGGGCACGGCTTTCGAAAGTTCAAATCCCTGCAGGGGAGTCCCAACTTAGCCCATCACAAGCTCTCACGGTCAACGAAGGATATTCCTTCTCCCAAGACAATCCGATCAGACTCGGCATCCCGGTTACAAGACATCTCGACAATGGTAAAACTAAACCAGCAACACCACCCAGATGTGTCGACAATTCCCGATAGGAGCTGCACATATCTTGTTCCTAGGGCACACCAGATGAGCAAGACATCGGGTAGGGCAGCCCAGAGTTGCCCCTGGTAGCCCCGGACATCGCTCAGTTGGACCAACACTTAGAGAAGCACTGGCCCCGGGGGGTTAAAATAAAGATGACCCTTGAGTCTGCGAAACCCAAGGGAAAAGGCTAGGTGGCGAATGGTAAAACCAATGTTGGGCATTGCTGTCAGAGTTTTATTCAAGGCGAAGTGTCAAGGGGTTCCCATTATAACCCAACCGTGTAAGGAACGCAAAATCCGGGAACATAACACTGATACGACGGAAACTAGGGCGGCAAGAGTGGAACAAAACACCAGGCATAAGGCCGAGCCTTCCACCCTTTACCAAGTATATAGGTGCATTAAGATAAACAAGATAATATTATGATATCCCAACAATAAACATGTTCCAACAAGGAACGATCTCCAATCTTCACCTGCAACTAGCAACGCTATAAGAGGGGCTGGGCAAAGCGGTAACATAGCCAAACAACGGTTTGCTAGGACATGGTGGGTTAGAGGTTTGACATGGCAATTCGGGAGGCATGATAAGCAAGTGGTAGGTATCGTAGCATAGGCTTAGCAAAAGAGCGAGCATCTAGCAAGCAAAGATAGAAGTGATTTCGAGGGTATGGTCATCTTGCCTGCAAAGTTCTTAGAGTTGCCTTGATCCTCGTAAGAATACTCATCGGGCTCCTTGATCACGTACTCGTCTCCCGGCTCTACCCAAGCGAGAACAACAAGCAAAAGGAACACAATCAACCACGTGCAATGCACAAACAACATGATGCAAAAACATGGTATGATATGCAGGATGCGATATGTGATGCATATGCAAGATTTGGAAAGGAATGATTGAACCTGGCGTCAACTTGGAAAACCAAGAGTGCCACTAGAAAGGTGAGTTGATTTCGGTCGAAATTGATATAAAGATCACCGGAATCGGATGCACGGTTTGGAAATGGCAAGCAAAACAAATATGGCACCGGTCTGCGATAATCAGCACGAGACCATCTAAATGCATCAAGAACAACATGCTACAGCACTCCAACATGACAAAAAAAATACATGGCAGGGATCCACTCATGATGCTTGACAAAAGATGAACACTAAGCTACGGCTAATTCACTCAATAGCTGGTTCAAACAAGCATGGCAAAAGTGCAAAAGATAACAGGTTACAGACTTGGTGAAATTAACAGCAAGTCAGGAATTTATCATCAGGAAGCAATGTTTAGAGCATGATAACTACATGCTACAGGAACATATCATGGCAAAGCAAGTCATGGAATGAAGCTACTCAAAGCACATAACAAAAGGCCCTTAGTGACCATAAACCAAAAGGGATCAGAAAATACAATTGCAAGCATGTGAACATAGCAAAAACATAAACAGATTCAGACTTAGTGAAAAACTGGAGCATGGCAAAACAGATAACGAGTAGGCATGTTTACGAGCTCGAAGCACTCACTACGAGGCATTGCATGACAAACTAAGAATACACCCAGCAAAGAGACATGGCGTAGAAGCTAGACATGGCAAGAACAACAACATAGGATGCACGGATCAACAACAACAAGCTCGGCAAAATTGCTAAACATGTTAATAATCTGCCATGAACATTTTATAGCAAAAGTAGATCTCGATTGACTCAAGCTAGGGTGCTCCATAATTGCAAACAAAGACATGGATGAATATAGCACAACAATATCTACAAAACATCCTTACTGATCATGCTCAAAAGAAGCACGGATCACTAGGAAACAACATAAACATATGGCATAAAAATAATGACAGGGCAAGGACTTAGTGAAATTCTAAGTCCCTGAAATCAGCATCATTGAGTAAGCTACTTTGCATGCTTGTGCTAGTCGCCACATAGATCACAAAAATCCATGGCATACACCCCTGTAAAGATAACATGGCATACTTCAAAACACATATAGAGCTCAGGATCATATCATGCACACATTAATCATGGCAAAAATGACAAAAGTGCATTTGCTGAAATAGATCTGAAACTATCATCACATAGCCCTCTTCCAACAGCATTTCGGGCATCAAGATGAGCTCAAATGAAAATGATGCAACGAGATGAAATGATGTACCCGTCGAGACGAACATTTTGATATGCTACACGCATGAATCGGAGCTACGATGAGGAAGTTATGGCATGTCAAAGTATGCAAAAAAAATTAGGGTTAGGGACGAAAAAGTCAACTGAGTCTAGATCTCAGATCCAGATCGCATAGATTACGAGGTTGAACTTGAGCTCGCCAGAACAGTTCTTCTCGCTGGAGATCGAGGCGGCCGGAGGAGAGGTGGCCGGAGGAGGACGCCGGAGATGTTGCTGGACTTGGCGTTCGCCGGCGAGGAGGACGACGGCGGAGCGGAGCGGCGTCGTCTCGGGTTGGCGGAGAGCGGTGGTCGTCGGCGAGGTGGTGGTCGCCGGCGCGGTGGCCCGCGGACACCGACGCGGAGGTGGACCGGGGCGGCTCGGGCAAGGAGCCAGGCGAGGAGGCGCGATGGACGTGCGGGCTCCAGAGGGCCAGCAACGGGCCGCGCGGGCCTGGCGGCGGAGAGAGCGGCCGGTGCCACGTGGCGGCGCCTCAGTGGCCGCGGGCGGCGGCGGACGCGGTGTCCGGCACGGCGGACATGTCCGGCTCGCGACGAGGTAGATGGACTAGGGTTAGGGTGGAAGAAGACCCGGGATTTCGGAGGAGGGGCTATTTATAGAGGTAGGAGGAGGTAGGAAGCTCCAAATGAGGTGCGGTTTTCAGCCACGCGATCGTGATCGAATGATCTAGATGATGGAGGAGGTTTAGGTGGGTTTTTGGGCCAAATTGGAGGGGTGTTGGGCTGCAACACACACTAGGCCTTTTCGGTGCCTCGGTTAACCGTTGGACTATCAAACGAAGTCCAAATGGTATGAAACTTGACAGGCGGTCTACCGGTAGTAACCAAGGCCGCATGACAAGTCTCGGTCCAATCCTAAAACGTTTAAAACCCACACACGAAAAGAGGTAGAAAGGGACACCAGAGGACATAGGAGCGCCGGAATGCAAAACGGACAACGGGGAAAATGCTCGGATACTTGAGACGAACGCATATGCAGATGCAATGCACATGATGACATGATATGAGATGCATGACAAAGACAAAACACACGGAGACAAAAACCCGACAACGAGGAAAATAACATAACTTAGTGTCGTAAACGGCAAGAGTTTGAGTACAAATAAGGTAGGTTACATCCGGGGTGTTACACAAGGACTCACTGGAAGATATCCCAACACAACTCTAAAAATAAAAATAAGTCATAGAAGCATCATATTACAAGCCAGGGGCCTCGAGGGCTCGAATACAAGAGCTTGATCATAGACGAGTCAGCGGAAGCAACAATATCTGAGTACAGACATAAGTTAAACAAGTTTGCCTTAAGAAGGCTAGCACAAACTGGGATATAGATCGAAAGAGGTGGAGGCCTCCTGCCTGGGATCCTCCTAAACTACTCCTGGTCGCCGTCAGCAGGCTGCACGTAGTAGTAGGCACCTCCCGAGTAGTATTAGTCGTCATCGTCAGTGCCGTCTGGCTCCTGGGCTCCAACGTCTGGTCGCAGCAATCAAGTATAGAAAGGGGGAAAAGAGGGAGCAAAGCAACCGTGAGTACTCATCCAAAGTACTCGCAAGCAAGGAGCTACACTACATATGTATGCATTGGTATCAAATGGATTAAGGGTATCATATGTGGACTGAACTGCAGAATGCCGGAATAAGAGGGGGATAGCTAGTACTTTCGAAGACTACGCTTCTGGCCACCTCCATCTTGCAGCAGGAGAAGAGAGTAGATGGTAAGTTCACCAAGTAGCATCGTGTAGCATAATCCTACCCGGCGGTCCTCTCCTCGTCGCCCTGTTAGAGAGCGACCACCGGGTTGTATCTGGCACTTGGAAGGGTGTGTTTTATTAAGTATCCGGTTCTAGTTGTCATAATTTCAAGGTACAACTCCAAGTTGTTCTGTTACCGAAGATCACGGCTATTCGAATAGATTAACTTCCCTGCAGGGGTGCACCACATTTCCCAACACGCTCGATCCCCTTTGTCTGGACACACTATTCTAGGTCATGCCCGGCCTCGGAAGATCAACATGTCGCAGCCCTACCTAGTCACAACAGAGAGGTCAGCACGCCGGTCTAAATCCTATGGCGCAGGGGTCTGGGCCCATCGCCCTTTGCACACCTGCATGTTGCGAACGCGACCGAAAGCAGAACTAGCCCCCATAAAACAAGAGCAGGCTTACGGTCCAATCCGGCACGCGCCGCTCAGTCGCTGACGTCACGAAGGCTTCGGCTGATACCACAACGTCGAGTGCCCATAACTGTCCCCGCGTAGATGGTTAGTGCGTATAGGCTAGTGGCCAGACTCATATCAAATACCAAGATCTCGTTAAACGTGTTATCTTGAAATAACCGCGAACACCGACCAGGGCCAGGCCCACCTCTCTCCTAGGTGGTCTCAACCTGCCCTGTCGCTTCGCCACAAAGATCCACACAGAGGGCTGTCGGGAAAGTATGTCCTTCCAGCCCCCAATTCGTGAATCAACCGTGGGTACTCCTCGAGCCAACCCGTCTTTTGTCACCACAAATATCATATATTATGTATAAGTATATACCCGTGACCACCTCCCAAGTGATCACGGCCCGATAATATAGCATGGAGACAGACAAGAATGTAGGGCCACTGATGATAATCTAGCATCCTATACTAAGCATTTAGGATTGCAGGTAAGGTATCAACAGTTGTAGCAACAATGACAAGCTATGCATCAGAATAGGATTAACAGAAAGCAGTAACATGCTACACTACTCTAATGCAAGCAGTATAGAGGAGAGTAGGCGATATCTGGTGATCAGGGGGGGCTTGCCTGGTTGCTCTGGCAAGAGAGAGGGGTCGTCAACACCATAGTCGTACTGGGTAGGAGCAGCGTCGGTCTTGGTGTCTAGCGAGAGAAGAGGGGGAAGAAACAATAAATATAATGCAAACAAATGCATGATGATGCATGACATGACAAAGCGTGATGCTAGGTGTGCCCTAACGCGGTATGAGGTGGTACCGATGAAGGGGGAAACATCCGGGAAAATGACCTGGTGTTTCACGTTTTCGGAGAGATGAACCGGAGGGGGAAAGTTGCATGTTCGCTATGCTAGGGATGCGTGGCGGACGAAGGGGCTGCGTATCCGGATTTGTCTCGTCGTTCTGAGCAACTTTCATGTACAAAGTTTTTTCATCCGAGCTACGGTTTATTTTATATTAATTTTGAAAGGATTAAATCATTTTTAGGATTTATTTAATTATTTTAATTCAACATTATCCAGAATAGTGTTTGCTGACGCCAGCATGACGTCAGCATGACATCAGCAGTTGACCTGGTCAACCTGACAGGTGGGTCCCACTTGTGGTGACAAAAGACGGGTCGGCTCGAGGAGTACCTGCGGTTGATTCACGAATTGGGGGCTGGAAGGACATACTTTCCCGACAGCCCTCTGTGTGGATCTTTGTGGCGAAGTGACAGGGCAGGTTGAGACCACCTAGGAGAGAGGTGGGCCTAGCACTGGTCGGCGTTCGCGGTTATTTCAAGATAACATGTTTAACGAGATCTTGGTATTTGATCTGAGTCTGGCCACTGGCCTATACGCACTAACCATCTACGTGGGGACAGTTATGGGCACTCGACGTCGTGGTATCAGCCGAACCCTTCGTGACGTCAGCGACTGAGCGGCGCGCGCCGGATTGGACCGTAAGCCTGCTCTTGTATTAAGGGGGCTAGTTCTGCTTCCGACCGCGTTCGCAACATGCAGGTGTGCAAAGGGTGATGGGACCAGACCCCTGCGCCATAGGATTTAGACTGGCGTGCTGACCTCTCTGTTGTTCCTAGGTAGGGCTGCGACGTGTTGATCTTTCGAGGCCGGGCATGACCCAGAAAAGTGTGTCCGGACAAAGGGGATCGAGTGTGTTGGCAAATGTGGTGCACCCCTGCAGGGAAGTTAATCTATTCGAATAGACGTGATCTTCGGTAACAGGATGACTTGGAGTTGTACCTTGACCTTATAACAACTAGAACCGGATACTTAATAAAACACACCCTTCCAAGTGCCAGATACAACCCAGTGGTCGCTCTCTAACAGGGCGACGAGGAGAGGACCGCCGGGTAGGATTATGCTACACGATGCTACTTGGTGAACTTACCATCTACTCTCTTCTCTTGCTGCAAGATGGAGGAGGCCAGAAGCGTAGTCTTCGAAAGGTCTAGCTATCCCCCTCTTATTCCGGCATTCTGCAGTTCAGTCCACATATGATACCCTTAATCCATGTGATACCAATGCATACATATGTAGTGTAGCTCCTTGCTTGCGAGTACTTTGGATGAGTACTCACGGTTGCTTTGCTCCCTCTTTTCCCCCTTTCTATACTCGATTGCTGCGACCAGACGTTGGAGCCCAGGAGCTAGATGCCACTGACGATGACGACTACTACTACTCGGGAGGTGCCTACTACTACGTGCAGCCCGCTGACGGCGACCAGGAGTAGTTTAGGAGGATCCCAGGCAGGAGGCCTGCGCCTCTTTCGATCTGTATCCCAGTTTGCGCTAGCCTTCTTAAGGCAAACTTGTTTAACTTTTGTCTGTACTCAGATATTGTTGCTTCCGCTGACTCATCTATGATCGAGCTCTTGTATTCGAGCCCTCGAGGCCCCTGGCTTGTAATATGATGCTTGTATGACTTTTTTTTATTTGTAGAGTTGTGTTGTGATATCTTCCCGTGATTCCCTGATCTTGATCATACACGTATGATTAGTGTACGATTGAATCAGGGGCGTCACAAGTTGGTATCAGAGCCGACTGCCTGTAGGAATTCCCCTTCCACACTCGTTGGCTGAAGTTGAGACTAGACATTACAATTTTTTTACTAACATGGTTGTGTGCCTTATGGGCCCACGTCGCCATCTCGGTGGTATTAGGATCTTTTACTCCTCGATCCTTACTCTGGGACTCTGAACTCTCTCCTACTCGGGTTAAACGATTTTACTAAGTCTAACATTAGGATCCCGTGACCACGTTCACCCTAAAGTTGGATAAGCCCTAGTTATTCTTTAGAGTGGTATTTGACATTATTCACATTGTCATTTGAGTCCTGTGAAAACATCTTTGTTTTCAGATGGAACCCATGAGACAGGTCGTGCACCACACGACGGCCATTGGTGGCTCTGAAGGAAATATGCCCTAGAGGCAATAATAAAGTTATTATTTATTTCCTTATATCATGATAAATGTTTATTATTCATGCTAGAATTGTATTAACCAGTAACATAATACATGTGTGAATACATAGACAAACAAAGTGTCACTAGTATGCCTCTACTTGACTAGCTCGTTAATCAAAGATGGTTATGTTTCCTAACCATGGACAAAGAGTTGTTATTTGATTAACGGGATCACATCATTAGGTGAATGATCTGATTGACATGACCCATTCCATTAGCTTAGCACCCGATCGTTTAGTATGTTGCTATCGCTTTCTTCATGACTTATACATGTTCCTATGCCTATGAGATTATGCAACTCCCGTTTGCCAGAGGAACACTTTGTGTGCTACCAAACGTCACAACGTAAATGGGTGATTATAAAGGTGCTCTACAGGTGTCTCCAAAAGTACATGTTGGGTTGCCGTATTTCGAGATTAGGATTTGTCACTCCGAATGTCAGAGAGGTATCTCTGGGCCCTCTCGGTAATGCACATCACATAAGCCTTGCAAGCATTACAACTAATGAGTTAGTTGCAAGATGATGTATTACGAAACGAGTAAAGAGACTTGCTGGTAACGAGATTGAACTAGGTATTGAGATACCGACGATCGAATCTCGGGCAAGTAACATACCAATGACAAAGGGAACAACGTATGTTGTTATGCGGTCTGACCGATAAAGATCTTCGTAGAATATGTAGGAGCCAATATGAGCATCCAGGTTCCGCTATTGGTTATTGACCGGAGACGTGTCTCGGTCATGTCTACATTGTTCTCGAACCCGTAGGGTCCGCATGCTTAAGGTTTTGATGATAGTTATATTATGAGTTTATGAGTTTTGATGTACCGAAGTTAGTTCGGAGTCCCGGATGTGATCACGGACATGACGAGGAGTCTCGAAATGGTCGAGACATGAAGATTGATATATTGGACGGCTATATTCGGACACCGGAAGTGTTCCAGTGAAGTTTCGGATAAAACCGGAGCACCGGGAGGTTAGCGGAACCCCCCGGGGGGTTAATGGGCCTCATGGGCCTAAAGTGGAGAAGAGGAGGGGCTGCCAGGGCAGGCCGCGCCGCCCCTCTCCCCCTAGTCCGAATTGGACAAGGAGGGAGGGGCGGCGCCCCCCCCTTTTTCCTTCTCTCCTTCCCCCTTTCCTACTTGGACAAGGAAAGGGAGGGGAGTCCTACTCCCGGTAGGAGTAGGACTCCTCCTGCGCGCCTCCTACTAGGGCCGGCCGCACCCCCCCTTGGATCCTTTATATACGGAGGCAAGGGGCACCCCTAGACACACAAGTTGATCCACGTGATCATATTCTTAGCCATGTGCGGTGCCCCCTTCCACCATAATCCTCGATAACATTGTAGCGGTGCTTAGGCGAAGCCCTGCGACGATAGTACATCAAGATCGTCACAACGCCGTCGTGCTGACGGAACTCTTCCCCGACACTTTGCTGGATCGGAGTCTGGGGATCGTCATCGAGCTGAACGTGTGCTAAAACTCGGAGGTGCCGTAGTTTCGGTGCTTGATCGGTCGAGCCGTGGAGACGTACGACTACATCAACCAAAATCAACGCTTCCGTTGTCGATCTACAAGGGTACGTAGATCACACTCTCCTCCTCTCGTTGCTATGCATCACCATGATCTTGCGTGTGCATAGGAAATTTTTTGAAATTACTATGTTCCCCAACAGTGGTATCAGATCCTAGGTTTTATATGTTGATGTTATATGCACGAGTAGAACACAAGTGAGTTGTGGGCGATATAAGTCATACTGCTTACCAGCATGTCATACTTTGGTTCGGCGGTATTGTTGGATGAAGCGGCCCGGACCGACATTACGCGTACGCTTACGCGAGACCGGTTCTCCCGACGTGCTTTGCACAGAGGTGGCTTGCGGGTGACAGTTTCTCCAACTTTAGTTGAACCGAGTGTGGCTACGCCCGGTCCTTGCGAAGGTTAAAACAGCACCAACTTGACAAACTATCGTTGTGGTTTTGATGCGTAGGTAAGATTGGTTCTTGCTTAAGCTCGTAGCAGCCACGTAAAACTTGCAACAAACAAAGTAGAGGACGTCTAACTTGTTTTTGCAGGGCATGTTGTGATGTGATATGGTCAAGACATGATGCTAAATTTTATTGTATGAGATGATCATGTTTTGTAACCGAGTTATCGGCAACTGGCAGGAGCCATATGGTTATCGCTTTATTGTATGCAATGCAATCGCGCTGTAATGCTTTACTTTATCACTAAGCGGTAGCGATAGTCGTGGAAGCATAAGATTGGCGAGACGGCAAAGATGCTACGATGGAGATCAAGGTGTCGTGCCGGTGACGATGGTGATCACGACAGTGCTTCGAAGATGGAGATCACAAGCACAAGATGATGATGGCCATATCATATCACTTATATTGATTGCATGTGATGTTTATCTTTTATGCATCTTATCTTGCTTTGATTGACGGTAGCATTATAAGATGATCTCTCACTAATTATCAAGAAGTGTTCTCCCTGAGTATGCACCGTTGCGAAAGTTCTTCGTGCTGAGACACCACGTGATGATCGGGTGTGATAGGCTCTACGTTCAAATACAATGGGTGCAAAACAGTTGCACACGCGGAATACTCAGGTTATACTTGACGAGCCAAGCATATACAGATATGGCCTCGGAACACGGATACCGAAAGGTCGAGCGTGAATCATATAGTAGATATGATCAACATAGTGATGTTCACCAATGAAACTACTCCATCTCACGTGATGATCGGACATGGTTTAGTTGATTTGGATCACGTAATCACTTAGAGGATTAGAGGGATGTCTATCTAAGTGGGAGTTCTTTAAGTAAATTAATTGAACCTAAATTTATCATGAAACTTAGTACCTGATAGTATCTTGCTTGTTTATGCTTGATTGTAGATAGATGGCTCGTGCTGTTGTTCCGTTGAATTTTAATGCGTTCCTTGAGAAAGCAAAGTTGAAAGATGATGGTAGCAATTACACGGACTGGGTCCGTAACTTGAGGATTATCCTCATTGCTACACAGAAGAATTACGTCATGGAAGCACCGCTGGGTGCCAGGCCTGCTGCTGGAGCAACACCAGATGTTATGAACGTCTGGCAGAGCAAAGCTGATGACTACTCAATAGTTCAGTGTGCCATGCTTTACGGCTTAGAATCGGGACTTCAACGACGTTTTGAACGTCATGGAGCATATGAGATGTTCCAGGAGTTGAAGTTAATATTTCAAGCAAATGCCCGGATTGAGAGATATGGAGTCTCCAATAAGTTCTATAGCTGCAAGATGGAGGAGAACAGTTCTGTCAGTGAGCATATACTCAAAATGTCTGGGTATAATAATCACTTGATTCAATTGGGAGTTAATCTTCCAGATGATTGCGTCATTGACAGAATTCTCCAATCACTGCCACCAAGCTACAAGAGCTTCGTGATGAACTATAATATGCAAGGGATGAATAAGACTATTCCTGAGCTCTTCGCAATGCTGAAAGCTGCGGAGGTAGAAATCAAGAAAGAGCATCAAGTTTTGATGGTCAACAAGACCACTAGTTTCAAGAAAAAGGGCAAAGGGAAGAAGAAGGGGAACTTCAAAAAGAACAGCAAGCAAGTTGCTACTCAAGAGAAGAAACCCAAACCTGGACCTAAGCCTGAAACTGAGTGCTTCTACTGCAAGCAGACTGGTCACTGGAAGCGGAACTGCCCCAAGTATTTGGCGGATAAGAAGGATGGCAAGGTGAAAAAAGGTATATGTGATATACATGTTATTGATGTGTACCTTACTAATGCTCGCAGTAGCACCTGGGTATTTGATACTGGTTCTGTTGCTAATATTTGCAACTCGAAACAGGGACTACGGATTAAGCGAAGATTGGCTAAGGACTAGGTGATGATGCGCGTGGGAAATGGTTCCAAAGTCGATGTGATCGCAGTCGGCACGCTACCTCTACATCTACCTTCGGGATTAATATTAGACCTAAATAATTGTTATTTGGTGCCAGCGTTAAGCATGAACATTATATCTGGATCTTGTTTGATGCGAGATGGTTATTCATTTAAATCTGAGAATAATGGTTGTTCTATTTATATGAGTAATATCTTTTATGGTCATGCACCCTTAAAGAGTGGTCTATTTTTATTGAATCTCGATAGTAGTGACACACATATTCATAGTGTTGAAGCCAAAAGATACAGAGTTGATAATGATAGTGCAACTTATTTGTGGCACTGCCGTTTAGGTCATATCGATGTAAAGCGCATGAAGAAACTCCATACTGATGGACTTTTGGAACCACTTGATTATGAATCACTTGGTACTTGCGAACCGTGCCTCATGGGCAAGATGACTAAAACACCATTCTCCGGTACTATGGAGAGAGCAACAGATTTGTTGGAAATCATACATATAGATGTATGTGGTCCGATGAATATTGAAGCTCGTGGCGGATATCGTTATTTTCTCACCTTCACAGATGACTTAAGCAGATATGGGTATATCTACTTAATGAAACATAAGTCTGAAACGTTTGAAAAGTTCAAAGAATTTCAGAGTGAAGTTGAAAATCATCGTAACAAGAAAATAAAGTTTCTACGATCTGATCGTGGAGGAGAATATTTGAGTTACGAGTTTGGTGTACATTTGAAACAATGCGGAATAGTTTCGCAACTCACGCCACCTGGAACACCATAGCGTAATGGTGTGTCCGAACGTCGTAATCGTACTTTACTAGATATGGTGCGATCTATGATGTCTCTTACTGATTTACCGCTATCGTTTTGGGGTTATGCTTTGGAGACGGCCGCATTCACGTTAAATAGGGCACCATCAAAATCCGTTGAGACGACGCCTTATGAACTATGGTTTGGCAAGAAACCAAAGTTGTCGTTTCTGAAAGTTTGGGGATGCGATGCTTATGTGAAAAAGCTTCAACCTGATAAGCTCGAACCCAAATCGGAGAAATGTGTCTTCATAGGATATCCAAAGGAGACTATTGGATACACCTTCTATCACAGATCCAAAGGCAAGACTTTTCTTGCTAAATTCGGAAACTTTCTGGAGAAGGAGTTTCTCTCGAAAGAAGTGAGTGGGAGGAAAGTAGAACTTGATGAGGTAACTGTACCTACTCCCTTATTGGAAAGTAGTACATCACAGAAACCTGTTTCTGTGACACCTACACCAGTTAGTGAGGAAGCTAATGATGATGATCATGAAACTTCAGAACAAGATACTACTGAACCTCGTAGATCAACTAGAGTGAGATCCACGCCAGAGTGGTACGCTAATCCTGTTCTGGAAGTCATGCTACTAGATCATGATGAACCTACGAACTATGAAGAAGCGATGGTGAGCCCAGATTCCGCAAAATGGCTTGAAGCCATGAAATCTGAGATGGGATCCATGTATGAGGACAAAGTATGGACTTTGGTTGACTTGCCCGATGATCGGCAAGCAATTGAGAATAAATGGATCTTCAAGAAGAAGACTGACGCTGACGGTAATATTACTGTTTATAAAGCTCGACTTGTCGCAAAAGGTTTTCGGCAAGTTCAAGGGATTGACTACGATGAGACCTTCTCACCCGTAGCGATGCTTAAGTCTGTCCGAATCATGTTAGCAATTGCCGCATTTTATGATTATGAAATTTGGCAGATGGATGTCAAAACTGCATTCCTGAATGGATTTCTAGAAGAAGAATTGTATATGATGCAACCAGAAGGTTTTGTCGATCCAAAGGGAGCTAACAAAGTGTGCAAGCTCCAGCGATCCATTTATGGACTGGTGCAAGCCTCTCGGAGTTGGAATAAACGCTTTGATAGTGTGATCAAAGCATTTGGTTTTATACAGACTTTTGTAGAAGCCTGTATTTACAAGAAAGTGAGTGGGAGCTCTGTAGCATTTCTGATATTATATGTGGATGACATATTACTAATTGGAAATGATATAGAATTTCTGGATAGCATAAAGGGATACTTGAATAAGAGTTTTTCAATGAAAGACCTCGGTGAAGCTGCTTACATATTAGGCATTAAGATCTATAGAGATAGATCAAGACGCTTAATTGGACTTTCACAAAGCACATACCTTGACAAAGTTTTGAAGAAGTTCAAAATGGATCAAGCAAAGAAAGGGTTCTTGCCTGTGTTACAAGGTGTGAAGTTGAGTAAGACTCAATGCCCGACCACTGCAGAAGATAGAGAAAAAATGAAAGATGTTCCCTATGCTTCAACCATAGGCTCTATCATGTATGCAATGTTGTGTACTAGACCTGATGTGTGCCTTGCTATAAGTCTAGCAGGGAGGTACCAAAGTGATCCAGGAGTGGATCACTGGATAGCGGTCAAGAACATCCTAAAATACCTGAAAAGGACTAAGGATATGTTTCTCATATATGGAGGTGACAAAGAGCTCATCGTAAAAGGTTACGTTGATGCAAGCTTTGACACTGATCCGTACGATTCTAAATCGCAAACCGGATACGTGTTTACATTAAACGGTGGAGCTATCAGTTGGTGCAGTTCTAAACAAAGCGTTGTAGCGGGATCTACATGTGAAGCGGAGTACATAGCTGCTTCGGAAGCAGCAAATGAAGGAGACTGGATGAAGGAGTTCATATCCGATCTAGGTGTCATACCTAGTGCATCGGGTCCAATGAAAATCTTTTGTGACAATACTGGTGCAATTGCCTTGGCAAAGGAATCCAGATTTCACAAGAGAACCAAGCACATCAAGAGACGCTTCAATTCCATCCAGGATCTAGTCCAGGTGGGAGACATAGAGATTTGCAAGATACATACGGATCTGAATGTTGCAGACCCGTTGACTAAGCCTCTTCCACGAGCAAAACATGATCAACACCAAGGCTCCATGGGTGTTAGAATCATTACTGTGTAATCTAGATTATTGACTCTAGTGCAAGTGGGAGACTGAAGGAAATATGCCCTAGAGGCAATAATAAAGTTATTATTTATTTCCTTATATCATGATAAATGTTTATTATTCATGCTAGAATTGTATTAACCGGAAACATAATACATGTGTGAATACATAGACAAACAGAGTGTCACTAGTATGCCTCTACTTGACTAGCTCGTTAATCAAAGATGGTTATGTTTCCTAACCATGGACAAAGAGTTGTTATTTGATTAACGAGATCACATCATTAGGTGAATGATCTGATTGACATGACCCATTCCATTATCTTAGCACCCGATCGTTTAGTATGTTGTTATTGCTTTCTTCATGACTTATACATGTTCCTCTGACTATGAGATTATGCAACTCCCGTTTGCCGGAGGAACACTTTGTGTGCTACCAAACGTCACAACGTAAATGGGTGATTATAAAGGTGCTCTACAGGTGTCTCCAAAAGTACATGTTGGGTTGGCGTATTTCGAGATTAGGATTTGTCACTCCGAATGTCGGAGAGGTATCTCTGGGCCCTCTCGGTAATGCACATCACATAAGCCTTGCAAGCATTACAACTAATGAGTTAGTTGCAAGATGATGTATCACGAAACGAGTAAAGAGACTTGCCGGTAACGAGATTGAACTAGGTATTGAGATACCGACGATCGAATCTCGGGCAAGTAACATACCAATGACAAAGGGAACAACGTATGTTGTTATGCGGTCTGACCGATAAAGATCTTCATAGAATATGTAGGAGCCAATATGAGCATCCAGGTTCCGCTATTGGTTATTGACCGGAGACGTGTCTCGGTCATGTCTACATTGTTCTCGAACCCGTAGGGTCCGCACGCTTAAGGTTTCGATGACAGTTATATTATGAGTTTATGAGTTTTGATGTACCGAAGTTAGTTCGGAGTCCCGGATGTGATCACGGACATGACGAGGAGTCTTGAAATGGTCAAGACATAAAGATTGATATATTGGACGGGTATATTCGGACACCGGAAGTGTTCCAGTGAAGTTTCGGATAAAATCGGAGCACCGGGAGGTTACCGGAACCCCCGGGGGGGTTAATGGGCCTCATGGGCCTAAAGTGGAGAAGAGGAGGGGCTGCCAGGGCAGGCCGCGCGCCCCCTCTCCCCCTAGTCCGAATTGGACAAGGAGGGAGGGGCGGCGCCCCCCCCCTTTTTCCTTCTCTCCTTCCCCCTCTCCTACTTGGACAAGGAAAGGGAGGGGAGTCCTACTCCCGGTAGGAGTAGGACTCCTCCTGCGCGCCTCCTACTAGGGCCGGCCACACCCCCCCCCTTGGATCCTTTATATACGGAGGCAAGGGGCACCCCTAGACACACAAGTTGATCCACGTGATCATATTCTTAGCCATGTGCGGTGCCCCCTTCCACCATAATCCTCGATAACATTGTAGCGGTGCTTAGGCGAAGCCCTGCGACGATAGTACATCAAGATCGTCACCACGCCGTCGTGCTGACGGAACTCTTCCCTGACACTTTGCTGGATCGGAGTCCGGGGATCGTCATCGAGCTGAACGTGTGCTAAAACTCGGAGGTGCCATAGTTTCCGTGCTTGATCGGTCGGGCCGTGGAAACATACGACTACATCAACCAAAATCAACGCTTCCGTTGTCGATCTACAAGGGTACGTAGATCACACTCTCCTCCTCTCGTTGCTATGCATCACCATGATCTTGCGTGTGCATAGGAAATTTTTTGAAATTACTACGTTCCCCAACAGCCTCAGGATCACCTACTGTGTTGGTTGAGATGATGACCTATCTGGGTTATCGCTGGCACCCTGAGTACACCATCTACGAGGAGTACCAGGACTTCAACCAGGAGTAGTACCGTGCCATCGTCCACCTCTACTCTCGGGAGTATGACTCCACTACCGTGTGGCACACTGCTCATGGTGTTTGAGTGACTATCGACATGGCGGTCCACGATGCTGCTTATGCTGCTCTGACACGTCTTCGTGGAGAGTATCGAGAGTTGGATACCTCCCCCTTCAGGCACATTGCTATCACATCCGATGTTGGTGCGGAGGGATACTACACTGCTGCCTACTCCACTGTCACCCGAGAGCCCTTCTACCATCAAAACCTGGTTCTGCATGTTGGTGGGCTAGATAGAGCTAACCGAGCTCTTCGCCACGAGTTGTACACCACCCGTCGGCACCTGTACCGTGCTCTGATGCTGTTGCACCCCTCTGTCCGATCTGGTGGTCTGTCGCGTTCTGCGATCTACCCTTCCAGGACCGTGATGCCCCAGGGCGTCGACTGGCCAGATGTGGGAGGCTACTCTCCCGCACTTGGTCCTCTCCTGCCACCTGCGCATCGGGTTCTGCACTAGAGTATCCGTGGACCCTAGGCTACTCGCGTGGAGGACTTCCCTTCGCGTCACTATCAGCTGTCAGGCTACACCTACCTCCACAGTTCCTCCTGGGACTGATGTAGGCTTGCTTGTTAGTGTTAGATGCATTCGCCGTGAGCCTGCGTGCCGCCTATGATGTTCTTAGCCTATGTACTGAACTATGTGTACCGAACTCTATGCATGATCTCTTTTGTAAGATATGCCAACTACTATGTAGTATCTATCTTGTTCCTTTCATTATGCATCTTTCATCATGAATGATTTTTGCCCTTGCAAATTCTCAATGCTGAACCACCCCTGTTATATATTAGCAGGATGGTTAGACCAGGTGGTCGTGGTCGTGGTGACCCTCCCCCATTCCCGCCTGAGTAAATGGCTGGGATGATGCAACAGTTTGAGATGAATCGCCAGTTCATGGAGAATATTATGGCTCAGTTTCCTCGCCCCAATATGAGCCAGCAACCAACCCAAGTGACTCTGCAGGATTTCATGCGTCTCAACCCAACTGTGTACCGCATCTCAGCTCAGCCTCTAGATGCTGATGACTGGCTCTGTGATATCACCTATGAGATGGAGTCTGCTGATGTAGCCCCTGACAGCTATGTCACCTTTGCTTCCTTCTTCTTGAAGGGACCCGCTGCTCAATGGTGGGACAGCCACAGGCGTACCCTGCCGGTTGGAACAATCATCACCTGGCCAGACTTCCAAGCTGCTTTCCGTGCTTGCTTCATTCCTCAGGGAGTCATGGACCGTAAGAAGCGTCAGTTCCGCAACCTCACCCAGGGCAACAAAACTGTCGAAGCTTATCAGCGGGAGTTTCTTGACTTGTCTCGCTATGCTGAAGAGAACATTGCAACTGATGCACGCAGACAGGAGAAGTTTCGTGATGGCCTTCAAGCTGACATCAAGCTCGCACTTCTAGTGCATGACTTTGCTGATTTCGCCACCCTGGTGAACAAGGCCATCAATGTCGAAACTGGTCTGCAGGAACACCAGAGCTCTCACAGGCACAACCGTGACACGGGCTCATCTTCGGGCCCGTCCTCGTAGAAGCGTAGGATATGGATTCCCAACAGCATGTACCAGCCAACTGCACCTGCTCAAAGGCAGTCCTATGCTGCACCACGTCTGCCTCCCCCACCAACTAGGCAGCCAAGGCTTCTAGCTCCACCACCCCAAGCTCATGTTCCCACACCCAATAATGGTCTCTGCTACAAGTGTGGTCAGCCAGGTCACCATGCCAGAGACTGCAATCAGAATCAGAATCAACTGGCCCTTCCCGCAGCTGGCCATGGAAACAACCAGCCTCGCAACAACAATGCCAAGTCTTATGGTCGTGTTTAGGCCAACGACGTTGATCTCAATGAAGTGCTAGACCAGCCTGCTACCGTGATGGGTACACTCCTCGTAAATTCGGTACCAGCATCTGTTT
The DNA here is from genome assembly GCF_056163025.1 of Triticum urartu. Taxonomy (NCBI): domain Eukaryota; kingdom Viridiplantae; phylum Streptophyta; class Magnoliopsida; order Poales; family Poaceae; genus Triticum; species Triticum urartu. Next base: position 348,644,879 of record NC_141874.1, on the reverse strand, counting down.
TCTTTGATACAGGAGCATCACATTCATTCATATCAGGTGAGTTTGCATTCATGCATGGCATTAAATACGAAGAGATGAACACTGCGATCGTGGTGCACACTCCTGCGGGCCAATGTCAAACCTCTATGGTTAGTCACAACGTTCCCGTTGAAATTGAAGGAATGGAATTCCTTGCCTCTCCCATCGTACTGAAGTCCTGTAGCATCGACCTCATTCTGGGAATGGATTGGTTGAAAGCGCATACTGCTTCTATAGTTTGCGCTACTAAGACCGTCCATCTGCTACACCCTTCTGAAGAAATAATTGCTTACCAGGCTCATCTAGTTCGGAAAGCCGAGGCACGGCTTTATGCCTTGAATGCATTGAACGCTGCACCACTCGAGGGCATTGAAAATATTCCCGTCATTCGTGAATTCCAAGACGTCTTTCCGGAAGAACTTCCAGGGATTCCCCCTGCTAGAGCTGTCGAATTCATCATCGACTTGAAACCAGGCACCACTCCTATAGCCAAACGACCCTACAAGATGCCGCCGCATGAACTCACTGAGCTTAAGGAGGAAATCGACAAATCTCTTAGCAAAGGTTTCATTCGCCCTAGCTGCTCTCCTTGGGGAGCACCTTCTCTCTTTTTTAAGAAGAAGGATGGGACAAACCGATTGGTCCAAGACTACCGTCCTATAAACCAAGCTACCATTCAGAATAAATATCCTCTTCCTCGGATCAATGATCTTTATGATCAACTGGCTGGCTCATCAGTGTTCTCCAAACTCGACTTGAGGTTGTGTTACCACCAGATCCGTGTTCGTGAAGAGGATATCCCAAAGACCGCCTTCGTGACTCGGTATGGATCATATGAGTACACCGTCATGTCATTCGGCTTAACGAATGCTCCCGCCACCTTCTCTCGTCTGATGAACTACATATTCATGGATTACCTCGACAAGTTCGTCGTGGTTTATTTGGACGATATCCTTGTATTTTCCAAGAACAAAGAAGAACATGTTGAACATCTTCGTCTTGTGTTGGAAAAGCTTCGAGAGCATTAACTGTATGCTAAGTATTCCAAGTGTGAATTCTGGCTCCCCGAAGTAACCTATCTTGGGCATGTCATCTCCAAGGATGGTATTGTCGTCAACCCTAAACGAGTTCAAGCTATTCTCGATTGGACTCCTCCGAAGAATGTCAAGCAAGTCCGAAGTTTTCTCGGTCTCGCCAACTATTGCCGTCGATTCATCGAGAACTTCTCCAAGATTGCCAGGCCTTTGACTAATCTGTTGCATAAGGGTGTCAAGTTCGAATGGACAGACAAGTGTCAGGAAAGTTTCCAGGTGCTCAAAGACAAGTTGACTTCTGCCCCGGTGCTTGCTCCACCGGATACTAAGAAGGACTTCATCATTTACTGCGACGCTTCCCGTCAAGGATTAGGCTGTGTCCTAATGCAAGAGCGCAGAGTGATTGCTTATGCCTCTCGTCAACTGCGCCCTCATGAAGAAAACTACCCAGTTCACAACCTCGAGCTTGCTGCTGTCATTCATGCACTGAAGCAGTGGCGACATTACCTTCTCGGTAATCGTTGTGAGATCTTCACTGACCACCAAAGTCTGAAGTATCTGTTTACCCAGCCAGATCTGAACCTCCGTCAGCAGAGATGGATGGAGACTGTTGCAGACTTTGACGTGGGTATATCCTATACCCCCGGCAAGGCTAATGTAATGGCTGATGCCTTGAGCCGCAAGTCTTACTGCAACCACCTCCAGCTTCACAAAGTTCAGCCCTCACTTGTCGAAGAATTTAGAAGGCTGAACCTTCATATTGTTCCTCCTGGAGCACTCGCCCCCCCCTCCCCCAGAGTTTCAGAAGATGAATCTTCGTGTTGTTGCTAAGGGTTCTCTAAATACCCTGGCCGTCGTACCAGATCTCGTAGATGGTATAAAGACAATTCAAGGTTATGACTCGGAAGTCCATAAGATTAAATGCAATCTAGCAGGAGGAAAGCCCTCATTCTTCACTATCGCCGACGACGGCGCCTTGTACTTCAAAGGCTGCCTAGTGATACCACGTTCGAGGAAAAACCTGGATCAGACTAAAAAGGTTATGAAAGAAGCTCATGATACGCCTTTGTCTATTCATCCCGGTAGTACAAAGATGTACCAGGACATCCGACAGAGATTCTGGTGGTCTAATATGAAGCAGGACATTGCTCGTTATGTTGCTGAGTGTGACATTTGCCGTCATATCAAAGCAGAGCATCAAAGGCCTTCTGGAACTCTACAACCTATCTCTATTCCTGAATGGAAATGGGGCCATGTTGAAATGGACTTCGTCACTAGATTTCCCAAATCATAGAAAGGTAATGATGCTATTCTTGTCTTCATCGACCGGCTTTCTAAAGTTGCACATTTTCTGGCGGTCAAAGAAACAATCACTGCTAGTCAGCTTGCAACTCTCTACATGTCCAGAATTGTTTCACTTCATGGTATTCCACTGGTTATCAGTTCAGACCGTGGCAGCTTATTCACTTCAAGATTCTGGGCAAGTTTCCAAGAAGCTATGGGAACTCATCTGTCGTTCAGTACTGCTTTTCATCCTCAGTCGCAAGGGCAGGTTGAACGTGTCAACCAAGTTCTCGAAGACATGCTTCGAGCTTGTGTAGTTTCCTTCGGCAAGAAATGGGAGGAATCTCTTCCATATGTCGAGTTCTCTTATAATAATAGCTATCAAGCTAGTCTGAAGATGTCCCCCTTTGAAGTGTTATATGGACGAAAGTGTCGGACCCCTCTAAACTGGTCAGAAACTGGGGAACGTCCACTCTTCGGTCCGGATATTATCCAACAGGCCGAAGAACAAGTTCGCATTATTCGCGAGAATCTCAAGACTGCTCAGTCACGTCAGAAAAGTTAGTATGACCGTCATCACCAAGACATGGTCTATCAACCTGGCGAAAAGGCTTATCTTTGAGTTACACCAATGAAGGGTGCTCACCACTTAGGGATCAAGGGCAAGCTAGCTCCTCGCTATATCGGTCCCTTCACTATTCTCGAAAGGCATGGAAAAGTGGCATATCAACTGGAGCTTCCGCCGAACCTTTCTCAGGTTCACGATGTGTTCCACGTGTCACAACTCCGCTGTTGCTTCAAGGATCCAATCCGAGCAGTGGATCATGAATTGCTCGAATTGCAACAGGACCTCTCCTATAAAGAGCATCCGGTCCACATTCTCAACCAAGCTGAACGCCGCACACGTCAGAAAGCGATCAAATTCCTCAAGGTCCAGTGGTCGCATCACTCTGAAGATGAAGCCACTTGGGAATGCGAGGACCGCCTGCGTGATGAATACCCCGCACTGTTTCCTTCTACCTCCTAAATCTCGGGACGAGATTTCTTATAGTGGAGGAGTTTTGTAATGCCCGAGTAATCAAGCTATAGTAAATCCACGCTAATGGTGCCACATCACCACGGTTACCGTTGCTAATCTACCGTTAGTTCGAAACCGAGTCAAATTCAAATTTAAAATAAAGTTAAATAATAAAAGTTTTCAAAAGTTAAAATAAAAATGTCCGGGCGGTGCCATAATTTGCATATGTAATTATGGTGTAATAAACACATTTTTATAAAGTGCCTAAGTATTTTAAGTTGAATTAAAACAGTAAAAGAAAATAGATAAAAGAAAATGTTAAAAACAGAAAGACAAAAGACAAAAAAATATAAAAGAGAAACCCCCTGGGCTTCGGCCCAGCTGACCACAGGCCCAACTGGGCCAACCCACCAGGCCTAGCCGGCCACCCAACCCTACTCATTATCCCCTCACTCCCCCCCACTACTCCACCGACACCCCCACTCCCCCCCCCACAAAAATATCTCTCCCCGACTGGATCGGGATCGAGGGAGGAGACGGTCGCCCTCGCCGCCCGGAACGCCGCCATCGTTGGCCTGCCCCCCCCCCCCCCCGTCGACCCGCCGTCCTCCTCGACCTCCTCCCAAAGCCGCTCCCCGTGCCCCGTTGCCTAGACCCCATGCTCCCGCGGTGAGCTTCCGCGTCGTCCGCACCGTCTCATCGACGCGCACTGCTCCCCTGCTCCAGCGCGCGCCCCCGCTCCTCCTCCGCGCGCGCTCTCGCGCTCGCCGCCGCGCCTCAGCGCCCCTGCGGTTGCTCCTCTGTCGCCCGCTCGTTGGCTCCATGAGCTCCCGCGCCCGCGGCCCCCTCCTCGCGCTCGCTCGCGCCCATGGCCGCGTGCGCCCACAACCGACCGCGCTCCATGCCGCACCGGCCTCGTCCGGCGCTCCCCTGCCCGCGGCTGGTTGCACCTCGCCGTGCCAAACCCCCTCCCCCCCCATGGTGGCCTGGCCGCGCTCGCGCCACGGCTCTGCTCCGCGCCGCCAGCACCGTCGATCGCCTGCGCCGCTGCCGTCCGGCCGCATCCTGGCCGCCCCTGCGAGTCGCTACTTCCTACACCCGCGCTACCCGCTGCCTGTTGCTGCTACTAGCTGCGCTGCCCCACTGCGCGCCCTACTGCTGCTCTTCCCCGTCGGTTGCGCGCGCAACGCCGCCCATGGTCGCGCCCCTTCCCCTCTCCCCTGCTCCCGCAACCTCCTGCGGCCATCGACGCCGCCGCACTCCACCTCCTCGCCGACCTCGCCACGGCCGCGCACGGCCACGCTCCTCCCGCCGTCCTCCCGCGCGCGCTGCTGCCGTGGCCATCTCCGCTCGCCCCACGCCTACCGCTGCTCCCCGCCACGGCCCCGCTGCTGTGCTCCGCCCGTGGTTCACCTGACCCTCCTGCGCGCGCGCCCACGCGCTGCCTCGCTGTCGTGTCGCGCTCGTCGCCAGTGCACCGCCCCTGCTCGCCCCCTCGAGCGGCCTCCCCCGCTCCGACCGGGTCCTGGCACCCGCTGCGCCTGTTCGGGCGGCGCCCGCAACGCCCGAACCCGCTATGGCCCCCCTGACCCAATGACATGTGGGGCCTAGCCCCAGAACAAAAATGAAAAAAAGAAGAAGAATTAGAAATAAATAATAAATAAAATTATTAATTAAATTAATTAAGGGATTAAGGGATTAATTAACTTAATTAATTTTGATTAATTAAACTAATCAATTAAGTAAACTAATTAAACTGTTAATTAATTAATTAGTCAATGACAGTGGGGCCCACCCCCCTAATTAATCCTAATTAGGTTAATTAAACTAGATAATAAAATGTGTCATTGACAGGTGGGACCCACCTGTCAGGTTGACCAGGTCAACTGCTGATGTCATGCTGACATCAGCAAACACTATTCTGGATAATGTTGAATTAAAATAATTAAATAAATCCTAAAATGATTTAATTATTTTAAAATTAATATAAAATAAACCGTAGTTCGGATGAAAAAACTTTGTACATGAAAGTTGCTAAGAACGACGAGAAAAATCCGGATACGCAGCCCCTTCGTCCGCCACGCATCCCTAGCATAGCGAACATGCAACTTTCCCCCTGCAGTTCGTTTGTCCAAAAACGCGAAACACCAGGGACATTTTCCCGGATGTTTCCCCCTTCATTGGTACCACCTCATACCGCGTTAGGGCACACCTAGCATCACGCTTTGTCATGTCATGCATCGTCATGCATTTGTTTGCATTATATTTATTGTTTCTTCCCCCTCTTCTCTGGCTAGACACCGAGACCGAGGCCGCTGCTACCCAGTACGACTACGGTGCTGACGACCCCTCTCTCTTGCCAGAGCAACCAGGCAAGCCCCCCCCCCCCTTGAGCACCAGATATCGCCTACTCTCCTCTATACTGCTTGCATTAGAGTAGTGTAGCATGTTACTGCTTTCCGTTAATCCTATTCTGATGCATAGCCTGTCATTGTTGCTACAACTGTTGATACCTTACCTGCAATCCTAAATTCTTAGTATAGGATGCTAGATTATCATCAGTGGCCCTACATTCTTGTATGTCTGCCATGCTATACTATCGGGCCGTGATCACTTGGGAGGTGGTCACGGGTACATACTTATACATAATATATGATACTTGTGGTGACAAAAGATGGGTCGGCTCGAGGAGTACCCGCGGTTGATTCACGAATTGGGGGCTGGAAGGACATACATTCCCGACAGCCCTCTGTGTGGATCTTTGTGGCGAAGCGACAGGGCAGGTTGATACCACCTAGGAGAGAGGTGGGCCTGGCCCTGGTCGGCGTTCGCGGTTATTTCAAGATAACACGTTTAACGAGATCTTGGTATTTGATCTGAGTCTGGCCACTGGCCTATACGCACTAACCATCTACGCGGGGACAGTTATGGGCACTCGACGTCGTGGTATCAGCCGAAGCCTTCGTGACGTCAGCGACTGAGCGGCGCGCGGCAGATTGGACCGTAAGCCTGCTCTTGTATTAAGGGGGCTAGTTCTGCTTCCGGCCGCGTTCGCAACGTGAAGGTGTGAAAAGGGCGATGGGCCCAGACCCCTGCGCCGTAGGATTTAGACCGGCGTGCTGACCTCTCTGTTGTGCCTAGGTAGGGTTGCGACGTGTTGATCTTCCGAGGCCGGGCATGACCCAGAAAAGTGTGTCCGGACAAAGGGCATCAAGCGTGTTGGGAAATGTGGTGCACCCCTGCAGGGAAGTTAATCTATTCGAATAGCCGTGATCTTCGGTAACAGGACGACTTGGAGTTGTACCTTAACCTTATGACAACCAGAACCGGATACTTAATAAAACACACCCTTCCAAGTGCCAGATACAACCCGGTGGTCGCTCTCTAATAGGGCGACGAGGAGAGGACCGCCGGGTAGGATTATGCTACACGATGCTACTTGGTGAACTTACCATCTACTCTCTTCTCCTGCTGCAAGATGGAGGTGGCCAGAAGCGTAGTCTTCGAAAGGACTAGCTATCCCCCTCTTATTCCGGCATTCTGCAGTTCAGTCCACATATGATACCCTTAATCCATTTGATACCAATGCATACATATGGAGTGTAGCTCCTTGCTTGCAGGTACTTTGGACGAGTACTCACGGTTGCTTTGCTCCCTCTTTTCCCCCTTTCTATACTCGATTGCTGCGACCAGACGTTGGAGCCTAGGAGCCAGACGCCACTGACGATGACGACTACTACTACTCGGGAGGTGCCTACTACTACGTGCAGCCCGCTGACGGCGACGTGGAGTAGTTTAGGAGGATCCCAGGCAGGAGGCTTGCGCCTCTTTCGATCTGTATCCCAGTTTGTGCTAGCCTTCTTAAGGCAAACTTGTTTAACTTATGTCTGTACTCAGATATTGTTGCTTCCGCTGACTCTTCTATGATCGAGCTCTTGTATTCGAGCCCTCGAGGCCCCTAGCTTGTAATATGATGTTTGTATGATTTTCTTATTTGTAGAGTTGTGTTGTGATATCTTCCCGTGAGTCACTGATCTTGATCGTACACGTTTGCGTGTATGATTAGTGTACGATTGAACCGGGGGCATCACAAGTTGGTATCAGAGCCGACTGCCTGTAGGAATTCCCCTTCCACACTCCTTGGCTGAAGTTGAGTCTAGACATTACAAAACTTTTTACTAACATGGATGTGTGCCTTACGGGCCCACGTCGCCATCTGGGTGGTATTAGGATCTTTTAATCCTCGATCCTTACTCTGGGACTCTGAACTCTCTCCTACTCGGGTTAAACGATTTTACTAACTCTAACATTAGGATCCCGTGACCATGTTCACCCCAAAGTTGGATAAGCCCTAGTTATTCTTTATAGTAGTATTTGACATTATTCACATTGTCATTTGACTCCTGTGAAAACATTTTTGTTTTCAGATGGAACCCACGAGACAGGTTGTGCGCCACACGACGGCCATTGGTGCCTCAGGATCACCTGCTGTGTTGGTTGAGATGATGACCTATCTGGGTTATCGCTGGCACCCTGAGTACACCGTCTACGAGGAGTACCAGGACTTCAACCAGGAGCAGTACCGTGCCATCGTCCACCTCTACTCTCGGGAGTATGACTCCACTACCGTGTTGCACACTACTCATGGTGTTGGAGTGACTATAGACATGGCGGTCCACGATGCTGCTTATGCTGCTCTGACATGTCTTCATGGAGAGTATCGGGAGTTGGACACCTCCCCCTTCAGGCGCATTGCTATCGCATCCGATGTTGGTGCGGAGGGATACTACACTGCTGCCTACTCCACTGTCACCCGAGAGCCCTTCTACCATCAGAACCTGGTTCTGCATGCTGATGGGCTGGATGGAGCTAACCGAGCTCTTCGCCACGAGTTGTACACCACCCGTCGGCACCTGTACCGTGCTCTAACGCTGTTGCACCCCTCTGTCTGATCTGGTGATTTGTCGCGTTCTGTGATCTACCCTTCCAGGACCGTGATGCCCTAGGGCGTCGGCTGGCCAGATGTGGGAGGCTACTCTCCCGCACTTGGTCCTCTCCTTCCACCTGCGCATCGGGTTCCGCACCAGAGTATCCACGGACCCCAGGCTACTCGCGTGGAGGACTTCCCTTCGCGTCACTATCAGCTGTCAGGCTACACCTACCTCCACAGTTCCTCCTTGGACTGATATAGGCTTGCTTGTTAGTGTTAGATGCATTCTCCACGAGCCTGCGTGCCGCCTATGATGTTCTTAGCCTATGTACTAAACTCTGTGTACCGAACTCTATGCATGATCTCTTTTGTAAGATATGCCCACTACTATGTAGTATCTATCTTGTTCCTTTCATTATGCATGTTTCATCATGAATGATTTTTGCCCTTGCAAATTCTCAATGTTGAACCACCCCTGTTATATATTAGCAGGATGGTTAGACCAGGTGGTCGTGGTCGTGGTGACCCTCCCCCATCCCCGCCTGAGTACATGGCTGGGATGATGCAACAGTTTGAGATGAATCGCCAGTTCATGGAGAATATTATGGCTCAGTTTCCTCGCCCCAATATGAACCAGCAAACAACCCAAGTGACTCTGCAGGATTTCATGCGTGATGCGGAGCATCCCAAGGTCATCCCCATGGACCTACCATCGTCTCATCAAGAGCCTAGTGGACCCATGACTCGATCACGTGCAAGAGCTCTTGAAACTGAGGTGACATCTCTCCTCTCACAATTCCACTTCAATCCACATGAAGCATGGCTACTACCTCATATGGATACTTTGTGCATACTCAGGTTCAATGGAGAAGCTAAGGGGCAAGGACAAGAAGAAGAGGAAGATGGACGAGAAGACGGATAAGGAGGGCTGAAGGAAAAGTCCCAGCCACCGGACGACCAGCCAGGACCGGACGTCCGGCGCCTGAAACGTCAGCCGAGCCCCAGCGAGCGGATGTCTGGTCTAGACCGGAGCCCCTGCACCCTAAGCGAACGAGCGGACGTCCGGTCCGGACCGGACGACCGACGCATCAACACCCGAGCCAACCTCAGGGGAAGTCCGGAGCTACCGGACGTCCGGCACCCCCATCACAGAATGGAACCAGTGGACGACCAGAGGACACCGGACGTTTGACAGCTCCTGAGACACCAGACGACCGGTCCCCAGCGGACGTCCGGTACCTGTCTGCGCACAGTGTTCGGGCCCGAGGCCCATGTACCCCTTCATTTCGCCCCCATTTGCACTTAGACTATAAATAGACCCCCCATTCATCTTAGCTAGGGTTAGCAAATGTTTAGCTCATATTTGCGAGAGAGAGCTTTGCTCATCCACTTGGTTACCTTCTCCTAGCAGATTCGAGCCTCCACCGGAGAAGATCCCCCAAGCGGATTCAAGACCTCCTTGTGGAGAAGAACATCAAGACCCCCTCTTGGGCGGTCCCCATCAAGACCTCCTCACGGAGAAGAACCGGTTACCGTGTATCGTCCCTAGTTGTCCATGGATTCGTGTATCGTTCTATGTACTCAAGGATCTAGCCCATGTGTGACTTATTCGTGTCGGTTTAGTGATTTCCTCTTGTGTTTTCCTTCCGTTCTTCCTCGTGCTCTTCGTGATTTCCCCGGGATCCGCTCCTTTCGTGAAAGATCGGGCGATTAGGGTCTCTACCCTACATCATCTTGGTATCTAGAGCAAGGTTGATCACGATTTCGGAGCCCCCTCTTCGTTTTTCTAGCTTGATTTTGTTGTTTTTCGTCCTAATCCAAAAATCCCCACAAAAATAGCCCCAAAAATGTTTCTTGTGTTTTGTGAGTTTTGATGATGTTTTGTTGGTTTTGATCCGTTAATTTGTTGTGTTGCAAGTGGATCTAGCCTTTCCCCCACCATCTCCACCTCGAAATCCATCCAAAATCCACGAAATCCTATCAATTTCGCGTTGACCCCAACCCACCGGACGACCGCAACTTACCGGACGTCCGGCGACCCAAGAACCACCGGACGTCCGACCATTATCGGACGACCGGAACCTCTACACCGAGCTGAAATTAGCGGATTTCCGACCCTACCGGACGTCCGGCGACCGGACATCCGTCCATTTCCGGACGACCGCTACTCTGAAACTGATTTCGCTCAAATTTTGTTTCGGCTTCCACCACATCATCCGCTACACCACCACTGACATCCACAAAAACTTTGCCAATATCCCAACCCACACCACCACTTACCTGCTACCCACTCCGACGATTTGGCTCGCACTTGGTTTTGAGAATTTGAGTTGCGGTACCGTATCCTTTTGTGTTTTGGCTATCTAGGTACGGTTCGACATCGACATCACCGCCGCTCATCTTCGCCGCGGACGCGTCATCAACAACGACCACCTCGACTACGACTTGGTATTCGTGCCACCATTTTGACACCATACCGGAAGCAAGACCGGTAACCTCATCTTGGTATTGGACATATCACTCTTGCCATTACATTGATAGCCATCATAGCCTTACTCCTTTGCGTTGCTTACCCATCGAGACTAGCCATTGAGTATTGCCGGCAACGAGACTTGTGCACATTAGTGATCATACTTCCCATAGCATACATGCATACATCTTTGTTGCCTATATTGGTATCATCTCTTGTGTCACAAAGTTGTCATCGCATACTCACTTGCTATCTTGGTTTGTCAAGCATTGCATGAGAAAAGAGCTCAAACATCAAAGAGCCAACCAAGCTTTTAAGAAAAGAGGAAAGATAAGCAAAGAGCTTTTTAGCAAGAACCATAGCATCATACAACATTAAGATTGTCATACTCGATCATCTTGGATCATATCATAGCAACACATTGCATAAAACATATTTGGGATAGAAGTCGTTGCATTTTTGCTAAGTAGGTCGTGCACAAGTTCTTGTATCCGCCTATCGTGCAATCGTGCTAGCGTCTCTCTAGTGTTGTGCAACAAGAGCATTTTTGTGGATTCCACATTTTGGCTCACCCTTGGTTGCCCAACCCCACTTATCTATTTGCGCGTGTGTTTCCGTGTACCGTATATGCTTGGTCTACTTGTTACATTGCATCTTGCGAATCTTTTCCAACATTATTGAATCTTACTTACATTCACATTAAAAATTGTGCCACCATCCTAACCAAGCTCCACCATAAGCTTTTACTTGTGTAGGTGTGAGAAACCGACGAGAATTCATACCAATTGGGCTATTTCCTTGTCCTACATTGGAGTGATCATCGATTCACTTTCAACTTCGGTCAACGTACATTTGGTATTCGTTCTTCTCTTTCTACCACTCACATTTGTCTTGGAATGATGGATAGGCCAAGTACTTCTACCAACCCACTCTTCATGGAGCAAGACGACGACATGAACTCCTTTGTCACCAAGAGTCACCTCTTTGGTGCACAACGTGCTTTGCATCAAGAGCAACAAGCTATGAGTGAACGCATCGACAACCTTGCCCCCGACTTGCGAATTTTCGAGCAACGTACAAGGGACTACTTGGACCACAAGCTCGACGATCACAAGCAAGAGAATGACGCAAGGATGGACGAGATTCGTGCTTTGTTGCTCAACCGCTCTTCTTCCACTTCAAGAAGGAGCCGTTAAAGTCGCCATTCCGACTTTACCCTCTTCGGCTCAAGTACACCGACATCGAACACTCTTCGTCGAGCCGCGCGCACCGACCGTCAAGCAAACCTCAATCCACTTCGAGACACGGACTCTCAAGAGCGCCGACGAGTTAAGCCGAAGAAGCCTTTGCGCTAGCTCGAGAACAACAACAACAACAACGCCAACATGAAGAGGAAGAACCCGCGCGTCTACACCAAAATGCACAAGATGCCGAGGCTCAACGTCAAGAACAACAACACCGTGACACTCAAGCACTTGAGGCGCAACAAGCTCTACGCGATGCGAGTCGAGCCGTTGCCGATAGAGGCCGACAAGCCCGTGAAGAAGAGGAAGCACTTCGCAAAGAAATTCACGAATGACGATTTCAAGCTCGCATGCATCGTCTAGTTCCTCCTCGAGCTCGATGTGCTCCTCCACAAGCTCGCCAAGACCATAAAGTTCATCAAGAGCACGAATACAATGGGAACCCTCCGCGACAAGAGCAACACGAGGTTGACAACCCTCCGCGTCAAGAACACCACGAGTTGAACAATCATCTACAACATGGGCGTCATCATCCCCGAACCCAACACAATGAAGAACAATGCTACGACAAGCTCAAGTTCACCATGCCCAAGTTCAACGGAAGCAACGATCCCGAAGAATACCTTTCATGGGCATTGAAAGTTGACAAGATCTTCCGTTTGCACAATTATGAAGAAGAGAAGAAGATCACGATGGCATCCCTTGAGTTCCAAGACTATGTCCTCATTGGTGGGAACAAATCATAGAGCGCCGCGAGGCAAGAGGTGAACCACCCATCACTACTTGGGCACAAATGAAGGATGTCATGAGAGCACGCTTCGTACCTACCTACTACAACCGCGACCTCTTCAAGAAACTCCAACAACTCAAGCAAGGAACCAAGAGCGTTGAAGAATACTACAAGGAGATGGAGATTGCAATGATAAGAGCCAATGTGACGGAAGATGATGAGCAAACAATGGCAAGTTTCTTGAATGGACTCAATCATCCTATCAAGAAGATCGCCGACTTCCAACCATACTCAAATCTCATCGAGCTCGTGCACCAAGCTACCAAAGCGGAACGCCAAGTGCAAGATGATTTCAAGTATGCCAAGTTCTCATCCAAGTCCTACGGTTTCTCCAATAACCAAGCTTCGACTCCAACACCGACTACAAGACCTTATACTTCCAACATCGACAAGTTGACTTCCAAGAAAGCTTCGACAACTACGAGCAATCCTAATACGAGCAACTACAAGCCGAGAGCTTCATCATCATCAACCCCTACCGATGAGACCGTCAAGACGAGTTCCCTTAAGTGTTTCACTTGCGACGGCCGAGGCCACAAGTCCTATAAGTGCACCAACAAGCGCACCATGATCTTCAACGACGATGGCACTTATGATTCCATGAGCGAAGGAGAAATGGAAACCCTTGAGCAAGTCGCCATGCACCGCCAAGTGAACAATGAAGAAGAACAAGTCTTTTGTGATGAAGACTCAAGTCCTGCACTTGTTGTCTCCAAAGTCTTGACTCTACAACATCACCAAGAAGAATACCAACGATGCCACATATTCCACACCAAGGCCGGCATCAATGGACGATCCATCAAGGTCATCATCGATGGAGGGAGTTGTCACAATCTCGCAAGTGAAGAACTTTGCTCCAAGCTCCAATTGCCCAAGACTAAGCATCCACATCCATACAAAGTGCAATGGCTTAGTGACTCCGGTACCATCCAAGTCGAGCACCGAGTGCAAGTCTCCTTCAAGATCGGCGCCTACGAAGACACTTTGGAGTGCGACGTCATCCCAATGACCGTTTGTCATCTTCTCCTTGGACGGCCATGGCAATTTGATAGAGGAGTCGTCCACAATGGGCGTACAAACCACTATAGCTTCAAGATGCAAGGAAAGGAGTTTGTATTACAACCTATGTCTCCAAGCCAAGTGATCACCAATAAGCAAGCCACCCATCATGGAGAGAATGGTGAGAGAGTGAACCACCAAAAAGAGAGTGAGCGCCACAAGCCCAAATTGAGTGCCTCCACGATGAGCGAAAACAAGAACCTAGTTCTATTTGCCACCAAACGTGAGATGAGAGAAGTGTGTGAGAACCCATCTAGTGTCCTACACTACGTCCTCGTGTGCAAGGACAATGCACCACAAACTAACACTTCTCACACTCTTCCTCTAGTGTTGTCTTCTCTTTTGCAGGAATTTCAAGATGTTTTCCCCGATGAGCTACCTCTGGGACTACCTCCACTACGAGGCATTGAGCACCGCATCGACCTCATCCTCGGAGCACCGCTTCCGAACAAAGCTCCATACCACGTCAACCCCGAAGAAACCAAAGAAATTCAAAGGCAAGTAAAGCATCTCATAGACCATGGTCATGTGCGTGAAAGTTTGAGCCCTTGTGCCGTACTGGTCATTCTTGTGCCAAAACGTGACGGTAGCTTTCGCATGTGCTCCAATTGTAGACCTATCAATGCTATCACCGTTCGCTATAGGTACCCCATTCCATGCCTAGATGATATGCTAGATGAGCTTAGTGGTGCCACTATATTTTCCAAAATTGATATTAAGAGTGGTTACTATCAAACCTGCATACAAGAGGGCGATGAATGGAAAACCGACTTCAAAACCAAGTTTGGTTTGTATGAGTGGTTAGTCATGCCTATGGGTCTCTCGGAAGCACCAGGCACTTTTATGCGCCTTATGAATCATGTCTTTCGCCCTTACATTGGTATATTTGTTGTGGTTTACTTTGATGACATTCTTGTGTTTAGCAAATCTATCAAAGAGCATGTCACCCATGTCCGCACCGTTTTGCAAACTCTTAGGAAAGAGCGTCTCTATGCTAATATGGAGAAATGCCTTTTTGGTGTTGATAAGCTCGTTTTCTTGGGTTTTGTTGTCTCTTCTAAGGGTGTTCATGTAGATGAGTCCAAGATCAATGCTATTAAGACTTGGCCGCAACCAACCAACTTGCATCAAGTGCGTAGTTTCCTTGGTATTGCGGGTTTCTATCGTCGCTTTGTGAAGGACTTTAGCACTATTGCTTCGCCTTTACATGCTTTGAGCAAGAAGAATGCGCCTTTTGTTTGGGGACCATCCCAAGATACTGCATTCAATGAGCTTAAGAATTTGCTTACTCATGCTCCCGTGCTTGCTTTACCCAACTTCGACAAGCCTTTTGAGATTCACTGCGATGCTAGCGGTAATGGCATAAGAGGTGTGTTAACGCAAGAGAAGCGCCCCATATCTTACTTTAGTGAGAAACTTTCCGGAGCGCAACTCAACTATCCCATCTATGACAAAGAGCTAGATGCTTTAGTCCATGTTTTACATGAATGGGAACATTACCTTCGTCCCCATGAGTTTATCATTCATACTGATCATGAGACTCTCAAGTATCTTAAGGGTCAAACTAAGTTGAACAAGCGTCATGCTAAATGGAGTGAATTCATTGAGTCTTTTCCCTATGTCATCAAGTACATCAGGGGTAAAGAAAACATCATGGCGGATGCTCTTTCCCGCATATGCATGCTAGTCACGCAACTTGAGTTAGATGTCATTGGCTTCGAGCATATCAAAGAATTGTATGAGCATGATGAAACTTTTGCCACTCCTTATGCCAAGTGTTTGTCGAATACATCTTGGGAACGCTATTACATCAAAGACGGCTATCTTATGAGAGCTAACAAACTTTGCATCCCAAAGTCGTCCCTTCGTTTGTTGCTTTTGCAGGAATCGCATGGAGGAGGCTTAATGGGACATTTCGGACGAGACAAGACATTCGCCACACTCTCGAAGAGCAACTTTTGGCCAAAGATGTTTCGGGACGTCAATCGCTTCACCAACCGATGTTCGACATGCCGCAAAGCTAAGTCCAAAGCTCAATCTCATGGTCTATATATGCCTCTACCGATTCCATACCAACCATGGGAAGACATTAGCATGGACTTCGTACTTGGTTTGCCTAGGACTCTCAATGGGAAAGATTCTATATTTGTCGTTGTGGACCGTTTCTCAAAAATGGCACATTTTATTCCTTGTAACAAGATAGACGATGCTTCACACATTGCTAATCTCTTTTGTAGGGAAATATTGCATCTCCATGGTGTACCAAAGACAATTGTCTCGGACCGCGACGTCAAGTTCCTTAGCTACTTTTGGAAGACCCTATGCGCCAAGCTCGGAATGAAGCTACTCTTCTCCACGGCGTACCATCCTCAAACCGACGGCCGAACGGAGGTGACAAACTGCACACTCTCCGCTCTACTTCGAGTACTCATCAAGAAGAACATCAAGGAGTGGGAGGAGTGCCTACCTATCGCCGAGTTCGCCTACAACCGAGCAAGACACTCAACAACCGGCAAGTCTCCTTTCGAGGTCATTTACGGATTCAACCCATTGTCACCATTGGACATTCTTCCTCTACCACTCCAAGAGCGCATCAATTTGGATGCAAGTGCGCGTGTGACACATCTCAAGAAGGTGCATGAAGATACAAGAAACACCATCGAGCGCCAAGTTCAACACTTGCGAAAAAGCTCAACTTCAACAAGCAACCATGGTCTTCAACATTGGTGATCGAGTGTGGCTACACCTTCGCAAGGACCGCTTCCCACAAGAACACAAATCCAAGCTTCAACCACGAGCGGATGGACCCTTCAAGGTGCTTGCACACTACAACGACAATGCTCACAAGATCGACCTCCCGCGTGACAAGTACAAAGTGAGCGACATCTTCAACGTCAAAGATCTCTCTCCCTTCCATGGTGATGAAGAATTTGATCCAAGGACGGATCTTCCCCAAGGGAGGGGAGATGATGCGGAGCATCCCAAGGTCATCCCCATGGACCTACCATCGTATCATCAAGCGCCTAGTGGACCCATGACTCGATCACGTGCAAGAGCTCTTGAAACCGAGGTGACATCTCTCCTCTCACAATTCCAGTTCGATGCACATGAAGCATGGCTACTACCTCATATGGATACTTTGTGCATACTCAGGTACAATGGAGAAGCTAAGGGGCAAGGACAAGAAGAAGAGGAAGATGGACGAGAAGACGGAGAAGAAGGAGGGCTGAAGGAAAAGTCCCAGCCACCGGACGACCGGCCGGGACCGGACGTCCGGCGCCTGAAGCGTCAGCCGAGCCCCAGCGAGCGGACATCTGGTCCAGACCGGATGACCAGCGCCCCTGCACCCGAAGAGAACGAGCGGACGTCCGGTCCGGACCGGACGACCGGCGCATCAGCACCCGAGCCAACCTCAGCGGAAGTCCGGAGCTACCAGACGTCCGGCACCCCCATCACAGAACGGAACCAGCGGACGACCGGAGGACACCGGACGTCCGGCGGCTCCTGAGACACCGGACGACCGGTCCCCAGCGGACGTCCGGTACCTGTCTGCGCACAGTGTTTGGGCCCGAGGCCCATGTACCCCTTCATTTCGCCCCCATTTGCACTTAGACTATAAATAGACCCCCCCCCCCATTCATCCTAGCTAGGGTTAGCAAATGTTTAGCTCATATTTGTGAGAGAGAGCTTTGCTCATCCACTTGGTTACCTTCTCCTCAGAGATTCGAGCCTCCACCAGAGAAGATCCCCCAAGCGGATTCAAGACCTCCTTGTGGAGAAGAACATCAAGACCCCCTCTTGGGCGGCCCCCATCAAGACCTCCTCACGGAGAAGAACCGGTTACCGTGTATCGTCCCTAGTTGTCTGTAGATTCGTGTATCGTTCTATGTACTCGAGGATCTAGCCCATGTGTGACTTATTCGTGTCGGTTTAGTGATCTCCTCTTGTGTTTTCCTTCCGTTCTTCCTCGTGTTCTTCGTGATTTCCCCGGGATCCGCTCCTTTCGTGAAAGATCGGGCGATTAGGGTCTACCCAACATCAATGCGTCTTAACCCAACTATGGACCGGAGCTCAACTCAGCCTCTAGATGCTGATGACTGGCTCCGTGATATCACCTATGAGATGGAGTACAAGAGTAAGATGAGAAACTACGCAAACGGTTGCAAACTAGTAATGATCATGAAGTGATCCTGAACTACTTACGTTCAAACATAACCCCACCGTGTTCTCTTCTCAAACTCACCTGAAAAGAGATGATCACGGTTACACACGCGGTTGGTGTATTTTATTCTGAATCTGGTGTCAAATTCTCTACAACCGGATATTAGAAATTCGCATCTGCCACATAACCGCGGGCACAGCTCTCGAAAGTTTAAACCCTGCAGGGGTGTCCCAACTTAGCCCATGACAAGCTCACAATCCGCGGAGACAATCCTCCATCGCGGGACATCCGATCAGACTCATGATCCTGGTGCACAAGTAATTTCGACAATGGTAAAATAAGTCCAGCAAGACCTCCCAACGTGCCGACACCCTGATAGTAGCCGGGCGTATCTCGTCTCAGGCCATGATGGATGAGATAGGCGTACAGGTACCAGATTCCCCAAGTTGCCAAGAGGCGGTCCCACACGGTGCTCTAGTTTGGGACCAACATCATCAGCACTGCCCCTCCCCTGTATAATGTTGAATAACGAACCTCGGGTAGCGCTAACTCCCTATTCGTCGAATGTATTATCATATTTAGTTATTAGGTTGGGAAAATGTTAAAACCAATGTTGGGCCTTACTGGAAAAGTTTTATTCAAAGTGAACTGTCAAGAGGGGCCCATAAACCCTCACCGTGTTAGGGACGCAAAATCAAGGAACATAACACCGGTATGACGGAAACTAAGGCGGCAAGAGTGGAACAAAACAACAAGCAAAAGGCTAAGCCTTCCACCCTTTACCAAGTATATAGATACATTAATTAAATAAGAGATATTGTGATATCCCATGATATCCATGTCCCAACATGGAACAAACTACAATTGCACCTGCAACTAGCAACGCTATAAGAGGGGCTGAGCAAAGTGGTAACATAGCCCAATAACGGGTTGCTAGGATGATGGAAAAGGTTAGAGGCTACCATGGCAAATTGGGAGGCTCAATAAACATGTGGTTGGTAGTGCGACCTAGCAATAGCAACGAGACAACTAGCAAAGCAAAGATAGTAGTGGTATCCAGGGTAACGGTCGTCCTGCCTGAAATCCCGCTAGGAAGAATACTGGATCCATGAAGAAGACGAACGGACATAGTCAAATGGATCCTCACAATCGCAATGTAACCATAACTATCAAGGAGAAGCACAACCGGAAAGAAGCAAATGACATGGTAAACAACCAAGAATAAACATGGCATGATGCACAATCAAGTATGATGCATGTCCGGTTTAATGACTCATGGCATGGCAAGTGCAACAAAGAATACTACAAATTAAGTGGAGCTCAATATGCAACGAGGTCCATATTGATGAGACTTCACAACAATTATTTGGCTCTCTCCCGTTTAAGTTACTCTAACACCGGTATGACGGAAACTAAGGCGGCAAGAGTGGAACAAAACACCAAGCAAAATGCTAAGCCTTCCACCCTTTACCAAGTATATAGATGCATTAATTAAATAAGAGATATTGTGATATCCCATGATATCCATGTCCCAACATGGAACAAACTACAACTGCACCTTCAACTAGAACGATATAAGAGGGGCTGAGCAAAGCGGTAACATAGCCAAACAACGGTTTACTAGGATGGTGGAAAGGGTTAGAGGCTATCATGGCAATTTGGGAGGCTTAATAAACAAGTGGTAGGTAGCACGACATAGCGATAGAAACGAGACAACTAGCAAAGCAAAGATAGTAGCTATTTCTAGGGTAACGGTCATCTTGCCTGAAATCCTGTTAGGAAGAAGACCAGATCCGTGAAGAAGACGAATGGGCGTAGTCGAACAGATCCTGACAATCGCAACGTAACCAGAACTATCAAGGAGAAGCGCAACCAGAAAGAAGCAAACGACATGGTAAACAACCAAGCATAAACATGGCATGATGCACAAACAAGTACGGTGCATGTCCGGTTTAATGACTCATGGCATGGCAAGTGCAACAAAGAATACTACAAATTAAGTGGAGCTCAATATGCAAAGAGGTTCCATATTGACGAGACTGCTCAACAATTATTTAGTTCTCTCCCGTTTAAGTTACTCATCAAATTAAATATTGTTAAACATGGCAAGAGGTGAAGCATAATAAAACTACCTATCTAGGCAAGTTTAAATGAGGCCAGAACAACAAACAACAATTTCGGAAAATCCCCATATGTCCATTAGCAATTTTAAAGCAACAACAATTCTAAACATTTTAGATGTTGTTATCATGATGCGGATGACATATGCAAGTTGGATACAATTTTATGAAAATGTTGACATGAGCATGTTATGAAGCATTTGTCACCGTGGCGGAACGAAAGGGGTGCCCTGTCAAAGACAATGGAAATGGTGCCACAGCAACATTCCGATGACCCGACAACTCATTGAGATACCGGTGCAAAAGAGTAAGTGTGCGGATGTGTGGAACATGCTATAGATGGTGGGGTGATCTCGGTTACCGGGTGTCCCACCTGACGATCGCATGGCAAACGAGGGAATGTGCAACTACTCCTACTCGGTGCAAACATAGGGTTCCTCTCATACACAGTGCATTCGTCCATGGGTCATCATCTCAGCGGTTATACCTTCTAAGCGTGCATTTCGAGGTGGAATGAGTCAGTGCGAAGTAGACGTTCTCGGGGCGGTCATAGTGGAAGTACTAGTACACGGCGACAGTATTTTTACACGGGTCTTCGGCGACGGTAGTTGTACATGGGTCTTCGGCGACGGTAGTTGTACACGGGTCTTCGACGACGGTAGTTGTACACGGGTCTTCGGCGATGGTAGTGGTACACGGTCGTCGTGGTACTTGGCGTCACATCGTGTAGTCGTACACATTCCATAGATGTTCCTGTCGTCATAGCCGTTCAGGACTTGGGGTGATAGTAGTCGTTCATGTGATGGTCTTGAAGGATTCGAAGGGGTACTTGCCGATCAAAAAACGCTCTTGTTTATGGTGGTCAACCGAGACGTCGAGGTTGTCCACTACGACGAACATGGCATACATGTCCTGGGGGTGCAGCACAGGTACAGGATGTCGGGGCTGCGTCTTGGGGTCTTGGCCGCGTGGTCCACATGGAAGCCAAGGAGGCTACACGAGGGACGAGATGGTCACTGCTACTACACGTCGGGGCGGCGGGAGGAGGCGCTCGGGAGCTTGACACGCCCGGATGGCTGCTGCTACAGTCTTGGGCTGATGGAGTGCTTTGGAGCTACTGCTCGCGGACCCTGCGGGAGCGGACGAAGGCGGTTGCGCATGGGGCTCTGTGGACGGGGACGCGTCCAGCTTCGACGAGGTGGTCGTGGTCTCGGGTGGAGGAGCTCGGGCAAAGGGACAACGCGAGGTCGCAGGGGAGGCGGGCAACAGGGCAAGGTGGTGGTGGTGGACACGGGCCGGCTCGATCCGGCCGGATCCGACAGCTGGGGTTGAAGATGAGGCCGGAGACGCAAGGATGAGGTGGGTCGATGGGGCGGCGCGGTCTGACGAGATGGTGCGGGGCGGCGGCGAGGCCGGCGCGCGAGAAGGAGAAGGAGAGGTGCTTGCGAGGCTAGGCCAGGGAAGGGCGAGGCCGGCGAATCTGGCGAGCGGTGGCTGGCGGCGGCTGCGAGGCGACGAGGAGGAGGCGGAGAGGATCGGGACGAGGGCGCGGCGCTGCTCTCTCTGCGACGGTGCATTGAGGGAGGAGGGGATCGAGCAGGGCTCTCCCTGCTACCTGTCCGGGTGTGGCGGCGCGCAGGTGGGAGGAAGGGATTGAGAGGGAGAGGTGGGGATTCGATAGGTGCTCGCTAGGTTAAAACAGGGAGCTGGCTGGGCTTCTGGTGGCTAGCGGCTGCAGGGCCTAAGTGGCCTACCGGGCTATGCTCTCTCTCCCCCTCATATTCTTTAGCAGAAAAGAATTAGAGAGAAGGAAAAGAAAGAGAGGGTTAGGGAAAGAATTTGTGCATGCAGATAATTTTCCCAGACTCATAAAATGATCTTGATCTAAGAAAATAGAAGTGAGCGTGTGTGAAGTTGAATTCAACCTCATTTGAATTTAATTCGAATGAGTGTGAGAAAGAAGGGGGTATTAGGTAGGTCCAAAAATGTTGAGAATTTAGGAGGAGACTCGATAAATGGAGAGAGAATTATGGAGAAAGTTTGGAGAACAAACATGAAGCAAAAGGCATGAGAATTAAATTGCAAGTGGGATGCGGTTAATTCCAGAATAATGGAATATTTATTATAGCTCCCTAAATATCGAGAGGATATGTTATAAAGAGAAATCACCATGTGAATTCCCTCAATTTAAATGGATCAAAGACCCATGCAATTTATTTGAGTTTTAAAACGGTTGCAAAATGACATGATGCAGTGCAAATGATGCAATGATGAATGCAACAAATAAATAAAACACACAGCGACAATGGAAATAAATGGAAGGCGTCTGGAGCGGCGGTCTCGGGTCATTACAGGTGAGTACACTACATGGTTCAGTTCAGGATTCCAACTGAGAAAACAATTATAATTGGTTATTCTGGAATGAGGGAACCTAACCCTGGATGGTGGAAACAAGAAAAACCGGAGTGAACTCCAGAAAATTAAAGCCTGCCGGGAGGCCCTTTGCTCAGAGAAGCCTTGCTTGATTTTTCCTGATTTGTAAACCTTCTCACAACTTTGTCTTTTGCTGTGAACTAGTGTTCGCACATGAACACGTCACCGTGTACCTTCGACGCCGGGGGTGATGCACCGCGGCTCACGTCGAAGGAGACCCGCCGGAAGCACGGTACGCAAGACAATCTGGCGGGTGCTTTTGAGGACCCGAAACCCCTCACGCCCGGGAGGGACCCCGTCAGGGTGCACGGCGGCTATGGGCTGCCCTAGGTCGACCTGATCGCCCCTAGGGCCTCGAGGTTCGCCGCCCTACAAACGAAGAACGAACGAAGAACGAGGAAGAAGAAGAACAAGGGAGAGAGATAAAGGTAAAGGTAAAAGGATGATATATTGACAGATTCGATTGTGTGTTGTTCAATCGGCCGTCACCCCTTACATATATATGAGGAGGCTGGACTTCCCGTACAAGAAAAGGACTCAAATCACGTCCAAATCATCAAAAGTTACCCTAACTCGGACTATGAGGGTCGGAACTTCCGGTCTGGCCCGGAACTTCCGGGCTGAAATTATATCAAGTAGCCCTCCTGCACTGAATCTGCAGGCCGCATACTACTTCGGATGACGATGGTCCCAAAAGAAAAGTTGTAGATCTTGCAATGGAGAAAAAGTCTTCAGTTGATCACTTTATCATCCGAGGTCATCTTGATGTTGAAATCGGCCCCACAAATCTGAAAACAATGTTAAAATTTCAGTCTTCGGGGAGCACCGCGTGCAAACTTTCGGTTTAGCCCGGAACCTCCCCGGAAGTTTTGCCCGGAACTTCCAGGGCAAACTTATGCAGCACACCGTTTTGGCTCTAACTTTTGCATATGAACTCCGATTTAGACATTTTTTATATCGAAATCGATCGTCTCGACGAGGCGAAGACAATCCATGTAGAAACACTTCTCATATGAGTCCATCTTGGGGGCGTAATCAACTGAATAGTGTTCTGAATATAAAGTCTGAGTACTTCAAACGCTACTTCGGCCTTAGAGATGAGACCGGATGGCTATGGCCCAAATATGAAAGTTTCTCCTTTTGACAATACAGAACTTTCTTACTTTGAGCACTTCTCTATTTGAGGCCATCTTAATTAAGTTCTTGGCCATGTCAAAATCTGGTGTCAACACATGCCCCCTTGCTTTTCGGCAAACTTGTGTGCCAAAAAATAACTTGCACGATGATTTTTCTAAGGACGATGGCAACACTCCATCGGCCATTTTGCATGTTCTTAGGACGAAAAGTATATATATATTGGCCATTGCTTGTTTGAACCTCTTGAGGCAAACTTGGGTGAAAACTTCTCAGCTTCTATAACAATCCGGTGATAAGGTTCCATAGACCAAAACCATCCTCCGAACCATATTGTTCTCCCTTTCGCTAGGATTTTGCAGATAATCAAGAATGAACTTCCTCCAATCCTAACTTCGCCTGCATAAAAGTTTCATTAGTGGCCGAAGCGGTGGGCTTCGGTTCGGCCTTACCTATATTGACAAGACCTAGCATCGGCTATTGATAGAAATGTAATACACCATGGTTAACATAGTAGCCAGATGCTTGCTGTGCCAACTCTTTTGAATTGTCATGTCTAGATATATGAACAATCTTAAAGCAACCTAAGGTAAATCTTGCATCTAGACATACCAAAAGATAAACTATAAGTGATTCGTCAAAACATTGATAACCCTTGGATATTTGTTGCACTACTAATAACGAATCACTGGAAGCCTCCATATGTATAGCACCTATAGCAAGGCAAAGCTCCAATCTAAATAACAATGCATATTCGGCTTTGATCATTTGTGCAAAAAATATTCTAAGTGGCATGATGCTTCACAAAATTGAACCATAAGGAGATATATAAACAACATCAACACCTTGGCCATTGTGAATTCAACCATCAAAACATAATCTCCATAGTACTAGAGAGACAAGGCTAATATCAATATTATGCATGTCATAAATATGATGCTCAATAATGAAACCAACAATGATTTGGCCTCTCATAAACTTGAAATACTTGTAGGCCAAATCATATATATTAAATCAAAGCATAAACCCACTCACCAATTATGTAACTATGAATTGGTCTAGGCAACATATATTCAATGACATCGGTCATAATGTCTCAACTCCATTCAATCATAATATAGGCATACATATAAATTTCCATGAGCACATACCTTGTCTTGCTCTCCAATTAAACTAAGGACGATGTTAGAATAGCGCATCGGCCATGAATTGACAAACTCTTAGGACGATAGATAAATATCGGCCATTACCACAGGGTCCATGTAGAATTCAACCACCAAAGTATGTATAGCCGAAATAAACAAATTAAATAGTAATGAAATATTTTGGCCCCTTTATATTAGCAACAAAAATGAAACTAACCAAATGTATAGTGATTTGGTAATGCCCTCTCATGATATAGAAAATTATGTTACATCCATGGATCAAAATGAATCCATGGAGGGTAATTGATCATACCTAGGGATGAATTCCATGGCAAAGGCATCAATGGCATGGTTGAAGAAAATGGATGATGTGCTAACCGAAGATTTTGATGTTGTGATGCACACCTTTGGCTTAATTGTTTGTTGCTTCCATCCTTCTCTTTCTTCACTTTGATTGTAGTTGTTGCAATAGAAGCATGCAAATCATTTTTGTTATGATTGGTCTTCTTGGGAATCCATGCCATGTTCTTCTTTCTCAGCTCTTGTGCACTAAGATTTTGTAATTCCTTATTTTTCCAATATGACAAGCCGAGTGGGCATGTCGGTTGTGATTTTGTTTCAACCAATGGCAACTCGTTTTGGACCTTATGCACTCTCAACTTCCTCCCTTTAGATTTGGCACTTTATTGACTTGCCTCATTGCCTTTTGTAGCCAATGTCAACACTTTAATTGGCTCTTTTTCATTTGAGATCATATCTGAAGCGGCACTCTTACGACCATCTCTTTTGACGCGGTAGACTTGCTCAACCACCTCCTTATTCTTCCTTGTGCTCCAGACTGATTCTTTTTTATTGAAACGG
Organism: Triticum urartu; assembly: GCF_056163025.1. NCBI lineage: Eukaryota > Viridiplantae > Streptophyta > Magnoliopsida > Poales > Poaceae > Triticum > Triticum urartu. Next base: position 348,619,177 of record NC_141874.1, on the reverse strand, counting down.
TCTTGAACATATGATTGCTCACTGAAAGTTGGTCTTCTTGGAGCGGCATAATATTGGTGAGATGGTTTATAATAATATGGATAATGTGCCCTTGCATCATACCTGTCCCATGATGGATATGGATTTACTTGAGCATGGGGAGGCATCCACGACATTGTCATTGGCGGCTCAAAATAAGGATATGAGTATGCACCATTGAGATTCTCACTTTGCCAACACCGATCCTTGGATTTGCGCCTAGGATGTGATCTTGATGCTTTTGCATTAGTTGGCCGATAAGCACTTTTCTCTTCACTCTTCTTTTGATATTTATCTAGTAATTGTACAAAAGTGACTTTGGATTTCTTGCACTTGTGCTTATTGCGGCCTTTATCTCCTTTGTCTTGACTTGCATCGATCTTTAGATTTTCTTGTTGCCCCCAGTCCTTGGCGTCTTCATTGTAGCTTCGATGGAATTCTCGCCCTCAAGATTATGTTCATTGTGCTCTTCAACAACTTCTTTACTTGAAAGCTTGATCTCATCACCTACAGTTTTTACCTTCTTTTTAATTGGATCGGCTTGAAGCAGCCGATGCAAAAACTTTCTGCCATCAAGACCAATCGGAATAGACTGGTAATCTCTTGGTGTCTCAACAAATTTCAATCATCCTTTATCAATGGTCGATTTAACTATTTGGCGAAACATGTTGCAATCCTCAAAATTATGCTTGGACGAATCATGCAACTTACAATACATTCGTCCTTGGATAGATGGCTTGACATGGTGATCAACAATTATAATGTAATTATTTTTCAACAACAAATCAAAAATTTGATCGCACATGTTTGAATCGAAAGTATACCTTTTGTTTTCTAGCCGGTCTTGTTGTGAGAACGGCTTTGGAGTTAAGAAAACAAATGGTTCAGATTTTGCATCACCCCATTCGGCTATGCATTGTGGCTTGCACTCTATCTCCGATGTCTTTGGATAATAAACTATACTGGCATCGGTTTGGTCAGAAGATTTTAAACTTGGCTTTAAATTTCTGAAATCAAAGTAGTTAGAACATACACATCTCAATTGACACCATGCGTAAGCCAAGCATGAAGCAAGCAAAGCTACCCAATTAGATATGAACTTTAAATAAAGAATGGCAAAAGCTTTGGCTGCAGTAATAAGTCACTATCGGTCTCTTTGGATGGTATAATATATTGGCCGATATGCTTAGTAACAATTTTATTGCTAACAAGTAAATTACCCTTCTTCATTGGTCTTTGAAAATTACTTATTAGAATTTTTCTAATAGATGCATCAACAATAAAGTTGTGACCAAATATGGAAATAGGTAAATTACTTGCTAGACATACCTCTTCAAATATGTTGGGACAGCATGATGATTTCATATGATGAATAATATTGTGCTTTGCTTCTGGATGACTTCCCAACACCATGTCACAATTTTCTTCTTGATTTCATGCATCATAAATTTGAAGATCTTCGTCAACCGAACTTTGTTTGGCTACTTGCTCTTGTCCTTGAAGCTTGTCAATTTCTATGGCACGAAACTCATAGGGCAGGAAGTAGGTTCCATTAATTTCAGAAAAATCAAGCATGGTTGTTTCGCTATGCCTTCCATGCTCTTTCTCAATAATGCTTTCCTCTTTGGATTTGATGGACTCAAAATATATACTACTTGATTCGGCTTTTCCAATTACCAAATTTTCTTTGTTACCTGAATCAATGCATTTATCTTTTTTAATTTACAAGGCTTCTTGCTCTTGTCTAATTTTAGCCCACATCTCAGCTTGACGAGCTTTAAACTTTCTCATCTCAATTTCCATCCACTCCTCATGAGATTGCCCCCCGATACTTTCAGACTTTTCCGGCAATGAGGTGCCGAAACTTTGCAATTGTTTAGGGGGTACACTAGATGGTACAACACTGGGCGACTGCATCATTTGCACAACTCTAGCTTTTACTGCAGCAAAATCATGAGGCTTCCTGCCTTCTATTAGTTCCTGTCGAATGGAGTTGCACAAATCCCAAGAGAATGTAAGCTTGTTCTCAACCACCCAGTCTGGATATGGTTGCCCCTCGATGATTTTAGACTCTTTCGGCAATGAGATGTTGCCGAAATTCTGTAATTGTGTAGGGGGTACATGATATGCCACGGTAGTAGGTGAAGGCATTTGTGCTCCTGCAGAAGTTTCACTTATTCGGCCATGACCATGAAGGTGCGGAGCCGAACTATGGACATCAACAGTTGCGTATGGTGCCAAAACATTAGTAGCATTAGGTGTAGCATATGATGTTTGAGGGTAATTGGCCAAATAACTAGTAGTAACATGGCCAATTCCCCTATCCACCGACACGTTTGGATTAACATACTGCAAGTTATTTGCCGATGAATAAAAACTTGAAACACTTTGTTGCATACCATTGGAAGTTCCTACATAGGGTGTCTCAACTTGATTAACCGAACTCATCATGTTATTAATCGGCATATAAATTTGTGCGGTTGCCGATGCATGGGAGTTGGGATACATATGATGCATGTTGCTAAACTTATATGAAGTAGAATCATGGAGATTTTGTTGCATCGGCCCTTGCACATAATTAGGTGCATGATTGATAAAGCTAGGGCTAGCCGATACATTATGCTCATTAGGTGATCGAGCAACAACATATGGATTATTTGCATCTATAAAGGGGAATTGGGTATTCATATTACCTTTGTAGATTGCAGCAACTTGATGACGATCTCTTCGTAGCAAGAACGGGCTGGAGACCGTTCAAAGCTTCGTCCCCAGCAGAGTCGCCAAAAAGTGTGTTCGCACACGAACACGTCACCGTGTACCTTCGACGCTGGGGGTGATGCACCGCAGCTCACGTCGAAGGAGACCCGCCGGAAGCGCGGTACGCAAGACAATCCGGCGGGTGCTTTTGAGGACCCGAAACCCCACACGCCCGGGAGGGACCCCGTCAGGGCGCGCGGCGGCTATGGGCTGCCCTAGGTCGACCTGATCGCCCTTAGGGCCTCGAGGTTCGCCACCCTGCAAATGAAGAACGAGGAAAAAGAAGAACAAGGGAGAGAGATAAAGGTAAAGGTAAAAGGATGATATATTGGTAGATTCGATTGTGTGTTGTTCAATCGGCCGTCACCCCTTACATATATATGAGGCGTCTGGACTTCCCGTACAAGAAAAGGACTCAAATCACGTCCAAATCATCAAAAGTTACCCTAACTCAGACTACGAGGGCCGGAACTTCCGGTCTGGCCCGGAACTTCTGGGCTGAAATTATATCAAGTAGCCCTCTTGCACTGAATCTGCAGGCCGCATACTATTTTGGATGACGATGGTCCCAAAAGAAAAGTTGTAGATCTTGCAATGGAGAAAAACTCTTCAGTTGATCACTTTTTCATCTGAGGTCATCTTGCTGTCGAGATCGGTCCCGCAAATCTGCAAACAATGTTAAAATTCCAGTCTTCGGGGAGCACCGCGTGCAAACTTTCTGTTTAGCCCGGAACCTCCCCGGAAGTTTTGCCCGGAACTTCCGGGGCAAACTTTTGCAGAACATCGTTGGCTCTAACGTTTGCATACGTACTCCAATTTAGACGTTTTTATATCGAAATCGATCGTCTCGACGAGGTGAAGACAATCCGTGTAGAAACATTTCTCATATGAGTCCATCTTGGGGGCGTAATCAGCTGAATAGTGTTCTGAATATAAAATCTGAGTACTTCAAACACAACTTGGGCCTTAGAGATGAGACCGGATGGCTATGGCCCAAATATGAAAGTTTATCCTTTTGACAATACGGAACTTTCTCACTTTGAGCACTTCTCCATTTGAGGCCATCTTAATTAAGTTCTTGGCCGTGTCAAAATCTGGTGTCAACAACTAGTATATGTTTGTTATGTTCTATGAATCATTGAGATGTATAAAATTTCATAACTTATGCTTTTCAAGTTTCTTATGGAGCCGAGTTTAATGTGAGTGTTCCACATGAACGCTGGACTAGCGTGTGAATGTTTGGAATTTACATTGTGGCCTCAGTTAACTGCATGAACCACTGTAACAAGATACGTAGTTGCATATATGTCAAACAACAGATTACTGATTGTTAGCTAGTCGACAGCCTAGTGTTGAAGTGAGATGAGCCAATGTGTCGTGTTTTGCACAACTTCTTAGAAGTGGGGTAGCACCAACAGTGTTTACAAGTACTTATGTATATGTCGGCGCACAGTTCTCAAACGAGTACTCTATTTCATCAAACACACACTGCTCGTATTATAAACCGTGACAACTTATGTCTTACCATGCCATATTCATGAAAAACTAGCGAAGACGCATCTGTTTCGGAAACAATTACGATGGTTCTCACATGATTCACGGGCACACAAAAGTAGCAGCAGTTCCCATAGACGGATTCAAATAGAGTACTAGCCCCAGAGGACGCGATAATAGGCAAGGTTCGGATAATTAGACACAATCCAAACTACTATTAAACACTAGCTGGGGCAACTATTTCATGGCTCGATCTAATTTGGGTTGGACACAAGACGAACCTTGCCATGAACATCATCGAGGACGTCCGGCAGCAGCTCAATCCTGTGAACCTTCCTAAAGATAACCTTGTGGCCTTGTCACTCATAAACTTGTTTGTGGAGGCATGCCATGTCATCTTCCTGCGTAAGCTTGACAAGAACAGTATGCCTCACAAAGAAAGGAGTAGCTTTGAACTTCTTGTGCTTCAGTACACCTTGAACAACACGTTAGACAACACTGAGGCTGGAATACAACTCGACATTGGTATAAGCGCAAATGGCTTCCGGGATCCAACAGCCTAAGAACTCTAGTTTCCTAGTGCGTATATTCAGGTCATCCGCCTCATAGCGAGTGACATGTAAAACCACACAATCCTTGTCTGCATCAGGGCTCTAATTGAAACAGAAACAAATTCTGAATTACTTTCCAGTATATGAAACACAAGTTATTTAAACCACTATGTATAGCTTGTCATCAAAGCCAATAAAATTTTGCATTATTCATCACCACATACTTAGATGAAAAACCATAATCGAGATCGGAAAAGAAGAAAATCACCTTGGGCAGCTCAGTGGGGGGGGACGCATCCTCGAAGGGGGAAAACTGCTCCTGAAGGCCACAGGGCTGTAACCTCAAACGGGGCGTTGACCATCTCAGTAGTGGCCTCGAGCGTATCTGGGGTCGGCTCGCTGGCTTCTTCCATCTTCTTGGAGCTCTCTGTCTCGTGGGGATCATCCTTCCGCGTTCGCTCCAATAGCTGCAGATCTTTGCCTGGTTCTCCTTGGTCCATCATGAAACTGACGAGTACTAGGAGGCCACTGAAAGGAAAACACAATCACAATGACAATGAAACAAAAAAGAGAGTGAGGATCGGTTACTGATGACCCACAAGTGCAGGGGATCTATCGTAGCCTTTTCGATAAGTAAGAGTGCCGAACCCAACAAGGAGCAGAAGGAAATGATAAGCGGTTTTTAGCAAGGTATTTTCTGCAAGCACTGAAATTATTGGTAACAGATAGTTTTGTGATAAGTTAATTGGTAATGGGTACCAAGTAATAAAAGTAAATAAGGTGCAGCAAGATGGCCCAATCCTTTTTGTAGAAAAGGACAAGCCTGAACAAATTCTTATATGAAGGAAAGCACTCCCGAGGACACATGGGAATTATCGTCAAGCTAGTTTTCATCACGTTCATATGATTCACGTTCGGTACTTTGATAATCTGATATGTGGGTGGACCGGTGCTTGGGTACTGTCCTTCCTTGGACAAGCATACCACTTATGATTAACCCCTATTGCAAGCATCCGCAACTACAACAGAAGTATTAATGTAAACCTAACCATAGCATGAAACATACGGATCCAAATTAGCACCTTACAAAGCAACGCATAAACTAGGGTTTAAGCTTCTGTCACTCTAGCAACCGATCATCTACTTATTACTTCCCAATGCCTTCCTCTAGGCACAAATAATGGTGAAGTGTCATGTAGTCGACGTTCACATGACACCACTAGAGGAAAGACAACATACATGTCATCAAAATATCGAACGAATACCAAATTCACATGACTACTTATAGAAAGACTTCTCCCATGTCCTCAGGAACAAAGGTAACTACTCACAAATCATATTCATGTTCATAATCAGAGGGGTATTAATATGCATAATGGATCTGAACATATGATCTTCCACCAAGTAAACCAACTAGCATCAACTACAAGGAGTATTCAACACTACTAGCAACCCATAGGTACCAATCTGAGGTTTTGAAACAAAGATTGCATACAAGAGATGAGCTAGGGTTTGAGATGATATGGTGCTGGTGAAGATGTTGGTGGAGATTGACCCCCTCCCGATGAGAGGATCGTTGGTGATGACGATGGTGATGATTTCCCCCTCCCGAGGGAAGTTTCACCGACAGAACAGCTCCATCGGAGACCTAGATTGGTTCTGCCAAGGTTCCGCCTCATGGCGGCAGAGTTTCATCCCGTGAGCTTGCTTATGATTTTTTTCCTCGACGAAAGACTCCATATAGCCAAAGATGGGCATCATAGGGCCACCAGGGGGCCCACGAGGCAGGGGGCGTGCCCAGGGGGTAGGGCGCGCCCCCCACCCTCGTGGACGGTGGGTGGCCCCCCTCTGGTACTTCTTTTGCCCAATATTTTTATATATTCTGAAAATAATTCCCGTGGAGTTTCAGGACTTTTGGAGATGTGCAGAATATGTCTCTAATATTTGCTCCTTTTCCAACCCAGAATTCCTGCTGCCGGCATTCCCCCTCTTCATGTAAACCTTGTAAAATAAGAGAGAAAAGGCATAAGTATTGTGACATAATGTGTAATAACAACCCATAATGCAATAAATATCGATATAAAAACATGATGTAAAATGGACGTATCAACTCCCCCAAGCTTAGACCTCGCTTGTCCTCAAGCGAAAGCCGAAATCGAAAAATATGTCCACATGTTTAGAGATAAAGGTGTCGATAAAATAAAATACGGACACTATATATATAGTGTTACTATTCATCACCCAAGATGCAGAATAATTTATTCTTCACCCGAGGTAATATTACGATCATTTCATAATTAAATTATGTTTCGAAATCAAATAGTTACATTCTTATTGATTCACTACGTAAAATTTGGCATAAGAAAATAAAAATATAGATCATAAGACAAGAAAATTTGCAATTTATGTGTATTTTACACTATGATTTTACGTTTGTAATTTTACATATCATAAAATATTTTTTACAATGATTATATATTTTCTTACGGTCTCCTTTTACGTCGAAAATAAGACAAAACTTACGGAACCTAAAATTACGGTGCATTCATGGTAAAATAGAGGGGTGAAGAATAACTATTCCCCACCCTCCCCGACATAAAAAAAACCCAACCCCGCGCCTCCCGCAGCTCAGTCTCGTCTCCCCCGATCCCCCCCCCCCCCCCCCGCAGACACGAGCCCTTGACCTGGCCACCGCCCCTGCCCCCCCCCCCCCGCCTCCCCACGGGCACCGTGCCGTGCCCCCGCCTCCCCGCCGGCCCCGGAGCGCCCCTCCCCACCGGCACCGCGCCGCGCCCCCTGGTGAAGCAACCGCCGCTTGTAGATCACGCCCGCCGGCGCCGTCCACCGCCGCACATCCCCGCCCCAAGCCCGGCTCCTCCGCCGTGCCGCTGCGCAACCCCGCCCCCCAACCCAGCTTCCTCCGCCGTGCCGCCGCACATCCTTGCCCGGCTGCCCCCAAGCTCGCCTCCGTCGTGCAGCCGCTTCCTCCGCCGTGCCGCCAGGCATCCCGTCTCCTCCCTGGATCCTTGCCGTCAGCTCCTCCCTTGATCCTTGCCGCCGTCAAAGTTCCTATGGTCGTTCGAGCTCGCTGGCGTGACAGTGGCGCCCAACTTCCCTCGCCTCCGAGCTCCTTTCTCATTACCGAGCACCTCGACAACATCTGACACCAGTTTCTGTTCAGGTTCGACGGATATTTTAGTTTGAACCCTTTTTTAGTTCCAAAATTCGACAGGTATTTCAATTCAGCAAGATTTGGTATAAAAAATTTGCATGGGTTAGTTGTGGATGGATCATTTGTCTATCAAATTGGGGATTTGTACTTTGTTCAGGTATACGTGTGAATGAACCTTCTCTGTATCAAAAACAATATTGTGTTGTTCATCATGTGGTGTGTACCTAAAAAAATCTTGGTCGATCTGTACAGAAGGTTTCTTCTTTTCCCTCGTGTATCGCCGGCCATCCTCTTCCTGACCTTCGTCTTGGACCAAAGATGGCCTTCTCTCCACACGTGTGCTGACCTTCTTCCTTCTGCTGCTCCCTCCTCCCCTACCGGATGAAAAAACTACATTACGCGATGGTGTAGAACCTCCAGTATTACTCATCCTTTTTTGCAGCAGTAGATCACACAGTTTGAATGAAGACTAAAGTTTCAGAGTTATGTGGATGGAAGGTTCAGAGATGTTTTGCATTCAGACATGTTTTTCCTCTTGTTTTTTGTTTCTTAACTTCTTCATAATTGTAATTTCTGATGCAACATGTTGTTATCTGGAAAGCTTATGGACTCTTGTGTGTACTTAAAACATTTTGATCGGTATACTCTTTAGTTTATGAATCAAACTTGGTGTTCATAAAAAATATGGCACACCTCCTGTTTTTAAGTCTGTGTGCCCACAGTCTTGTGGTTAAATGACCTTTGTGAAGTGTGATAATTCTTCATATAGTAGTTTGTGCAAAAGGAAAAAAATATGATTTTTCTTCTTCTTGCAATTTGATATTCTCAAGGTCCTCGTTGCAATGCCCGTGAGAACAAATTCTCTCTAGCAGTACTATTGCAAAAATTGAAAACTGTCCGAAGACAAAGAAAAGATCATTTTTATTGGAAAAGATCAATTAAATATATATGCTGCAAAAAATGTTCAGCAACTATTCTAAGTTCACGTATTATTATTTGTTCAGCAAAAAAAGAAATGAGAAGCAGGGAGATAAGAAACAAAAGAACATACAATAAACAAAAAGTATGGAATTAAATAGGAGAAGATGGTTAGTTCACAAAACAAGACATAAAATTAACGAAGTTCAAAGATTATGATCATCGAAGTTCGAAATGAGAAAAAGTAAACACATTAAAATAATAGAGCAATCCAACAAGATTCTATAAAAAGGGATTTCCCTGTTTCTAAAATAATTCTAGAAGTTTAAACATGCTGACAAGAGAAGTTCGGACAAAACGTTGGAAGAAAAAAGTTAACAAACACAACAAAAACATGGAACTAAGAAAAAACACATCATACTTGCTCGCACAAAAAAGGTTGATATAATTTTGGTTGAAGCTCATTTGTTTTCGGATGAATTTGCAACATTTGGAGAGAAACATGAAAAGGTGTGATATTAAATTGCATTAAAAAAGTAGGAAAAAGTAATAAGTTCAATTTAAAATAATGGAGAAGTTCGATCTTTATAAACCAAGAAGAAGAAGAAAAAACCTCATCGATAAAATGTTAACTCTAGACGTTGAGATTTAAGTAAAATGGGTAGATCAAAGAAAATGTTTGGTCTTTTAAAATAATTCTCTCATTCCATTACAAAATTGAAACAAAAAAAATGCTCTTTCTGAAAATAGTTCCTCCTACATGGAGTGTGTTTCATATACGACAAAAGGAATAAAAATTTAAAGTCTAAAAAGATATGGAAGTTCAAATTTAAATAAGTGAGTGGCTCGATGTTTATAAAAATAAGTTGTTTGATGTTTATAAAAATCTTAGATTTTCCCCGATACTAAAGATTAAAACCATGAAGTTCAATTTTAAAAAATAGAGTAGTTCAATGGATATTAAAAACTCAGTTTTTTCTCTTTACTAAATAATAAAACCAAAAAAGTTCAACTTTTAAAAGCAGAGCGTTTGATATTTATTTGAAAAACTCAGTTTTTTCGGTTACTAAAGAATAAGACCAATAAGTTCTATTCAAAATAATGAAGAAGTTCTATTAAAAATAAACCTAGAAGTTCAAATTGAACGAAGCGGTTCGATGTCTATCAAAAAGTAGGATTTTTTCCGTTATTGAAATAAATAAAACCAGGAAGTCCAAATTAGAAAGATGGAGAAGTTCGATGATTATAGAAAACTCAGATTTCCCTCGTTATTAAAAGAATGGAAAACAAGAAGTTTAAAAATTAAATAACAAGAAGTTCATTTTTTTAAAAAAAATAGAGCGCTTCAAAATGTCATAAAAAGATTAAGAAAAAAACCAAGAAGTCCATATTAAAAAGACGGAGAAGTTCGTTGATTATAAAAAACTCAGATTTTCCTCGTTATTAAAGAATGGAAACAAGAAGTTCAAAAATAAAATAGCAAGAAGTTCAACTTTTGAAAATAGAGCGCTTCAAAATTCGTAAAAAAGATTAATAAATAAACCAGGAAGTCAATATTAAAAAGATGGAGAAGTACGACGATTATAAAAAACTCAGATTTTCCTCGTTATTAAAGAATGGAAACAAGAAGTTCAAAAATAAAATATCAAGAAGGTCAACTTTTGAAAATAGAGCGCTTCAAAATTCATAAAAAAGGATTAAGAAAATCAGATTAAAAATTCATAAAAAACTCAGATATTTTCACGTAACCGAGAGAAGTTCAGATTGATAACTGCGAGAAGTTCACGTACTACATGGTGTGCATTCTATATTAAAAATAATAAAAAAGCAAAGACTAAAAGTTTGTTGATAGAAGTTCAAGTCCTCCATCGTAGAAAGTTAAAAAAATGTGAGATAGGTTTATACAAAAGAAATATCATTTGTGTAACACTAACGAATGGATGATAAAATTACACACAAAAATACGTCACAGAAGTTCAACGTGAAAACAGCAGAAAGTTCAACTACTACGCTGAATGAATTTTAGATGAAAAACTTTTAAAATCGTCGCGAGTATGAAAAAACGATCAACACGGGAAACTTGCGTGCTTACATCAGCTTTCCATCGGTATATCACCTCCTCAATTCCGGTGAATGGATGGAGAGTTACGAGTAGTGGATGGAGACCTACGAGCAAAAAAGTCACGTGAAAAACAGAGTGAAGTTCAGGTACACGCGGCGAGAAGTTCGGGTTCTTCACGCAGTGCATTTTTGAAGAATCTGTTTCGCGATAAAGGCAGAACGCATGATCCCGCCATTTTCGAAATTACTTGAAAACGGCTAGGAATCAGAGAAAAACATCAACATGAAAAAGTTTCGCATTTTCTGTAGCTTTTCAGCGGCATATTATTTGCCCCATTCCGATAAAGTTTGTAGAAATTACGTCAAAAATACGTTTTTCGCCATTTTCAAAACTGACTTAAAATCGTAAAGAATTGGGAGAAACAATACATACCAGAAAGTTTCGCATTTGTTCAAGCTTTCCAGCGCCATATCATTTGCTGCATTCGGACGCACGGTTAAAAAATTAGCTCGAAAATACAAACTCGGTAGGACTTGGACCATTTTCTAAATTACTCTTAAACCATTCAAAATTAGAAAAAAAACTGTCAAGATGGAAAAGTAGCACATTTTCATTAGCTTTCCAACGCCGTACCATATGCCTCCATTGGATTAGCCGTTTAGAAATGACATCGAAAAAACGAACTCAGCTGTTCGGTTTACGAAATTTTACATTTTTTCAAATTACTCTTTAACCATAGGGAATTAGAGAAAACTTTCAACATGTGGAAGGAGCGGTTTTGCAACAGCTTTCCAATGCCATATTATATGCCTCATTTCGATAAACGGTTTAGAAATGCAATCGAAAATACGATTCACGTTTTTTGTGCGAAGAAAAAACGATTTTCAAAACTGCTCTTAAACCACTTATATTTTGCCAAAAATTTAAGTTGGGTCATGATATTGGTGTCCATAGCTTTCCAACGGTATATCGCAAGCCCCATTTGGGCAATGTTGGCGGAAGTTCAACCTAGTTCATAGGGAAGTTCAATGTACTACTAGTGGGGCATGTCAGGTTGTGATCAGAATAGTGTTTATGTCTATATATATATATGTGTGTGTGTGTGTGTGTGTCTATATATATACAGCCCGTCTATTCTGATAATATTATCAGAATAGTTATTCTGATAACACTTCCGCACTGCATGCTCAACGCGAGGGCACTGCACTTTCTTTAGCAAGAGCACTGCATTATAGAGACTAGTGAACTTCGTGTCGGAAAAACCTGCGCGTAGTGTTTTTTCGGTACTGTTTTCGCTCTAATTTTTTAACCACTTATCGGAACAAGGCGTGTAATATACCGTTGGAAAGCTACGGATTAGATGCAACTTCTCCATGTTGAACACTTTTCGAGATTCCCCGCGGTTTGAGAGTAGTTTTAAAAATGGTGTGGCCCACAAAGAGTGGCAGCGAGCGTTTTGTCGTGTTTTTTCTAAACTGCTCGTCAGAATGAGGCAAATGATACACCGTTGGATAGATATCGTCGCGGCGAGTCTTTTTCATAACTATTGTTTTCTCTAATTCGTTACGGTTTAAGAGCAGTTTCAAATTTACTAAATCACGGAATTGCATTTTTTTGAATTTTTTTCTATTTCGGTACTGTTTTCAATCTATTTTTTGAACCGTTTGTCGAAACAAGGCGTGTAATACATCGTTGGAATGCTATGGACAAGGCGCAACTTTCATATGTAGAAATGGTTTTGAGAATCCTTACGGGTTTAAGTTAATTTTGAAAATGGTGCGGCGGACGACGAGTGGCAGCGGTCGTTTTTTGCGAAATTTTTACAAACCGCTTGTCGAAATGATTCAAATGATATGTCATTGGAAAGATATCAACGAGATGGAACTTTTTCATGTGGAACACACTCTCTAATTCCTTACGGTTTAAGAGCAATTTTAAAATTAACGAAAAGCGGACACTTTGTTTTTTCGCGACACCAAAATCGTCGTCGGACAGAAGAACGCACTGCTTCAAACTAAAAACCGCACTGCAACAGACAGTCAGGTGAACTTCATGATTTCTTTTTGTCGGACGTAAACTTTCTCGCACAAGTTTTTGTTGTCTTTTTTCAACTTTTTTTTGAACGAGAGTGGACCGCAACACTCCTGAAAGTGAACCGCAACACCACCAAAAGTGAACCTCATGAGTTTTTGTTGTCTTTTTTCATACTTATTAATTTTTTACGCGCATTGACCAAGCGAGTGGACCACATGGGCTGAGCGAGTGAACTACACCTAATATAGAAGTGAGCTTCATTTTGAGATCTTCATGGTTTAAGAGCGGTTTTAAAGTATCAAAACACACAAACTTTGTTTTTTACGACATCAAAATCGACGAGTGAACTACATCAGACAGAAAACCGCACTGCATCCGACGGTCAAGCGTACTTCATGAGTTTATTTGTCGGCAATGGCCGTGGATGAACCACACCGGGGCGTGCAATGCACTGCTCGCAGGATCTGGGTGCACTGCACATCAAAAATCCAGAAAAAATATTTGTCTCTGTTAATTTGAATTTCATAACTTTTGTCTTTTTCTAACTTTTTTTATAAATGCATCAAGACTACATGGTGAGTTTAGTGAACTCCATTAATTTTTTTAACTTCTTGCAAACGCATCTGGACCATTTAGTCGAATGTAGTGTACTGTAGCTGATTCCACATTCATCCGCATTATACCGTCGGAGCAGAGGCATCCCGGAGTCACATTCATTTTTCTCTCTTTTTGCTGTCCCCCATATCCTGCAAAAACTGGTAAACTGAACCGCAAGAACAACGGATAGGAAACTTCAGTGCACCGAAGATTCCCATCCAAAAAAGCAAAAAAGAAACAGAGTCCAAAGTGACACGAATGAGAGTAGTGAACTGCAGAAAAAACACCAAACCGCGTGCTGATGTGTTACGGTTTCTTTTCAACTGAACCACAAGACAATGACTACAGTGCACTTAGATTTTTTTAAAAGAAGACAAAACAGTGGACCGCGGCTTGTTTTCTAAATTGATTCAAGTCACTGCGAGGTGGCTCTGGCCATTGCATTTCTGTCCATCGTTGGAGCTTTTCTCGCTGGCCTTTGTAACACCTACATACCAACAAAGTAGACGGGCGTCAGAGAAAGAAGAGAGAGACTGATGTGCAAGCACACATAGCCGCACCGCACATAGGCAGTCTGTGAGCTGCACGGGCTTGAAATATGGACTGCAAGGCGATCTCCGACGGTGCAGCAGGCGGCAAATTGCACGCGACAGAGGAAGCAGAATAGCGTTGATCCAGGGTAGTCTTCATCACCGTGCTGGTTAGTGCGAGCCACACACAAACGTCTGACGAACCGCACTAGGAATTAATCAAACTGCGTTAGAGATTTTATACTGCACTAAATTCATCAAAATCAACAGCAAAATCGAGTCATCGGCACTGCAATGGGATCACTACACGCCCAAAGGACACTGCACACGCAGCACCGACGGACTGAACTGGCTCACACAGCGGACCGCACATTGCGTGCCCAAGTACTGCATCCCATGCCGCCGGAGTAGGCCGCTGTTCTTCCGACGCCAAGGATTGCACTGCACTGCTCGTAGTAAAGGCAAGAAGAGAGGAGATATGCCACGAGGGATGCACGTGGAAGCCCGTGGCGACGGGTCGCATGCTGGTGGGAGGAGAGGGGATCCTCGCCAGGATGGATATTGGCTGCAGACCCGCGAGAGGACCTTCTTTCTTCCTGCCTCCAGTCCTCTTCCTTTGCTCACCGCCGCTGTGCATGTGTGGCCACCGTTCGCCGATGAGATCCACGCGAGTTCCCACCACCACCATCAACATCTAGCACGCGTGGCTCCTCCTCTGCTCGTTCCATCTGCACATCGGAGCACAGCCCAAATTGCAGAAGCGCCCCGGATTTGCGTTCCCATCTGCACAGCGGAGCACAGCCAAAACTGCACGCGACGCCCTTCCATATTGCACAATGTCGTTGGAGCCAGGAAATGCACAGCCAGGCGCGCTAAACCGCATCGCGTGCCCCGCGCATTGCAAGTCTGGGGCGTTTGGGCTGCAAGTGGAGGAGGGGCTGATTTGGTCTCAAGTGAACTGCAGCAGGGGGATGCGGAGGAGGTCGGTCCTGTGGTGGACGCCGGCGGGAGGAGCCCGGGGGATGAGGTCGGTCCCACGGAGGAGGTCGCCGGGGCTGGTGTGTGTGGATCCGACCGCCGTCGCGCGCCCCATCTCCGGCGGTTGAATCCGCACTGATGAATGGGAGAGACGGGAGGAAGGGAAGGCCACGAGGGCGTCGGGGGCGAGCAGGGAGGGGAGGAGCATGCGGTTCATAGGCCACAAAGGGGCGGGGCCGAGGCGGCGAGGGGGGTGGGGCTGGGATGGAGGTGGGGGGAGAGTTGCGGGGGTTGGTAGCCAGGGCCCGACGCCGGGCGGCGCGGGTTCAGAGGCTCGTCGTCGGGCACGAGATCTGCGCGGCCGTGCATCACCGGGAGGGGCGCGTGTATGCTCTAGTTCGAAGGAAGGAGGTGGAGGGGTGGGCCGGTGGCTCAGGGAGGAAGCCGGAGCAAGTTGTGGATGCTCGGTGGCTCGGGCCCATCGGTGGCGCGTGGAGGGAGTGGTACGGCGACGCGGGGAGGAGGTGGTGCGGTGGAGGGAGGGAGGTGCTGCGGTGAGGAAGGGGAAGAAGGTGGGAGGAGATGGGTTGGCGGGCACGAGGAAACGTGGGAGTGGGAGCAGTGGGGGTGGGTTGATTGGCTCGCTGTGTGTCACGGTGTTAGCAGAATAAGGCTTCGGTATTATCAGAATAAGGTCTTAAGGGGTGTTATCATAATATATATATATATGTGTGTGTGTGTGGACGCGTCTAGCGAGCAGCCGTGCGCTCGCTAGCGCTCCTGGGCAGCCGGCTGTATTAGGAAAATTTATGTCGCATCTCCTGATTAGGAAAGTCCGCTTGATCCTTGAGAGACCAAAATCAAAAAGCATCATTCAACGCACTCGCCTTCACGCTGGCCCAAGTTCTTTTTCATGTGCTCTGCCATGCCAGTAATAAAGCAAAAAGGCAATTAATTGCATTCCAAAAAATTCAAAAAGCTATAACTTTCGAATTACATGTCGAAATTAAAATCCGTTTTCACCGTTGGAACCCTCACAACGAGATCTTTAAAACTAGACCCCAATTTATATACGTTTCGATGAACTTTTTTCATTGCCAACTGGTTGTACTAGATGGTGCAACTTTTATACTATGAGATGCAACTATTTTTTAGACCAACGTTTGTGCTACCACAATCAACTATAATACCGCGTGGTGCAGTTTTAATGCTAATAGTTGATGTGCAATTTCCCCCCTACCTCGTGGATGTACCCGGTCGCTATCACGTGACCCCACTACCCTCTAGAAGCCTCCCATGTCTCCCTCACCCACGCTTCCTCCTTCACGGCGTATCCGTCTTCTCCATAAAAGAAAGGGGATCCCATCCTAGATCCAAAAACCTACAGAGCTGCTATGGCAAACCAAACAAGGTGAATTTTTTTGGCAAGAACTGAAGTGATTCAATAGGAAGGAGAGAGGCATACCAGGCAGCATCAATCAAGGTAAGTTCCCTTCTAGCTCCAGATCCTCCCTTGTTCACTTTCCCTTCCCCTTTGCCTCTGAATCTACCACCGATCTTCTCCATAATTGGAGGGAGTAACAACAGTAATCTGATGTCTGTGTAATTAAACACCACTCTGTGCAAGTAGACCCAGTAGCAAAACCAACTTTTGCCTGGATGTGTGCAAATAGACACAAGGAAGTAGGTTTGCAAAAGAAATGTGCAACAAACAACCCAGACTAGAAACATGGAGTGGATGTAGTGTCTGTGCAAATAGAAGCCCATATTTGTGCAACTAAATCATGGATCCAAGCCAACTTTCCTACAATGTGTGCAACCAACAGCCAAAACTATAAATGAGTAAATATATGTGCACACTAAGCATTAATCCAAGGACAACTTTCCTGCAAAATATGTGCAACAAACAGCCCAGACTAGAAAGATGAACTGGGTGTACTATTTGTGCAAAAAGAAGCACATATTTGTGCAACTAAGTCATTGGTCTATAACCAACTTTCCTGCAACATGTGTGCAAAACAAAACATCTCAGACTAGAAAGATGGACTGGGTGTACTGTTTCTGAACATATTTGTGCAACTAAGCATGGGTGCAAGCCCACCTTTTTATGCAAATGTGCAACAAAACAGCCCAGACTAGAGACCATCTGTTGTAATCTTTTAGCTGTTGGTTGCACACATTGCAGGAAAAGATGGTTTTAGATCCATGTTTAGTTGGCACAAATATGGGCTTCTATTTACAGAGACACTACATTCAGTCCATCTTTTCCTTTAAAAAATGTGTACAACCAACACACAGACTAGATGAAACTAAAAAACTCTAGGTTGGATGTCTGCTAATATAAACATATAATTGTGCAACTAAACTTGTATCCAAAGCCCAACTTTTGTTGTCAATGTGTGCATCAAAGAAACCAGACTAGAAAAGGCACAAGAACAGTATTAAAAACGAGCGTACAAATAGGCTTGTGTCACACAAGTTGCAATAGGGGGAATGTGTTCTATAGGATGTTACTAAAAGTGAAACAAAAAAGAAGATGAAATTATTTTTCTTTTCATCAGAAAAAGGTGCCAAAAAGGTGATCACATTTCGACCGTGATCACCTGCGGTTTTGCAAAACAAAAGGAGCCAAAGGTGATTAGTTAACACTGCACATAAAATATTTGTTCTTCAAAAAATGGATAAAAAGGTTGACGATGCCAACTTGATATTATGTTAGTTGTGCAACTACAAAATGCAGAGGATGCCAACTAAAACAGTTACTCTTGTGCAACTAGAAAGGCTGAGGATGTCAACCAGTTAGATGCTATTGTGTAACTAGAAAATGCTCAGGATGCCAACTAACTAAATACTCCTGTGCAACTAGAAAGACTGAGGGTGCCAAGTCATTAGATACTCTTGGGCAACCCTTAAAAATTTGAAGATGGTACTAAAAATAGTTACTCTTGTGCAACTAGAAAGGCTGAGGATGTCAATTACTTGGATACTGTTTGTGCAAGTAGAAATGCTGAGGATGCCAACTAATTGAATACTCCTGTGCAACTATAAATCTTGAGGATGTCAATTAATTAGATACTCGAAAAGAAATATTCAGCACTTGCATGACCAATCAAAAAATTGCACATTCAGGTTTCTGGCTTCTAGAATAAAATGCTAAGGGTGTCAACGCAGCTACAAAAAGACTGAGGATGTCAGCTAGTTGGATGGTATTGTGCAACTAGAAATGCTGAGGATGCCAGGTAATTAGGTACTCTTTTGCAATTATAAAAGCCTGAGGATGCCAACACATTTAGATACTCTCTGGGACACGTCGTCATCCTCTCCATCCCCGTCATTATCAGTGCCACATGGTTGCCACTGAGCAGCCCGTTTTGAATTCCGCTGAGAGGTCCTATTTGGAGAACCCTACAATGAACAAAAAAGATTGAACTGCTGAGAGGGTAAAAGAGAATAGCATAATAAATGGTCATAGGATAAAAAAGAAAATATAAACCTTTATTTCACTGCCAGACACCTCTTCTTCACCAACCAATTTGTCTCTGCAAAACAAAACAGAAAAAGAACAAACACATTAGTCAAAATTAAAAAAATTGCCACCCAGAAACAGTTATACTACTTGGTTGGCAAGTCAATCAAAACAACTTGGATAAGGGGACCTGCCTAGTTGCAAAACAATTCATATGCGACTATGCGGCCTGCCTAGTTGCAAAACAATTCATATGCGACTATGCGGACCAGATTGTGCAACTCGGTGGCTATGCATGTGCCAACTAGGACTACTACGTGTGCAACTATAACTATGGTGGATGCCAACAAAAAATAGTAAACAATAGATCAACTTACGAAACTACTTCACAAACGATACTGCTGAATGATTCATGCACGATATGTTTAATCCAGTGGCTGTGTTGCACCTACTTTTTTGCATGGATGGTCTGATTTACACTATCGTCCATGTATCGTCCAACATGTATCGTCTGCATAGCAGCACTCATCAACTTACACCCAGATCCTAATACACCCATCCCCAAAAGACCGATAAATCTGAAAAGAGGAACACATACATTCAATAGAAAACAGAGGACGAAAATACAGAAGGAACCAAACAGATAAGGTTCCTTATCGTTGTGTGGTTACGAATCAATCGATTAGCTCATTGATCAGTTAAGCCTTGAAGAAATACAAGTCCCCACTTAGTCAAAGCACGCACGCGTACACAAATTTGTAGCAGACCAGCAGTATCACCGAGTAGCCTCCCCTGCTTTCCCATCTATGCTAGCTCTAGCTTACTCTACTCTTATCAACCGAGCCGGTCTCCTGTGCTCTTCTCTATCAAGCCGACTCATTCACGACGAATTTTCCATCATAGCGAAGCTTGAACGCTGCATCCCTGTACTCCAACCCCAGTGACCATGGATCCGACCACCACGCCCTTGTACTACACAACGAGGCCGGCGGTGTACACACATGCTACCGACTTCTCCATCCTGTCCATGCATGCTCCTTTTCCCTATCCATAACAATGCTTGCACGCCACCGCCCCGTCCTCAACCCGTGACCACGACAAATCCGGTCACCGCGCCCTTTCCCCCACCCAGCCTGTTCGATCGATGATCCAGAGAGAGGCGACCTTCTACCTGTATGTCCCCTCCCAAGAGCTCTGACGGCGTCTCCTTAGGAAAGTGGAGGGATACGACGGTGTTGCTTCTCCGGCTCCACAGCCCCGGCTGATCTGCTCGGCCTGAACCTCCGGTTCCGCTGCATCCCCCTCGACCTCCGGGGGCGTCATCCCGGCGTGAGGTCGGCGGTGGCGGCAGGTTGCGTAGCCGGGAGGAGGATCAGAGCGGCAACTACATCGCCGGCAGGAGGAGCTCGGTGGAGGGGCGCATGGCCTGGAGAAGGGGCGGGAGGCGGCCGTGTCACGGGGAGGTGTGCGGCGGTGCGGGGCGGCAGGTAGTGGGAGGTGGGATGAATGGATAAGATGCAAGAGGTGGGCGAGGGCAACAAAATAGTCTCTCCCGACAAAATAGCACCTGACCCTCGCGGGCCACACGATTCGCACGGGACGAGCGGTCGAGACGCGGCCGCTCGATTCGACGGAATAATGCGCATGCACTTTTAAGATTTTGAGTATATATATATATATATAGTGACACTATTTTTCTAATTTTGGGATTAGAATAACTATTTGAATCACGGGGCCTGTATAGGAGCGATGAGAGACATTCCCGAGATCGTAACATGGAACCGAGCAGTCCACGTACACCTTCCGAACGGCCCATTAGCTAACCCGTGACCTTCTCCTCCCCACCTCGACCAAACCCACCCGCCGCCACGACTGGACTGGATCCCGCCGCCGCTGGCGGCCGGCCTCCCTCCCCCGCCGCGCCCGGCCTCCATCCCCCGCTGGTGCGGCCAGCCTCCTTCCACCATGGCGCCCAGCCTCCCTCCCTCCGGCCGCCGCGCCCAACCTCATCTGGTCGCCCATGACTTCTTCCTCCTCTCCATCCCTCTGCTCAACGACAAGCTGAGATCCGATCTTCTTCACTGCTATAGGTGAGCTACCAATTCGATTTTGTTTGTCTCTTCCCTTCTCGTGTATTCATTGTGCCCGTGTACTGCCTCTACATCGTCCCCTGGATTGCTAGTTTGTTGCTACTTGCTGGCATGTCCCTCGCATGGAATCACTTGATCTGCAGTTTATTTATTGATATTGATTTATCTACATTGTTAATTGGGTGCTGTTTGATCCATCCCTGGCGGATCTAGGATTGCAGCGCAGGGGTGCCACTCAATAAAAAAATTGTGCAGAGATCTCACAATTTAAATGTCATGTAAGCATCACGTAGCAGTACCATAATCGAGTCAACAAAAGAAATGATAGTTAGTTTGTTTGATCTGCAAATGATTTATACGTGCCTTGATGTTGTTGTGTCTGAATTTGCTCATGCATTTACAAGATGTAACAAATACAGTTAAGAAGCAATTAGTATTTGGGCATAAACAATATAGTGAGAGACATGAACTATGCTCAGGCTCAAGGTAAAAGCTGCTCCTGGCCTGGCTCAATGCCTTTGGTCTCGCCTAGTCTGTCACCGCAATCCGGCATGCCCGTGCTCGCCGGCAGCCAGCTCGGCAGCGTGTAGTGCTCCCTCTGCCTGACCTACGCCTACTGTCGCTGGCCGTTGCACCAAATGACCTGACCACCCTAGACACTGAACCTATGAAATTTTCTTTACTGATCACTTCTAATGGAAAAAGACACGCCTGAAAATAATAGTAACTTTGTGATGCAGTTGTACTCGACAACTCATCCCACGAGGAGGTTAAAGTGGGCTGGTCATATCTAGCGCCTGAAGAAGCAAGGCAAGTATCCACTAGTCTGAAGGTAATCATTCTGTGCACTATTCATGTTAATGAAGTTCCTTCTATGGTTGTCTCAGTTCATAAGTTATATACATGGCATGATGCCAAGATGTGATACTGGACGTTACTAGTACTACTGTACTAGTATAGAAGTAGGATCATATTCTGTTGCATGATGCCAAAATGTGACAGTGACATAGCTGCTACTAGTACACTGGTCTAAAAGTAGGATCATATGCGTGTGAGTGTGGCTACTAGTAATCTTGAATGTAGAGATACGAGGTTATTTATTTCACATGATACTTCAAATTAGTATATCAGAGGAGTTGTTCAGTTTGTATAAAATGGAAATTGCTTCTGGATCGGTATTGAGCATTGGAATACAAAACAAGTTCCGAATGCAACACATTTATGAGCTTTTGCAAAAAAATATGTTCTTTTGGTTTCCTCCATGGTAGTTTTTGTATTATTGATTTACTTCACAACAGAAAGTTTCTTGGAAGTTTGTGCTATGATTTTCTCTTCTGTTGGTTGATGCCAAGATGCAACACCAGCCAGAACTAGTCCTAGTGTAAAAGTAGGATCATATGTATGTGGTTGCTGGTAATCTTTACTGTGGAGAATAGAGGTTCATTAATCAGGGTTGTTTAGTCGGTATAAAAACGGATTTGCTTCTGGATTTGTATCGAGCATTGCAGCCTTGCAGGACTAAATAAGTTTCCAATGCAATTATGCAACAAATTTATAAGCTTGTAATGCAAAAAATTATGTTCTTTGGTTTCCCTCATTGTAGTTTTTGTATTTTCTATTTAGTTTGTTTTGCTTGGAATCTCTTGATAGGCAGCTTCCTACCTATTTCATATTTGATCTGCATATACTATGAATTTATGATATTATAACTTATACTGCTTTGCTTCTGCCTTCTTCTGTAAAAATCATATACGTAATTAAGTGGGTAATGATTTATCTTATACTATATGTTTTTCGGATGTGGACACACGCACACCCGTACAGACATACTATATTGCATTTTTTGCTTTGATTATTATCTAGATTTATGCCTACTTGTGGTCTCCACTTTGATAGACCTGGTCCATATTTTTTATCATTATCGATGTGAATTACTGAACTATTGCTGCTGTGTATTTGAGCATTTGTAGGATGTTGGAGACAAATACAACATCAGTGTTGCTGGAAGAGAATGCTTGTAAGAGAAAGTCGGATGATGTGGGATGGGAGTATGGGAGTCTAGCCGATGTTTACAACAAGGACAAAGTGAAGTGTTTGTTTTGTAACCATGTGATCATTGGAGGTGTTTATCATCACAAGCAGCATGTGGCTCATGTTGGTAATTTTGTGGCTAAATGTAAGAAAAGCTTGCAGGAAGCTAAAGATAGGTGCAAGAAATCTCTTGAGGAGGCATCTAAGAAGAGGAGGAAAAATACTTCCCGTGAGCTAGAGCTCAGAGAAGGCGTGAATATTTCTCGTGTTGGAGATCCTTAAGTTACTTGTATTGGAAGCGCTGAGCCACACAAGATAGGTCCCATTGACAGTGGACATGTCCTATTGATCCTAAATTAACTCAAGTTGTGCGTCTGTGGAACTATCCCTATTTTGAGTTGAGAGAAGTCTTTCAAATAAGATTCTAGGAATAAAGTACTTGTGAACTTGAGATCATAATTTATAATGCTATATGCCATATTTGGTCTTGCGTGATGTTTGCCTCAACTATATTTGAATATTTGATGTTCCTATGTTACTGCTACTTCCCTTGAGTGGATCATTTTTAGTTCTTCATGTTGTTGTGATGTACTCCCTCCATCCCATGATATAAGATCTGAATATAAGATCTTATATCATGGGATGGAGGGAAATATTCAAATCTTATATCATTGGATGAAGGGAGTATCTTATTATCATTCAATTGTCCTAACCTAATGTAGTAGAAAATGCCTAAGGCTATGCCTAGCCAAAAAATTGTCATGCTAGCCTGATACCATCGCCCTGTTTGGATACTCTAACTCAGTTAGATGTTAGAGTTAGATTCTAACTCTGAACTAACTCTAACCAATAAGGTGTTTGGATGACAGGGTTAGATTGACAATAAATGTACTTTCTCAATCATTTGGCTCCTTTAGACCCTTTTTCCTGCCGGATTTGGTGTGGCTGGCTCTTATGTGGCCTCCTCGCGCTCACAGTTGACACAAACAAATGATCTTTATAAATCAAGGGTCCAAAACATGATAAATTTTATTTTGTCCATACAAATGAGATGTCCCACTTAAACATACAAATCGTCAATCAAGCTTCACAAAAAAATTTACACTCCATGAAACAAAGCATGAGCTGACTCATCATGGAAGTCATTCATGTTGATATCTTCAACAAGAGGTTCGTCTTCTGGCCATGCAGATGCAGAAGAACTAGGCATTGGGTTATAATTTTCATCAGCATCACATGCATCAAATTCCCCATCCGCAATTCTGCTCTCTCGAATGAAATTATGAAGAGCCATACAAGCAACAATAATTCTATTTTGCTTGTCCTCTGGAAATTTTGGCATGTTCAATAAAATCCTAAATTTCATCTTCAACACTCCAAAGGATCGCTCAACGACATTCCTAACTTTGGCATGTGCATGGTTGAAGGTTTCTTTCATACCTTGTGGCGGCGGGCCGTTTTGCCATTGTTCCACATGGTACCTTGTGCATCTGTATGGTGAAAGGTAGCCCGGCCGGTTTGGGTAGCCCGCATCAACCACATAATACTTCCCTACATATTGTGGAAGGCACACAACGAGACTTAGATGCACAAGTGTAATTGGATAAAAAATGTTGGAAGACAGTTCAAGTAGCAAACCTGGTGGTGGATGTGGAAATTTCTGATGATGAGTAGTTATGGAATCTTTGAAAACTCTCATGTCATGTGCTGACCCAGGCCATCCCGACATCACAAATGTAAATCTCATGTCGAAATCACAAACAGCAAGCACAGTCTGACTGGTTTCATTGTGTCTGTTCAAGTATGGAATCCTCTTACTCTTATCCACCACAACATTCACATGTGTCCCATCTATAGCTCCTATGCAGTCATTGAAGTGTGGCCAGAATGCTGGATTTTCTAAGTTTGGGTGCACCTCTGAAAATGTTGGGTCCTTGGGTACAATTATGTCATGTGCTAACTTGAGGAGGCATGTCAAAACTCTATTAAATGTCCTACTTACTGTCTCCATAGACCTCCTAAAACGGTTCTCAGCCTGTCTAACTGACTGTGGTGATCCAACAATCCATAAAAACATTGCTAGAGCCTCTACATATGTCATTTTTGAAGTGGACTTCAAGCCATATGATTGCACCAAAGTATTATGTAGCCGGTTAAACAAAGGTCTCTCAACCCTAAACATGTTATAGCATTGGGTATCTCGGGCTAGTGTCTCCTGCACCCAATCCAAACCAGAATATCCACTAACCCTCCTAGGTAGTTTCACAAAGTAGTTATCAGAGTACATACCCAAGATAGGAACCAACTTGAAGATTAAATTCTCAGACTGCACCAAATTGTTGCGGCACATGGATATGATTTCTTCTGCAGGATAGTGAAAAAGTAAAACTAGTTAAGATATGAGACTGGCTCAGATAGAAAATGAACGATCAAAATGTACTGCTCGAGACTTAAATTATTTAACTGAATCAGAGTGCGAAGCTAATGAACTGACATTTTCAGAGTCGAATGTGAAGCTAATGAACTGACATATATATGGCTAGTAAGTATATGAGTCGGTCATCCTGTACGTGCACCCAACAAAAGGTAAAAAGGAAGAGTAGCAGATTGCTTTCCGTTGCAAGCAGTCAATCAAACTATGATAGTATACAGTCCATTTTTTATTTACATAAAAGCATATATAGACTTAACTACTCCCCTCAAACTCTAACTCTTTCTTGCCTGTGGGCAATGAAAAATAATCACAGTGACCCATCCATCCATAACAGGCTAGAAATAGAGTAGTTACGTCTATATATTACTCCCAGGATTAGTTACAATTAAACATATATTACTCCCACGATAGAGTTTGGATGGATGAAGGGAGTATACCCAGGATTAGTTACTCCCAGGCTAGAAATACAGTAGTTGCGTCTATATATTACTCCCCTCAAACTCTAACATACCCAAGACATTCTACATGCGGTGGAACATATTTAAAGATATACTACATTGATATATACAGTAAAAGTGTACCTCTGTGTGTGTTATCCAGAACTCAGAGTCGGCATCAATGGTTTCATCTGGTTTCCTCCCCAACCCTATGTGCACTTGCATGTATCGCCAAAAAGAGTGGGTGTTTTCGAGTACGACTATCTGGTTCTTCACCTGCACACGGGAATACACCAACCCCCTTCTAGCAAGCAAGCCGTCGATAACAGCTTGGTACCCTTCAGCAGTCATTTGTACACCATTATACGTTCCTGCTGCACGTTGCTCAAGGCACAATTCTAACAAGCAGGCACTATTAGCATCATTCCATTGGGCTCGATTTGTTTGGCTCACCAGGGGACCTCCGGAGCTCGCTAACTCCTCCACATCATCCTCCAATTCTTCATCACCACTGGCGAAGGGACCGCCGGAGCCGGATGCTTGCCCACGGACGACACTCCTCGGTGCCCGGCGGCTGGGTGCCGCGGCGGCCGAGTTGGCACGCTGCCGAACGTCACCGCCACTGAACGCCGTCCTACTGCGATGGTTACGACGGCTGGGGGCCGCGGCGGCCGAGCTGGCGCGCTGCCGAACACCGCCGCCTGCCCCCGACGATGACCCGTCGAGGAACACACCACGGTTTCCTCCTCCGCGACCGGCTGCTGCCGACGAGGTGCCGCCGAAGTTCAGTCGCCGGGCATAGGGTGGGCGATAGGGAGGGAGCCCGGAGCCTCTGACGCGCCCAGGGAGGAGCTCATCATCGTCGCTCTGGAGGAAGGCTCCGTAGAGCCCAAGCCACGGGAACCCCTCCGACGCCGGCGCTTGCGTGTTGAGGTCAAGACCGGCATGGGTAGCGGGGCCGCTTGCCGACGGCTGCGAACCCCACACGTCGAAGCCGCCTCCGTCCATCGCGGGTGCTCTTCTCCAAGCTATACCACCGGCACCAGAAGAGAAGAATTAGTAGTGCATCCAGGAAGTACTACAAGCAAGCCAAACTCAACAGTGCACATGCAGTCGTGCTCTTCTCCGGAATAAGTAATCTTGTCCATGTTAATTTATGAGATACATTTCTAACTTTGATTATTTATAACAGCTAGTGCATAACAAACATGAAATTGTACCAAAATATTATTTAATGATGAAGTATTGAGTTGATCACACTATATAGATCAGCTCTTCATTTCTTAATGCTCTAATTTGCACAAGAACATCTGCAACAAGAGAGGAGGCTGAACAGGGTGTTCTGATCCAGTTACTGTTGGTTCATTAGCTTCACATTCGACTCTGAAAATGTCAGTTCATTAGCTTCACACTCTGATTCAGTTAATGTTCTTCACATTCGCGTCTCTTTCTTATGTAAAATGCATCATTGGTTTTCTTTTAACCATCACCGCCAGTGTTGTTAACATAAAATAGTACAAAATCTAGCTATGAACTAATCAAAAGTTCCGCCAACAAATCTAGCTATGGACTAATCTTGCTGACTTGTTGCTCACTAGCTAACTAATCAGAAAGATCCAGCCACGCCGCTGCTCACTAGCTAACCAACAAGAAGTTCCACCAATAAATCTAGCTATGGACTACTCTTGCTGACTTGCTGCACAGACGAACGCGTACGAGGAGGGAGAGCACGAGTACAGAAGGAACGGACGGACTCACCTCTCGCTGGATCCCTGGTAGATGCGCTGCCTCCGCGCACGAGAGAGAGAAACGACCGGGAGCGGGGCGAGCGGCGAGCAGCGACCGGAGAAGGACGAGCGGCGGTCGGAGGAGGTCGCGGCTTGGGCGGGCAGCGCGGCGCCCGGGCGGGCGGCGCGGTGGGGAACGAGAGGAAAGTCGCGTGAGAGGGTGCGGGAGGGAGGGTGGGATCTGGTGGGGGAGGGAGGGATCTGGTGTGGGGGGCGATTTTTTTAGTTATTTTTTGTGTGGGCCCTGGGAAAACTAGCCCAACTAGCACCTCTCCATCGGGATACTTTTTTTACATGGGTTAGAGGCAACTAACCAAATCTAACCCACCTGTTTGGATCCTTTTGAGCTATTTGAGCCCAAAATAACTCAAACTAACACTAACTCTAGGATCCAAACAGGGCCCATACAAAACGCCTTGGCCTGCTTAGGCTACGCCTAGGCAGGCTAGGCGCTAGGCAAAGAGTCATGGCCCGCCTATCGCCTAGCGCTTTTTCCAACCTTGCTTCTCACCCTTTTTGTTGGTGTGGCACAAGGTTTCATATTTCCTGCCATTCACACATTCCTGGCAAAATGGGTGCCACCGCAGGAGCGCTCTCGCTCGGTGTCGTTAACAACTTCAGGGATGTACCTCGGGGCAACTTGTGACATGTTGTTCTTTCCAAGTCATGTAGATCAAAGAAAGAACATAGAAGATTTAAAGATGTGGATACACACATTTTCTATGTATGAGCAAAAAACAAGAAAAATGCATAATTTTTTCCTTCTTTATTTTCCTCTTTGTGATTGTGTGCTCTCCATGTGATTTTAAAAAAATGTCCACAACGAAAGAAAATGTGCCCTCTTCCTGGTGTGGTCTGCACATTTGCTTGCTCCACAAAAAAAGTCAGTGAAGTTCAAGTATTACTTTTGCTGAAAAAGGTCAAAAAAAGAACGAGGTGTTCCCAAAGTCTGGTGCATTCGTCAAGATTAGAAGTTCATAAAATAAGATGCTCAAGCGGAATGATAAATATATATTAGTTGATATGACAACCCCTTCGAGTCCAAAAATGAAAACCAGCGAAGTTCAACAAAAAACCCACTAATGCAAACAAAAAAGGTAAAAAAAAACTAGGGAACAGTCATGACATATGTGTAGAAGTCCAGATGGAGCTACGACAGAAATTCAGAGAATAAAAAATATTTAGGCACAAAAAAGAACAAACTTGTTTACTTTATGTAACAAAAACTTTAATAATTCAAGGGGGGATTTAAAAGTCAAGACTCAAGAGACGGGATGTGCAGAGGAGAAAAATCAACGGTGTAGACTTGAGTAATTCATGGTGGAAAAACCAATAAAAATCAAGAAAAATCAAGTTTTCTCGTTACTAGAGAATAAACCAAGAAGTTCAATTAGAAAAAGCGGAGGAGTTTGATATTTATAATGGTTTTTTCCAGTTACTAAAGAATAAAACCAACAAGTTCAATTTTAAATAATGAAGAGGTTCAGTGTTTCTAAAAAACTCCTATTTTCACATTTCTAAAAAAACACAAAGAAGTTCAAATAAAAAAGTTAGAGCGGTTCGATGTCTATAAAAAAGTCATATTTTTCGTTACTAAAAGTGAAACAGAGAGAAGTTCAAATTAATAACTGACAGAAGTTCACGTACTGTATGGTGTCTGTTTTCAAATGAGAAAAAAGAATAAAAAGTTAAAGTATAAAATTTTAGTTGCAAGAAGTTCAGGTGCTCGACACAGGAAAGTTCATAACTTCTTATGAGAGAGGTAATCTGCACGGTACATCATTTGTGCAAATCCGATGAACGGGTGAGAAATTATGAAAAAAATACGTGGTAGAAGTTCAAAGTGAAAACAACGGGAAGTTCGATGATTAAAGAAAACTCAGATTTTCCTCGGTATTAAAGAATGGAAACAACAAGTTCAAAAATAAAATAACAAGAAGTTCAACTTTTAAAAATAGAGCGCTTCAAAATTTCATAAAAAAGATTAAAATAAATAAAACCAGGAAGTCCATATTAAAAAGATGGAGAAGTTCGATGATGTAACGCCCTCGATGCGGCTATAGCTCCCACGTGTCGAGGCACGACTTAGAGACATAACCGCATTGAAAGCAATGTCGCAAGTCAGGCAATCATTACAACATCCCATGTAATACATAATAAAACGGGGAAGATAACATAGTTGGCTTACACTCGCCACGTCACATCAGAGTACATAAATAACATTCATCATACAAATCACTCATGGCCCGACTACGGCGCCAAAATAGAAAAGACCCCCAACATGCGACAAGACCCTGAATCGATAACCCCAACTAGGCACCACTACTGATCGTCGGGAAAGGAAACATAATAACGCTGAGAGTCCTCGTCGAACTCCCACTTGAGCTCGTACTCGTCACCTGGAGCGGAATCACCTGGACCTGCATCTGGAGTTGTAGTATCTGTGAGCCACGGGGACTCAGCAATCTCACACCCACGCGATCAAGACTATTTAAGCTTATAGGAAGGATAAGGCAAGTATGTGGAGCTGCAGCAAGCGACTAGCATATGTGGTGGCTAACTTATACGCAAAAGAGAGCGAGAAGAGGAGGCAAGGCGCGAGCGAGAATCTAGAGGAACAACCTGCGCAAGCATTACTCCAACGCCGTGTCCACTTCCCGGACTCCGCCGAGAAGAGGCCATCACGGCAACACACTCGGTTGATTCATTTTAATTAATTAAGGTTCAAGTTATCTACAACCGGACATTAACAAATTCCCATCTGCCCATAACCGCGGGCACGGCTTTCGAAAGTTCAATCCCTGCAGGGGAGTCCCAACTTAGCCCATGACAAGCTCTCACGGTCAACGAAGGAATAGACCTCCACCCGAGACACACCGATCAGACTCGGTAACCCGGTACAACAAGACAATTCGACAGGTTAAAACAAGACCAGCAACACCGCCCGAATGTGCCGACAAATCCCGATAGGAGCTGCACATATCTCTTTCTCAGGGCACACTCAGATTGTCCAAACTTCCGGTAGGCCAGCCCAGAGTTGCCCCTGGTAGCCACCGGCGGCTGACGGTTGGACCAACACTCAGAGGAGCACTGGCCCGGGGGGGTAAAATAAGATGACCCTTGAGTCTGCAGAACCCAAGGGAAAGTAAAGGCTAGGTGGCAAATGGTAAAACCAAGGTTGGGCATTGCTGGAAAAGCTTTAATCAAGGGGAACTATCAAGGGGTTCCCATTATAACCCAACCGCGTAAGGAACGCAAAATCCGGGAACATAACACCGATATGACGGAAAACTAGGGCGGCAAGAGTGGAACAAAACACTAGGCGAGAGGCCGAGCCTTCCACCCTTTACCAAGTATATAGATGCATTTAAATAACATAGTAATATAGTGATATCCCAACAAGTAAATAAATGTGCCAACAAGGAACGGCCTCCAATCTTCACCTGCAACTAGCAACGCTATAAGAGGGGCTGAGCAAAGCGGTAACATAGCCAATCAACGGTTTGCTAGGACATGGTGGGTTAGAGGTTCAACATGGCAATTGGGAGGCTGACAAGCAAAAGTTAGGCATCGTAGCATTGGCATAGCAAGAGCGAGCAAACTAGCATAGCAAAGATAGTAGTGATTTCGAGGGTATGATCATCTTGCCTGCACAGTTGTCAAAGTTGACTGGATCCTCACAAGCAAACTCAACGGGCTCCTCGGTAGCGAACTCGTCTCCGGCTCTACCCAACAATACAAACAAGCAACAAGGATACAATCAACCACGTGCAAGACCAAGCAATATGATGAAATGATGATATGCTATGCGGGATGCGATGCGGGATGCAAAATGCAAGATATGACAGGAAATGCATGAAACTGGCCTCAACTTGGAATTCCAAGGGTTCCACTGGATAGAGGGGATGAAATCGCTTGAAAACGATATAAAGATCATTGGAATCGGAGCTATGGTTTGGAAATGGCAAGCGTTTTAAGATATGACACCGGTCTGCGATTTACAGCAAGTAGGCATCTAAACGCAACGAAATGAACATGCTACAACCACCAAACATGAAAACAAAATACATGGCAGTGATGTACACAAGATGTTTAACAAAATACTAGCACTGAGCCATAGGCAAATTCATCCATTAAGAGGTTCAAACAAGCATGGCAAAAATGAATATGCAAAACAGATTCCAGACTTAGTGAAATTAACACTAGCCTGAAATTTCAGATCACGATGCTCTCTTTGGAGCAGAAAAACAACATGATAAATAACCTGAACATGACAAGTAAGAACATGGCATGGAGCTACTCAACAGGCTTAACAAAACACCCAAAGTGACCTGGGGCCAAAAGGGTTCACAAAATACTCTACCGAGCTCACGAACATAGCTCGAACACAATCAGTTTTCAGACTTAGTGAAAACTGAGACATGCTGAAATTATAGCTCACGAAGGCATGTAAACGAGCTCGATGCACTCACTACGGTGCAAGTCATGGCAAGGCAAGCATATATCCAGAAAGAAGACACAATATGCTAGCTACACATGGCAAGAAAAAAGGCATAGCATGCATGGAACACTAACGGTAGCATCGGCAAAATCGCAAACAAGTTGACGATCTGCCCAGATTAACAACGAAGCTAAAGTTGAGCTCGATTGAGTCAACCTAGAGCACTCCACATATGCAAACAAAGACATGGATGGATAGATCATAACATAAATATCAAAACTCCCTTACTGATCATCCTCAAAAGAGGCACGGATCACTAGGAAACAAGCTGGACATATAGCATCACGAACTAAAATATCCCAGACTTGGTGAAAATCACTTAGTCCCTGAAATCAGCAATCTCAGGTACCTCTCTTCGCAAGCTTGCACAAGACAACACACACATCCTAAAAATGCATGGGTGACACCTCTGGAAATAAGACAAAATGCTTAACAATTCATCCCAAAGGAGCACAGGCATATCATGCACGGATTAAACATGGCAAAAATGACAAAAGTGCATGATGAACTAACGGATCTGCAATTTAACTCACGAAGCCTCCTTCTAACAGCATTTTGGGCAACAAGATGACCTCAAATGCAAATGATGCAATGGAATGAAATGATGTACATGTCGGGACGAAGATTTTGGTATATCATATGTCCAAAACGGAGCTACGGATGCAAAGTTACGGGGCCTCGAACAGAGCAACTTGGATCAAGAATTTCAGGACTTGGAGAAAAAAACACCTCGCGAAAATTAGGGTTACTGTAGCGCGGATCGGATCTGGCGACGCGGCACTGTTCCGGCGCGACTCCCGAGGATGGCCGGCGCCGGAGCCGGTGGAGCTCGCCGGCGAACGAGGCAGAGGCGGCGGAGGGCGGCGGACGAGGACGGCGGGGTGGCCGCGGGCGGAGCGGCGGGCACCGGTGGCCAGGGCGGCGCGCGCCGGCGACCGGAGCGGTGGACGACGGTGGCGGGTGGGCGTCCGGCCGGCGAAGTCGGCGGCGAAGGCGGCGAGGCGCGGCGCCGGTTGCGGGGAAGAAGAGGCGGGCGGCGGCGCTCCGGATCTGGGCCTCGGGGGCCGGTAACGGGCCGGGCGGGCCTCCGAGGCGGCGGCGGCGGCGCCACTTGGCAGCGCGGGAGAGGACGCGGGCGGCGGCGGACGCTGTCCGGCCGGGGGCGGACACGTCCGTCGGTGCGGGAACTGTTTTTTTTTGGAACTAGGGTTCGAGGAGGAAGACGAGATCCGAAATTGGAGGGGGTATATATAGGCATAAGTGGAGCTAGGAGAGTCCAAATGAGGTGCGGTTTTCGCCCACGCGATCGTGATCGAACACTCTAGGACATGGAGCAGAGTTTGGAGGGTTTTGGGCCAAATTTGAGGGGTGTTGGGCTGCAACACACACGAGGCCTTTTCGGTCCCTCGGTTAACCGTTGGAGTATCAAACGAAATCCAAATGACCCGAAACTTGACAGGCGGTCTACGGGTAGTAAACCAAGGCCGCATGACAAGTCTCGGTCCAATCCGGAAATGTTTAATCCCCACACACGAAAGAAAGCTAGAAATGGCCACCGGAGGAGAACGAAGCGCCGGAATGCAAAACGGACAACGGGGAAAATGCTCGAATGCATGAGATGAACATGTATGCAAATGCAATGCACGAGATGACATGAAAAGAGATGCACGGAAAAGAAGAACACACACGGAGACAAAGACCCGAGCCCGAGAAATAAATATAACTTAGCGCCGGAGACGGCAAGAGTTGGATACAAATATGGAAAGTTATATCTGGGGCGTTACAACACTCCACCACTACGAAAAGATCTCGTCCCGAGATCTAGGACTGAAAGAACTCCGGGTACTCAGAACGGAGGTGATCCTCGCGTTCCCAGGTAGCTTCACGGTCGGAATGGTGAGACCACTTGACTTTGAGAAATTTGATTGACTTGTTGCGAGTCTTGCGTTCAGTCTCTTCAAGAATAGCAACTGGGTGCTCACGATAAGAAAGATCTTCTTGGAGCTCAATGTCCTCGAAGTTGACGGTGCGGTCAGGCGTCTTGAAGCACTTACGAAGCTGAGAGACATGGAACACATCATGAACATTTGCAAAGTTTGAAGGAAGCTCGAGTTGATAGGCGAGGTCGCCTCTCTTGCTGACAATCTTGAAAGGTCCCACGTATCTAGGGGCAAGCTTCCCTTTGATACCGAAGCGACGAGTACCTTTCATAGGAGAGACACGGAGGTAAACATGATCTCCGATCTCGAAAGCCAAATCATGGTGCTTACTATCATAGTAGCTCTTCTGGCGGGATTGGGCTGCTTTGAGGTTATCACGAATGACTTTGCACATTTCTTCTGCTTCTGTGATTAAGTCATTACCCAGCAGCTGACGTTCGCCGGTTTCAGACCAGTTGAGAGGGGTACGACACTTCCTGCCATACAGAATTTCAAATGGGGCCTTGCCCGAACTTGCTTGAAAACTGTTGTTGTATGAGAATTCAGCATAAGGAAGGCAGTCCTCCCACTTCATGCCGAAGGAGATCACACAAGCCTTGAGCATATCTTCAAGAATCTGGTTGACACGCTCGACTTGACCGCTTGTTTGAGGATGGAAAGCTGTGCTAAAGCGAATGTTGGTACCCATGGCCTTCTGAAAAGAATCCCAAAACTTCGAGGTAAAGATACTGCCACGGTCTGAAGAGATCACTTGAGGAATACCGTGCAGAGAGACAATGCGAGAGGTATAGAGTTCCGCCAATTGAGCTGCAGTGATCGACTCTTTGATAGCCAGAAAGTGAGCCACCTTGGTGAGCTTATCGATGAAAACAAATATAGCATCATTGCCACGCTTGGACTTTGGAAACCCAGTCACGAAGTCCATTTCAATGTGGTCAAACTTCCATTCTGGAATGTCAAGAGGTTGGAGGAGACCTGCTGGCCTTTGGTGTTCTTCCTTCACTCTTCTGCAGACATCACATTCATTCACGAATTGAGCGATCTCGCGCTTCATTCGAGTCCACCAATAAGCTTGCTTGAGATCCTGATACATCTTCGTACTACCAGGGTGGATGGAGAGGAGAGAGTTGTGAGCCTCGTTCATGATCACTTTACGAAGTTCACCTTTGGGCACAACAATACGATCCTCTAAGAAGAGAGTGTCCTTGTCATCAAGGCGGTAGCACTTGTACTTGGACTGACTCTTGGCAATCCCAATCTTCACCTTTTTCACCATAGCATCAAGAAGCTGGGCTTGGCGAATCTGGTCTTCTAAGGTAGGAGAGACTTGAAGGTTGGCGAGGAAACCTTGAGGAACAACTTGCAGATTAAGCTTGCGGAAAGCTTCACAAAGCTTGGGTTGATAAGGCTTGAGAATCAGACTGTTGCAATAGGCCTTTCTGCTCAAAGCGTCAGCAATCACATTGGCCTTGCCTGGAGTATACTCAATACTCGGATTGTACTCTTGAATCATTTCGACCCATCGAGTTTGCCTTAGGTTGAGATTAGGCTGAGTGAAGATGTACTTGAGACTCTTGTGATCAGTGAAAATGTCCACTTTTCTTCCCAATAGAAGATGTCTCCAAGTCAAAAGAGCATGCACAACTGCCGCCAACTCGAGATCATGAGTGGGGTAGTTCTTCTCATTAGGCTTCAACTGGCGAGATGTATAAGCAACAACTTTCTTCTCTTGCATCAATACTGCGCCAAGACCTTGGAGAGAGGCATCACAAAAGACCTCGTACGGCTTGGATTCGTCAGGTGGAGTCAGAACTGGAGCAGTGATCAACTTCTCTTTCAAAGTGTTGAAAGCAATATCACACTCCGGAGACCAAACGTACTTGACGTGCTTCTGAAGAAGATTTGAGAGAGGCTTCGCGATTTTGGAAAAGTTTTCAACGAATCTTCGGCAATAGCTTGCGAGACCGAGAAAACTACGGAGTTGCTTCACGTTCTGAGGAGGTTCCCAATTCACAATTGCGGATACCTTCTCGGGATTCACGGAAATGCCCTTGGTAGAGATGATATGACCAAGATAAAGAACCTCATCGAGCCAAAATTCACACTTGGAGAACTTGGCGTAGAACTGATGTTCCCTGAGCTTATCAAGAACCAAACGCAAGTGCTTGGCATGATCTTCCTTGTTCTTCGAGAAAACCAAAATGTCATCGAGATAGACCAAAACGAAGTCATTGGTGTAGGCGTTGAAGATGAAGTTCATCATGCGAGAAAACGTCGGAGGAGCGTTGGCGAGGCCAAAAGACATGACAGTGTATTCATATGAACCAAAGCTTGTTCTGAATGCTGTCTTGGGAATATCTTCTTCACGAATGCGAATCTGGTGATAACCCATACGGAGATCAAGCTTGGAGAATACTTGAGCACCCTTGAGTTGTTCGAACAGCTCATTGATGTTGGGAAGTGGGTATTTGTTCTTGATGGTCTTCTTATTCACTGGACGGTAATCAACACAAAGTCGGCTCGAACCATCCTTCTTCTTCACAAAAAGAACACCACAACCCCACGGAGAAGTACTAGGCCGGATGAGACCCAATCTTTCTTGCTCATCGAGTTGTTTCTTCAACTCCTTCAACTCTTCGGGGCCGAGCTTGTAGGGACGTTTGCACACAGGTTCCGTACCGGGCTCAAGTTCAATAACAAATTCAACCGGCCGATTTGGAGGCATCCCTGGGAGTTCTTCTGGAAAAACGTCTTGATACTCACAAACAACCGGAATCTGCGAAATAGCATCCAATTCACCCTTCTCATTGAGAGAAAACAACCGGATGGTATTATCCCGAGCGGCAAAGACAATGACATCCTCAGACGAATGAGTCAGTTGAATCTGCCTGGCTGCACAATCAAGCTGAGCTTTATGCTTAGAAAGCCAATCCATCCCAAGAATAAGATCAATATCCGAGTTACCAAGAACCATTGGAGAAGCTAGAAACTTGAAATCACCCATCAAGATAGAAATATCCGGAACCACGTGATTAGCAAGCAAACATTTACCCAGAGAGACGACTGCTAACGGTTTATGCATAACTTGGGAAGTCAACTCATGCTTAGATGCAAAAGGTTTCGAGATGAAGCAATGCGATGCACCAGTGTCAAAAAGAACTTTTGCAGGAACATCGTTAACAGGAAGGTTACCCATGATCACATCTGACGAGTCCTGTGCCTGAGCTGCATTCATCAAATTGACCTTGGCATGCTTGGGGTTATGCTTGACCACAGCTGTACTTGCCGATCTCACAGGAGGAGGAGGAGGAAGACGCCTCTGGTTGAAACACTTGTTGGCATAGTGACCCTTCTGTTGGCACTTGTTGCACGTGACCTCTGAGAGCGGACGGTGATACGGAGCACTCGATCTTGGAGCTTGAGACGAAGACTTGTTCTGAAAGCCTGGGTTGGGTGGGTGGGAGAAACCACTGCCACTTTTGCTCTTCTGCTGATACGGCTGACGGAACGGAGGAGGAGGAAGCCAATACTTCTGCTGCTTGGCCACTTGAGTAGAGGAAGAAGGAGTAACATCTCTGACTCGCTTCCTGGAAGCATCACACCTCAACTGAGCAGCCTCTTGCTTCAGTGCCATGTTGTAGAACTCATCGTATCTCAAAGGCTCAAAGAGAACAAGAGCGAGCTGAATATCTTCCCTGAGACCACCCCTGAACTGATATATCATGCTCTTCTCATCAGGCACGTCCTGCTTGGCAAAGCGGGCAAGCTTCTGGAACAATTTGTTGTAGTCATAGACAGACAAAGAGCCTTGCTTCAGATTGCGGAATTCCTCACGCTTGCTTTCAACCACGCTCTGCGGAATGTGATGAGCGCGGAAATCTTGATGGAAATCATCC
Organism: Triticum urartu; assembly: GCF_056163025.1. Lineage (NCBI taxonomy): Eukaryota > Viridiplantae > Streptophyta > Magnoliopsida > Poales > Poaceae > Triticum > Triticum urartu. The sequence continues at coordinate 348,581,484 of NC_141874.1, read as the reverse complement.
CAAGTGATAACACGTTCACCTCTGGAATCCTTGTACTGCTGGAACCACTCTGCAGCCTGATCTTTGAGTTGGAAGGAAGCGAATTTCACAAAGTCCTCAGGCCTGACGTTGCTGCACTCGAAATGCTTACACAGATCCACAAGCCAATCGTCAGCATCGGTTGCCTCAACACAATTACTGAAAGTCTTTGGCCCGTTAGCAAGGAACTGGTTGAGTGTAGCAAAGTGACCCTGGTTGCTGCCTTGATTCCCTTGACTGCCTTGATTGCGCTCTTGGAGAATTTGCATGATCAGCTGAGTGTTTGCATTGGTTGCGGCCATCACAGCTTGCCATGCCTCTGGAGGAGGTGGAGGCGGTGGCGGATCTTGATTCTGGTTCTGACTGGTGCTCTTAGCGGGAGCCATCCTGAAGAGGTTGACCACCATTAGCACATAGACAGATAAATATAGAAGCTGAATCCAACGGAATGAAAATTGCAACATATAGTCTTCACATCCGAACAAAATGAACGAATGCACTTCTCTTGAAGTGGTCACATATTCCTAAATTGCGAAGCCACGAAGAATCAGGTAGAAGGGGTACCACAACGAGGGATGGAATCATCATATGACGTCGAAGCAAAACGAATGCCACAACTGAAAATAAAACCAAGGGTTGGCTTGCGGAATAAGCCGGAACAAATACATGATAGAAATTTCGTCCGAAGTTTTCGTGGTGGGACCTACACGGGCTCGATCGTACAGCACCATCATGTACAAGGCAGTGCACATGACATACGAAGCGTCCCCGAGTCAGCATAGCCAAGGACTCTTTAAGACACAACGAGACCACTGTAAAATCGACCGTGAATAGGCGAACCACTAGACGTCGAACCCCAATTTCATATCATACATCTGTCGGAAAGATATCCTAAGGCTACTTGAATTCCCACCTATGAAATTCCCGAAATTTTCCCGGTTATGCAATCAGGTGTTGGGGATACAGGGGAGCATAATATCTCACTCAAGCTAGCAAATCCTACATCCAACTGTATCCATCCTTCAACACATAACCAAGAAACCTTCGGAAACCCATCTATCTCAACCTTCGAAAAGCATCTGTTATACAAGTTATGGCGATACTCCTGAACTCCCGCCCCAGTACTGGGTGGCGTCGAGGTTATCTCACCAACGAACTGCATAAAAGAGATTTTCGATGTCGCGCACAAATCTCAAGTATACCAGAATTGCAACGATAAAATTGTGACGACAACACCTCGGAGCTCAACTCCCCGGGACACTGCCACAACCCCTAAAGACAGGAGGCACCAAGAACAATGTTCTCGTCACAAAACCATCGGAACAAAACCAAGATACTCACGTGATCCTAATTTTTTTTTTAGTGAAATTTGAGAAGAGAAGAGTCAAAACTCTACGTCAGGATGCCTTACCAGAGCGATGAGGAGACTGGGAAGTAAAAAGAATTCCTAACTCTCCGATATATAATTCCTAAGTGACTCAAAACATTTTTCTAGACATAACTCGGCTTCTAAAAACGATCAAGCAATGGGGCTCCTAAGGTCGGGGAAGGCTCTGATTACCAGCTTGTAACGCCCTCAATGCGGTTATGTCTCTAAGTCGTGCCTCGACACGTGGGAGCTATAGCCGCATCGAGGGCATTACAGATGATTATAGAAAACTCAGATTTTCCACGTTATTAAAGAATGGAAACAAGAAGTTCAAAATAAAAAAGAAGTTCAACTTTTAAAAATAGACGCTTCAAAATTTCATAAAAAATGATTAAAAAGTAAAACTAGGATGTCCATATTAAAAAAATGGAGAAGTTTGATGATTATAGAAAACTCAGATTTGCCTCGTTATTAAAGAATGGAAACAAGAAGTTCAAAAAAATAACAAGAAGTTCTACTTTTAAAAATAGAGCGCTTCAAAATTTCATAAAAAGGATTAAGAAAATCAGATTAGAAAATCATAAAAAAACTCAGATATATTCACGTAACCGAGAGAAGTTTAGATTGATAACTGCCAGAAGTTCACGTACTACACGGTGTGCATTTTTTATTAAAAAAAGAATAAAAAGCAAAATCTAAAAGTTTTGTTGTTATAAGTTCAAGTCCTGCATCGGATAAAGTTGAGAAAATTATTGTGAGAGAGGTTTGTACAAAAGGAATATCATTTGTGTAACAATGACGAAATGAATGGGAAAATTACAAACGAAAATATGTCACAGAAGTTCAACGTGAAAATAGCAGGAAGTTCGACTACTATAGTGAATGAATTTCAGATGAAAAACTTTTAAAATCGTCGCGAGTATGAAAAAATGATCAATACGGGAAAGTTGCGTCTTTACATCAGCTTTCCACCCGTATATTACTTTGCTCAATTCTGGTGAGGGTTTTGGTAAATGGATGGAGAGGTACGGGCAAAAAAATCACGTGAAAAACAGAGTGAAGTTCATGTAGACGCGCCAAGAAGTTCAGGTTCTTCACGCGGTGCATTTTCGAAGAATTTGTTTCGCGATAAAGGCAGAACGAATGATCTCACCATTTTTGAAATTATATAAAAACTGCTAGGAATCAGACAAAACCATCAACATGAAAAAGTTCCGCATTTTTCGTAGATTTTCAGCAGTATATTATTTGTTCCATGCCAATAAAGTTTCTAGAAATTACGGCAAAAATACGTTTTTAGCCATTTTCAAAATTGACTTCAAACCGTAAGGAATTGGGAGAAACAATATATACAAAAAAGTTTCGCATTTGTTCAACCTTTCCAACGCCATATAATTTGCTACATTCGGACGCATGGTTAAAAAATTAGCTCGAAAATACGAACTCGGTGGAACTTGTATCATTTTCTAAATTACTTTTAAACCGTTTAAAATTAGAAAAAACTTTTAACATGAAAAAGTAGCGCATTTTCATAAGCTTTCCAACACCATATTATTTGCCTTAATTGGATTAGCCGTTTAGAAATGGCATCAAAAATGCAAACTCGGGTGTTCAGTTTGCGAAATTCTATGTTTTGCAAAATTACTCTTTATCCATAAGGAATTAGAGAAAACTTTCAACATGTGGAAGAAGCGGTTTTGCAGCAACTTTCCAATGCCATATTATTTGTCTCATTCCGATAAACGGTTTAGAAATGCGATCGAAGATACGATTCATGTTTTTTGTATGAAGAAAAACCGGTTTTCAAAACTGCTCTTAAACCGCTTACATTTTGCCAAAAATTTAACTTGGGTCATGATACTGGTATCCATAGCTTTCCAACGGTATATCGCAAGCCCCATTTGGACAATGTTGGCGGAAGTTCAACCTAGCATTGGGAGAAGTTCAGGTCGAACAACTCAGGCAGTAAAATTGCAAAAAAACACAATTTCATCATGGCCCGACGGCAAAATCCGCCAATGAGCGAGATTCGTATTTAAAACTAGTATTTAGTTGCTAAAAACATTTCTAGATTACACTAACATCATACAGAACATGACTAAATAGAATAATTCGCGGGGGAAGCCAGAGTTGCGAAGATAGTCCGAAGGTCGGGTTCGTACAGGGAAGTCCAGACGCGTTAATCACGCAGTTCAGGTTGTGATCAGAATATTATTCTGATCCCGTGATTAGAATAGTGTTTATGTGTGTGTGTGTGTGTGTATAGCCGGTCTATTATGTTAATATTAGCAGAATAACTATTCTGATAACACTTCCGCACTGCACGCTCAACGCAAGTGGACGTCATTCTTTGAACCAAGTGTGCTGCAGTACTCACACGAGTGAACTTCTCGTTGGAAAAAACTTCACGCGTTGTTTTTCGGTACTGTTTTCACTCTAGTTTTTTAACTGTTTATCGGAATGAGGTGTGTACTATACCGTTGAAAAGCTATGGATTAGGCGCAACTTCGACATGTAGAGCACTTTTCAAGATTCAACACGGTTTAAGAGCAGTTTTGAAAATGGTGCGGCCCATGAGGAGTGGCAGCGAGCGTTTTTTCGCGATTTCTTCTAAACCGCTCGTCGGAACAAAGCAAATGATACACCGTTGAAAAGATATCATCGAGGCTCATCTTTTTCATATCTATTATTTTCTCTAATTAGTTACGGTTTAAGAGCAGTTTCAAATTTACTAAAACGCGGAATTCTGTTTTTCAAAAAAATTTAAATTTTCGGTACTGTTTTCCCTCTAGTTTTCTAACCGTTTGTCGAAATGGGGCGTATGATACACCGTTGGAAAGCTACGGACAAGGCGCAACTTTCCTATGTTAAAATGTTTTTGAGATTCCTTACAGTTTTTAGTTAATTTTAAAAATCGTGCGGCTGATGACGAGAGGCAGCGGCCGCTTTTCATGAAATTTTTACAAACCGCTGGTCGAAATAATTCAAATTATATGCCGTTGGAAAGATATCGATGAGGCGCAACTTTTTCATATAGAACACTCTCTCCGATTCCTTACGGTTTAGAAGCAATTTTGATTTTAACGAAATGCGAACACTCTGTTTTTTCGGAACACCAAAATCGTCATATGTACTGCATCAGACAGAAAACCACACTTCTTTTAGACTAAAAACTATACTTCATCGGACAAACAAGTGCACTGCATGATTTCTTTTTTGTGGGACGTAAATTTTCCTAAACGAGGTGGAGTGCACTTCATGTCGAGTGTTTGGTGAACCGCAATACTATGAAAAGTGAACCTCGAGACTACCGTAAACGGCCCGTACTGCATCAGACAGAAAATCGCACTTATTTAGACTAAAAACCACACTTCATTGGATAGACAAGTGCACTACATGATTTCTTTTTTGTGGGACGTAAATTTTTCCAAACGAGATGGAGTGCAGTGCTTCAGACTAAAGAGCGCACTTCATCAGACAGACAAGTGAACTGCGTGATTTCTTTTTTGTGGGACGTAAATTTTCCCAAACGAGGTGGAGTGCACTGCTTCAGACGAAAAACTGCACTGCATCGGACGAGCAAGCGCACTTCATGATTTCTTTGTCGAACGTAAATTTTTTCTCAGACGAATTTTTGTTGTCTTATTTTCAACATTTTTTATTAACGAGAGTGGACCGTGAAGACTAGGGCAAGTGAACCACATCATATATCGAAGTGAACCGCATTATTATTGTTGTTTCGTTAATTTTTTGGCATTTTTTCATGTTGGGCACAAGTGAACACCATCACTCTCAAAAGTGAACCACATCGAAGGGCCGAACGCAATGCAGTGTTGCATTTGATATAGTGAACAATGGAGGAGTTTTATTATAGTGAACCACGTGGGAGAACAAAGTGATTTTCAAAACATATACTCTATATGTTTTCATTATTTTTAAACAGCCACACACAACCATACACACAAAATCCACAATGTCACCAGCCGAACAACAATTAAGGACTACCCGTGATGTACTAGATCACACCCCAGTGGCGTACTGCACCTGCAAACTACACCATGCCACTGAACTACATATTCAAAATAAAAAAAGGCTGACTAGATGAAACTTTTTTCTATAAAAATAAAAGAAAAAAATGCTGCCCGCGCCACCAAAACTGTAATCACGCTGCAATTAACTAGTCTCGTGATCCAGGTGCACTGCTCTCGTGATCCGGGTGCACTGCACATCCAAAATCCAAAAAGAGGAAAAAAAACTCCCGCAATTAGCGAGTTAGCGAGTTGCTGTGGATGTGCTCGATGACGAGGATAGTGAGCTACTCGCTGCTGGATAAGGGAGTACGCCAGCGAACTACATCACCAGAACGAGTGTACCGAACGCGCCGTGTGGGCGAACCGCACGGATGCGCCATCGCCCCCATCCAGTGTCGTCCCACACGTCGACGACTAGCAAAGGATGCGGCAATGGAGGATGGGCGCCTGCACAACGGAGGATGGATGAAATAGAACACCAAAGTCAGTGAGGTTCAAAAAAAATTTCAAATGAATCACAACAATTCTGCACATCCAAAATCCAGAGGAAAAATCAAATGAACTGCAAATGGTATACTGGCTCCATGGCGCGGCGTGGAACTCACCATTGATGTAGCAGAGGAGCTGGATCCAGGCCGCTGGGGGAAAGGTACTCACATGGGCGGCGCGCGGCGGCCAGTCAGACCATGCCTCGATGGTCTCCAGCGCTCTATCTGGTGGGAGGGCAAGGAAGTTAGAGGGGCGTCCGTTGGGGAAGGCAGGGGCGCAGCGCCAGCAGTGGTGCCCCGGATCCATCCGCGGTGCACAGCAGAGGTGGCGGCGGCGAGGGTGAGATCTGGGTGGGGGAGGCGTGGCACGGCGGATCCGGGCGTCGGGCGGCCCTGGGTATGGGCGGTGAAGGCGGGGAACGACGGGCCGCGCCTAATCTGCCGCATGGTGGTGTTGTACATGGGCGATGGCGGTGGGAGACGACGGGATCCGGCCGGAGAGGAGGAATGGAAGCTGGGGGAGGCTTGAGGATGACTGGATCTAGCCGAAGAGGAGGATGGGATCCAACCGGAGGAGTGGTGGGAAGCAAGGGAAGGGGCGGCGCCCAGGGCCCTCCTCGTTGTCGCTCTAGGGTCGAGGGAGGAGTGAGGCAGAGGGAGGAGTGGTGGGTGCCGGTGGGGTGCTGTCGTTTTTGTTTTCCAGATCGGTTGGGCGTCGCGTCGGGTCGCTGTTGGGGTGTTAGCATAATAAGCTAGGTGTTATCAGAATAAGACTCTTAAGGGGTGTTATCATAATAGACCCACCCTATATATATTGTCATATGATCTCTTATGCTAAAGTAACAATTCATTCACATACTCAAGTATGAATCAGAAACTTTATTGAAAACTAACAAACTGTAATCTCAGTCATTGAAGCAATTGCAATTTATCATAACATAGGAAAGAGTCAATATAAGAGCTTCTCAGCAAGTCCACATACTCAACCATCATTTAGTCTTTCACAATTGCTAACACTCGCGCTATATTTATGGTTATGAAGTTTTTAATCGGACACAGAGAAAGATAGGGGCTTATAGTTTTGCCTCCCAACTTTTTACCTCAAGGGTAATGTCAACAATAATAGTTCATGAAAACTCACATCCAATTAGCTATATATATCTGGATCTTTCCAACACATTGTGCTTCCCAAAGGATAAAATGTAAAAAGGAAAGGTGAAGATCATCATGACTCTTATATGAAGTATAAGACAAGAACAATAGATAGGCCCTTCGCATAGGGAAGCAGAGGTTGTCCTGTGCTTTTATGGTTGGATGCACGAAGTCTTAATGCAAAAGAACGTCACTTTATATTGCCACTTGTGATATGGACCTTTATTATGCAGTCCGTCGCTTTTATTTCTTCCACATCACAAGATCGTATAAAGCTTATTTTATCCACACTAATAAATCATACATATTTAGAGAGCAATTTTTATTGCTTGCAATGATGACAACTTACTTGAAGGATCTTACTCAATCCATAGGTAGATATGGTGGGCTCTTATGGCAAAACTGGGTTTAAGGATATTTGGAAGCACAAGTAGTATTTCTACTTGGTGAAAAGAAATTGGCTAGCATGAGGGGGAAAGGCAAGCTCAACATGTTGGATGATCCATGACAATATAATTCATCTCAGATGTAAGAAAACATAACCCATTACGTTGTCTTCCTTGTGCAACATCAACTCTTTAGCATGTCATATTTTAACGACTGCTCACAATCATAAAAGATGTCCAATATAGTATATTTATATGTGAAAACCTCTCTTTCTTTATCACTTCCTATTAATTGCAACGATGACCAAAACTATGTTTGTCAACTCTCAACAACTTTTATTCATCATACTCTTTATATGTGAAGTCATTACTCTCCATAAGATCCATATGATCTCTTTATTTCTTTTTATTCTTTCTCTTTTATTTTATTCCCTCAAGATCATAGCAAGATAATCAAGCCCTTGACTCAACACTAATCTTTATTATATATAGCTCATGGACTCGATTACATGGAAGGATCATAAAGCAAAACTCAAAACTAGATCATACTAAAATTTTATTCTACTAGATCAAGATATTACCAAAAGGATCGAACTAAGAAAAAATTGGTAAAGATAAAAGTGTGATGGTGATACGATACCGGGGCACTCCCCCAAGCTTCGCAGTTGCCAAGGGGAGTGCCCATACCCAATACTCAGTTCTTCTTTGTTGGTGAAGAAGGTGTGGGTGATGATGGATAGTCGCACATCGAGCGTAGGAGATCCTCCAATTTGCGGATAATGCTCTTGAGTGCGATGATATGCTCCTTCAACAAAATATTTTCACTTGTGAGATACTTGTTTTGAATATGAGCCAACTCAATCATCTTGAAAGCCTCAATCTCTGATGGGGTAAAGAGATTGTGGTGAGCTTGATGGATGTCTTCTTCTGCTACTACCGGAACTTGGTCCCCCATGGCCTTCTTGATCCCATCATCCTTGTTGATCTCTCCGGGCTCTTCTCTCCTCAGCTATATCTTCATTAGCCAAGCATCTTTGCCCTCATTGTTGGAGGAGGAGGGAGATGACATGATGCCTGGCCTTGACAACCCTGGCAGAAAATAGCTCGAAACAAAAACATGAGATATTTGTGTGATACGGTGGTCAAAACCTTCGGGAGATTATATAATGAATTTTTACCAACCAAAAGAAGTATCGTGCAACAAAACGGAGTCCGGAGGGCACACGAGGTGCCCACGAGGCAGGGGGCACACCCTCCACCCTCGTGGAAGCCTCGTGTCCTTCCATGACTGCTTATTATTTTCCAATTTTCTTAAATATTTCAAAACGGAGAAAAATTGCCATTAGAACTATTTTGGAGTCGGTTTACTTACTGTACCACGTACCTATTCCTTTCCGGAGTCTGAAACGTTCTGGAAAGTGTCCCTTATGTATTCCTCTGGGGTCACGGTTTCAATAACATTAGTTTCAACATTTATAGGATTACCTGAGATATAATGTTTGATTCTTTGACTGTTCACCACCCTCGGATTTGTGCCTTCGAAGTTGTTGATTTTTATGGCACCGGAACGATAGACCTCCTTGATGACGTAAGGACCTTCCCATTTAGAGAGGAGTTTGCCTGCAAAAAATCTTAAACGAGAGTTGCATAGCAATACATAATCACCTACATTAAACTCACGTTTTTGTATCCTTTTAACATGCCATCTTTTAACTTTTTCTTTAAACAGTTTGGCATTCTCATAAGCCTGGGTTCTCCATTCATCAAGTGAGCTAATGTCAAAAGCCTCTTCTCACCGGCAAGTTTGAAATCATAATTGAGCTCTTTAATGGCCCAATATGCCTTATGTTCTAGTTCAAGAGGTAAGTGACATGCTTTACCATTATTTTATAGGGAGACATACCCATAGGATTTTTGTATGCAGTTCTAGAAGCCCATAATGCATCATCAAGTTTCTTGGACCAATTCTTTCTAGATCTATTAACATTCTTTTGCAAAATTAGTTTAAGCTTTCTATTGCTCAGTTCAACTTGACCACTAGACTGTGGATGATATGGGGACGCAATTCTATGATTAACATCATACTTAGCAAGCATTTTACGAAAGGCACCATGAATAAAATGTGAACCACCATCAGTCATTAAATATCTAGGGACTCCAAACCTCAGAAAAATAACTTCTTTAAGCATCTTAATAGATGTGTTATGATCAGCACTACTAGTTGGAATAGCTTCTACCCACTTAGTAACGTAATCAACAACAACTAAAATATTTGTATACCCATTAGAGGAAGGAAACAGTCCCAAATAATCAAAGCCCCAAACATCGAATGGTTCAATAACAAGTGAATAATTCATAGGCATTTCTTGATGTCTACCAATACTACCAATTCTTTGACATTCATCACAAGACAAAACAAACTTACGGGCATCCTTGAAGAGAGTAGGCCAATAAAAACCAGATTGCAATACCTTATGTGCAGTTCTATCTCCAGCGTGGTGTCCTCCATAAGCCTCGGAGTGACACTTACGTAGGATCTGTTCCTATTCATGCTCAGGTACACAACGTCTAATAGCACCATCCACTCCTTCTTTATAAAGATGTGGGTCATCCCAGAAGTAATGTCTTAAATCATAGAAGAACTTTTTCTTTTGTTGGTATGTGAAACTAGGTGGTATAAATTTAGCAACAATACAATTAGCATAATTAGTGTACCATGGAGCAGTACGAGAAGCATTTATGACAGCTAGTTGTTCATCAGGGAAGTTATCATCAATAGGTAGTGGGTCATCAAGAACATTCTCTAACCTAGACAAGTTGTCTGCAACGGGGTTCTCAGCTCCCTTTCTATCAATAATATGCAGATCAAATTCTTGAAGCAAGAGAACCCATCTAATAAGTCTAGGTTTAGCATCTTTCTTTTCCATAATATATTTAATAGCAGCATGATCAGTGTGAATAGTTACTTTAGAATCAACAATATAAGGTCTGAACTTATCACAAGCAAATACAACTGCTAAAAATTCTTTTTCAGTGGTAGCACAATATCTGTGGGCACTTTCTAGAGTTTTACTAGCATATTGGATAACATTTAATTTCTCATCAACTCTTTGTCCTAGAACAACCCCTACAGCATAATAACTAGCATCACACATGATTTCAAATGGTAAATTCGAATCAGGAGGCTGAACAATAGGTGTAGAAATCAAAGCTTTCTTAAGTATTTCAAATGCTTCTACATAATCGTCATCAAAGACAAAAGGAACATCTTTTTGTAAGAGATTAGTTAGAGGCCTGGAAATTTTGGAGAAGTCCTTAATGAACCTCCTATAAAACCGGCATGACCAAGGAAACTTCTTATACCTTTAATGTCCTTGGGACACGGCATCTTTTCAATAGCATCAACTTTAGCTTTATCAACTTCAATACCTCTTTCAGAAATTTTATGCCCCAAGACAATACCTTTATTAACCATAAAGTGGCACTTCTCCCAATTCAAAACAAGATTAGTTTCTTCACATCTCTGCAAAACTCGATCAAGGTTGCTTAAGCAATCATCAAAAGAAGTCCCATAAACGGAGAAATCATCCATGAATACCTCAACAATCTTTTCACAAAAGTCAGAGAATATAGCAGCCATACATCTTTGAAAGGTAGGAGGTGCATTACATAAACCAAAAGGCACACATCTATAAGCAAAGGTAACGAAAGGGCAAGTAAAAGTTGTCTTTTCTTGATCCTCTTTTGACATAGGTATTTGAGAGAAACCAGAATAACCATCTAGAAAGCAAAAATGTGTATGCTTGGATAATATTTCTAGCATTCGATCAATAAAAGGTAAAGGGTAATGATCCTTTTTAGTAGCTTTATTTAATTTGTGGAAATCAATTACCATTCTATAACCTGTAACAATTCTTTGTGGGATCAATTCATCTTTATCATTAGGAACAACAGTAATACCTACCTTCTTAGGGACACAATGGACAAGACTTACCCACTGACTATCAACAATGGGATAAATTATACCTGCCTCTAGAAGCTTTAGTATTTCTTTTCTTACCACTTCTTTCATCTTAGGATTTAACTGTGTTGGTGATCAACAACCGGTTTCGCATCTTTCTCCAATTTTATTTTGTGCTGGCATAGAGTGGGACTAATGCCCTTAAGATATATCCAATAGCAGCACGGTGCTTCTTCAGAGTTTTTAATAATTTCTTTTCTTCATGCTTTGAAAGGTTAGCACTAATAATAACAGGATATATCTCCTTCTCACCAAGATAAGCATATTTAAGAGTATCAGGTAAAGTTTTAAGCTCTCAGACACGGGATCACCCTTGGGTGGGGGAGGATCCCCTAAGATTTCAACATGCAAGTTGTGCTTCAAAATAGGTCTCTGTTTAAAGAATACTTCATCTATTTCCCTTCTTTCGTTCATAAACATATCATTTTCATGGTCTAGCAAATATTGTTCTAAAGGATCACTAGGAGGCATGGCAATAGAAGCAAGACCAATAATTTCATCTTTACTAGGCAATTCTTTATCATGGGGTTGTCTAGAAATTTAGCAAAATTAAATTCATGAGACATATCCCCTAAACCAACAGAAACAATATCTTTATTGCATTCTATCCTAGCATTAACAGTATTCAAGAAGGGTCTTCCAAATATAATGGGACAAAAGTTATCTTGTGGGGAACCAAGAACAAGAAAACCAGCATGATACTTAACCTTCTCACACAAGACTTCAACATCTCTAACAATCCCAACGGGTGAAATACTATCTCTATTAGCAAGCTTAATTGTAACATCTATATCTTCTATCTCAGCAGGTGCAATATCATGCATAATTTTTTTGTATAAGGAATGAGGTATTGCACTTGCACTAGCACCCATATCACATAAGCCATGATAGCAATGATCTCCTATTTTAATAGAAATAACAGGCATGCCTACAACAGGTCTATGTTTATTTTTAGTATCAGGTCTAGCAATTCTAGCAGCTTCATCACAGAAGTAAATAACATGCCCATCAATATTATCGGCCAAGAGATATTTAACCTTAGCAACACTAGGTTCAACTTTAATTTGCTCAGGGGGTTTGGGTGTCTTAATATTACTTTTGTTGACCACAGTTGAAGCTTTAGCATGATCCTTTATTCTAACAGGGAAAGGTGGTTTCTCAATATAAGCAGTAGGAACAACATGATCATTATAAGTGATAGTCTTTTCTTCAACTTTAACAGGTGCTACTAGTTTTACTTCAATGGGAGGATTATATTTGAACCACTTCTCCTTAGGGAGATCAACATGAGTAGCAAAGGATTCACAGAAAGAAGCTAGTATCTCAGAGTCAAGTCCATATTTAGTGCTAAATTCATGAAAAGCATTGGTATCCATAAAAGATTTAACACAATCAAACTTAGGTGTTACACCTGACTCCTGACCTTCGTCAAGATCCCAATCTTCAGAGTTGCGTTTAATTCTTTCCAATAAATCCTATTTGAATCCAATAGTCTTCATCATAAAAGATCCAGTACAAGAAGTATCGAGCATGGAGCGATTACTGAGAGAAAGCTGAGCATAAATTTTTTGAATAATCATTTCTTTTGAGAGCTCATGATTGGGGCATGAATATAACATTGACTTAAGCCTACCCCAAGCTTGAGATAAGCTTTCTCCTTCGCGAGGAAAAAATTATATATATAATTACGATCACGATGAACAACATGCATATGATAAAACTTCTGATGAAATTCCAATTTCAATCGGTTGTAGTTCCATAATCCCATATCATCACAAAGCCTAAACCATGTCAATGCCTCTCCCTTGAAAGATAAAGGGAATATCTTCTTCTTGATAACATCCTCGGGCATACCTGCAAGCTTAAATAATCCACAAACTTCATCCACATAGATTAGGTGCAAATCGGGATGTAATGTTCCATCACCCGTGAAAGGATTAGCTAGCATTTTCTCTATCATACCCGAAGGGATTTCAATGTAAACATTTTCAGTAGGTTCAGTAGGTTGAGGAGAAACTCTTTGCTCTACTGGTCGGGGTGAAGATACCCCGGACAAGCCCCTTAAAGGATTATGTTCCATAGTAACAAGTGACAGTAAATTTCAGCACACTATATAAATTTTCCTTACCAAATTCCACCTACCAAAGGCGCTTCACTCCCCGGCAACGGTGCCAGAAAAGATTCTTGATGACCCACAAGTGTAGGGGATCTATCGTAGCCTTTTCGATAACTAAGAGTGTCGAACCCAACGAGGTGCAAAAGGAAATGATAAGCAGTTTTCAGCAAGGTATTTTCTGCAAGCACTGAAATTATCAGTAACAGATAGTTTTGTGATAAGGTAATTGGTAACGGGTAACAAGTAATCAAAGTAAATAAGGTGCAGAAAGATGGCCCAATCCTTTTTGTAGCAAAGGACAAGCCTGAACAAACTCTTATATGAAGGAAAGCGCTCCCGAGGACACGTGGGAATTATCGTCAAGCTAGCTTTCATAACGTTCATATGATTCGCGTTCGGTACTTTAATAATTTGATATGTGGGTGGACCGGTTCTTGATTACCGTCCTTCCTTGGACAAGGATCCCACTTATGATTAATCCCTATTGCAAGCATCCGCAACTATAATAGAAGTATTAAGGTAAACCTAACCATAACATGAAACATATGGATCCAAATCAGCCCCTTACGAAGTAACGCATAAACTAGGGTTTAAACTTACGTCACTCTAGCAACCCATCATCTACTTATTACTTCCCAATGCCTTACTCTAGGCCCAAATAATGGTGAAGTGTCATGTAGTCGACGTTCACATGACACCACTAGAGGAAATACAACATACATCTCATCAAAAAATCGAACGAATACCAAATTCACATGACTACTTATAGCAAGACTTCTCCTATGTCCTCAGGAACAAAGGTAACTACTCAAAAATCATATTCATGTTCATAATCAGAGGGGTATTAATATGCATAATGGATCTGAACATATGATCTTCCACCAAGTAAACCAACTAGCATCAACTACAAGGAGTAATCAACACTACTAGCAACCCACAGGTACCAATCTGAGGTTTTGAGACATAGATTGGATACAAGTAGGGTTTGAGATGAGATGGTGCTGGTGAAGATGTTGATGGAGATTGACCCCCTCCTGATGAGAGGATCGTTGGTGATGACGATGGTGATGATTTGCCCCTCCCGGAGGGAAGTTTCCCCGGCAGAACAGCTCCGCTGGAGCCCTAGATTGGTTCCGCCTTGTGGCGGCGGAGTTTCGTCCCGTGAGCTTGCTTATGATTTTTTCCTCAACGAAAGACTCCATATAGCCAAAGATGGGCATCAGAGGGCCACCAGGGGGCTCACGAGGCAGGGGGCGCACCTAGGGGGTAGGGCGCACCCCCACCCTCGTGGACGGTGGGTGGCCCCCCTCTGGTACTTCTTTTGCTAAATATTTTTTATATATTCTGAAAATAATTCCCATGTAGTTTCATGACTTTTGGAGATGTGCAGAATAGGTCTCTAATATTTGCTCCTTTTCCAGCCTAGAATTCCAGCTACTGGCATTCCCCCTCTTCATGTAAACCTTGTAAAATAAGAGAGAAAAGGCATAAGTATTGTGACATAATGTGTAATAACAGCCCATAATGCAATAAATATCAATATAAAAGAATGATGCAAAATGGACGTATCAGTTACTGCTTTGCAAAAGTTCTTTTTTTTTCTGAACGAAAATATACCAACATCACGGATCCGCTTACCTTCCCTTCGTTGGGAGAGAAGAACAGTGGCAGATGCGTGTGTTGGGTTTCTTGAAGACAGTGAGGGAGAAGGGGATTCAGCGAAGAGTGAAATGATGGTTGCTTCATCCGGCAAACTTAGACTGCGGGGAGGTGGGGTTTTGTGATACGACAGCTTGTTACTATCGTGCTACGACCAGGGTGACTCTCCGCCTGCATACTGCCTTCTAATTTGGTGGATGGCATTTGAGCCCGCGCGCTGCATGGCCCGCATGTCGGTGAACAAAAGTAAAACGACATTCAGTAGATGGAGAGATTTCGATGACCTGGGAGGAGCCAAAAGTGGTAGTGTATCCATTGCACTAGTAGTAATTGTTTTTCTAGGTAGCTGTAGAGTGTCTCCACTATACTAGTAGTAATTGTTTCTCTAGGCCCAAGACAAAACATCCCATTGATACGTCCATTTTGCATCATGCTTTTATATCGATATTTATTGCATTATGGGCTGTTATTACACATTTTGTCACAATACTTATGCCTATTGTCTCTTATTTTACAACGTTTACATGAAGAGGGGAATGCCGGCAGCTGGAATTCTGGGCTGGAAAAGGAGCAAATATTAGAGACATATTCTGCACATCTCCAAAAGTCCCGAAACTTCAGGGGAGCACGTTAGAGTATATAAAAAATATTGGGCGAAAGAAGTACCAGAGGGGGGCCACCCACCGTCCACGAGGGTGGGAGGCGTGCCCTACCCCCTGGGTGCGCCCCCTGTCTCGTGGGCTCCCTGGTGGCCCTCCGATGCCCATCTTTGGCTATATGGAGTCTTTCGTCGAGAAAAAAAATCATAAGCAAGCTTACGGGACGAAACTACGCCGCCACGAGGCGGAACCAATCTATGGCTCCGACAGAGCTGTTCTGCTAGGGAAACTTCCCTCTGGGAGGGGGAAATCATCACCATCGTCATCACCAACGATCCTCTCATCGGGAGGGGGTCAATCTCCATCAACATCTTCACCAGCACCATCTCATCTCAAACCCTAGGTCATCTCTTGTATCCAATCTTTGTCCCAAAGCCTCAGATTGGTACCTGTGGGTTGCTAGTAGTGTTGATTACTCCTTGTAGTTGATGCTAGTTGGTTTACTTGGTGGAAGATCATATGTTCAGATCCATTATGTATATTAATACCCCTCTGATTATGAACATGAATATGCTTTGTGAGTAGTTATGTTTGTTCCTGAGGACATGGGAGGAGTCTTGCTATAAGTAGTCATGTGAATTTGGTATTCGTTCGATATTTTGATGAGATGTATGTTGTCATCCCTCTAGTGGTGTCATGTGAACATTGACTACATGAAACTTCACCATTGCTTGGGCATAGAGGGAGGCATTGGGAAGTAATAAGTAGATGATGGGTTGCTAGAGTGACAGAAGCTTAAACCCTAGTTTATGCGTTGCTTCGTAAGGAGCTGATTTGGATCCATATGTTTCATGCCATGGTTAGGTTTACCTTAATACTTCTGTTGTAGTTGAGGATGATTGCAATAGGGGTTAATCATAAGTGGGATGCTTGTCCAAGTAAGGACAGTACCCAAGCACCGGTCTACCCACATATCAAATTATCAAAGTACCGAACGCGAATCATATGGACGTGATGAAAACTAGCTTGAAGATAATTCCCATGTGTCCTCGGGAGCGCTTTCCTTCATATAAGTGTTTGTCCAGGCTTGTCCTTTGCTACAAAAGGATTGGGCCATCTTGCTGCACCTTATTTACTTTTATTACTTGCTACTCGTTACAAATTACCTTATCACAAAACTATCTGTTACCGATAATTTCAGTGCTTGCAGAGAATACCTTACTGGAAACCGCTTATCATTTCCTTCTGCTCCTCGTTGGGTTCGACACTCTTACTTATCGAAAAGCTACGATAGATCCCCTACACTTGTGGGTCATCACCCATCCACCCTAGTAAATAATAAAATCAATTCAAAAGCCCATATATTTACTTAATGAGAGGCGCTACCCACACCTAGCACACCGCCCCCCCAAAAAACATGGGTTCTCTTCTTCCTCATCACTCCCACCCACCTCACATCAGCTCGCTCCACTCGCACCCCCAAATTCCTCACCTCACTCATATAGAAAACCCCAGCTCCCCTTCTTCCTCACTACTATAGAAAACCCCCAGCTCCCCTTCTTCCTCACTACTATAGAAAAACCCCAGCTCCCCTTCTTCTTCACTCGCACTACAACTAGGCTCGTCATTCGTTACTCTGCTCAAATCCATGAGCTCGACACGATGCCCTCAAGGAAAATGGAGTCGGCTGACCCCAGCGCCAAGCAGATGAGGCTCCCGCCAGCGGCGACACCTGTTGTAGATCCCGCACCTGGCAGCACGGGGAGAAACGGCGAGCCTGCCCCCACCGAATTCCAAGAACCCGTAGAGTCTCGGGTGGACTGCATCAGTGATCTCCCAGACGCCATCCTTGGGGAGATCATCTCGCTTCTCCCCACCAAGGATTGTTGCCGCACTCAAGTCCTCTCAATTCGGTGCCGCCCTCTATGGCGCGCCATGCCCCTTAATCTCGACTGTCGTCAGCTATCTCTCTTCAACTTTTAACTCCCCAGAGCCATCATCTCTTCCCACCAGGGCATTGTTCAAAGCCTCTGCAACCCGTCATGATACGCGAGCAAGCATACCATGCCCGACATGGTGGATGCCTGGATGAAATCCCCTGAATTCACAGAACTACAGTTGCTTGAGTTCTACTATTCCCCAGGAAATCACCTACCAGATACCGAACGCCATGTACTTGTGCCCTCAACACCGATGTCCATCTCGTGGTTTTCCTCCTCTCTACGCACCGCCACCTTTGCATTGTGCTTCCTACCAGACAATCTAGTAATAAACCTTAGACTCCCATTTCTCAAGAAATTTTCACTTGTGCGGGTTCGTATATCGGAGGCCTCATTGCACATCATCATCCACTCCGGTTGCCCTGCCCTGGAGTGCTTGGTACTTGTTTTCACAGTTAGAATCGGTTGTCTCCAAATAAAGTCGCCTAACCTTGTAAGAATTGGAATTTCTTTTGATGGAAGGCAGCTCATCATCCAAGATGCCCCTTCACTTCAAAGGTTGATCCTTGATTCTAGTTATTCACCGTCGCAAATAACCGTCCTCTTTGCGCATAAACTGGAGACCTTGGGTTACATGATCTCTGTGCTCATTTCAAGATGGTGTTTGGCTCCACAGTTCTTCAGGTACTTTATATTATCATTTACATTTGTAACCATAAGCTGCATTTTAAATTTCTGTGCATAAGTTATATATCATCTTAGAGTACACATTTTGTACTAATATTATGTTCTATGCTCAATGAAGAGTTTCTCCATGGATAGCCTATCAAAGGTGCTGGATTCTTTCAAGATCTTATATATCCAAATGAATAGTTTTGATCTGAACAAGATTATTGGCTTGCTGCAATGCTTTCCATGTCTGGATAAGTTGTATATAAAGGCGATAATTTCACGCACATTGGAAGCCCGCATATAGTGTACTAGCATTAACCGTTCAACTGTTGCTCTTTCGACACTCTTTTTAGACCTTAACTGTTTTCAATCTTCATGTCTATTTAGGCAATAGGATGGGATAAGAAAATTATAACCAATCAGTGGATTCGTAAGCACCGGGATTTTCTCACTTCTCATGACATTCGATTGAAGACAATAACGCTAGAACGATGTGTAGCCAACCATGCAAACACTAGATTTGTCACATTCTTCCTGCTGAATGCGAGGTTACTATTGTCCATCAGGCTTAAGTTTATCAGTAGCATGGTTTTGACGGATGGGTATGTCGAAGAGCAAAAAAGGAGTTTCAGGTGGACAAAAGATCTTCTGAACGTGCTGGGCTTCTATTTAGAACATATTGTGGTCATAATCCAGTAAATTTTACGACCCAGGATGTTCATTCTATGGACCTGACCGATCCATTTGACTGTAACTGCCGAAAACAATGCCGGAGTTAGATGTTGTTGCCCTTTTCAATCTGGGTTTTGTCTAAACCTGATGAACAATTAACCCTCCTGCTTTTGTACAATTTGTAAGCTAGAGTTAGATGTTCTTGCCCTTTTCAACTCGGCTGTGACTGTCATATGTTCTTTGAAACAAGGGATATGGCTTGCCATTCGTTTAATTTAGAGTGAAATATTGTAACAAATCCCAACCAAGGGAAATAACATCACTCTTGCCGGCAGCTTGAGCTCACTGTGCATTACAGAAGCCAAGTGATTAGCCCCCACCAGCACCCACTAACTTATTTTGAACTAGCACACCAAATGGGTTGTAAATTTTCATAAGAAAGGCTTCATGACTGTGACCGATTTGGATTCTGACATTTGGTACCCATGAGGAAATAGCCTATGCGAGGTGGTGTCGACTTACTAGCTAGTCAACAAACGATTCTGCCTACCAGCCGTTGGATTGACATCCGACATCTATCGTGTATCTTCTATCTCTTGTCTTCTTCCTCCAGCTGCCCAAACCAAACCACCTCGTCGGCTCCGCCCGCTCCTGCCTCCCATGGCTGGCTGTGCCTCCGCCACCCTACCGTACCCTCCAACGTTGGCAGTCCCTCCCTCTATTCCCCCACATGTCTTACTATTCTCTGGCAACGTCAGCCCCAACATGCACCCGCACCTAAACCAGTCAACCCTCGTACTCCCCTCTGCCTGCGACTGGACCGGCGCATCTTCCACGGCTCCTGTTCGTTTCGTCCGAGGCCTCACCATCGTCCTCCGCCTTGGTTCGCTCGCCGTGTGTGGTGTGCCGCCCTCTTGCGTTGTGAACATCGTCAACAACCGAGAGGAACAAGGAGATGACTGTACGTGGAGAGGATGATAGTAGGGATCCACCAATGTCATGGCAGTACGCAAGCAAGTGCCTCATTATTACAAGCCCAAAAAAAGATTCCTCCTAATGGTTGGACATCTGGGGCTCACACCATTGTCAACATAGTCAATAAATGAGAGAATTACACAACAAGCAGCTGACACCAGGGACCCAGCAGTTCAGCAGTTGTTATTTACTTTTTTTGAGGAACAAACAATTGTTATTTATACTAGTTTTAGCGATGGATTAGGGTAACAACGAGGCTGTGCGGGGGCTGTGGACCATCTAGCCAGGGTTTTATTTATGTTTACCACATCGTGAGCGCAGTTGTGTTTTTTTCTTGCTGAAAATGGCTAGCCCAGTTCTACTTTTTTTAAAGAAATACCCAACCGAGGCCTACTTGCTTTGTCAGCCCTGCTGGGCTGCAAATCTTTCAAGACGAGGAGAGTTTCATTCGGTTTGCCCAGAAAATGGGCTATCGGTAATGAGAAATGGGATGTACATTTTTAAAACACATCATACCGAGAATTAGTTTCAATTTTTTTCATTACAAGATTTTAAATTCCATTGATTTGTATGCGTGGACAATTATTTGGATTTTATATTCATATAGATTATTTTTCAAAATAGTCTATATGTGACTCGATATTTCGGGATTAAAAACAGTTGACCGCACCGAAATATGCAAAATTTTGTATAATTTTTAACCGTGGCCACAATATGGGCTATAATGCTAATAAAAAGAAGATGGGCTAAGATGGGCTCCAAAAAATCCTTAAGAATTAGCAAATGGGCTGTAAATTATTAGAAATAATGGCAGCTGGGCTGTATGCTGTTTTCCACAGATTTGAGGCTGACTTGTGCGCCTACTATAGGTTGACGCATACGCTTTCCTAAAAAAAGGTTGACGCACACGCAACGCCGTGTCAACTTAGTCAACACACGAGAGTAGTGACTGTTGGATGTCCATCCAATGACCGTCGTGCTTCTTCAATCTCTGATCTTCCTATTGCATCTGCTCAAACAAGCACCGGCGGGACTGCCTGCTCCCTCCTCCCGTGGCCGGATGTGCTGCCGCATAGGCCTCACCGCCCCACCATACTCCCATCGCTGGCCTAGCCATCCCTCTACTCACCCACATCTGCTGTTATTCTCCGGTGAGGGCAGACGAACCAGTAAACCCTCGTACTCCCCTCCGCATGGGAAACAACTGCCGAGTCTTCCCTGGCTCCGTGTCGTTCCCTTCCTAGGCCTCGCCGTCGTCCACTGCCCTGGTGCTCTCGGCGCGGCGTGGTCAACATGGTCAACGAACGACATCCACCGGAAGTGGACTGTACGTGGAGAGGATGACAACTGGGTCCATGACCGCACACAAGGAAATGCCTCCTTATTACGCACAAAATAATGATTCCTCCACCTGACAGCTGGGACCCACCGGAAGGGCCTCTCTATTTTTTGAAAAAATGTTCCTCCTGCTGATAGGTCGGACCCACGAGCTATATCTTCGCACGCAAGGAAGTGCCTCCTTATTAGGCACAAATAAATGAATACCCCGGCTAGCTGGGACCCACCATAGTCGGAGGCTGACTTGTCGGTCTACTAACGCGGATGGAGGGCTTTGTCAACTTAGTCAATATGAACGATTCTAGCTCCAGTGACCGTATGATGTCCATCCAACGGTCGTAGTGCTTCTTCAACCTCTAGTCTTCTTGCTCCAGCCACCCAAACCAGCGCCGGTCGTGCCGCCTGCTCCTGCCTCCCGTGGCCGGTTGTGCTGCCACGGAGGCCTCACCGCCCCCACTACTGCAGCCGAACCAGTGAACCCTCGTACTCCTCTCCGCGTGGGCATCCACTGCCGCGTCTTCCCCGGCTCCGCCTCGTCCCCTTCCTAGGCCTTGCCGTCGTCCACCGCCTTGGTGCTCTCGGCGCGGCGTGGTCAATGTGGTCAAGGAACGATTTCCATCATAAGAGTATTGTACGTGGAGAGGCTGACAGCTGGGTCCATGGCTGCAGCAAGGAAGTGCCTTATTACGTGGAAAATAATGATTCCTCCACCTGACAGTAGGGACCCACCGGACGGGCCATCGTATTTCATGAAAAAATGTTTCCCCCTTGACTGTTGGGACCCACTAGCTACATCTTCGCACAGGAGGAAGTGCCTCCTTATCCTCCTTGACAGTCGGGACCCACCTGGTCGAAGCATACGCAGCATTGTCAGTATGGTCGCGAACATGTACGTACATACCATCGGTCTATCTACAGGGTGTAGCGATGAACCATGGACGAGTAAGGAAGGGCACCTGTCATAGTATAGGAGTGCACGTATCGTAGTAGAGGCGCGCACGTAGCATGTCACGCAGTCCCGTTAATATCGTGTACACGTACATATAGCCAGGGTGCAACAAAGTAAATACGGCCACGTATGTACATACAGGCGGAGTCTCAAACGCCTACTCGCGCATACGTACGGCCAGGGCTCTTGTACATGGCTGGGTCAAAACGGAGAAACTGCGTTGTCATGTTCATTGGGAGGCAACGAAATGCGTCGTGTTCGTCGGGAGCCAACTGGCTTGGATGGAACAGCCGATCGAAACGAGGCCTGGCGTACCGCAGAACGGAGGAAACGACCTTCTGTTCGACTGGCCACGGTCGAAACAGGATCCTGTTCATCGGGAGGGGTCTGGCGTACCGCAAAACGGAGGAAACAGACTTGTTTTCAAGTGCCTACGGTCGAACCGGGGTACTGTTAATTGGGAGGGGTGTGGCGTACCGCAAAACGGGATTCCATGGGCTACTGTTCATCTCCACCGTCTACTGCCTCCACGGGCTAATGTTCATCCACCGTCGACCTCCTGCAGCCTCCACCCGCGACTATTCATCCACGGCGTCTCCCCTCCTGCCTCCATCAGCCACTGTTCATCCAGCCTCCACCGCTCCTCCACCGGCCACTATTCAACCAGCCCTCTCCACGAGGTCGTATTCAACCACCCCTCAACGGGCTACTGTTCATCCAGCCCTCCACATGCTACTGTTCAACCAGCCCTCCACGGGGTCCTATTCATCCAGCCCTCCACGGGGTCCTATTCATCCACCCCAACCGGCTCGGGTCGGGTCCTGTTCATCCAGCGCCAACGGCCTCTACTACCACGGGGTCCAATTCATCTAACCCCACCAGGAACTGTTCATCCACCCCCCAACAACACTCACTGTTCATCACGAGGCAGCAGGTTCGATCGGCTTCACTTAGCAGCAGTAGCGAAGGAATCGCTCGATCCGGTCCAGTTAACAACCGGATCGATTGATTGCTCAGGTTTAGTAATGCATAGCCCACAGTGCAATCACCTGGGTTCAGTAGGCGAACGCCTCGCTCGGGTTTAGTTAGAGCCCAACACCTCGCACCCACGCGCGTACGTGTACGAGAGAAACGCGCATCGCTCAGCCCCTGACCACCCACCGTAACTGGGAACTCCCTGATATTTTCCTCACCCTCGCTTCTACCATATTTTTTTTCATCATGGACGGCCCAAAGAATGTCATGCAGCTGGGTCTCCGGCCCGCCCAAGACGAAAAGCCCATTTTCTATCATGTTTTTTTGTCATAGAAGTAGGACCCACCACATCTATGATGATACCGGGTTTTGTCACAATTATCGTCATAGAAGTGTCATAAGCATGACATATTTTTTTCGTTTGGCCCATAATGTCACAGATGTGTCTTTTTTTGTAGTGAAGGTAGCTCTGCTAAAAAGCGGAAGATACTGAAGCTGCTCTTAAGCCGGTGTCTGACGAGTTATCTGGCTTGAAGCATCAAGTCAACAACATGACAGCTGCCATCTTTGGTAAGTAATATAGTACTTCAACCTTTCCCCATCAATGCATAACAATCATTAGCCGGCTTATCAATATCTTTGCTAATGCAGGCTCCAGAATTTCCAACCTTGGGCTAGACATTCGCATAAAGCTTAAGGCTACATACACCTTGGTAGAGTAGTTATACACATGAGCTCAACGAGCTATAGCTGCCGTCTCTCATACCAAACAACCACCTTCCCTTATCAGAGAAACACTGGACAAGCTGTCAGTTGTACCCCAAAGGGTGGAGCAGTGTCATGGGAAACTATAGCCATCTAAGGGACCAGGAGGCCCCTTGCTGGTTCGGCAGGGGACGTTGTGTTGCACAAAGAGCAGACGAGCGTGGGGCAGCATGGCAGAGATCATGTAGGCAATTTTTCCCAGGTGCGGGCCGTCGCGAGGCGTAAAATGCTACTCCTACTTTGGTGGATTGATGGTGGAAAGGTGATGCGGGAGCGTGGTACACTTGCCCGACAGGGGTTGCCTTAGGGCGGCAGTGGCTATGCACGTATGAGGGTGTGACTTGTCCAACCTTCTAACCTTCTCTACGGTTGCCATGGTCCTCCTTTTATAGATCAAGGGGTTACCACAGTGGAAAAGTAGTCATTATGCACTGATAAGATAGCAAACAATGCTATCATACCTAACTCCGCGGGCTGACATGTCACATTAAATGCACCGCTCAACGTCACATTGTTGGTTTCCCGGCAAGGCTTGCCGGGACATCTTGCCAGCTCCTTGGCTGATTGTTTGACATGTTATAGGACGGGTGTCATCTGTGGGTTTTTCCTATAGAAAGAGGCTGCCATGTGGCGAATGGCTGCCACTTAGTCACTTTGCGGCTTGACACCGCATTGCTCAACAACGTGGGTCGTGGTTGGTGAGGTGGTCTCGTCTCCATGAGTCCGGCAGGCCCTGCCGAGGCGCCTTGGTTGTCTCCTTCGGTGCGTGGCCTCGCCCTTTGCCGGGCTCGCCTGCCCGGCAAAGGAGGCCCTTCTCTTGATGGTATCTTGCTTCTCTAGCTCGATCCTGGTCCCTCTGATCTGTATGTTGGTCCTTCGAATCTCTTAGTCTCTTGAAGTCTGACTTGGGCTGGTGCTTCAATCATGTTCCTGTGCCTGTGCATAGTCTAGGCAACACACCCAGGGTTTGTTGCACCGACAGAAACCCCCGGGCCTGTCCTAAATGAGCTGCTGAGCGTCGTTTGGGTAGGGCCTAATAAGTGCACAGGCGGGGTTGCTGAAAAGGATGGTCTCTTGAGGTCTTCTTTGCTTCTTCATTAGCCTTGATTTCGGGCCAATTTCTGGTTTCTCCGTGCGTCGTGCAAAGCCAATAGTGGTGGGGCCACTCCAGTAATGACCCGTGAATGACTAATGTACGCGATAGAAACTGCCAATTCACTCTTCCCACCACGCCCTTATCCTTAGCCATGTATGCTGCAGGCATTGCGCGGGGTAGGTAACGGAGGCGCGTGGCATGGGAGAGCATCAAAGCGAGGGCCCGGTCATCTTGAATTGTAGGAGGAGGACGGTGGCCGCCCGTTGAGGGAGCGGCTCCCCTCCCCAGCTCACCTATAAAAGGGAGGGGCAGAGGAGGGCAGAGTCACTCATCCTTGCATTCTTCCCCTTCTGTCTTCTTCTGGTTATACTAATAAAAAGAGCTTGGAGCCATGCCCCAGGCTTCATCTTGAAGCTTTCCCTGGATCTAAAAGGGGGACTCAGGCAGCGCGGTCACAACGCCGGGAGTGGCAACCCTAGCGTGCTCTCCGCCGGGCCACCCGTGGCCTTGACTTCAGTGGGAGGGGACGCAAACGACACCGTGTCGAAGCTCGAGGCTGGCATGGTGCATGGTAGTCGATCACTTCCCATTCTTCTCCCCTTCATTGCACCGAGGAGGGGCCATGGAAGGAAGTCGCCATTGGCAAAGGTGACCCAGACTCCTCCTGGGCGCCCTACAAGAGAGCTCTGTCCTGCTATTAATGTCTTCTGGGCGCATGGTGGCTTTCGATATCAGGGCTGCTGGGGACGACCATGCTCTTTGCGGGGAGTCCCTCGGAGAGCATGGTGCCCAGTACGGCTGCCACGATGGGATCGTGGAACGGCAAGGGTACAGGAGGTAGCAGCAACCCATGACGCGCCAAGAACGAGGGTATCCATTCTAATGGCTCGCGTTTGCCGGTGACTCCGCTACCCCCATCTGGGCTCCCTCCAGCACCACTGTCCCTCCTGCCCTCTGGTTCCTCCCTCCCAACCAGAGGACGACGTCGTCTTGATCCTGGAGAGGCGCGAATCCAAGCCGAGTCCGCCTCTTGCTTCTTTAGTCCCTCCCTGTAATACCCTGAGGGAGATGGACAAGGGCAAAGGCGTAGCAGGGCACTTATCTTTTTTTCAATCTTAAACCTGTAGGTGCTAGCAAAATTTTAATTCAAATAATGTAATGTCTCGAGTCTGTGTTTGTGTTCTGTAATGCATGTACTTGTATCAGCATATTAATGAAAAAGATGAACCTTGCCATGTGTATTGTAACGCCCCAGATACAACTTTCCATATTTGTAACTCCGACTCTTGCCTTTTCTGAAGATGCAATATGAGATTCCCTTCGTGGTTGGGTTTTTGTCTTTCGTTTTGCATTTTGTTCATGTCATGCATTTCATATCATGTCATCATGTGCATCGCATTTGCATTCGTGTTCATCTCATGCATCCGAGCATTTTCCCCGTTGTCCGTTTCGCAATCCGACACTCCCTCATGCAACCGGCGGCCCCTCTTGTCTCTTTTCATGAGCGGGTGTTAAACATTCTCGAAATGGACGGAGATTTGCCAAGTGGACTTGGTACACCACCAGTAGACCACCTGTCAAATTTCGTTCCATTTGGAGGCCGTTTGGTGCTCCAACGGTTAACCGGGTAACCGTGAAAGCCTCTTGTGTGTTACAGCCCAACACCCCTCCAAAACGGCCCAATAACACATCTAAACCACTTCCATGCTGTCGGTGTCAAAATCGGCAGATCTCGGGTAGGGGGTCCCAAACTGTGCGTCTAAGGCGGATGGTAACAGGAGGCAGGGGACACGATGTTTTACCCAGGTTCGGGCCCTCTTGATAGAGGTAAAACCCTACGTCCTGCTTGATTGTTCTTGATGATATGAGTACTACAAGGGTAGATCTACCACGATATCAAAGAGGCTAAACCCTAGAAGCTAGCCTATGGTATCATTGTCTGTTGTCCTACGGACTAAAACCCTCCGGTTTATATAGACACCGGAGGGGGCTAGGGTTACACAAGGTCGGTTACAAAGGAGGAGATATACATATCCGTATTGCCTAGCTTGCCTTCCATGCCAAGTAAAGTCCCATACGGACACGAGATGAAGTCTTCAATCCTGTATCTTCATGGTCCAACAATCCGGCAAAAGGATATAGTCCGGCTGTCCGGAGACCCCCTAATCCAGGACTCCCTCAGTAGCCCCCGAACCAGGCTTCAATGACGTCAAGTCCGACACGCAGTATTGTCTTCGGCATTGCAAGGCGGGTTCTCCTCAAATCTTGAATGTTTGTTAAGTAGTGTCCGGACCCATAAATGTTGGACTTCTTGGCTTCTGCGCCCACTAAGGGCTATCTTCCACGCGTCGAATGAATACGAGGAGCCAGGGTGTTTTTACATCCACCCCCCTAGCCAGATAAATAAATTGTCTATTAAAGGGATGGGGATTCCTAGATCCAATCCATACCATCTTCCCACAGCGAGAATCCATCAGAGCATGCTTCAGAAAAATCCAACATGGCCGACCACCGTAGCTCCTCCTCTCGCCCCCGTAGCCCTAATCCCGGTGATTGGGAGAGAAGCTCCGTCCCGCACAGTCGATTAGTCGAACTGCAAACTTAGGGATTTCTCCCTCCAGCATATATGGTTCCCGTCCGAGCCGGGCTCGCCACCTACAATGGCAGGGAGCAAGCGGAGAGCTTCCCCAGCCCCTCTACAGGGGAGCGGGTGTGCCTTGTTCCTTACTTATTAAGGGGACTCGGATTTCCAATTCATCCATTCCTCTGCGGGCTCCTGGAGTTTTACGGTCTCCAACTGCATAATCTCACCCCTGCTTCCATATTACACATCGCCGGCTACGTCGCCCTTTGCGAGTTATTCCTAGGCTGCGAGGTTCATTTCGAGCTGTGGAAGAGGTTATTTTGCCTCGTCCCTCGCACACAGAAGGGGTCACTTTATCAAGTCGGCGAAGCCGAAATATGACGCATCGCCGAAACCGGATACTTGTTCGGTACTCCGAAGAAGACGTCTGAAGACTGGCCTTCGGAATGGTTTTATATGGAGGATGTCCCCCTTCCGGACCCTGTTCGGCGGGGTCTTCCTGAGTTCAACAATGCTCCTCTGAAGAAACGCCGAAGCTGGTGCCCCGGAGCCGCCAGGAGGAAGACAACGGAGAAGTCCTTTACCTGATGAACCGGATTAAAGTGCTGGCTCAATCAGGATTGACAATAATCAAGGTTATGTCAATATGCATAACGCGGGGAGTGCATCCACTTCAATATCGAGGGCACCCCCTGTGGTGTTTTAACGGGGAAGACGATGCCACCTGTTGTGGGCGTAAGGGACCGGACTCCGCTGCTGCTTTAGCAAAAATTCTGTCCGAGTTGTTCAAGGGAGAGGAAGGGGAGTTCATCCTCATCAAGCCACGAGATGGATTTTGCATGTACAACCCTCCAAGCTGGGTGAGTTATATCTCCTTACTCCCATTCTTCCCGCATTTTTGTCGTAGGTACTTACCTTGCCATTTTACGGCAGGAACTGCGAAAAGCTGTAAGGGAGGTCAACAGCCCATCTCCACAACTAGAGGACCCTGACTGGGCCCTCGGTCCCGGACTCGAAGAAGATCCAGACATATTCGTGGAGCTGATAGACAGGCAGTTCTATCAACTGAGCTATGATGACGCCATGGTGGCCATTACGACCGACTATCCCGGACTGCTCCCTGCGTCGCACGTAAGAAAAACCAAAATCCCAACTCCAAAAACTAGGATCCCCTTTTAGACACTTCACCTACCATATACATATGGTGTTTTACAGGGAAGGCATTCGGGACGCCGTGCCGAACCCGCAGCAACTCGCCAACAAGAGGCACCGAGGCCGGGTAGACCAAAAAGGAAGGCGGTCAGGACGGATACGCCAGCGCAGAGGTATGAAAGAAAAAACCCTGCTCCATGGTTGTCGTCTTTCTCAAAATGTAATGGCGTCCATGTTTCTTTAATAGAAAAAATGCTCGCCGGAATATGTCCGGAGAGGCTGCCGATCATGCTTCCACCAGTTGGGCTCCAGGGCCGGACATAGAGGTGGAAGCCGACATGGGGCGAACGCCGGATACTCCTCCTACAAAGGATGCAGATAGACTGTCCGCTACAAATTCAGAAGTGGAGAGCGCCATGAATCATAGGCGTCGCCGGGACGTACTCCGTGACGCTTGCTTCTCACCAGAGGCATTTGATGCCTTCAATTCTGGAGACGCGTACCTCCGTGCTGCTCAAAGTGGTCTAGCCAGAGCCACGGACCAGTATGTAAGGGATGTACGGGTAAGTAAATCTGACGATTATATGTATTAGTAGCCCCTGAGACTTGAAACAGTTGACACAACTGATTTAAGGATCAATATTTGTGCAGGTTCTTACGGAGAAGAATTCCCAACTGTCTCAAGAGCTGGACAAGTGCAAGGCCCAGCTGGAAGCCGCTGTTGCCGCATTGAAGGAGTCCAAAAATGGTCCCCCTGGTAACTCCTTTGTCTATTGCAAAGAATATCAGTACCAGGTAGTATGCAGCGTATATGCACACCTAACAATAGATGTTGCAGGTTATTTTTTGTGTGGGCCCTGGGAAAACTAGCCCAACTAGCACCTCTCCATCGGGATACTTTTTTTACATGGGTTAGAGGCAACTAACCAAATCTAACCCACCTGTTTGGATCCTTTTGAGCTATTTGAGCCCAAAATAACTCAAACTAACACTAACTCTAGGATCCAAACAGGGCCCATACAAAACGCCTTGGCCTACTTAGGCTACGCCTAGGCAGGCTAGGCGCTAGGCAAAGAGTCATGGCCCGCCTATCGCCTAGCGCTTTTTCCAACCTTGCTTCTCACCCTTTTTGTTGGTGTGGCACAAGGTTTCATATTTCCTGCCATTCACACATTCCTGGCAAAATGGGTGCCACCGCAGGAGCGCTCTCGCTCGGTGTCGTTAACAACTTCAGGGATGTACCTCGGGGCAACTTGTGACATGTTGTTCTTTCCAAGTCATGTAGATCAAAGAAAGAACATAGAAGATTTAAAAATGTGGATACACACATTTTCTATGTATGAGCAAAAAATAAGAAAAATGCATAATTTTTTCCTTCTTTATTTTCCTCTTTGTGATTGTGTGCTCTCCATGTGATTTTAAAAAAATGTCCACAACGAAAGAAAATGTGCCCTCTTCCTTGTGTGGTCTGCACATTTGCTTGCTCCATAAAAAAAGTCAGTGAAGTTCAAGTATTACTTTTGCTGAAAAAGGTCAAAAAAAGAACGAGGTGTTCCCAAAGTCTGGTGCATTCGTCAAGATTAGAAGTTCATAAAATAAGATGCTCAAGCGGAATGATAAAAATATATTAGTTGATATGACAACCCCTTCGAGTACAAAAATGAAAACCAGCGAAGTTCAACAAAAAACCCACTAATGCAAACAAAAAAGGTAAAAAAAAACTAGGGAACATTCATGACATATGTGTAGAAGTCCAGATGGAGCTACGAGAGAAATTCAGAGAATAAAAAATATTTAGGCAGAAAAAAGAACAAACTTGTTTACTTTATGTAACAAAAACTTTAATAATTCAAGGGGGGATTTAAAAGTCAAGACTCAAGAGACGGGATGTGCAGAGGAGAAAAATCAACGGTGTAGACTTGAGTAATTCATGGTGGAAAAACCAATAAAAATCAAGAAAAATCAAGTTTTCTCGTTACTAGAGAATAAACCAAGAAGTTCAATTAGAAAAAGCGGAGGAGTTTGATATTTATAATGGTTTTTTCCAGTTACTAAAGAATAAAACCAACAAGTTCAATTTTAAATAATGAAGAGGTTCAGTGTTTCTAAAAAACTCCTATTTTCACATTTCTAAAAAAACACAAAGAAGTTCAAATAAAAAAGTTAGAGCGGTTCGATGTCTATAAAAAAGTCATATTTTTCGTTACTAAAAGTGAAACAGAGAGAAGTTCAAATTAATAACTGACAGAAGTTCACGTACTGTATGGTGTCTGTTTTCAAATGAGAAAAAAGAATAAAAAGTTAAAGTATAAAATTTTAGTTGCAAGAAGTTCAGGTGCTCGGCACAGGAAAGTTCATAACTTCTTATGAGAGAGGTAATCTGCATGGTACATCATTTGTGCAAATCCGATGAACGGGTGAGAAATTATGAAAAAAATACGTGGTAGAAGTTCAAAGTGAAAACAACGGGAAGTTCGATGATTAAAGAAAACTCAGATTTTCCTCGGTATTAAAGAATGGAAACAACAAGTTCAAAAATAAAATAACAAGAAGTTCAACTTTTAAAAATAGAGCGCTTCAAAATTTCATAAAAAATATTAAAATAAATAAAACCAGGAAGTCCATATTAAAAAGATGGAGAAGTTCGATGATTATAGAAAACTCAGATTTTCCACGTTATTAAAGAATGGAAACAAGAAGTTCAAAAATAAAAAAGAAGTTCAACTTTTAAAAATAGAGCGCTTCAAAATTTCATAAAAAATATTAAAATAAATAAAACCAGGAAGTCCATATTAAAAAGATGGAGAAGATCGATGATTATAGAAAACTCAGATTTTCCACGTTATTAAAGAATGGAAACAAGAAGTTCAAAAATAAAAAAGAAGTTCAACTTTTAAAAATAGACGCTTCAAAATTTCATAAAAAATGATTAAAAAGTAAAACTAGGATGTCCATATTAAAAAAATGGAGAAGTTTGATGATTATAGAAAACTCAGATTTGCCTCGTTATTAAAGAATGGAAACAAGAAGTTCAAAAAAATAACAAGAAGTTCTACTTTTAAAAATAGAGCGCTTCAAAATTTCATAAAAAGGATTAAGAAAATCAGATTAGAAAATCATAAAAAAACTCAGATATATTCACGTAACCGAGAAGTTTAGATTGATAACTGCCAGAAGTTCACGTACTACACGGTGTGCATTTTGTATTAAAAAAAGAATAAAAAGCAAAGTCTAAAAGTTTTGTTGTTATAAGTTCAAGTCCTGCATCGAATAAAGTTGAGAAAATTATTGTGAGAGAGGTTTGTACAAAAGGAATATCATTTGTGTAACAATGACGAAATGAATGGGAAAATTACAAACGAAAATATGTCACAGAAGTTCAACGTGAAAACAGCAGGAAGTTCGACTACTATAGTGAATGAATTTCAGATGAAAAACTTTTAAAATCGTCGCGAGTATGAAAAGATGATCAATACGGGAAAGTTGCGTCTTTACATCAGCTTTCCACCCGTATATTACTTTGCTCAATTCTGGTGAGGGTTTTGGTAAATGGATGGAGAGGTACGGGCAAAAAAATCACGTGAAAAACAGAGTGAAGTTCATGTAGACGCGCCAAGAAGTTCAGGTTCTTCACGCGGTGCATTTTCGAAGAATTTGTTTCGCGATAAAGGCAGAACGAATGATCTCACCATTTTTGAAATTATATAAAAACTGCTAGGAATCAGACAAAACCATCAACATGAAAAAGTTCCGCATTTTCCGTAGATTTTCAGCAGTATATTATTTGTTCCATGCCAATAAAGTTTCTAGAAATTACGGCAAAAATATGTTTTTAGCCATTTTCAAAATTGACTTCAAACCGTAAGGAATTGGGAGAAACAATATATACAAAAAGTTTCGCATTTGTTCAACCTTTCCAACGCCATATAATTTGCTACATTCGGACGCATGGTTAAAAAATTAGCTCGAAAATACGAACTCGGTGGAACTTGTATCGTTTTCTAAATTACTTTTAAACCGTTTAAAATTAGAAAAAACTTTTAACATGAAAAAGTAGCGCATTTTCATAAGCTTTCCAACGCCATATTATTTGCCTTAATTGGATTAGCCATTTAGAAATGGCATCAAAAATGCAAACTCGTGTGTTCAGTTTGCGAAATTCTATGTTTTGCAAAATTACTCTTTATCCATAAGGAATAAGAGAAAACTTTCAACATGTGGAAGAAGCGGTTTTGCAGCAACTTTCCAACGCCATATTATTTGTCTCATTCCGATAAACGGTTTAGAAATGCGATCGAAGATACGATTCATGTTTTTTGTATGAAGAAAAACCGGTTTTCAAAACTGCTCTTAAACCGCTTACATTTTGCCAAAAATTTAACTTGGGTCATGATACTGGTATCCATAGCTTTCCAACGGTATATCGCAAGCCCCATTTGGGCAATGTTGGCGGAAGTTCAACCTAGCATTGGGAGAAGTTCAGGTCGAACAACTCAGGCAGTAAAATTGCAAAAAAACACAATTTCATCATGGCCCGACGGCAAAATCCGCCAATGAGCGAGATTCGTATTTAAAACTAGTATTTAGTTGCTAAAAAACATTTCTAGATTACACTAACATCATACAGAACATGACTAAATAGAATAATTCACGGTGGAAGCCACAGTTGCGAAGATAGTCCGAAGGTCGGGTTCGTACAGAGGGAAGTCCAGACGCGTTAATCACGCAGTTCAGGTTGTGATCAGAATATTATTCTGATCCCGTGATTAGAATAGTGTTTATGTGTGTGTGTGTGTGTATAGCCGGTCTATTATGTTAATATTAGCAGAATAACTTTTCTTATAACACTTCCGCACTGCACGCTCAACGCAAGTGGACGTCATTCTTTGAACCAAGTGTGCTGCAGTACTCACACGAGTGAACTTCTCGTTGGAAAAAACTTCACGCGTTGTTTTTCGGTACTGTTTTCACTCTAGTTTTTTAACTGTTTATCGGAATGAGGTGTGTAATATACCGTTGAAAAGCTATGGATTAGGCGCAACTTCGACATGTAGAGCACTTTTCAAGATTCAACACGGTTTAAGAGCAGTTTTGAAAATGGTGCGGCCCATGAGGAGTGGCAGCGAGCGTTTTTTCGCGATTTCTTCTAAACCGCTCGTCGGAACAAAGCAAATGATACACCGTTGAAAAGATATCATCGAGGCGCATCTTTTTCATATCTATTATTTTCTCTAATTAGTTACGGTTTAAGAGCAGTTTCAAATTTACTAAATCGCGGAATTCTGTTTTTCAAATAAATTTAAATTTTCGGTACTGTTTTCCCTCTAGTTTTCTAACCGTTTGTCGAAATGGGGCGTATGATACACTGCTGGAAAGCTACAGACAAGGCGCAACTTTCCTATGTTAAAATGTTTTTGAGATTCCTTACAGTTTTCAGTTAATTTTAAAAATCGTGCGGCTGATGACGAGAGGCAGCGGCCGCTTTTCATGAAATTTTTACAAACCACTAGTCGAAATAATTCAAATTATATGCCGTTGGAAAGATATCGATGAGGCGCAACTTTTTCATATAGAACACTCTCTCCGATTCCTTACGGTTTAGAAGCAATTTTGATTTTAACGAAATGTGAACACTCTGTTTTTTCGGAACACCAAAATCGTCATATGTACTGCATCAGACAGAAAACCACACTTCTTTTAGACTAAAAACTATACTTCATCGGACAAACAAGTGCACTGCATGATTTCTTTTTTGTGGGACGTAAATTTTCCTAAACGAGGTGGAGTGCACTTCATGTCGAGTGTTTGGTGAACCGCAATACTATGAAAAGTGAACCTCGAGACTACCGTAAACGGCCCGTACTGCATCAGACAGAAAATCGCACTTATTTAGACTAAAAACCACACTTCATTGGACAGACAAGTGCACTACATGATTTCTTTTTTGTGGGACGTAAATTTTTCCAAACGAGATGGAGTGCAGTGCTTCAGACTAAAGAGCGCACTTCATCGGACAGACAAGTGAACTGCGTGATTTCTTTTTTGTGGGACGTAAATTTTCCCAAACGAGGTGGAGTGCACTGCTTCAGACGAAAAACTGCACTGCATCGGACGAGCAAGCGCACTTCATGATTTCTTTGTCGAACGTAAATTTTTTCTCAGACGAATTTTTGTTGTCTTATTTTCAACATTTTTTATTAACGAGAGTGGACCGCGAAGACTAGGGCAAGTGAACCACATCATATATCGAAGTGAACCGCATTATTATTTTAGTTTCGTTAATTTTTTCGCATTTTTTCATGTTGGGCACAAGTGAACACCATCACTCTCAAAAGTGAACCACATCGAAGGGCCGAACGCAATGCAGTGTTGCATTTGATATAGTGAACAATGGAGGAGTTTTATTATAGTGAACCACGTGGGAGAACAAAGTGATTTTCAAAACATATACTCAATATGTTTTCATTATTTTTAAACAGCCACACACAACCATACACACAAAATCCACAATGTCACCAGCCGAACAACAATTAAGGACTACCCGTGATGTACTAGATCACACCCCAGTGGCGTACTGCACCTGCAAACTACACCATGCCACTGAACTACATATTCAAAATAAAAAAAGGCTGACTAGATGAAACTTTTTTCTATAAAAATAAAAGAAAAAAATGCTGCCCGTGCCACCAAAACTGTAATCACGCTGCAATTAACTGGTCTCGTGATCCAGGTGCACTGCTCTCGTGATCCGGGTGCACTGCACATCCAAAATCCAAAAAGAGGAAAAAAAACTCCCGCAATTAGCGAGTTAGCGAGTTGCTGTGGATGTGCTCGATGACGAGGATAGTGAGCTAATCGCTGCTGGATAAGGGAGTACGCCAGCGAACTACATCACCAGAACGAGTGTACCGAACGCGCCGTGTGGGCGAACCGCACGGATGCGCCATCGCCCCCATCCAGTGTCGTCCCACACGCCGACGACTAGCAAAGGATGCGGCAACGGAGGATGGGCGCCTGCACAATGGAGGATGGATGAAATAGAACACCAAAGTCAGTGAGGTTCAAAAAAAATTTCAAATGAATCACAACAATTCTGCACATCCAAAATCCAGAGGAAAAATCAAATGAACTGCAAATGGTATACTGGCTCCATGGCGCGGCGTGGAACTCACCATTGATGTAGCAGAGGAGCTGGATCCAGGCCGCTGGGGGAAAGGTACTCACATGGGCGGCGCGCGGCGGCCAGTCAGACCATGCCTCGATGGTCTCCAGCGCTCTATCTGGTGGGAGGGCAAGGAAGTTAGAGGGGCGTCCGTTGGGGAAGGCAGGGGCGCAGCGCCAGCAGTGGTGCCCCGGATCCGTCCGCGGTGCACAGCAGAGGTGGCGGCGGCGAGGGTGAGATCTGGGTGGGGGAGGCGTGGCACGGCGGATTCGGGCGTCGGGCGGCCCTGGGTATGGGCGGTGAAGGCGGGGAACGACGGGCCGTGCCTAATCTGCCGCATGGCGGTGTTGTACATGGGCGATGGCGGTGGGAGACGACGGGATCCGGCCGGAGAGGAGGAATGGAAGCTGGGGGAGGCTTGAGGATGACTGGATCTAGCCGAAGAGGAGGATGGGATCCAACCGGAGGAGCGGTGGGAAGCAAGGGAAGGGGCGGCGCCTAGGGCCCTCCTCGTTGTCGCTCTAGGGTCGAGGGAGGAGTGAGGCAGAGGGAGGAGTGGTGGGTGCCGGTGGGGTGCTGTCGTTTTTGTTTTCCAGATCGGTTGGGCGTCGCGTCGGGTCGCTGTTGGGGTGTTAGCATAATAAGCTAGGTGTTATCAGAATAAGACTCTTAAGGGGTGTTATCATAATAGACCCACCCTATATATATTGTCATATGATCTCTTATGCTAAAGTAACAATTCATTCACATACTCAAGTATGAATCAGAAACTTTATTGAAAACTAACAAACTATAATCTCAGTCATTGAAGCAATTGCAATTTATCATAACATAGGAAAGAGTCAATATAAGAGCTTCTCAGCAAGTCCACATACTCAACCATCATTTAGTCTTTCACAATTGCTAACACTCGCGCTATATTTATGGTTATGAAGTTTTTAATCGGACACAGAGAAAGATAGGGGCTTATAGTTTTGCCTCCCAACTTTTTACCTCAAGGGTAATGTCAACAATAATAGTTCATGAAAACTCACATCCAATTAGCTATATATATCTGGATCTTTCCAACACATTGTGCTTCCCAAAGGATAAAATGTAAAAAGGAAAGGTGAAGATCACCATGACTCTTATATGAAGTATAAGACAAGAACAATAGATAGGCCCTTCGCATAGGGAAGCAGAGGTTGTCCTGTGCTTTTATGGTTGGATGCACGAAGTCTTAATGCGAAAGAACGTCACTTTATATTGCCACTTGTGATATGGACCTTTATTATGCAGTCCGTCGCTTTTATTTCTTCCACATCACAAGATCGTATAAAGCTTATTTTATCCACACTAATAAATCATACATATTTAGAGAGCAATTTTTATTGCTTGCAATGATGACAACTTACTTGAAGGATCTTACTCAATCCATAGGTAGATATGGTGGGCTCTTATGGCAAAACTGGGTTTAAGGATATTTGGAAGCACAAGTAGTATTTCTACTTGGTGAAAAGAAATTGGCTAGCATGAGGGGGAAAGGCAAGCTCAACATGTTGGATGATCCATGACAATATAATTCATCTCAGATGTAAGAAAACATAACCCATTACGTTGTCTTCCTTGTGCAACATCAACTCTTTAGCATGTCATATTTTAACGACTGCTCACAATCATAAAAGATGTCCAATATAGTATATTTATATGTGAAAACCTCTCTTTCTTTATCACTTCCTATTAATTGCAACGATGACCAAAACTATGTTTGTCAACTCTCAACAACTTTTATTCATCATACTCTTTATATGTGAAGTCATTACTCTCCATAAGATCCATATGATCTCTTTATTTCTTTTTATTCTTTCTCTTTTATTTTATTCCCTCAAGATCATAGCAAGATAATCAAGCCCTTGACTCAACACTAATCTTTATTATATATAGCTCACGGACTCGATTACATGGAAGGATCATAAAGCAAAACTCAAAACTAGATCATACTAAAATTTTATTCTACTAGATCAAGATATTACCAAAAGGATCGAACTAAGAAAAAATTGGTAAAGATAAAAGTGTGATGGTGATACGATACCGGGGCACTCCCCCAAGCTTCGCAGTTGCCAAGGGGAGTGCCCATACCCAATACTCAGTTCTTCTTTGTTGGTGAAGAAGGTGTGGGTGATGATGGATAGTCGCACATCGAGCGTAGGAGATCCTCCAATTTGCGGATAATGCTCTTGAGTGCGATGATATGCTCCTTCAACAAAATATTTTCACTTGTGAGATACTTGTTTTGAATATGAGCCAACTCAATCATCTTGAAAGCCTCAATCTCTGATGGGGTAAAGAGATTGTGGTGAGCTTGATGGATGTCTTCTTCTGCTACTGCCGGAACTTGGTCCCCCATGGCCTTCTTGATCCCATCATCCTTGTTGATCTCTCCGGGCTCTTCTCTCCTCAGCTATATCTTCATTAGCCAAGCATCTTTGCCCTCATTGTTGGAGGAGGAGGGAGATGACATGATGCCTGGCCTTGACAACCCTGGCAGAAAATAGCTCGAAACAAAAACATGAGATATTTGTGTGATACGGTGGTCAAAACCTTCGGGAGATTATATAATGAATTTTTACCAACCAAAAGAAGTATCGTGCAACAAAACGGAGTCCGGAGGGCACACGAGGTGCCCACGAGGCAGGGGGCACACCCTCCACCCTCGTGGAAGCCTCGTGTCCTTCCATGACTGCTTATTATTTTCCAATTTTCTTAAATATTTCAAAACGGAGAAAAATTGCCATTAGAACTATTTTGGAGTCGGTTTACTTACTGTACCACGTACCTATTCCTTTCCGGAGTCTGAAACGTTCTGGAAAGTGTCCCTTATGTATTCCTCTGGGGTCACGGTTTCAATAACATTAGTTTCAACATTTATAGGATTACCTGAGATATAATGTTTGATTCTTTGACTGTTCACCACCCTCGGATTTGTGCCTTCGAAGTTGTTGATTTTTATGGCACCGGAACGATAGACCTCCTTGATGACGTAAGGACCTTCCCATTTAGAGAGGAGTTTGCCTGCAAAAAATCTTAAACGAGAGTTGCATAGCAATACATAATCACCTACATTAAACTCACGTTTTTGTATCCTTTTAACATGCCATCTTTTAACTTTTTCTTTAAACAGTTTGGCATTCTCATAAGCCTGGGTTCTCCATTCATCAAGTGAGCTAATGTCAAAAGCCTCTTCTCACCGGCAAGTTTGAAATCATAATTGAGCTCTTTAATGGCCCAATATGCCTTATGTTCTAGTTCAAGAGGTAAGTGACATGCTTTACCATTATTTTATAGGGAGACATACCCATAGGATTTTTGTATGCAGTTCTAGAAGCCCATAATGCATCATCAAGTTTCTTGGACCAATTCTTTCTAGATCTATTAACATTCTTTTGCAAAATTAATTTAAGCTTTCTATTGCTCAGTTCAACTTGACCACTAGACTGTGGATGATATGGGGACGCAATTCTATGATTAACATCATACTTAGCAAGCATTTTACGAAAGGCACCATGAATAAAATGTGAACCACCATCAGTCATTAAATATCTAGGGACTCCAAACCTCAGAAAAATAACTTCTTTAAGCATCTTAATAGATGTGTTATGATCAGCACTACTAGTTGGAATAGCTTCTACCCACTTAGTAACGTAATCAACAACAACTAAAATATTTGTATACCCATTAGAGGAAGGAAACAGTCCCAAATAATCAAAGCCCCAAACATCGAATGGTTCAATAACAAGTGAATAATTCATAGGCATTTCTTGATGTCTACCAATACTACCAATTCTTTGACATTCATCACAAGACAAAACAAACTTACGGGCATCCTTGAAGAGAGTAGGCCAATAAAAACCAGATTGCAATACCTTATGTGCAGTTCTATCTCCAGCGTGGTGTCCTCCATAAGCCTCGGAGTGACACTTACGTAGGATCTGTTCCTATTCATGCTCAGGTACACAACGTCTAATAGCACCATCCACTCCTTCTTTATAAAGATGTGGGTCATCCCAGAAGTAATGTCTTAAATCATAGAAGAACTTTTTCTTTTGTTGGTATGTGAAACTAGGTGGTATAAATTTAGCAACAATACAATTAGCATAATTAGTGTACCATGGAGCAGTACGAGAAGCATTTATGACAGCTAGTTGTTCATCAGGGAAGTTATCATCAATAGGTAGTGGGTCATCAAGAACATTCTCTAACCTAGACAAGTTGTCTGCAACGGGGTTCTCAGCTCCCTTTCTATCAATAATATGCAGATCAAATTCTTGAAGCAAGAGAACCCATCTAATAAGTCTAGGTTTAGCATCTTTCTTTTCCATAATATATTTAATAGCAGCATGATCAGTGTGAATAGTTACTTTAGAATCAACAATATAAGGTCTGAACTTATCACAAGCAAATACAACTGCTAAAAATTCTTTTTCAGTGGTAGCACAATATCTCTGGGCACTTTCTAGAGTTTTACTAGCATATTGGATAACATTTAATTTCTTATCAACTCTTTGTCCTAGAACAACCCCTACAGCATAATAACTAGCATCACACATGATTTCAAATGGTAAATTCGAATCAGGAGGCTGAACAATAGGTGCAGAAATCAAAGCTTTCTTAAGTATTTCAAATGCTTCTACATAATCATGATCAAAGACAAAAGGAACATCTTTTTGTAAGAGATTAGTTAGAGGCCTGGAAATTTTGGAGAAGTCCTTAATGAACCTCCTATAAAAACTGGCATGACCAAGGAAACTTCTTATACCTTTAATGTCCTTGGGACACGACATCTTTTCAATAGCATCAACTTTAGCTTTATCAACTTCAATACCTCTTTCAGAAATTTTATGCCCCAAGACAATACCTTTATTAACCATAAAGTGGCACTTCTCCCAATTCAAAACAAGATTAGTTTCTTCACATCTCTGCAAAACTCGATCAAGGTTGCTTAAGCAATCATCAAAAGAAGTCCCATAAACGGAGAAATCATCCATGAATACCTCAACAATCTTTTCACAAAAGTCAGAGAATATAGCAGCCATACATCTTTGAAAGGTAGGAGGTGCATTACATAAACCAAAAGGCACACATCTATAAGCAAAGGTAACGAAAGGGCAAGTAAAAGTTGTCTTTTCTTGATCCTCTTTTGACATAGGTATTTGAGAGAAACCAGAATAACCATCTAGAAAGCAAAAATGTGTATGCTTGGATAATATTTCTAGCATTCGATCAATAAAAGGTAAAGGGTAATGATCCTTTTTAGTAGCTTTATTTAATTTGTGGAAATCAATTACCATTCTATAACCTGTAACAATTCTTTGTGGGATCAATTCATCTTTATCATTAGGAACAACAGTAATACCTACCTTCTTAGGGACACAATGGACAAGACTTACCCACTGACTATCAGCAATGGGATAAATTATACCTGCCTCTAGAAGCTTTAGTATTTCTTTTCTTACCACTTCTTTCATCTTAGGATTTAACTGTG
Organism: Triticum urartu; assembly: GCF_056163025.1. Lineage (NCBI taxonomy): Eukaryota > Viridiplantae > Streptophyta > Magnoliopsida > Poales > Poaceae > Triticum > Triticum urartu. Next base: position 348,539,844 of record NC_141874.1, on the reverse strand, counting down.
TTGGTGATCAACAACCGGTTTCGCATCTTTCTCCAATTTTATTTTGTGCTGGCATAGAGTGGGACTAATGCCCTTAAGATATATCCAATAGCAGCACGGTGCTTCTTCAGAGTTTTTAATAATTTCTTTTCTTCATGCTTTGAAAGGTTAGCACTAATAATAACAGGATATATCTCCTTCTCATCAAGATAAGCATATTTAAGAGTATCAGGTAAAGTTTTAAGCTCTTAGACACGGGATCACCCTTGGGTGGGGGAGGATCCCCTAAGATTTCAACATGCAAGTTGTGCTTCAAAATAGGTCTCTGTTTAAAGAATACTTCATCTATTTCCCTTCTTTCGTTCATAAACATATCATTTTCATGGTCTAGCAAATATTGTTCTAGAGGATCACTAGGAGGCATGGCAATAGAAGCAAGACCAATAATTTCATCTTTACTAGGAAATTCTTTATCATGGGGTTGTCTAGAGATTTAGCAAAATTAAATTCATGAGACATATCCCCTAAACCAACAGAAACAATATCTTTATTGCATTCTATCCTAGCATTAGCAGTATTCAAGAAGGGTCTTCCAAATATAATGGGACAAAAGTTATCTTGTGGGGAACCAAGAACAAGAAAACCAGCATGATACTTAACCTTCCCACACAAGACTTCAACATCTCTAACAATCCCAACGGGTGAAATAGTATCTCTATTAGCAAGCTTAATTGTAACATCTATCTCTTCTATCTCAGCAGGTGCAATATCATGCATAATTTCTTTGTATAAGGAATGAGGTATTGCACTTGCACTAGCACCCATATCACATAAGCCATGATAGCAATGATCTCCTATTTTAATAGAAATAACAGGCATGCCTACAATAGGTCTATGTTTATTTTTAGTATCAGGTCTAGCAATTCTAGCAGCTTCATCACAGAAGTAAATAACATGCCCATCAATATTATCGGCCAAGAGATATTTAACCTTAGCAACACTAGGTTCAACTTTAATTTGCTCAGGGGGTTTGGGTGTCTTAATATTACTTTTGTTGACCACAGTTGAAGCTTTAGCATGATCCTTTATTCTAACAGGGAAAGGTGGTTTCTCAATATAAGCAGTAGGAACAACATGATCATTATAAGTGATAGTCTTTTCTTCAACTTTAACAGGTGCTACTAGTTTTACTTCAATGGGAGGATTATATTTGAACCACTTCTCCTTAGGGAGATCAACATGAGTAGCAAAGGATTCACAGAAAGAAGCTAGTATCTCAGAGTCAAGTCCATATTTAGTGCTAAATTCATGAAAAGCATTGGTATCCATAAAAGATTTAACACAATCAAACTTAGGTGTTACACCTGACTCCTGACCTTCGTCAAGATCCCAATCTTCAGAGTTGCGTTTAATTCTTTCCAATAAATCCCATTTGAATCCAATAGTCTTCATCATAAAAGATCCAGTACAAGAAGTATCGAGCATGGAGCGATTACTGAGAGAAAGCTAAGCATAAATTTTTTGAATAATCATTTCTTTTGAGAGCTCATGATTGGGGCATGAATATAACATTGACTTAAGCCTACCCCAAGCTTGAGATAAGCTTTCTCCTTCGCGAGGAAAAAATTATATATATAATTACGATCACGATGAACAACATGCATATGATAAAACTTCTGATGAAATTCCAATTTCAATCGGTTGTAGTTCCATAATCCCATATCATCACAAAGCCTAAACCATGTCAATGCCTCTCCCTTGAAAGATAAAGGGAATATCTTCTTCTTGATAACATCCTCGGGCATACCTGCAAGCTTAAATAATCCACAAACTTCATCCACATAGATTAGGTGCAAATCGGGATGTAATGTTCCATCACCCGTGAAAGGATTAGCTAGCATTTTCTCTATCATACCCGAAGGGATTTCAATGTAAACATTTTCAGTAGGTTCAGTAGGTTGAGGAGCAACTCTTTGCTCTACTGGTCGGGGTGAAGATACCCCGGACAAGCCCCTTAAAGGATTATGTTCCATAGTAACAAGTGACAGTAAATTTCAGCACACTATATAAATTTTCCTTACCAAATTCCACCTACCAAAGGCGCTTCACTCCCCGGCAACGGTGCCAGAAAAGATTCTTGATGACCCACAAGTGTAGGGGATCTATCGTAGCCTTTTCGATAACTAAGAGTGTCGAACCCAACGAGGTGCAAAAGGAAATGATAAGCAGTTTTCAGCAAGGTATTTTCTGCAAGCACTGAAATTATCAGTAACAGATAGTTTTGTGATAAGGTAATTGGTAACGGGTAACAAGTAATCAAAGTAAATAAGGTGCAGAAAGATGGCCCAATCCTTTTTGTAGCAAAGGACAAGCCTGAACAAACTCTTATATGAAGGAAAGCGCTCCCGAGGACACGTGGGAATTATCGTCAAGCTAGCTTTCATAACGTTCATATGATTCGCGTTCGGTACTTTAATAATTTGATATGTGGGTGGAACGGTGCTTGATTACCGTCCTTCCTTGGACAAGGATCCCACTTATGATTAATCCCTATTGCAAGAATCCGCAACTATAATAGAAGTATTAAGGTAAACCTAACCATAACATGAAACATATGGATCCAAATCAGCCCCTTACGAAGTAACGCATAAAATAGGGTTTAAACTTACGTCACTCTAGCAACCCATCATCTACTTATTACTTCCCAATGCCTTACTCTAGGCCCAAATAATGGTGAAGTGTCATGTAGTCGACGTTCACATGACACCACTAGAGGAAATACAACATACATCTCATCAAAAAATCGAACGAATACCAAATTCACATGACTACTTATAGCAAGACTTCTCCTATGTCCTCAGGAACAAAGGTAACTACTCAAAAATCATATTCATGTTCATAATCAGAGGGGTATTAATATGCATAATGGATCTGAACATATGATCTTCCACCAAGTAAACCAACTAGCATCAACTACAAGGAGTAATCAACACTACTAGCAACCCACAGGTACCAATCTGAGGTTTTGAGACATAAATTGGATACAAGTAGGGTTTGAGATGAGATGGTGCTGGTGAAGATGTTGATGGAGATTGACCCCCTCCTGATGAGAGGATCGTTGGTGATGACGATGGTGATGATTTGCCCCTCCCGGAGGGAAGTTTCCCCGGCAGAACAGCTCCGCTGGAGCCCTAGATTGGTTCCGCCTTGTGGCGGCGGAGTTTCGTCCCGTGAGCTTGCTTATGATTTTTTCCTCAACGAAAGACTCCATATAGCCAAAGATGGGCATCAGAGGGCCACCAGGGGGCTCACGAGGCAGGGGGCGCACCTAGGGGGTAGGGCGCACCCCCACCCTCGTGGACGGTGGGTGGCCCCCCTCTGGTACTTCTTTTGCTAAATATTTTTTATATATTCTGAAAATAATTCCCATGTAGTTTCATGACTTTTGGAGATGTGCAGAATAGGTCTCTAATATTTGCTCCTTTTCCAGCCTAGAATTCCAGCTACTGGCATTCCCCCTCTTCATGTAAACCTTGTAAAATAAGAGAGAAAAGGCATAAGTATTGTGACATAATGTGTAATAACAGCCCATAATGCAATAAATATCAATATAAAAGAATGATGCAAAATGGACGTATCAGTTACTGCTTTGCAAAAGTTCTTTTTTTTTCTGAACGAAAATATACCAACATCACGGATCCGCTTACCTTCCCTTCGTTGGGAGAGAAGAACAGTGGCAGATGCGTGTGTTGGGTTTCTTGAAGACAGTGAGGGAGAAGGGGATTCAGCGAAGAGTGAAATGATGGTTGCTTCATCCGGCAAACTTAGACTGCGGGGAGGTGGGGTTTTGTGATACGACAGCTTGTTACTGTCGTGCTACGACCAGGGTGACTCTCCGCCTGCATACTGCCTTCTAATTTGGTGGATGGCATTTGAGCCCGCGCGCTGCATGGCCCGCATGTCGGTGAACAAAAGTAAAACGACATTCAGTAGATGGAGAGATTTCGATGACCTGGGAGGAGCCAAAAGTGGTGGTGTATCCATTGCACTAGTAGTAATTGTTTTTCTAGGTAGCTGTAGAGTGTCTCCACTATACTAGTAGTAATTGTTTCTCTAGGCCCAAGACAAAACATCCCATTGATACGTCCATTTTGCATCATGCTTTTATATCGATATTTATTGCATTATGGGCTGTTATTACACATTTTGTCACAATAATTATGCCTATTGTCTCTTATTTTACAAGGTTTACATGAAGAGGGGAATGCCGGCAGCTGGAATTCTGGGCTGGAAAAGGAGAAAATATTAGAGACATATTCTGCACATCTCCAAAAGTCCCGAAACTTCACGGGAGCACGTTAGAGTATATAAAAAATATTGGGCGAAAGAAGTACCAGAGGGGGCCACCCACCGTCCACGAGGGTGGGAGGCGTGCCCTACCCCCTGGGTGCGCCCCCTGTCTCGTGGGCTCCCTGGTGGCCCTCCGATGCCCATCTTTGGCTATATGGAGTCTTTCGTCGAGAAAAAAAATCATAAGCAAGCTTACGGGACGAAACTACGCCGCCACGAGGCAGAACCAATCTATGGCTCCGACAGAGCTATTCTGCCGGGGAAACTTCCCTCTGGGAGGGGGAAATCATCACCATCGTCATCACCAATGATCCTCTCATCGAGAGGGGGTCAATCTCCATCAACATCTTCACCAGCACCATCTCATCTCAAACCCTAGGTCATCTCTTGTATCCAATCTTTGTCCCAAAGCCTCATATTGGTACCTGTGGGTTGCTAGTAGTGTTGATTACTCCTTGTAGTTGATGCTAGTTGGTTTACTTGGTGGAAGATCATATGTTCAGATCCATTATGTATATTAATACCCCTCTGATTATGAACATGAATATGCTTTGTGAGTAGTTATGTTTGTTCCTGAGGACATGGGAGGAGTCTTGCTATAAGTAGTCATGTGAATTTGGTATTCGTTCGATATTTTGATGAGATGTATGTTGTCATCCCTCTAGTGGTGTCATGTGAACATTGACTACATGAAACTTCACCATTGCTTGGGCATAGAGGGAGGCATTGGGAAGTAATAAGTAGATGATGGGTTGCTAGAGTGACAGAAGCTTAAACCCTAGTTTATGCGTTGCTTCGTAAGGAGCTGATTTGGATCCATATGTTTCATGCCATGGTTAGGTTTACCTTAATACTTTTGTTGTAGTTGAGGATGATTGCAATAGGGGTTAATCATAAGTGGGATGCTTGTCCAAGTAAGGACAGTACCCAAGCACCGGTCTACCCACATATCAAATTATCAAAGTACCGAACGCGAATCATATGGACGTGATGAAAACTAGCTTGAAGATAATTCCCATGTGTCCTCGGGAGCGCTTTCCTTCATATAAGTGTTTGTCCAGGCTTGTCCTTTGCTACAAAAGGATTGGGCCATCTTGCTGCACCTTATTTACTTTTATTACTTGCTACTCGTTACAAATTACCTTATCACAAAACTATCTGTTACCGATAATTTCAGTGCTTGCAGAGAATACCTTACTGGAAACCGCTTATCATTTCCTTCTGCTCCTCGTTGGGTTCGACACTCTTACTTATCGAAAAGCTACGATAGATCCCCTACACTTGTGGGTCATCACCCATCCACCCTAGTAAATAATAAAATCAATTCAAAAGCCCATATATTTACTTAATGAGAGGCGCTACCCACACCTAGCACACCGCCCCCCCAAAAAACATGGGTTCTCTTCTTCCTCATCACTCCCACCCACCTCACATCAGCTCGCTCCACTCGCACCCCCAAATTCCTCACCTCACTCATATAGAAAACCCCAGCTCCCCTTCTTCCTCACTACTATAGAAAACCCCCAGCTCCCCTTCTTCCTCACTACTATAGAAAAACCCCAGCTCCCCTTCTTCTTCACTCGCACTACAACTAGGCTCGTCATTCGTTACTCTGCTCAAATCCATGAGCTCGACACGATGCCCTCAAGGAAAATGGAGTCGGCTGACCCCAGCGCCAAGCAGATGAGGCTCCCGCCAGCAGCGACACCTGTTGTAGATCCCGCACCTGGCAGCACGGGGAGAAACGGCGAGCCTGCCCCCACCGAATTCCAAGAACCCGTAGAGTCTCGGGTGGACTGCATCAGTGATCTCCCAGACGCCATCCTTGGGGAGATCATCTCGCTTCTCCCCACCAAGGATTGTTGCCGCACTCAAGTCCTCTCAATTCGGTGCCGCCCTCTATGGCGCGCCATGCCCCTTAATCTCGACTGTCGTCAGCTATCTCTCTTCAACTTTTAACTCCCCAGAGCCATCATCTCTTCCCACCAGGGCATTGTTCAAAGCCTCTGCAACCCGTCATGATACGCGAGCAAGCATACCATGCCCGACATGGTGGATGCCTGGATGAAATCCCCTGAATTCACAGAACTACAGTTGCTTGAGTTCTACTATTCCCCAGGAAATCACCTACCAGATACCGAACGCCATGTACTTGTGCCCTCAACACCGATGTCCATCTCGTGGTTTTCCTCCTCTCTACGCACCGCCACCTTTGCATTGTGCTTCCTACCAGACAATCTAGTAATAAACCTTAGACTCCCATTTCTCAAGAAACTTTCACTTGTGCGGGTTCGTATATCGGAGGCCTCATTGCACATCATCATCCACTCCGGTTGCCCTGCCCTGGAGTGCTTGGTACTTGTTTTCACAGTTAGAATCGGTTGTCTCCAAATAAAGTCGCCTAACCTTGTAAGAATTGGAATTTCTTTTGATGGAAGGCAGCTCATCATCCAAGATGCCCCTTCACTTCAAAGGTTGATCCTTGATTCTAGTTATTCACCGTCGCAAATAACCGTCCTCTTTGCGCATAAACTGGAGACCTTGGGTTACATGATCTCTGTGCTCATTTCAAGATGGTGTTTGGCTCCACAGTTCTTCAGGTACTTTATATTATCATTTACATTTGTAACCATAAGCTGCATTTTAAATTTCTGTGCATAAGTTATATATCATCTTAGAGTACACATTTTGTACTAATATTATGTTCTATGCTCAATGAAGAGTTTCTCCATGGATAGCCTATCAAAGGTGCTGGATTCTTTCAAGATCTTATATATCCAAATGAATAGTTTTGATCTGAACAAGATTATTGGCTTGCTGCAATGCTTTCCATGTCTGGATAAGTTGTATATAAAGGCGATAATTTCACGCACATTGGAAGCCCGCATATAGTGTACTAGCATTAACCGTTCAACTGTTGCTCTTTCGACACTCTTTTTAGACCTTAACTGTTTTCAATCTTCATGTCTATTTAGGCAATAGGATGGGATAAGAAAATTATAACCAATCAGTGGATTCGTAAGCACCGGGATTTTCTCACTTCTCATGACATTCGATTGAAGACAATAACGCTAGAACGATGTGTAGCCAACCATGCAAACACTAGATTTGTCACATTCTTCCTGCTGAATGCGAGGTTACTATTGTCCATCAGGCTTAAGTTTATCAGTAGCATGGTTTTGACGGATGGGTATGTCGAAGAGCAAAAAAGGAGTTTCAGGTGGACAAAAGATCTTCTGAACGTGCTGGGCTTCTATTTAGAACATATTGTGGTCATAATCCAGTAAATTTTACGACCGAGGATGTTCATTCTATGGACCTGACCGATCCATTTGACTGTAACTGCCGAAAACAATGCCGGAGTTAGATGTTGTTGCCCTTTTCAATCTGGGTTTTGTCTAAACCTGATGAACAATTAACCCTCCTGCTTTTGTACAATTTGTAAGCTAGAGTTAGATGTTCTTGCCCTTTTCAACTCGGCTGTGACTGTCATATGTTCTTTGAAACAAGGGATATGGCTTGCCATTCATTTAATTTAGAGTGAAATATTGTAACAAATCCCAACCAAGGGAAATAACATCACTCTTGCCGGCAGCTTGAGCTCACTGTGCATTACAGAAGCCAAGTGATTAGCCCCCACTAGCACCCACTAACTTATTTTGAACTAGCACACCAAATGGGTTGTAAATTTTCATAAGAAAGGCTTCATGACTGAGACCGATTTGGATTCTGACATTTGGTACCCATGAGGAAATAGCCTATGCGAGGTGGTGTCGACTTACTAGCTAGTCAACAAACGATTCTGCCTACCAGCCGTTGGATTGACATCCGACATCTATCGTGTATCTTCTATCTCTTGTCTTCTTCCTCCAGCTGCCCAAACCAAACCACCTCGTCGGCTCCGCCCGCTCCTGCCTCCCATGGCTGGCTGTGCCTCCGCCTCCGTCACCCTACCGTACCCTCCAACGTTGGCAGTCCCTCCCTCTATTCCCCCACACGTCTTACTATTCTCTAGCAACGTCAGCCCCAACATGCACCCGCACCTAAACCAGTCAACCCTCGTACTCCCCTCTGCCTGCGACTGGACCGGCGCATCTTCCACGGCTCCTGTTCGTTTCGTCCGAGGCCTCACCATCGTCCTCCGCCTTGGTTTGCTCGCCGTGTGTGGTGTGCCGCCCACTTGCGTTGTGAACATCGTCAACAACCGAGAGGAACAAGGAGATGACTGTACGTGGAGAGGATGACAGTAGGGATCCACCAATGTCATGGCAGTACGCAAGCAAGTGCCTCATTATTACAAGCCCAAAAAAAGATTCCTCCTAATGGTTGGACATCTGGGGCTGACACCATTGTCAACATAGTCAATAAATGAGAGAATTACACAACAAGCAGCTGACACCAGGGACCCAGCAGTTCAGCAGTTGTTATTTACTTTTTTTGAGGAACAAACAATTGTTATTTATACTAGTTTTAGCGATGGATTAGGGTAACAACGAGGCTGTGCGGGGGCTGTGGACCATCTAGCCAGGGTTTTATTTATGTTTACCACATCGTGAGCGCAGTTGTGTTTTTTTCTTGCAGAAAATGGCTAGCCCAGTTCTACTTTTTTTAAAGAAATACCCAACCGAGGCCTACTTGCTTTGTCAGCCCTGCTAGGCTGCAAATCTTTCAAGACGAGGAGAGTTTCATTCGGTTTGCCCAGAAAATGGGCTATCAGTAATGAGAAATGGGATGTACATTTTTAAAACACATCATACCGGGAATTAGTTTCAATTTTTTTCATTACAAGATTTTAAATTCCATTGATTTGTATGCGTGGACAATTATTTGGATTTTATATTCATATAGATTATTTTTCAAAATAGTCTATATGTGACTCGATATTTCGGGATTAAAAACAGTTGACCGCACCGAAATATGCAAAATTTCGTATAATTTTTAAGCGTGGCCACAATATGGGCTATAATGCTAATAAAAAGAAGATGGGCTCCAAAAAATCCTTAAGAATTAGCAAATGGGCTATAAATTATTAGAAATAATGGCAGCTGGGCTGTATGCTGTTTTCCATAGATTTGAGGCTGACTTGTGCGCCTACTATAGGTTGACGCATACGCTTTCCTAAAAAAAGGTTGACGCACACGCAACGCCGTGTCAACTTAGTCAACACACGAGAGTAGTGACTGTTGGGTGTCCATCCAATGACCGTCGTGCTTCTTCAATCTCTGATCTTCCTATTGCATCTGCTCAAACAAGCGCCGACGGGACTGCCTGCTCCCTCCTCCCGTGGCCGGATGTGCTGCCGCATAGGCCTCACCGCCCCACCATACTCCCATCGCTGGCCTAGCCATCCCTCTACTCACCCACATCTGCTGTTATTCTCCGGTGAGGGCAGACGAACCAGTAAACCCTCGTACTCCCCTCCGCATGGGAAACAACTGCCGAGTCTTCCCTGGCTCCGTGTCGTTCCCTTCCTAGGCCTCGCCGTCGTCCACTGCCCTGGTGCTCTCGGCGCGGCGTGGTCAACATGGTCAACGAACGACATCCACCGGAAGTGGACTGTACGTGGAGAGGCTGACAACTGGGTCCATGACCGCACACAAGGAAATGCCTCCTTATTACGCACAAAATAATGATTCCTCCATCTGACAGCTGGGACCCACCGGAAGGGCCTCTCTATTTTTCGAAAAAATGTTCCTCCTGCTGATAGGTCGGACCCACGAGCTATATCTTCGCACGCAAGGAAGTGCCTCCTTATTAGGCACAAATAAATGAATACCCCGGCTAGCTGGGACCCACCATAGTCGGAGGCTGACTTGTCGGTCTACTAACGCGGACGGAGGGCTTTGTCAACTTAGTCAATATGAACGATTCTAGCTCCAGTGACCGTATGATGTCCATCCAACGGTCGTAGTGCTTCTTCAACCTCTAGTCTTCTTGCTCCAGCCGCCCAAACCAGCGCCGGTCGTGTCGCCTGCTCCTGCCTCCCGTGGCCGGTTGTGCTGCCGCGGAGGCCTCACCGCCCCCACTACTACATCCGAACCAGTGAACCCTCGTACTCCTCTCCGCGTGGGCATCCACTGCTGCGTCTTCCCCGGCTCCGCCTCGTCCCCTTCCTAGGCCTTGCCGTCATCCACCGCCTTGGTGCTCTCGGCGCGGCGTGGTCAATGTGGTCAAGGAACGATTTCCATCATAAGAGTATTGTACGTGGAGAGGCTGACAGCTGGGTCCATGGCTGCAGCAAGGAAGTGCCTTATTACGCGGAAAATAATGATCCCTCCACCTGACAGTAGGGACCCACCGGACGGGCCACCGTATTTCATGAAAAAATGTTTCCCCCTTGACTGTTTGGACCCACTAGCTACATCTTCGCACACGAGGAAGTGCCTCCTTATCCTCCTTGACAGTCGGGACCCACCTGGTCGAAGCATACGTAGCATTGTCAGTATGGTCGCGAACATGTATGTACATACCATCGGTCTATCTACAGGGTGTAGCGATGAACCATGGACGAGTAAGGAAGGGCACGTGTCATAGTATAGGAGTGCACGTATCGTAGTAGAGGCGCGCACGTAGCATGTCACGCAGTCCCGTTAATATCGTGTACACGTACATATAGCCAGGGTGCAACAAAGTAAATACGGCCACGTATGTACATACAGGCGGAGTCTCAAACGCCTACGCGCGCATACGTACGGCCAGGGCTCTTGTACATGGTTGGGTCAAAATGGAGAAACTGCGTCGTCATGTTCATTGGGAGGCAACGAAATGCGTCGTGTTCATCGGGAGCCAACTGGCTTGGATGGAACAGCCGATCGAAACGAGGCCTGGCGTACCGCAGAACGGAGGAAACGACCTTCTGTTCGACTGGCCACGGTCGAAACAGGATCCTGTTCATCGGGAGGGGTCTGGCGTAGCGCAAAACGGAGGAAATAGACTTGTTTTCAAGTGCCTATGGTCGAACCGGGGTACTGTTAATTGGGAGGGGTGTGGCGTACCGCAAAACGGAGGAAACGGACTTGTGTTGGAGCGCTACGGTTGAAACGGGGGTCCTGTTCATTGGGAGGGGTGTGGCGTACCGCAAAACGGGATTCCACAGGCTACTGTTCATCTCCACCGTCTACTGCCTCCACGGGCTAATGTTCATCCACCGTCGACCTCCTGCAGCCTCCACCCGCGACTGTTCATCCACGGCGTCTCCCCTCCTGCCTCCATCAGCCACTGTTCATCTAGCCTCCACCGCTCCTCCACCGGCCACTATTCAACCAGCCCTCTCCACGGGGTCCTATTCAACCACCCCTCAATGGGCTACTGTTCATCCAGCCCTCCACATGCTACTGTTCAACCAGCCCTCCACGGGGTCCTATTCATCCAGCCCTCCATGGGGTCCTATTCATCCACCCCAACCGTCTCGGGTCGGGTCCTGTTCATCCAGCGCCAATGGCCTCTACTACCACGGGGTCCTATTCATCTAACCCCACCAGGAACTGTTCATCCACCCCCCAACAACACTCACTGTTCATCACGAGGCAGCAGGTTTGATCGGCTTCACTTAGCAGCAGTAGCGAAGGAATCGCTCGATCCGGTTCAGTTAACAACCGGATCGATTGATTGCTCAGGTTTAGTAACGCATAGCCCACAGTGCAATCACCCGGGTTCAGTAGGCGAATGCCTCGCTCGGGTTTAGTTAGAGCCCAACACCTCGCACCCACGCGCGTACGTGTACGAGAGAAACGCGCATCGCTCAGCCCCTGACCACCCACCGTAACTGGGAACTCCCTGATATATTCGTCACCCTCGCTTCTACCATAGTTTTTTTCATCATGGACGGCCCAAAGAATGTCATGCAGCTGGGTCTCCGGCCCGCCCATGACGAAAAGCCCATTTTCTATCATGTTTTTTTTGTCATAGAAGTAGGACCCACCACATCTATGATGATACCGGGTTTTGTCACAATTATCGTCATAGAAGTGTCATAAGCATGGCATATTTTTTTCGTTTGGCCCATAATGTCACAGATGTGTCTTTTTTTGTAGTGAAGGTAGCTCTGCTAAAAAGCGGAAGATACTGAAGCTGCTCTTAAGCCGGTGTCTGACGAGTTATCTGGCTTGAAGCATCAAGTCAACAACATGACAGCTGCCATCTTTGGTAAGTAATATAGTACTTCAACCTTTCCCCATCAATGCATAACAATCATTAGCCGGCTTATCAATATCTTTGCTAATGCAGGCTCCAGAATTTCCAACCTTGGGCCAGGCATTCGCATAAAGCTTAAGGCTACATACACCTTGGTAGAGTAGTTATACACATGAGCTCAACGAGCTATAGCTGCCGTCTCTCATACCAAACAACCACCTTCCCTTATCAGAGAAACACTGGACAAGCTGTCAGTTGTACCCCAAAGGGTGGAGCAGTGTCATGGGAAACTATAGCCATCTAAGGGACCAGGAGGCCCCTTGCTGGTTCGGCAGGGGACGTTGTGTTGCACAAAGAGCAGACGAGCGTGGGGCAGCATGGCAGAGATCATGCAGGCAATTTTTCCCAGGTGCGGGCCGTCGCGAGGCGTAAAATGCTACTCCTACTTTGGTGGATTGATGGTGGAAAGGTGATGCGGGAGCGTGGTACACTTGCCCGACAGGGGTTGCCTTAGGGCGGCAGTGGCTACGCACGTATGAGGGTGTGACTTGTCCAACCTTCTATCCTTCTCTACGGTTGCCATGGTCCTCCTTTTATAGATCAAGGGGTTACCACAGTGGCAAAGTAGTCATTATGCACTGATAAGATAGCAAACAATGCTATCATACCTAACTCTGCGGGCTGACATGGCACATTAAATGCACCGCTCAACGTCACATTGTTGGTTTCCCGGCAAGGCTTGCTGGGACATCTTGCCAGCTCCTTGCCTGCTCGTTTGACATGTTGCAGGACGGGTGTCATCTGTGGGTTTTTCCTATAGAAAGAGGCTGCCATGTGGCGAATGGCTGCCACTTAGTCACTTTGCGGCTTGACACCGCATTGATCAACAACGTGGGTCGTGGTTGGTGAGGTGGTCTCGTCTCCATGAGTCCGGCAGGCCCTGCCGAGGCGCCTTGGTTGTCTCCTTCGGTGCGTGGCCTCGCCCTTTGCCGGGCTCGCCTGCCCGGCAAAGGAGGCCCTTCTCTTGATGGTATCTTGCTTCTCTAGCTCGATCCTGCTCCCTCTGATCTGTATGTTGGTCCTTCGAATCTCTTAGTCTCTTGAAGTCTGACTTGGGCTGGTGCTTCAATCATGTTCCTGTGCCTGTGCACAGTCTAGGCAACACACCCAGGGTTTGTTGCACCGACAGAAACCCCCGGGCCTGTCCTAAACACGCTGCCGAGCGTCGTCTGGGTAGGGCCTAATAAGTGCACAGGCGGGGTTGCTGAAAAGGATGGTCTCTTGAGGTCTTCTTTGCTTCTTCATTAGCCTTGATTTCGGGCCAATTTCTGGTTTCTCCGTGCGTCGTGCAAAGCCAATAGTGGTGGGGCCACTCCAGTAATGACCCGTGAATGACTAATGTACGCGATAGAAACTGCCAATTCACTCTTCCCACCACGCCCTTATCCTTAGCCATGTATGCTGCAGGCATTGCCCGGGGTAGGTAACGGAGGCGCGTGGCGTGGGAGAGCATCAAAGCGAGGGCCTGGTCATCTTGAATTGTAGGAGGAGGACGGTGGCCGCCCGTTGAGGGAGCGGCTCTCCTCCCCGGCTCAATAAGGGCTATCTTCCACGCGTCGAATGAATACGAGGAGCCAGGGCGTTTTTACATCCACCCCCCTAGCCAGATAAATAAATTGTCTATTAAAGGGATGGGGATTCCTAGATCCAATCCATACCATCTTCCCACAGCGAGAATCCATTAGAGCGTGCTTTAGAAAAATCCAACATGGCCGACCACCGTAGCTCCTCCTCTCGCCCCCGTAGCCCTAATCCCAGTGATTGGGAGAGAAGCTCCGTCCCGCACAGTCGATTAGTCGAACTGCAAACTTAGGGATTTCTCCCTCCAGCATATATGGTTCCCGTCCGAGCCGGGCTCGCCACCTACAATGGCAGGGAGCAAGCGGAGAGCTTCCCCAGCCCCTCTACGGGGGAGCGGGTGTGCCTTGTTCCTTACTTATTAAGGGGACTCGGATTTCCAATTCATCCGTTCCTCCGCGGGCTCCTGGAGTTTTACGGTCTCCAACTGCATAATCTCACCCCTGCTTCCATATTACACATCGCCGGCTACGTCGCCCTTTGCGAGTTATTCCTAGGCTGCGAGGCTCATTTCGAGCTGTGGAAGAGGTTATTTTGCCTCGTCCCTCGCACACAGAAGGGGTCACTTTATCAAGTCGGCGAAGCCGAAATATGACGCATCGCCGAAACCGGATACTTGTTCGGTACTCCGAAGAAGACGTCTGAAGACTGGCCTTCGGAATGGTTTTATATGGAGGACGTCCCCCTTCCGGACCCTGTTCGGCGGGGTCTTCCTGAGTTCAACAATGCTCCTCTGAAGAAACGCCGAAGCTGGTGTCCCCGAGCCCCCAGGAGGAAGACAACGGAGAAGTCCTTTACCTGATGAACCGGATTAAAGTGCTAGCTCAATCAGGATTGACAATAATCAAGGTTATGTCAATATGCATAACGCGGGGAGTGCATCCACTTCAATATCGAGGGCACCCCCTGTGGTGTTTTAACGGGGAAGACGATGCCACCTGTTGTGGGCGTAAGGGACCGGACTCCGCTGCTGCTTTAGCAAAAATTCTGTCCGAGTTGTTCAAGGGAGAGGAAGGGGAGTTCATCCTCATCAAGCCACGAGATGGATTTTGCATGTACAACCCTCCAAGCTGGGTGAGTTATATCTCCTTACTCCCATTCTTCCCGCATTTTTGTCGTAGGTACTTACCTTGCCATTTTACGGCAGGAACTGCGAAAAGCTGTAAGGGAGGTCAACAACCCATCTCCACAACTAGAGGACCCTGACTGGGCCCTCGGTCCCGGACTCGAAGAAGATCCAGACATATTCGTGGAGCTGATAGACAGGCAGTTCTATCAACTGAGCTATGATGACGCCATGGTGGCCATTACGACCGACTATCCCGGACTGCTCTCTGCGTCGCACGTAAGAAAAACCAAAATCCCAACTCCAAAAACTAGGATCCCCTTTTAGACACTTCACCTACCATATACATATGGTGTTTTACAGGGAAGGCATTCGGGACGCCGTGCCGAACCCGCAGCAACTCGCCAACAAGAGGCACCGAGGCCGGGTAGGCCAAAAAGGAAGGCGGTCAGGACGGAGACGCCAGCGCAGAGGTATGAAAGAAAAAACCCTGCTCCATGGTTGTCGTCTTTCTCAAAATGTAATGGCGTCCATGTTTCTTTAATAGAAAAAATGCTCGCCGGAATATGTCCGGAGAGGCTGCCGATCATGCTTCCACCAGTTGGGCTCCAGGGCCGGACATAGAGGCGGAAGCCGACATGGGGCGAACGCCGGATACTCCTCCTACAGAGGATGCAGATAGACTGTCCGCTACAAATTCAGAAGTGGAGAGCGCCATGAATCATAGGCGTCGCCGGGACGTACTCCGTGACGCTTGCTTCTCACCAGAGGCATTTGATGCCTTCAATTCTGGAGACGCGTACCTCCGTGCTGCTCAAAGTGGTCTAGCCAGAGCCACGGACCAGTATGTAAGGGATGTACAGGTAAGTAAATCTGACGATTATATGTATTAGTAGCCCCTGAGACTTGAAACAGTTGACACAACTGATTTAAGGATCAATATTTGTGCAGGTTCTTACGGAGAAGAATTCCCAACTGTCTCAAGAGCTGGACAAGTGCAAGGCCCAGCTGGAAGCCGCTGTTGCCGCATTGAAGGAGTCCAAAAATGGCCCCCCTGGTAACTCCTTTGTCTATTGCAAAGAATATCAGTACCAGGTAGTATGTAGCGTATATGCACACCTAACAATAGATGTTGCAGGTGGCCCCGGAGTGAATCTGGAGGCTGTGGAGGCAGATACGGCACGTGATGAGTGACAGCGAAACGCTGGCGAGCGCGTGCTGAGGCAAGTCAGGCAGGAGAAAAATGATCTCCAAGATGCTAATATCCGGCTGGGCGTGGAACTGAAGGACGTCCGAGCCCAGCTTGCGGACTCCGTGAAGGAGAATAAACGGCTTCAGCGCGACATTTTTAGTAAGTGCTTGAACGAACTTTTTAAAGGAGTTTGGCGAAGAAGCCTGCTAACAGCATTATATCTGCAGGTATGCTGACAGGTCGTCCTGCGGAGGAGATGCCCGGGTCTTCGGGTGATCTTCTGTCAGAGCTCTCACAACTTCACGAACAAGTTCTACAGGTGATGTAGAGTATTGGCCAAGCCTTGTGGCCGTCCGCGTCCCCGCCAGGAGGCATGGGGGAGCTTATAGAGAAGCTGAAGGGAGCACGACGACGCTTCCGGTTATGGAAGATATCAGCCTGTCGACAAGGTGCACGGGAAGCCTGGGCTATGGTGAAGACACGATACACCAAGGCTGACCCAAACCACATGGCCGAGGTTGGACCTGTGGGGCCCGATGGGAAAGAGAAACCTGTCAATTTAGTGTATGATCAAGTAGAGTTAGCCGCCAAGTATTCCCAATAGGATTGTAGGCTAGACAGCCTGTTGGATGGCATAGAAGAAGAATTTAATCAGCCTTAGTGACTGTGTACTTCAAGTTACATATGTAATGTCCCTAGCCGAATTGTAAATCATTTGTCATGGCGGACCTTTTCGCTTCGACCTTTGGACCCGATAGTCCGGAGTGTATCCGAATACCCACTCGGTTATATAAAAACCGGGGTATGCATGGAAACCAGGTGTCGGGGTCATAAGTGCTTGAACAGACAAGTACCCAACTAGCTATGTTATATTACACGAGTAGTAAGAAACATCTTCCAGGGTGAATAGTTCCGTTAAGTGTTCCTTTCCCTGGGTACGCATGCCCTAATGTGCATGTCTGAACTGCGAGACGCATGTTAAAAACATTTTGAGGCGTGTAGTAATTTAAATTAAAGTCATCTTTTATTCACTGACCGAATATTCCCTTAAGAACGCTAGCTTTCGGCTTCACCCAGTCTGAGGTACACATCCGGCTGACCCGAGAGTAACAATCGCAGAGGTGCTCCCCTTATGCCCTAGCCGAATTAACGGGAACGTAGGGCATAAACACAAGAGCCAGGCAACCCATCTTGGCCAAAACTTAAGTCATATCGATGCATATAATGGCGAAAAAGGGTACATGCAGAAGCATGACACATTTGCGGGGCATGAAGCCCGGAAAAATAATTAGATTAAGATTCTGTATAGGAAGCCCCCAGGTATATTGAGCGCGGTTAGCGCGTCGAGATTGTGTAACCAAGACACAGGTTTAGCCCTTTAGGGCTTTCAAGAGAAAAGAGGGAAAGAAAGAGGGGAAAACAGATGTGCATAAAATTCATGGAGGTAAGGAGACGAACATAGAGTCCGGCGCTAGGCGTAGAATCTTCGGAGTCTGGCTGCGTTCCATGGGTTTGGCTCGAGTAGATTATTCGATGCATCCTGCAGACGGTACGCTCCACCGGTCAGAACCTGGTCGATAATAAAAGGACCTTCCATTTTGGGCTTGAGCTTGTTCTTTTTCTTCTCCGGGAGGCGCAGAACTAGCTCACCAACGTTATAGGTTTTGGCCCGCACTTCTCTGCTTTGATACCTTCGAGCCTGTTGTTGATAGAATGCGGAACGGGCTTTTGCCACATCGTGCTCCTCCTCCAGGGCATCCAAACTGTCCTGCCGGTCAAGATCGGCCTCTCTTTCTTTGTACATGCGCACTCGAGGTGAGTCATGAATTATGTCGCAAGGCAGCACCGCCTCAGTGCCGTACACCATAAAAAACGGTGTGTATCCAGTAGTATGATTCGGCGTGGTCCGCAGCCCCCATAGTACGGAGTCGAGCTCCTCTACCCAATGGGTGTCTGATTCCTTTAAGGACCGGACTAATCTGGGTTTAATACCACTCAGGATAAGACCATTCGCTCGTTCGACTTGACCGTTAGTTTGTGGATGATAGACAGAAGCATAATTGAGCTTGATACCCATGTTACTGCACCAAAGTTTCACCTCGTCGGCTGTAAAGTTCGTGCCATTGTCAGTGATGATGCCGTGGGGAACGCCATAACGATGTACAACCCCAGATATGAAGTCTATCACCGGTCCGGATTCAGCCGTTTTGACAGGTTTGGCTTCTATCCATTTGGTAAATTTGTCCACCATGACCAGTAAGTATTTTCTCGTATGGGTTCCCCCCTTGAGGGGTCCGAGCATATCGAGCCCCCAGACCGCAAAGGGCCAAGTAATGGGGATGGTTTGGAGGGCGGTAGGTGGCATGTGGCTTTGGTTTGCAAAAAGCTGGCAACCAACGCGATGTTGAACCAGATGCTGTGCATCTGCCTGGGCCGTCGGCCAATAAAAACTTGTACTTACTTACAAGTGCCCGGGCTGCTGCGTGGTGGCCGCCGAGTCCGGCATGGATTTCTGCCAACAGCTTCTGCCCTTCCTCTTCGGAGATGCACCTTTGAAGGACTCCGGTTCTGCTTTTCTTATAAAGCTCTCCCTCATGGACCTTGTAGGCTTTAGATCGCCACACTATGCAGCGAGCCTCATTTTGGTCCTCGGGTAATTCCTGTCTGGTTAGGTAGGCCAGGAATGGTTCTGTCCACGGGGCAATGACGACCATTATCATGTGGGCTGAAGGTGTTATTTCGGCGGCATAGCCTTCGATTGTGTCAGAGTATTTGGTATCTGGGGTTATGGCCGGGTCCGGACTAATTTTGCCGGTGTCCCCTTCCCATACCACGGATGGTTTAAACAGTCTTTCTAGGAAGATGTTTGGTGGGACAGGGCCGCGTTTAGCGCCGATACAAGCTAGGATGTCCGCTGCCTGGTTGTTTTCCCGAGCCACGTGGTGGAATTCCAGCCCCTCGAACCGGGCTGACATTTTGAGGACGGCGTTGCGATATGCCATTATTTTTGGATCCTTGGCATCGAAGTCTCCATTTATTTGGGATATTGCGAGGTTCGAGTCCCCACGCACCTCTAGGCGTTGGATGCCCATGGAGACTGCCATCCGGAGGCCGTGTAGTAGGGCCTCGTATTCGGCTGCGTTATTGGAGTCCGTATATAGTATCTGGAGCACGTATTGCACCGTGTCTCCGGTGGGGGACGTCAGGACGACACCAGCCCCTAAACCAGCCAACATTTTAGAGCCGTCGAAGTGCATGATCCAATTGGAGTATGCGCCGTACTCTTTAGGGAGTTCCGCTTCTGTCCATTCGGCTACGAAATCGGCCAATACTTGCGACTTAATGGCTCGTCGTGGCTTATATGTTATGTCGGACGGGAGGAGCTCAATGGTCCATTTGGCAATCTGGCCCATGGCATCACGGTTGTTTATTATGTCATTGAGTGGTACTTCAGATGCCACCATGATCGAACACTCTTGAAATTAGTGTCATAATTTCCGAGATGCCATAAATACCGCGTATGCTATCTTTTGGTAATGTGGGTATCATGATTTGCATGGAGTGAGGACGGTGGATACATAATATACCGGCTTTTGAAGCGGGAATTTATGTCCGTCCATCTCTCGTTCGACGACGAGCACTGCGCTTACAACTTGGTGAGTTGCCGCTATATATAATAGCATTGGTTCACCGACAGTTGGCGCGACCAGGATTGGGTTGGCGGCCAGGATGGCTTTGATTTCTTCCAGTCCGGCCGTGGCTGCATCCGTCCACTCGAAGTGTTCGGTGCGCCTAAGAAGGCAATAAAGGGGAAGTGCCTTTTCTCCTAATCGGGAGATAAAGCGGCTTAAAGACGCCACGCATCCAGTCAATTTCTGGATTTGCTTGAGGTCAGTTGGGATAGCCAACTGTGAAAGAGCTCCGATTTTAGCCGGGTTTGCTTCAATTCCTCTATTGGAGACGATGAAGCCCAGGAGCTTTCCGGCGGGAACGCCGAAGATGCATTTTTCCGGATTGAGCTTAATGTCGTATGTTCGGAGATTGGTGAAAGTGAGCCTCAAGTCGTCTATTAAAGAGTCGACTGGTCTCGTTTTAATGACCACATCATCTATGTATGCCTCCACAGTCTTGCTGATCTGCTTTTCCAGACATGTCTGGATCATGCGCTGATATGTTGTGCCGGTGTTTTTGAGCCCAAAGGGCATTGTAATAAAGCAGAAGGGGCCGTATGGTGTTATAAATGCTGTTGCGGCTTGATCAGACTCCGCCATCTTAATCTGGTGGTAACCGGAGTATGCATCGAGGAAGCACAATGATTCATGTCCGTCTTTCCTCCCCTGAGTGTGTTCCCGGATGATGGGTGCATCTTCGTCCGGACTTCTTTCTTCCCTAGACGGGGATTGATTAGGCTTATCTTTGGCGTCATCGTGTTCGGATGTCGGATCCGCACTATGTTTGCATTTTGCATCTTGATCGTTTTCTGCCACCGGGGTGGTGCAGTTGTCGTCTCTTCCAGAGTCGCGTGGACTATTATTATCGCTGTTCTTGCTATGGCGTGGCTTAGGGCGGCGCCGCTGACGTTGGCGCTTGG
The DNA here is from genome assembly GCF_056163025.1 of Triticum urartu. NCBI lineage: Eukaryota > Viridiplantae > Streptophyta > Magnoliopsida > Poales > Poaceae > Triticum > Triticum urartu. The sequence goes on along the minus strand of NC_141874.1, from coordinate 348,518,895 downwards.
GTTGCTTCTTGGAGGGGTCATCCTCCGTCTTCTCATCGCCATTGGCTTCTTTGGGGGTGTCCATGATGTATATATATCATATGATGAGGTGGCGGTCCAGTGCCCTGAGGGTGGTGGATCCTGTTCGTCTCCGGCTTCGTCGTGCATACCGTCGAAGTCTTCGGAGCCGAAGTCGAGCATGTCGGTTAAGTTGTCGACAGTGGCTACTAAGTGGGTGGTGGGTGGGCAGCGAATTTCTTTGTCGTCCGCATCCCATTCTAGCCGTACATAGTTCGGACAAGGTTCTCCCAAGAGGGAGAGAGACCTTAATGAATTTAGCACATCCCCGAAGGGTGAGTGCTGAAAGATGTCCGCGGAGGTGAACTCCATGATCGGCGCCTAGTCGGACTCGACGGGCACGGATATGAGCGGCTCGGAGTCCGTGGCCGTAGATGAATCCAGTGGTTTGGCAACACGGCTCTCGTAAGGGGTGAAGTCAGTATCCGGCTCTATCGCCACTGAGAGTGCGGCCTCCATGGCGAGGTCCATCCCACCGCTCTCGGATGGCGCGACTTGCTCCGGATTGATGGACGGAGTAGCTGCGGATGCGATCTCCCGAATACTGTCTGATGGCAGAGTTACGTCATGCTCGTCAAGACTGTCCGACGCGTCCGACATGGGCTCGAATCCGTCGAAGATCAAGTCTCCGCGGATGTCGGCCGTGTAGTTCAAGTTTCCAAATCTGACCTGATGGCCAGGGGCGTAGCTCTCAATCTGCTCCAAATGGCCAAGTGAATTGGCCCTCAGTGCAAAGCCGCCAAATATGAAGATCTGTCCGGGGAGGAAAGCCTCACCCTGGACTGCATCGATAGCGTTGATCAAAGGAGCCATCGAGCCTTATGGTGACGACACCGTGGAACTCTCAATGAAAGCACCAATGTCGGTGTCAAAACCGGTGGATCTCGGGTAGGGGGTCCCGAACTGTTCGTCTAAGGCGGATGGTAACAGGAGGCAGGGGACACGATGTTTTACCCAGGTTCGGGCCCTCTTGATAGAGGTAAAACCCTACGTCCTGCCTGATTGTTCTTGATGATATGAGTATTACAAGAGTAGATCTACCACGAGATCAGAGAGGCTAAACCCCAGAAGCTAGCCTATGGTATCATTGTCTGTTGTCCTACAGACTAAAACCCTCCGGTTTATATAGACACTGGAGGGGGCTAGGGTTACACAAGGTCGGTTACAAAGGAGGAGATATACATATCCGTATTGCCTAGCCTTCCTTCCACGCCAAGTAAAGTCCCATCCGGACACGAGATGAAGTCTTCAATCCTGTATCTTCATGGTCCAACAATCCGGCAAAAGGATATAGTCTGTCTGTCCGGAGACCCGCTAATCCAGGACTCTCTCTCATGCCCTCCATCATCGGATCACGATCGTGTGGGCGAAAACTACACCTCATTTGGACACTCCAAACTCCCTCTACCTATAAACATGCCTCTCCCCCCGAAATTTTTGGGCGAAACCCTAGTCTTCCCCTTCCTCCACGCGCCGGACACGTCCGCCCGGCGCCGGACACGTCCACCGCCGTGCCCCGTCCAATCGCCTTCCACCACGTGGCTCCTCCACCGGCCACCGCCGTCGCCCCGCGCCCGCGTTCGCCCGCCGCCTCCCCGTGCCCGTGTTCGCCCGCCGCCCCGCGCTGCGTTCGCCGCCGCCGACTGCGCCCGCCGCAGCCCCGCCATCGCCGGCTGCCACCGCCACCGCGTGCCTCGCCACCGAGCGCCACCGAGCTCCACGGCCGCGAGCGCCGCCGCCTCGCCGCAGATCCGGTCGGGCTGGACCGGATCCGGCGCCCCCGACCCTCGTCGGCCCTCCTCCAATGAAGCTCCGGCCTCCTCCACCGCCCGCAACTCCGGCGAACTCCAACGCCGGCGAGATCCAGTCATGCATCGGGAAGCATGCAAACCCTAGGTTGACCCCGATTTCGTCTAAGTCCCTTTTCTGCATTATGTTTTTATGCTCCCTTCATCACATCGTATCTCGGCGACCGTAGCACCATATGATGCATATGATATATCAAATTGTTCGTCTCGATGAGCTCTTCAGGTTAGATGCATTTCCATGCATGTTACTACCCTTTTTGATGCCTTCTTCATTGATGTAAGAGTGCTATAAAATGTTAACTGCTGGTACTTATCAGTTTATGAGGTTTTGTCATTTTTGTTGCATTTGATGTGTGCATCATATGAGTATGAGGTCTACATGTGGAATCACGTGCGTCATATGACTATGATTTTAGTGGAATCATGCCATGCCTTTGTTTGGTATGATATGTTCCTGTAGCATGTTGTTTGCTTGCTCTAAACATTGCTTCCCAATGTTGTTTTTGACATGTTAGTATTTTCACCAAGTCTGTGAATGCTGATATCTTTTGCACTTTTGCGATGCTTGTTTGAACCTGTTCTATTGTGTTTTAGTCTAGATCAGTGTTCATGTTTTGTCAAGCATCTCTTGTACATCACTGCAATATGTTTTGTTGTTATGTTGGAGTGTAGTAGCTTAGTTTCTTGTTGCATTCTAAGTGGCATCATGCTGTTAATGACAGTTTTGCCCCATTCTTGTTTTGCTTGCCTTTTGCAAACCGTGCATCCGTTTCCGGTGATCTTTATATTGATTTCAACCCAAATCATCTCATCTTTCTAGCAGCATACTTGGTTTGCTAAGTTTATGCATTCATCATTCTTTCCCTTCCGGAGCACGCATATGCATTGCATATCACATCTCGCATATCATGCCATGTATTGCATCATGTTGCTTGTGCATTGCACTGTGATTGATTGTTGTTCCATTGCTTGTGTTCTTGCTTTGGGTAGAGCCGGGAGACGAGTACGTGATGAGGAACCTGTTGAGTGCGCTTTCGAGGATCAAGCTTTCGACAACTCTGAGAACTTTGCAGGCAAGATGACCATACCCTCGAAATCACTTCTATCTTTGCTTGCTAGTTGTTTGCTCTATTGCTATGTCGCGCTACCTACCACTTGCTATATCATTCCTCCCATATTGCCATGTCAAGCCTCTAACCCACCTTCCTAGCAAACCATTGTTTGGCTATGTTACCGCTTTTGCTCAGCCTCTCTTATAGCGTTGCTAGTTGCAGGTGAAGATGAAGCTTGTTCCATGTTGGAACATGGATATTGTTGGGATATCACATTATATATTATTTAATTAATGCATCTATAAACTTGGTAAAGGGTGGAAGGCACGTCCTTATGCCTGGTGTTTTGTTCCACTCTTACCGCCCTAGTTTCCATCATACCGGGGTTATGTTCCTTGATTTTGCGTTCCTTACGCGGTTGGGTGTTATGGGAACCCCTTGATAGTTCGCTTTGAATAAAACTCCTCCAGCAAGGCCAAACCTTGGTTTTACTATTTGCCTCACCACCACCTATACTTTTCCCTTGGGAGTCGTGCTCCCGAGGGTCATCTTTATTTTAACCCCCCCGGGCCAGTGCTTCTGTAAGTGTTGGTCCGAACCGGGCAGCCTGCGGGGCCACCTCGGGGAAACTTGAGGGTTGGTTTTACTCGTAGCTTGACCTCTCCAGTGTGCCCTGAAAATGAGATATGTGCAACTCCTATTGGGATTTGTCGGCACATTCGGGTGGTCTTGCTGGTCTTGTTTTACCATTGTCGAAATGTCTTGTAACCGGGATTCCGAGACTGGTCGGGTCTTCCCGGGAGAAGGAATATCCTTCGTTGACCGTGAGAGCTTGTGATGGGCTAAGTTGGGACACCCCTGCAGGGCTTGAACTTTCGAAAGCCGTGCCCGCGGTTATGTGGCAGATGGTAATTTGTTAATGTCCGGTCGTAGAGAACTTGACACATAACTTAATTAAAATGAATCAACCGCGTGTGTAACCGTGATGGTATCTTCTCGGCGGAGTCCGGGAAGTGAACACGGTTCTTGTGTTATGCTTGAACGTAAGTAGATTCAGGATCACTTCTTGATCACTTCTAGTTCACGACCGTTGCGTTGCTTGTCTTCTTGCTCTTATTTGCGTATGTTAGCCACCATATATGCCAGTGCTTGCTGCAGCACCACCTTACTACCCCTTCCTACCCATAAGCTTAAATAGTCTTGATCTCGTGGGTGTGAGATTGCTGAGTCCTCGTGACTCATAGATTCTTCCAAACAGTTGCAGATGCCGATGATACCAGTGCAGGTGGCGCAACCGAGCTCAAGTGGGAGCTCGATGAACATCTTGATCGTTGTTTTGTTTCATTTCCTGTTGATCAGTAGTGGAGCCCAGTTGGGACGATTGGGGATCTAGCATTTGGGGTGTCTTCTTTTATTTTGGTCCCGTAGTCGGACCTTGTTTGTACTTTGGATTATGTATGTTTAACTTGTATTTGTGTGAAGTGGCGATTGTAAGCCAACTCTTTATCCCTTTCTTATTCAGTACATGGGATGTGTGAAGATTACCCCTCTTGCGACAAGCCTACCATGCGGCTATGCCTCTAAGTCGTGCCCTGACACATGGGAGATATAGCCGCATTGTGGTTGTTTCTAGTTGGTAATCAGAGCCATCCCCGACTTAGTAGCCCCCTGCTTGATCGAATCACTGATGTTGTTGAGTCTAGAACAAAATGTTTTGAGTCTTAGGATTATATGTATCGGAGAGCAGGATTCTTTTTACTCCTCAGTCCCTTCGTCGCTCTGGTGAGGCCTCCTGACGTAGAAGTTTTGACTCTCCTCTCCTCAAATTTCACGATTTTTTAGGATCACACGGGTACCTTGGAATCGTTCCGATAGTCTTGTGACGAGAACATTGTTCTTGGTGCCTCCTGGGATTTAAAGGTTGTGGCAGTGTCCCAGGGAGTTGAACTCCGAGGTGTTGTCATCACAATTTTATCGTTGCAGTTCTGGAATACCTGAGTTCGCCGATATCGAAAATCTCTTTTATGCAGTTCTTGGTGAGATACCCTCGACGCCACCCAGTACTGGGGCGGGAGTTCGGGAGTATTGCCATAACTCGTATAACAGATGCTTTTCAAAGGTTGAGGTACACGATTTCCGAAGGTTTCTTGGTTATGTGTTGAAGGATGGATACAACTGTATGTAGGAATTGTTAGTTTGGGTGAGATATTATGCTTCCCCTGTATCCCCAACACCTTATTGCATAACCAGAAAGTTTCGGGAGTTTATAAGTGGGAATTCAAGTATCTCGTAGGGCATCTTTCCAATAGACACATGATATGATATGGGGTCTATCATATGTTTGTTTCCGGCTTATTTTGCAAGCCAATCCTTTGTTTTTGTTTTGAGTTGTGGTATTCTAGTTGCTTCAATGTCAAGTGTTGATTCCATACCTTTTCTAAGTAGTGTTCTCATATTTCTATGTGAATACAAATCCTTCTTGATCATCGAGGTTGTCATGTCAATTCCTTCTAACCGGTGTGATTCTCTTCAAGATGATCATATCATTTTTCCCATTCGCAAGATCCAATCTTAGTTTTTTCTCAACGGTGTTTGTTCTATATGCCCCAAGTTGCTATGTGCATCCGTTGCATGGTAATCCCTACTCACTCACATTGATATCTATTGATGGGCATCTCCATATCCCGTTGATATGCCTAGTTGATGTGAGACTATCTTCTCCCTTTTTGTCTCCTCCACAACCACCATTCTATTCCACCTAAAGTGCTATGTCCATGGCTCACGCTCATGTATTGCGTGAAGATTTAAAAATTTGAGAACACCAAAAGTATGAAACAATTGCTTGGCTTGTCATCGGGGTTGTGCATGATTTAAATACTTTGCGTGGTGAAGATAGAGCATAGCCAGACTATATGATTTTGTAGGGATAACTTTCTTTGGCCATGTTATTTTGAAGAGACATAATTGCTTAGTTAGTATGCTTGAAGTATTATTACTTCTATGTCAATATTGAACTTTTGTCTTGAATCTTTCGGATCTGAATATTCATACCACAATTAAGAAGAATTACATTGAAATTATGCCAAGTAGCATTCCACATCAAAAATTCTGTTTTTATCATTTATCTACTCGATGACGAGCAGGAATTAAGCTTGGGGATGCTTGATACGTCTCCAACGTATCTATAATTTTTGATTGTTCCATGCTATATTATATTCTATTTTGGACATTATTGGTATTTATTATACACTTTTATATTATTTTTGGTACTAACCTATTAACCGAAGGCCCAGCCCAGAATTGCTGTTTTTTTGCCTATTTTAGGGTTTCACAGAAAAAGAATATCAAACGGAGTCCAAACGGAATGAAACCTTCGGGAACGTAATTTCGGAACGAACTTGATCCAGAGGACTTGGACCCTACGTCAAGTAATCAACAAGGGGCATGAGGTAGGGGGGCGCACCTACCCTCCCAGGCGCGCCCTCCACCCTCGTGGGCCCCTGTTGCTCCACCGACGTACTCCTTCCTCCTATATATACCTACGTACCCCACAACTACCAGATATGGAGAAAAAACCCTAATTCCATAGCCGTGACTTTCTGTATCCATGAGATCCCATCTTGGGGCCTTTTCTGGAGCTCCGCCGGAGGGGGCATCGATCATGGAGGGCTTCTACATCAACACCATAGCCCCTCCGATGAAGTGTGAGTAGTTTACTTCAGACCTACGAGTCCATAGTTATTAGCTAGATGGCTTCTTCTCTCTTTTTGGATCTCAATACAAAGTTCTCCCCCTCTCTTGTGGAGATCTATTCGATGTAATCTTGTTTTGCGGTGTGTTTGTTGAGATCGATAAATTGTGGGTTTATGATCAAGTTTATCTATGAACAATATTTGAATCTTCTCTGAATTCTTTTATGTATGATTGGTTATCTTTGCAAGTCTCTTCCAATTATTAGTTTGGTTTGGCCTACTAGATTGATCTTTCTTGCAATGGGAGAAGTGCTTAGCTTTGTGTTCAATCTTGCGGTGTCCTTTCCAAGTGACAGTAGGGGCAGCAAGGCACGTATTTTATTGTTGCCATCGAGGATAACAAGATGGGGTTTATATCATATTGCATGAGTTTATCCCTCTACATCATGTCATCTTGCTTAAAGCGTCACTCTGTTCTCTTGAACTTAATACTCTAGATGCATGCTGGATAGCGGTTGATGTGTGGAGTAATAGTAGTAGATGCAGGCAAGAGTCGGTCTACTTGTTTCGGACGCGATGCCTATATACATGATCATACCTAGATATTCTCATAACTATGCTCAGTTCTGTCAATTGCTCAATAGTAATTTGTTCACCCACCGTAAATACTTATGCTCTTGAGAGAAGCCACTAGTGAAACCTATGGCCCCCGAGTCTATCTTCCATCATATTAATCTTCCAATACTTAGTTATTTCCTTTGCCATTTATTTTACTTGCATCTTTTATTTCTCTTTATCATAAAAATACCAAAAATATTATCCTATCATATCTATCAGATATCACTCTCGTAAGTGACAGTCTAGGGATTGACAACCCCTTATCGCGTTGGTTGCGAGGATTTATTTGTTTGTGTAGGTGCGAGGGACTCGTGCGTAGCCTCCTACTGGATTGATACTTTGGTTCTCAAAAACTGAGGGAAATACTTACGCTACTTTGCTGCATCACCCTTTCCTCTTTAAGGGAAAACCAACGCAGTGCTCAAGAGGTAGCAGGCTTCTCCAACGCGTCAGAATCCGGACCGCAATGATGGGGGTCAGTCCAACCCTCCGCCACCAGCTCCACCTCTAGGGGCATGGCAAGCTGTCATGGCAGCCACCAATGCCAACACTCAGATGCTTTTGCAACTCTTACAAGAGCACAACCAAGGCAACCAAGGAAATCAAGGCCAAGGCAACAATCAGCCTCAGTTTGCTACCCTCAACTAGTTCCTCGCAAACCAGCCGAAGTCCTTCAGCAACTGTGTTGAGGCCACAGACGCGGATGACTGGCTCGTGGATATCTGCAAACATTTTGAGTGTAGCAATGTCAGGCCTGAGGACTTTGTCAAGTTTGCTTCGTTTCAACTCAAGGACCAAGCTGCTGAGTGGTATCAACAATACAGAGATTCCATAGGAGGTCATGTGATTACCTGGAATGATTTCTGCCGAGACTTCAAAGCTCATCACATCCCACCAAGCGCTGCTGAAAGCAAGCGTGAGGAGTTCCGCAATCTCAAGCAAGGCAGCATGTCTGTGTAGCAATACAATATCCAGTTTCAGAAACTCGCTCGCTTCGCCAAACAAGACGTCCCTGATGAAAGGAGTATGATTTATCAATTCAGAGGTGGCCTCAGAGAAGATCTGCAATTATCTCTCGTGCTTCTTGAACCGACTGAGTTTGATCAATTCTACAACATGGCACTAAAGCAAGAAGCTACTCACCTCAAGTGTGAGGCATCTAAGAAGAGAGTCAGGGATGCAGTTCAATCTTCTTCTTCATCTCAAGTGGCAGCTAAGCAACAGAAGTTCTGGTTGCCTCCTCCTCCTCCGTTTCGTCAGCCTTACCAGCAAAAGAGCAAAGGTGGCAATGGATCTTCCCACCCACCCAACCCAGGCTATCAGAACAAAGCTCAGTCTCATACTCCAAGGTCAAGTGCTCCTTATCACCGTCCCCTCTCAGAGGTTACTTACAACAAGTGTCAGCAGAAAGGGAACTATGCAAACAAATGCTTCAACCAAAGGCGCCTTCCGCCTCCTCCTCCTGTGAGATCTGCCAACAATGCAGTGGTCAAGCATAATCCCAAGCATGGTAAGGTCAACATGATGAACACAGCTCAGGCAGAGGATTCTTCAGAAGTGATCATGGGTAACCTTCCAGTTAACTCCATTCCTGCTAAAGTCTTATTTGATACTGGTGCATCGCATTCTTTCATGTCACTCCCTTTTGCATCGGAGCACAATTTTGACACTAAGGCATTGCCTAGAGCTCTGCAAGTTGTTTCTCTGGATAAGCGTTTGAGACCTACTATGATGGTTCCGAATGTCGGTATCAAAATGGGCGACTACAAATTTTTGGCATTTCCAATTTTTCTTGGTGACTCGGATATTGATCTAATTCTCGGCATGGACTGGCGTTCTAAGCACAAGGCTCTGCTTGATTGTGCTACCAGAGAAATTCAATTGACACACTCTTCTGAGGAAGTGATCATCTATGCCGCTCGTGACGAAACCATTCGGCTGTTTTCTCTCAATGAGAAGGGCGAGTTGAATGCCATCTCTCAGATTCCTGTCGTTTGTGAATATCAAGATGTCTTTCCAAAAGAGCTTCTGGGAGTGCCTCCTCACCGGCCATTTGAATTCGTTATCGATCTTGAGGCTGGCACGGAACCTGTTTGCAAGCGTCCTTACAAGCTTGGACTAGAAGAGTTGAAGGAGTTGAAGAAACAACTCGATGAACAAGAGCGCATGGGTCTGATCAGACCGAGTTCATCTCCATGGGGTTGTGGTGTTCTTTTTGTCAAGAATAAGGATGGAATGGAATGACTCTGCATCGACTATCGTCCATTGAACAAGAAGACAATAAAGAACAAGTATCCACTTCCCAACATCAATGAGCTTTTCGAGCAACTTAAAGGTGCCCAAGTGTTCTCCAAGCTTGACCTCCGTATGGGTTATCATCAGATTCGCATTCGTGAACAAGATATCCCCAAGACAACATTCAGAACAAGCTATGGTTCTTATGAATATACTGTCATGTCTTTCGGCCTTGTCAATTCTCCTCCAACGTTCTCTCGCATGATGAACTTCATCTTCAACCCTTACACAAATGATTTTGTCCTGGTGTATCTCGATGATATTTTGGTCTTTTCCAAGAATAAGGCGGATCATGCCAAGCATTTGAGATTGGTACTCGACAAACTCAGAGAGCATAAATTCTACGCGAAGTTTTCCAAGTGTGAGTTCTGGCTTGACGAAGTTCTTTACCTTGGTCATATCATCTCCGCCAAGGGCATCATTGTTAATCTAGAGAAGGTGTCTGCAATTGTGAATTGGGAGCCTCCTCAGAATGTCAAGTAGCTCTACAGTTTTCTTGGGCTTGCAAGCTATTGTCGAAGATTCGTTGAGAATTTCTCTAAGATTGCAAAGCCTCTTTCCAACCTTCTCAAGAAACATGTCTGGACGCCTGAGTGTGACTTTGCTTTCAACACCCTAATAGAGAAGCTAGTCACAACTCCTGTCTTGACTCCTCCTGATGAATCCAAGCCTTTTGAAGTTTTCTGTGATGCCTCCATGCAAGGTCTCGGTGCTGTGTTAATGCAAGAGAAGAAAGTTGTGGCTTATACCTCTCTTCAGTTGAAGCCCAATGAAAGGAACTACCCCACTCATGATCTTGAGTTGGCGGCAGTTGTCCATGCATTATTAACATGGAGACATCTCTTGTTGGGAAGGAAAGTGGACATCTTCACAGATTATAAGAGCCTCAAGTACATCTTCACTCAACCCAACCTCAACCTCAGGCAGACTCGTTGGGTCTAAATGATTCAAGAATACAATCTGAGTATTGAATATACTCCAGGCAAGGCCAATGTCATTGCAGATGCTTTGAGCAGGAATGCTTACTGCAACATCCTAATTTTCAAGCCCTTCCAACCGGACCTTTGTGAAGCTTTCCTCAAACTGAATCTCCAAGTTATTACTCAAGGCTTTCTTGCCAACCTCCAAGTCTCTCCTACTTTGGAAGATCAAATTCGTGAGGCACAACTCCTGGATTCCATGGTGAAGAAGGTGAAAAATGGAATTACCAAGAGCCAACCCAAGTACAAGTGCTATCGCATTGATGACAAAGATACTCTATTCTTCGAGGATCGAATTGTGGTTCCTAAAGGTGATCTAAGGAAAGTCATTATGAACGAGGCACACAATTCCCTTCTATCCATTCATACTGGAAGTACAAAGATGTACCATGACCTCAAGCAGTCGTATTGGTGGACTCAAATGAAGCGAGAGATTGCTCAATTCATGAATGAATGTGATGTCTGCCGAAGGGTGAAAGCATAACACCAACGACCAGCTGGTCTCCTCCAACCTCTTGCTATTCCAGAATGGAAGTTTGATCATATCGAGATGGACTTCGTGACTGGATTTCCCAAGTCCAAGCGTGGAAATGATGCTATCTTCGTTGTCATCGACAATCTTACTAAAGTGGCTCATTTCCTTCCAATCAAAGTATCTATCATAGCAGCTCAGTTGGCAGAGCTATACACCTCCAGGATTGTCTCTTTGCATGACATTCCACAATTGTATCTTCATATCGTGGTAGCATCTTCACTTCTAAGTTCTGGGACTCCTTCCAGAAGGCCATGGGAACCAACATTCGCTTCAGCACAGCCTTCCATCCTCAAACTAGTGGCCAAGTCGAGCGAGTCAATCAAATCCTTGAAGATATGCTCAGGGCTTGTGTCATTTCCTTCGGTATGAAGTGGGAAGATTGTCTTCCATATGATGAGTTCTCCTACAACAACAGCTTCCAAGCGAGTTCGGGCAAGGCCCCATTCGAGACTCTCTATGGCAGAAAGTGCCGTACTCCTCTCAATTGGTCAGAGACTGGTGAACGCCAACTTCTTGGCAATGACTTAATCACAGAGGCTGAGGAAATGTGTAAAGTCATCCGTGAAAATCTCAAAGCCGCGCAATCGCGCCAGAAGAGTTACTATGATAGCAAGCACCGTGACTTGGCTTTCGAGATCGGAGACCATGTATAACTCCGTGTCTCTCCAATGAAAGGCACTCGTCGCTTCGGTATCAAAGGGAAGCTTGCCCCTAGATACGTGGGTCCTTTCAAGATCATTGGCAAAAGAGGCGATCTCGCCTATCAACTTGAGCTTCCGTCCAACTTCGCAAATGTGCATGATGTGTTTCACGTGTCACAACTTCGCAAGTGCTTCAAGACTCCTGAGCGCACCATCAACTTCGAAGAGATTGATCTCCAACAAGATTTGTCTTACCATGAGCATCCCATTGCTATTATTGAAGAAACTGAGCGCAAGACTCGCAACAAGTCAATCAAATTCCTGAAAGTGAAGTGGTCACACTATGCCGACCGAGAAGCCACTTGGGAACGCGAGGACCACCTCCATTCCAAATATCCGGAGTTCTTTCAGTCCTAGATCTCGGGACGAGATCCCTTCGTAGCGGTGGAGTGTTGTAACACCCTGGATGTAACTTGCCATATTTGTAACTCCAACTCTTGCCATTTTCGGCTTTAAGTTATGAGATTCCCTTCGTGGTTGGGTTTTGTCTTCGTTTTGCATTTTGTTCATGTCATGCGTTTCATATCATGTAATCATGTGCTTCGGATTGGCATACGTGTTCGTCTCATGCATCCGAGCTTTTTCCCCGCTGTCCGTTTTGCAATCCGACACTCCTACGTGCCTCTTTTGTCTCTTTTCGTGAGCGGGTGTTAAACGTTCTCGGAATGGACCGAGATTTGCCAAGTGGCCTTGGTACACCACCGGTAGACCGCCTTTCAAATTTCGTTCCATTTGGAGTCCGTTTGATGCTCCAACGGTTAACCGGGTAACCGCAAAAGCCTCTTGTGTGTTGCAGCCCAACACCCCTCCAAAACGGCCCAATAACCCATCCAAACCACTCTCATGTCCTCCATCGTCGGATCACGATCGTGTGGACGAAAACTACACTCCATTTGGACACTCCTACCTCCTCCTAGCTATAAATATGTGATCCTTCCCCGAAATTCCCAGTCTAAACCCTAGCTCTCCCTCTCCTCGCGCCGCCGGACATGTCCGCCAGCGTCGGATGCGTCCAATAGCCGCCTCTCGCCCAATCGAGCGCCGCCACCTGTCGCCGCCGCCTTCCATCACCGCGCATCCCGCGGGGCCGTGATCCGGCACGCGCGAGCCCGCGCGTCGCCGCCGCCTGGACCGTCCGCCCGCCTCCTCGCGCCGCTCGCCCACCGCCCGTGTCCACCGCCACCGACCGCGCCCGCCGCCGCCTCCCTCCGCTCTGGCCGCTGCGCCGCCGCACAGCACCTCGCTGGCGCCTCCCCGTTCCTCCGCACTCCTCGCCGCCCCTCGGCCCGCTCCGGTGCCGCACCTCGCCGCGCCGGATCCAGCCCTGATCCGGCCGGAGGAGAAGCCCTGGCGCCGGATCTGGCCGAGCCATCGTCTCCGACCTCCTGCGTCGCTCGTCGGCGGCGACTCCGTGCCGGGATGGCCTCATCCACCCCGTAGCCGGATCTCCTCGACCTGCCAACCAAACGACGTCCCTCCGTCCCGGATCCCCTCCGTCCCGTTTCAACCCCGTCCAGTTTTTTGGAGGGTATATTTTCTCTAAGTCTCGAATCACTGATGTTTTAATGCCTCCTTCACCATGTCATATCTCCGTGATCGTAGCTCCGTTTCATGCGAATCATATATCAAAATGTTCATTGTGAGATGCTCTTTATTTCATTCCATTGTGGCATGCTGGTTTGAGTTCATCTTGATGCCCAAATCATTGGTGCAAGAGTGCTATAAAATGTTTACTGCTGTTACTTATCAGATTATGATGTTTTATCATTTTTGCCACATTTGATGTGTGCTTCATATGGGCATGAGCTCTACATGTGTTTTGAACTATGCCATTCCATCTTTATAGAGGTGCTTGCCATGTATTTTTGTGATCTTTTTGGTGACTAGCACAAGCATGCAAATTAGCTTTCGTGATATTGCTGATTTCAGGGACTTAGGTTTTGGCCAAGTCATTTTCCTGCTGTTATTTTGATGCCATGCAAACTTGATGCTACAGTGAGATACATGCCTGTTTTGAGTTTCTTCAGTAAGGGTGTTTTGGACATATGGTTATGCTATATCCATCCATGCCCCTGTTTGCAATTATGGAGTGCACTAGCATGTCTTAATCTTGCTCAACTTTTGCTATAAAATGTTCCTGGCAGATTGTTTACATGTTAATCAATTTTGACATGGTTGTTGCTAGTGATCCATGCATGCTATGAACTTGCTCTTCCCATGGTTAGCTGCATGAATATGTCATATTGCTGATGCTATGCTTTTTTTTGTCATGCAATGCTTTGTGGTGAGTGATTTGAGCTCGCAAAGCTACCTTCATAATGCTGTTTATGCCATGCTCTGTTTTCTGCTAAGTCTGAAACTGTTAATAAAACTTGCTATGTTTACATGGGCGCCATCATATCTTTTGTGCCTTTTTGGCTCATGATCAGTAAGGGACTTTTGTTCTATGCATTTCGTAGAATCATGCCATGCCTTTGTTTGCTATGATTTGTTTCTGTAGCATGTTGTTTTCTTGCTCTAAACATTGCTTCCTGATGTTATTTCTGGCATGTTAGTATTTTCACTAAGTCTGTGAAGCTGATATCTTTTGCACTTTTGCCATGCTTGTTTGAACCTGCTCTTGTGTGATTTAGCCGTAGCTCAGTGTTAATGTTTTGTCAAGCATCACTTTAACATCACTTCCATGTGCTTGGTTGCTATGTTGGAGTGTAGTAGCTTAGTTTCTTGTTGCATCCTAGATGGCATCGTGCTGTTAATCACAGAATTGTGCCATTCTTGTTTTGCTTGCCAATTGCAAACCGTGCATCCGTTTCCGGTGATCTTTATATCGATTTCGACCGAAATTATCTCATCTTTCCAGCGGCACACTTGGTTCGCCAAGTTTATGCCTTGTTCATTCTTTCCCTTCCGAAGCACGCATATGCATTGCATATCATGTCTTGCATATCATGTTATGTTTTGCATCATGTTGCTTGTGCATTGCACCATGATTGATTGTTGGTCCTTTGCTTGTGTTCTTGCTTTGGGTAGAGCCGGGAGACGAGTATGTGATCGAGGAACCTGTTGGGTACTCTAACGAGGATCAAGCTTTCGTCAACTCCGAGAACTTTGCAAGCAAGATGATCATACCCTCGAAATCACTTCTATCTTTGCTTGCTAGTTGTTCACTCTATTGCTATGTCGCGCTACCTACCACTTGCTATATCATGCCTCCCATATTGCCATGTCAAGCCTCTAACCCACCTTTCCTAGCAAATCGTTGTTTGGCTATGTTACCGCTTTTGCTCAGCCCCTCTTATAGTGTTGCTAGTTGCAGGTGAAGATGAAGTTTGTTCCATGTTGGAACATGGATATTGTTGGGATATCATTATTATATCTTATTTACTTTAATGCACCTATATACTTGGTAAAGGGTGGAAGGCTCGGCCTTATGCCTGGTGTTTTGTTCCACTCTTGCCGCCCTAGTTTCCGTCATACCGGTGTTATGTTCCTTGATTTTGCGTTCCTTATGCGGTTGGGTGTTATGGGAACCCCTTGACAGTTTACTTTGAATAAAACTCCTCCAGCAAGGCCTAACCTTGGTTTTACCATTTGCCTACCTACCACCATATACCTTCCCTTGGGTTCTGCAAACTCAAGGGTCATCTATATTTTAAACCCCCCCGGGCCAGTGCTCCTTTGAGTGTTGGTCCGAACCGAGCCGACTGCGGGGCCACCTCGGGGAAACTCGAGGGTTGGTTTTACTCGTAGCCTGTCTCATCTGGTGTTGCCCTGATAACGAGATACGTGCGACTCCTATCGGGATTTGTCGGCACATCGGGTGGCTTTGCTGGTCTTGTTTTACCATTGCCGAAATGTCTTGTAACCGGGATTCCGAGACTGATCGGGTCTTCCTGGGAGAAGGAATATCCTTTGTTGACCGTGAGAGTTTATGATGGGCTAAGTTGGGACACCCCTGCAGGGTTTGAACTTTCGAAAGCCGTGCCCATGGTTATGGGAAGATGGGAATTTGTTAATACCCGATTGTAGAGAACTTGACACTTAACTTAATCAAAAATGAATCAACCGCATGTGTAGCCGTGATGGTCTCTTTTCGGCAGAGTCCGGGAAGAGAACACAGTCTCATGTTATGCTTGAGCGTAAGTAGCTTAAGGATCACTTCTTGATCACTATTAGCTTCTCGACCGTGTGTTGCTTCTCTTCTCGCTCTCTTTTGCGTATGTTAGCCACCTTATATGCTAGTGCTTGCTGCAGCTCCACCTCACCACCCTTTCCTACACTTAAGCTTAAATAGTCTTGATCTCACGGGTGTGAGATTGTCGAGTCCCCGTGACTCACATATACTTCCAAATAGATGCAGGTGTCGATGGTGCCGGTGCAGGGGACGCTACCGAACTCAAGTGGGAGTTCGATGAGAATTCGGGCCGTTACTATGTTTCTTTTCCGGATGATCAGTAGAGGAGCCCAGTTGGGACGATCGGGGATCTAGCATTTGGGGTTGTCTTTCTTTATTTTGGTTCCGTAGTCGGACCTTTGATTGTACCTTGGATGATGTATGGTTTATTTATGTATTGTGTGAAGTGGCGACTGTAAGCCAACTCTTTATCCCTTTCTTATTCAATACATGGGAGATGTAAAGATTACCCCTCTTGCGACATGCCTATCGTGCGGCTATGCCTCTAAGTCGTGCCCTGGCATGTGGGAGATATAGCCGCATTGTGGGTGTTACATCCACCGCCCGCAACTCCGACGAACTCCAACTCCGGCGAGATCGAGTCGTGCATCGGGAAGCATGCAAACCCTAGGTTGACCCCGATTTCGTCTAAGTCCCTTTTCTGCATTATTTTTTATGCTCCCTTCATCACATCGTATCTCGGCGACCGTAGCACCATGATGCATATGATATATCAAATTGTTCATCTCGATGAGCTCTTCAGGTTAGATGCATTTCCATGCACGTTACTACCCTTTTTGATGCATTTTTCATTGATGCAAGAGTGCTATAAAATGTTAACTGCTGGTACCAGTTTATGAGGTTTTGTCATTTTTCTTGCATTTGATGTGTGCATCATATGAGTATGAGGTCTACATGTGGTTTGATCTACAACATGCCATCTTTGTGGAGGTGCAATCCTTGTATTTTTTTTGATCTATGTGGCGACTAGCACAAGCATGCAAACTAGGCTTCGTGATTTTGCGAAGTCTTTTCCTGTTGTTATTTTGATGCCATGTAAACTTGATGCTACAGTGAGATCCATGCTTATTTTGGGATACTTTAGTAAGGGTGTTTTGAATACGTGATTATGCTCTATCCATCCATGCCCCTGTTTGCAATTATGGAGTGCCCTAGCATGTCTTGTTCTTGCTCTACTTTTGCTATAAAATGTTCCTGGTAGAATATTAACATGTTAATCAATTTTGCCATGGTTGTTGCTAGTGATCCATGCATCCTACGAACTTGCTCTTGCCATGGTTAGCTTCGTGAACATGTCATCTTGCTGTCGATATGCTTGTATTGTCATTCAATGCTTTGTGGTGAGTGGCATGAGCTCGCAAAGTTGCCTTCATAAATCTGTTTTTGCCATGCTTTGTTTTTCTGCTAAGTCTGAAGCTGTTAATAAAACTTGCTATGTTTACATGGGTTCCACCATATCTTCTGTTCCTTTTTGGCTCATGTTCAGTAAGGGTCTTTTGTTGTATCCTTTTAGTAGAATCATGCCATGCCTTTTTCTGCTATGATATGTTCCTCTAGCATGTTGTTTGCTTGCTCTAAACATTGCTTCTCGATGTTGTTTTTGGCATGTTAGTATTTTCACCAAGTCTGTGAATGCTGATATCTTTTGCACTTTTACCATGCTTGTTTGAACCTGTTCTAGTGTCTTTTAGTCATAGATCAGTGTTCATGTTTTGTCAAGCATCTCTTGTACATCTCTGCCATATGCTTTGTTGTTATGTTGGAGTGCAGTAGCTTAGTTTCTTGTTACATTCTAAGTAGCATCATGCTGTTAATTACAATTTTGCACCATTCTTGTTTTGCTTGCCATTCGCAAACCGTGCGTCCGTTTCTGGTGATCTTTATATTGATTTCAACCCAAATCATCTCATCTTTCCAGCGGCATACTTGGTTTTCCAAGTTGATGCCTTCATCATTCTTTCCCTATCGGAGCACGCATATGCATTGCATATCACATCTCGCATATCATGCCATGTATTGCATCATGTTGCTTGTGCATTACACTGTGATTGATTGTTGTTCCATTGCTTGTGTTCTTGCTTTGGGTAGAGCTGGGAGACGAGTACGTGATGAGGACCTGTTGAGTGCGCTTTCAAGGATCAAGCTTTCGACAACTCTGAGAACTTTGCAGGCACGATGACCATACCCTCGAAATAACTTCTATCTTTGCTTGCTAGTTGTTCGCTCTATTGCTATGTCGCGCTACCTACCCCTTGCTATATCATGCCTCCCAAATTGCCATGTCAATCCTCTAACCCACCTTCCTAGCAAACCGTTGTTTGGCTATGTTACCACTTTTGCTCAGCCCCTCTTATAGCATTGCTAGTTGCAGGTGAAGATGAAGCTTGTTCCATGTTGGAACATGGATATTGTTGGGATATCACATTATATCTTATTTAATTAATGCATCTATATACTTGGTAAAGGGTGGAAGGCTCGACCTTATGCCTGGTGTTTTGTTCCACTCTTACCGCCCTAGTTTCCATCATACCGGGGTTATGCTCCTTGGTTTTGCGTTCCTTACGCGGTCGGGTGTTATGGGAACCCCTTGACAGTTCGCTTTGAATAAAACTCCTTCAGCAAGGCCCAACCTTGGTTTTACCATTTGCCTCTCCACCACCTATACTTTTTGCTTGGGAGTCGCGCTCCCGATGGTCATCTTTATTTTAACCCCCTCGGGCCAGTGCTTCTCTAAGTGTTGGTCCGAACTGGGCAGCATGCGAGGCCACCTCGGGGAAACTTGAGGGTTGGTTTTACTCGTAGCTTGACCTATCCGGTGTGCCCTGAGAATGAGATATGTGCAGCTCCTATCGGGATTTGTCGGCACATTTGGGAGGTCTTGCTAGTCTTGTTTTACGATTGTCGAAATGTCTTGTAATCGGGATTCCAAGACTTGTCGAGTCTTCCCGGGAGAAGGAATATCCTTCGTTGACCGTGAGAGCTTGTGATGGGCTAAGTTGGGACACCCCTGTAGGGCTTGAACTTTCGAAAGCCGTGCTCGCGGTTATGTGGCAGATGGGAATTTTTTAATGTCCGGTTGTAGAGAACTTGACACTTAACTTAATTAAAATGAATCAACCACGTGTGTAACCATGATGGTCTCTTCTCGGCGGAGTCCGGGAAGTGAACACAGTTCTTGTGTTATGCTTGAACGTAAGTAGATTCAGGATCACTTCTAGTTCACGACCGTTGTGTTGCTTCTCTTCTCACTCTTATTTGTGTATGTTAGCTACCATATATGCTAGTGCTTGCTGCAGCTCCACCTTACTACCCCTTCCTACCCATAAGCTTAAATAGTCTTGATCTCACGGGTGTGAGATTGTTGAGTCCTCGTGACTCACAGATACTTCCAAACAGTTGAAGGTGCCGATGGTACCGATGCAGGTGGCGCAACCGAGCTCAAGTGGGAGCTCGATGAACATCTTGATCGTTGTTTTGTTTTGTTTCCTGTTGATCAGTAGTGGAGCCCAGTTGGGACGATCGGGGATCTAGCATTTGGGGTTGTCTTCTTTTATTTTTGTTCCGTAGTCGGACCTTGTTTGTACTCTGGATGATGTATGTTTAACTGGTATTTGTGTGAAGTGGCGATTGTAAGCCAACTCTTTATCCCTTTCTTATTCAGTACATGGGATGTGTGAAGATTACCCCTCTTGCGACAAGCCTACCATGCGGCTATGCCTCTAAGTCGTGCCCCGACAGGTGGGAGATATAGCCGCATTGTGGGTGTTACATGTATGTCCATGCAGAGGTGAGATGCCTCTTTAATGTAAATAAACAAGTTTTCCCTGGCAGGCTATCCTGCGGGAACCCTTTTTGTCTGCCGGAGAGCTACGTCTACCGGGTGATAGACAAAGGGACCAGCCCCCCGCCAACTTCTTTTTACCAAAGGCCACTATGACCATCCTGACCGAAGCAACGTTCAAGTCAGGGATGGGAGCACCTAAGCCTCAAAGAGTGGAGAGGTTTTCTTATGCACAAGTTATATCTTACAGAAAACTAAAGGACATGAGGTAGAACTTATCTGTTGGCTTGCCGGGGGTTGCAGTGCTGGGCAATCTTCTCAACTCCTTGTCAAAGCCAAATTCACGGTAGGAACCTGCATCTTCATGCAGATGGGAATGAATGCAAGATGCGATTCTATCTATATGTATATATAAATGCTCATGAAATGCTTATGCAGTGATCTTGGAATGCTTTTGCATGCATGCAATCTTGGTCGGGGCCCCCACGGTGCTTCTTTATTTTCTCTTGCATAGGGGCATCGCCCTGGCTTTGTACAAGGGGTTACATGTAGCTGAGGTAAGGCCTGTATAAAAGGGTGGCTGCTGGGCAGGGCCTGACAGCCGCACTTAGAACTTGCGAAGATGCTCAATATTCCATGAGTTTTGCAACTGAGTGCCATCTCCAGTCTCCAGACGGACTACGCCAGGTCTGGTGACTCGTACTACCCGGTAAGGGCCTTCCCACTCCGGTGACAACTTGTTTATACCCTTGGCAGACTGAACACGCCTAAGGACAAGATCACCTTCCTCAAAACATCGAGCATGAACCCTACGACTATGATAGCGATGCAGGGCTTGCTGATTGCATGCAGCACACGTAGCAGCCCGGAGACGGTTCTCCTCGAGTAGCACAGCGTCGTCATGCTGGTGCTGATCTTGCGCTACTTCATCATAGGCAGGCACTTGAGGCGACTCGTAAATGAGTTCCGTAGGGATAACTGCTTCTGCCCCGTATACCAGGGAGAAGGGAGTCTGCCCGGTTGCTCGGTTTGATGTCGTTCTGAGGGACCAAAGAACTACCGACAGCTCTTCAATCCACCGCCTGCCGTGCTTCTGCAGCGTATCAAAGGTTCTCGTCTTGAGTCCGGACAACACTTCCGTGTTTGCCCTCTCAGCTTGTCCATTGCTCCAGGGTTGTGCCATAGAGGCAAATGAGATCTTGCATCCGAGGGCATGAACATATTGCATGAAGGCGCGACTCGTGAACTGGGTGCCATTGTCGGTAATGATCCTTGCCGGAACTCCCAAACGACACACCAGCTCTTTCAAGAACTTGATAGCTGACTGAGCAGTCACCTTTCTCATGGCAGTCACTTCCGACCACTTCGTAAACTTGTCGATAGCAACAAACAAGAATTCAAAGCCCCCGATTGCTCGGGGAAGGGGCCGAGGATATCGAGCCCCCAGATAAAAAATGACCATGATAGAGGGATTGTTTAAAGAGCTTGGGCACGCAGGTGGGTTTTCTTGGAATGGAACTGGCAGGATTCACATTTGGTGACTTGCTTGACCGCATCTTGGAGGGTTGTGGGCCAATAGAATCCTTGCCGGAATGCTTTCCCAACTAATGCCCTTGGTCCAATGTGGGAGCCGCACATGCCCTTGTGTATCTCAGCGAGCAGTTCCTTTCCTTCTTCCCAGCAGACACACTTGAATTTCACACTGTTGGGCCTTCTTTTGTATAGAGTGTCATCGACAAACTGGTACATACTGGCCCTCTGGGCTACTTTTTCAGCTTCATCTTGGTTGCCCGGAAGCTCTCCGGTTTGGAGGAAGTGGACAAGTGCCTTGCCGAAGTTGGAGCCTGGGCTCGGCAACAAGGACTAGCGGCACCTCCTCTGCTACGGGAGCATATGCCGCGCTCGCGGGGTCCATGGGCCCGGCTGGAGGGTGTGGTCTGACAGACTGTGAGGAGTTGCTTCCGACAGGCTCTCTGCCATGAGCGGACAACTCTACTGGGAGAGGCTTACTAGAGTCCAACTTTCTCCTTTTCCAGGCCATTTTTGCTGGGGATACGGAGGGTTGAGTGAGATGGAGAACAAAAGTCCCTGGTTCCACAGGAAGCTTCTACGCAGCACACTTTGACAGATGATCAACTATGCTGTTTTCCGCACGGGGTACGTGCTCGTTTTGCAATCCATCAAAGAGCTCGTCCAATGTCCTCACTTCCCCGACGTATGCCTCCATTAATGGACTTTGGTAATCCTTGTTGACTTGTCTCACCATAAGTTGTGAATCCCCTCCAATGATCAGCTTCTTAATTCCCAATTCGGCTGTAATCCTGAGCTCGGCAAGGAGCACTTCATACTCAGCTATATTGTTGGTTGCTTCTTCCCAGGAAAAATGCATTTGGATGACGTACTTCAAGTGCTCCCCGGAGGGGGCGACAAGAAGCACGCCATCTCCTGCACCTTGTAGGGAAAAAGGACCATCAAAATACAAAATCCATTCTTGGGGCGACTCCTTGCCGAGGATAACTGTCTTTGTTACTTCCTCATCAGGGGTTGGCGTCCATTCTGCAATAAACCCTACCAATGCCCTGCTCTGAATAATTGATGTGATTTCAAACATCAAACCAAAACTGGATAAATCGAAAGCCCACTCCAGTATTCTGCCAGTAGCCTTACAGTTTCAGAGTATCCTCGGCAATGGGAAACGAGTGACAACCGTGATCTCATGGGCTTGGAAGTAGTGGCGCAGTTTCCTTGAGGCCATGATGAGACCAAAGATCAACTTTTGCATGCCAGAGTACCTCGATGTATCTCCCTGTAACAGGGAGCTGACAAAGTACACTGGGTGCTGCGCCACTTTCTTACTTGCCCCATCCTTGGGGTTGGTCTCGTTGTCGTGCCCATTGCTGTCCTAATCCTTCTCTGACTCTGCCGATCCCTGTTCACTCTCTGGCTCATCCACTTCTCGCTGCGCTACCAAGGCTGCACTGACCACCTGGTTGGTTGCCGCTAAGTACAGGAGCAATGGATCCTGGGGTTTGGGAGCAACAAAGGTAGGCACAGAGGACAACTAGGCCTTCAACTATTGCAAAGATGCATCTGCTTCCGGGGTCCACTTCATAGGCCATGCCTTCTTCAAAATTTTGAAGAATGACAAGGCATGCTCGGCGGACTTGGAGATGAATCTGCTTAGAGCGGCAATGCATCCTGTCAGACACCTCACATCCTTTACTGTCCTTGGCGCTTGGATCTTCTTGATGGCTTTGATATTGTCGGGGTTGGCTTCGATCGCGCGATAGGATACGAAGAACCCAAGCAAGTTGCCGGAGGGAACACCAAATACACACTTCTCCGGGTTGAGCTTCAAATTTATCTTGCGCAGATTAGCAAATGTCTCCTCCAAATCCTGAATAAGGGTGGCTCTATCCTTGGTCTTGACCACAATGTCATCCATATAAGCTTCTATGTTTCTGTGCGGCTGTGGCTCAAAACCAATTTGGACTGCCTTTGCAAAAGTGGACCCGACACTCTTTAATTCGAACGGCATGCGGACAAAACAGTATGTACCACATGGAGTAATGAAGGACGTCTTCTTCTCATCTTCCTTGAACGTGAAGATTTGGTGATACCCAGAATATGCATCCAGGATGGAGAGAAAATCACAACCTCAAGTGGAGTCCACAATCTGATCAATATGCGGCAAGGGAAACGGGTCCTTCGGGTAAGCTTTGTTGAGACCCGTGAAATCTATGCAAAGCCTCCACTTCCTGTTAGCCTTCCGGACTACCACTGGATTTGCCAACCACGTGGGATGCAACATTCCTCTGACCAAACCAGCTGCCTCAAGTTTCTTGTTCTCTTCCGCAATGAACTGCTGCTTCTCCAAGGCCTGCTTTCGGACTTTCTGCTTGACAGGCCAGGCGTGTGGACAGACAACAAGGTGGTGCTCGATTGCCTCCCTGGGAACACCGGGGATATCAGATGGTTGCCAAGCAAACACATCGATATTCGCTCGTAGGAAGGCAACGAGCGCACTTTCCTATTTGTCATAGAGGGTGGCACTGATAGTGAAAGTACCATCAATGCCAGCTAGCCCTGCTGGGACCTTCTTCACTTGGGGTGCATTGACCTTGGATTTCTTGTTGTTGGAACACTCAGGAACGTCGTCAGCGGGTGCCGTGCACTCGGTGGGGGCATGCTTCTCGGAGTCCTTACCGGAGGCCCTACAATCCCTCTTTTTTCCTTTGTTTTCCTTAGCGGGAACCACTGTTGTCGCTGCCTCTGCCGTGACCGCGTCCCGATACATCTTGTCCACACAAATGATTGCATCCTTCTCATCTGATGGGATGGTGATGACTCCCAGGCATCTTCAAGGTGTTGTAGGCATAGTGGGAGGCCACCATGAATTTAGACAAGGCCGAGTGTCCAAGAATTCCATTGTATGGCAGGGGGAGATCGACCACATCAAACACAATCCTCTTAGTCCGGTAGTTTAGTTCTCCCCCAAATGTTACCGGCAATGTGACCTTTCCCTTAGGATGGTTCCTGCCAGGATTAACTCCTTGAAACGTGCTGGTAACCTCTAGTTCTTCCTCTACTATCTGAATCTTGCTGATAACTGCTGGGGAGATCAGATTCAATGCGGCCCCGCCGTCGACCAACATCTTTGTCACCTTGAGGTTGCGAATTGTTGGGGAGACCAACAATGGCAAACACACTACCGCAGTGGTTCAGCTAGGATGATCCTTCTCGTCAAAGATGGAGGGCGTACGGGACCACATGAGCGGCTTCCGGGCCTCTGGTGCTGGTTCCACGGCATTGACTTCTCGGTCCTGCCGCTTGAGTTGGCGATGGGAGGTGTGTAGAGATGCACCCCCGTCAATGCACATGGCGTCAGTGGCCTTCTGAAACTCTTGCTCACTGGTTTCCTCTTCATCCCCTCCATCACTCTCATCATCACAAGCTTCCTTCTCTCGGCCTCTGGCAGGTTTTCCTTGATTCCGAAAGGGTTTGCCAGGGCAATTTACTTCACCACCTCGGCCCTTACCGCTAGCAACATTCTGACCTTTTTCCTTGTCACGCTTCTCATACTCCGCTCTCTGTCTCTTGACAAGCTGCTCAACCTGATAACACTCTTGAAGGTCATGGCCCTTGGTCCGATCAATCTTGCGATACGGCCCATCACCTTTCCCGGCTTTCTCGGCAGCAGCGGCTTCCCGGTAGTTAGTGCACACGGCAGCTTCCTTGCCGGGGGCCTCATCTTTGGCCTTCTTGTTGGTACTAGGTGTACCCGATCATTCAACAGTCATCACTGCCTTATCCCTCCGCTTCTTACTGCGCTTCTTGCTCTTCTTCTGGCTGGTTGATTCATCATCATCTTCTGAATCAACATTGGCACAATCTTCCTCTACGGGAAACTTCCTTCCCTCCTCCATCCAGGCACATTTATCCACTAGGGTGTAAGCTCCTTCACAGTCTTGGGCAACTGCACGTTCATCTTGGAACAAATGCGGAGGTTGCGCACATTGGACTGGAAGGCAGCTATCACAGCTACTGGGTGGATATTTGGGATGTTGCTATGAACTTTGCTGAATCTCTATAAATACTTACGGAGGGTTTCTCCTTCCTTCTACTGGAGAAGTTGCAAGTCGCTGGGTCGGCCTGGTTATTGATGGCCGCCAGTGAAGGTGCCAATGAACTCGTGGCACCGGTCAGCCCACAATGAAATGGAGTTCTCCGGCAGGTGCATCAGCCAAGACCTCACATTGACCTTGAGGGCCAAAGGGAAGTAGTTGTCAAACACCTTCACATCTCTTCCCCCTGTAGCCTGAATAACGATGGTGTAGATGCTCAGGAACTCTGTCGGGTTCAGCCTCCCATTGTACTTCTCAGGTGTCTCTAGATTGAACATGCGAATGGACGGCGAACGGACTTGCCGCAGCTCATAAGTAAAGGTAGGGCAGCCAACCTTGGAAGGTAGGCACCCGCCAACATTGAGCGCGGTCTCGTCGATGTAGGGGCCGTCACACCTGTCGGTCCGGCGGAGGTCGTCGCGGCATTGTTCGGCAACGACGCGCGTGCCTCCTCTCCGCATATCCTTTGGGGCTCGTCATTGGCCTGGATGTGCTCGAGGGTCAGAAGAGGCCATCGAGACATCATCGGGGCCTAGATTCTGTTGTGCTTGTGCTGGCTGCCGTGGCGGGGACTACACCGTGGGGATGACCTCTTTTGTACGGTTAACAACATGAGCTGTTGCTGTCGCTTGGGAAGGTCCCGGCGGGCCAGCTCACCGCGAGCCCCCAGCTTCGGTGAAACCGAGCAGACTTTGGATGGTGGCACGCCATTTGTCCATCTACTCGGTCGCTGGCAGAAACCTCAGCAGAGTTGAGCCCGCGCCATGGCCTCCGAAGCTGTACTTGGCAGGGGTGATGATGAAGTCGATCGCACCATCCCTCGGCTCCTGACCATGCCAGCGGCGATAGCACAGCGCCCCCGCTGCTGCTGCGGGGCGACCACCTGGATGTGGTGTGGCGAAGGTGCTCGAGGGCCAGCGGCTCCGTCGGGCGCAGTGGCTCGGTTGACCCATCCTGGGGGAGGTGCACGCTCTGCGGCCGCAACCGTGGTTGGAGTAGTCGGAGGGCGGCGATTCACCCTGGTCCGCGCGCTGTTGCTGAGGCTATGCCTGTCGGTGGGAGAGAGGGGCACAGATGGAGTAACCTCATCGCCTATACCTTGTGGAGCATAGTTGTCGGGATGTTGTTGATGCTGCTCTCCTCTGATGCCTCCGGCTCCTGCGTCGGCCGTGGGGGAAGTGGTGATGACGCTGCCCGCTCCGACTACATCCCAAGTGACGTTCGCGTCCTCGCGTGTCTCTGCATCTCCCGCAGCGTTAGAGGCCACGGGCGGTGGAGCCTTCGAGGTGGATGGGTGAGACGAAGGGCCGGGTTTCTTCTTGGGCGCCATCATCGATGGCGCCGTCAAAGATGAAGATGGCGATGAAGATGACGCGCTGCACACGCCTTCAGGTTTGTGCAAGCTATCCCCTACCTGGCGCCCCAAATATATCGCGGGAAACCACAACCACCTAAGGGAGCAAGAGGCCCCTTGCTGGTTCGGCAGGGGGACGTTGCGTTGCACAAAGAGTAGACGAGTGTGGGGCAGCACGACAGCGATCGTGCAGGCAATTTTACCCAGGTTCGGGCCGCCGCGGGGCGTAAAACCCTACTCCTGCTTTGGTGGATTGATGGTGCAAAGGTGGTGGGGGAGCATAGTAGACTTTCCCGACAGGGATTGCCTCAGGGCGGCAGTGGCTACGCGTGTATGAGGGTGTGAGTTATCCAACCTTCTAACCTTCTCTATGGTTGCCATGGGCCTCCTTCTCTATGGTTACCCAGTGGCAAAGTAGTCATTATGCATTGATAAGATAACAAACAGTGCTATCATACCTAACTCTGCGGGCTGACAGGGCGCATAAAATGCACCACTCAACGTCACATCGTTGGTTGCCCGGCAAGGCTTGTCGGGCCATCTTGCCAGCTCCTCGCCTGCTTGTTTGACACGTCGCATGACGGGTGTCATCTGTGGGTTTTTCCTGTAGAGAGAGGCTGCCATGTGGAGAATGGCTGCCACTTAGTCACTTTGCGGCTTGACACCGCATTGATCGATGACGTGGGTCATGGTGGAGTGGTTGGTGAGGTAGCCTCGTCTCCGTGAGTCCCGACAGGCCTTGCCAGGGCGCCTTGATTGTCTCCTTCGGTGCGTGGCCTCTCCCTTTGCCAGGCTCGCCTGCCCAGCAAAGGAGGACCTTCTCTTGATGGTATCTTGCTTCTCTGGCTCGATCTTGGTGCCTCTGATTTGTATCTTGGTCCTTCGAATCTCTTAGTCTTTTGAACTCTGACTTGGGATGGTGTTTCAATCTTGTCCCTATGCCTATGCATAGTCTGGGCAACAGACCCACGGCTTGTTGCACCGACAAGAGATAAAGCGGTCAGTCGCCTGAGCTGGTGCCATCACCGCCCTTAGCCGGGCCAAGGCATGGTAGGCAGAGCTTGACCCAGAGGAATTGGCCATTGGTTGTCCCAGTTTAAAACAAGATGGGTCTCCCTTCGGTGTAGATGACTTTACAAAGTCGTAAGGGAGATGCGTCCTTTGGCAAGCAAATTGACTGAGGAGACCGATCTCTCCAAGTACTAGGCGGCTTATACTGTTGACAATGCAAAAGTGAAAGCGCCGATTTATCCAGTCATGGATCTTGTTCCACCAACACGTAAGCACACTTTTGCCCCTGAAATTGATGCATCCACGCTCATAGATGATGAGGCTGTATTCAAAGCCGTAATTGGCGTCAACTGGAGATCACCTGATTTCTAGCCAATGGAGGAAAAAGAAGAACCGACGCTGGATAACCCGGAAGCTTCAACTCGTAAAGACCAAGGCCGCTGAACCACGAGGCAGCTCTCAGCCTGCCACATAGAATTTGTGCGCAGCAACAACACTTATTGTTTTGGGCCGTATGATGCCTTGTAATAGGCTAGCTGAAAACAATGATCCGCCATGCCATCGTGCATGTTTATCTTCATAACACTTTAAACCGCCAATCTTGATGTTGGAAGATCTGCTGTTTCTACTCATAATACTATCAATCATGCAGGTCATATTACCACATTCTCTGCAGACAAGCAGATAACATGTGCCCTGGCGATTTACCCCAGGGTGGGTCATGATGTCCCATATAAAATCTGCTCGTGACTGTATAGTCCATAACCAGGGAGGGTTATCAAAACCTTGCATATTCATATAACAAGTAAATAACATACCTGTGAGAATTGTTAATACTACCAGCTTACAGTGCCATATGCGGCAAGGGTAACGGCCCGAAAACTTACATCGCAAAACTCCAAGTGCACAATCAAAATGTATTGGCGACTCATCGTCCAAAACCAGACCGGGTTATCAAAACCCCAGATATGCTCAAATATGAGTTATAAGGATTAAGGCTACATGGCCTGAATCAATTTTAAACCATATTTCAATATGGTACGAGGATATGAACTAAAACAATGTTCATAAAAAATAACAAATCAGAAAAAACAAGGCTTTCATAGGCTGCCAAGCCTCAATATCAAGTGTTGTTCATGGGCTGCACAGCCACTGAGTTAATCCTTCGTTCAAACCTGTAAGCCGGACCTCACATGACCAACCACTGTTTTAACCTTGACAAGTTCAGGGTCCTTATAAGATTGACTATCAAGAGTATGGCGGGTCATTCCAGGATTACCTGGGCGGAGTGGCAGACATACCATGCAAGATAAACCAGAATTTGGTGTTTTACACGTGGTGTACAAGCTGATCAAAAGGGTAAATAAAGCTATGTTCATTGAACAGGAAGCCCCCCAGTGATATGTACTGAGCCCTCAAGGCATGATACCTATGTTTGAACTATGCAATGCATCAAGTTCTCTTCGGTAACCTTTTACTTGGGTAATAAGCCGCCAAGTGATTTGCAACAAGGCGTACAAGCCGGATCAATAGGGTAGTCATAGCTATGCTCAATGAGCAGGAAGCCCCCAAGTGATTTTTAACAAGGCGTACAAGCCAGATCAAGAGGGTAGTCACATCTATGCTCAATGAGCAGGAAGCCCCCAGGTGATCTTATGAAATGACAATAAAGACTCATACTCAGAAATGAAATGACTATCGGATTAAGGTTCCGCAGACCCTTGAGAGGTTCGAACACTGGGTTGCATGCAAAGAACTCGTCTTCCCCAACTTGCCTGCTCACTGATCTCACGGCCTACCTCGACGACCCCAACGGACAAGAGATGCAGCAGTTTACCCAGGTTCGGGCCACCTTGCGGTGTAAAACCCTACTCCTGCTTTGTGGTGGATTGGCCTCGAGGGGCTGAGGATGATCTAGTACAGTGGAGAACAACCTCCGGAGGAGAGGTGTTCTTGAGCTCGATGAGGTGGTGGGTGTGAGGATGGTCTGCATGATCTGTCCCCATCTATGGTGGTGGCTAAGTCCTATTTAAAGTGGCCTTGGTCCTCTTCCCAAATGTAAGGCGGGAAGGGATCCCAGAACAGCCAAATTCAAAGTGAGACAACTAGTACATGCTATCCTGACCAAAGTAGTCTTCGCCTGCAAAAGCTCCTGGTTGTGACACTGTGGTGGGCTCCGCGATGACCTCCGTCCTGGCGGTCTTGGTCTTGTTGCAACAGAACAGAAACCTTTAGCTGATCCCCCGGGACTCCGCGCCTGCGCTTGCCTCCTTAGCACCAAAGAGGAAACTGGTACACTACGCCTGCTAGCGCTCGCCTAGCCTTGGTCGTCATGTCTCACGTCATATGAACCTCGCGAGGTGCACCTTGCATTGATATCTCCGCTCCTCGAGGGCTAGCCTAGGGAAGCCCCCCCCCCCCCAAGGGAGGTGTTGGTGTCGTCCGCCTCTCGAGGGTCTTGAGTTGTCGATGGTGAAGCTGGGTCGTACCAGACCATTGACAGAGCCACGTCATGGGCCGCAGGTAGGCAAGTCTGGGTACCCCCATTCCCAGAACATCGACAGTAGCCCCCGGTCCCAAGGCGTGCTCATACTTGGCTTCGAGGCAAAGCCAAAGGGAAAGTACAGAGTGCCGTGGGCTCTAACCGCCTGCGGCCTTGGTCAATGCGTGGCGATTGATGGGACGTGGGTGCCTCCGCTTCCCCATGCTTCCTCGACAACCGTTCCACTTGATGAGACCATGCTGCTTGCAGAGAAAACCATCATTGCCTGGGATCATGGGGGCCGGCGGTTGGCCTTCCTCGGCTATAAATGAAGGGAGGGGCGGAGCTCCCATGCTCATCTCCATCTTCTCGCCGCCTGCTTCTTCTTCCTCCTCTCTGCCTCACCGCCTCGCTGTAGTCCTCATGGCACCGACGAGGAAGTTCACCGCGGAGAAGGGGAAGGCCCCCAAGGAGGGACCTGGCTCGCCACCTCCCAAGAGAGGGCGAGGCCGCCCCCGCAAGCACGTCGCGACTCCTGCAGCGGTTCCTCGGGGGCACGGGCGTGCCTTGGCCGGCCGTGGTGGCATTTCTTCTCATGGCAGGAGCCGCCAAAGGCAAGGCAGCCCCTGCGACGAGGTGTCGCAGGATTTCCTCGGCCACCTATGGGACCGGGCGGCCCCTTGTTGGTTCGGCGGGGGGACGACGCATTATACAAAGAGCAGAGCAGCGTACGACCATGCAGCAGAGAGCACACAATCGATTTACCCAGGTTCGGGCCGCCGCGAGGCTTAAGACCCTACTCCTTCTTTAGTGGATTGACGGAAGAATGGATGTGGTGGTGCGTAGTACACTTGCCCGACAAGGTTTACCCGAGGTGACTACGTGTACGTGGTGGCTTGGGGTTGTCAACTTTCCAACCTTCTAACCCCTCCTACGAGTGCCATGGGCCTCCTTCTATAGACTAAGGGGTCACCACAGTGGCAAAGTGTTCATTATCCACTGATATGATAGCAAACAGTGCTATCATACCTAACTCTGCGGGCTGACAGGGTGCATTAAATGCACCGCTTAGTGTCACATCACTGGGCGCCCGGCAAGGCCTGTTGGGCTACCTCGCCAGCTCCGGTCCTGCTCTCTTGACAGATTACAGGACAGGTGTCATCTCTAGGCTTCTTTGTAGGAAATGGCTGCCATGTTGTGAATGGTTGCCACTTAATCACCTTGCAGCTTGACACCGCACTTATTGACGGCGTGGATCATGCTTTGAGCGGTAGGTGGGGCGGTTCTGCTCCCGCGGACGCCGGCGGGCTCTACCGGGGGGGGGGGGCTTGGTTGCTTGCTTTGGGTGGTGGCCTCGCCCCTTGCGAGGCTCGCCTGCCCGGCAAGGGAGGCCCTTCACTTGTCGATACCTTGCTCCTCAGGCTCAATCCTTGGTCCATCTAAGCTCCATGTTGGTTCTTCGATTCTCTTGGTTTTCCAATCTCTGACTTAATCTGGTGCTTCAATCTTGATCTTGTGCCTGTGAACGGTTGATCAACAGACCTAGGGTTTGTTGCACCGACAGAAGCCCCTGGTCCTGCCCCGAATGCACTGCTGAGCGTCGTCGGGGTAGGGCCTAATAAGTGCATATGCAAGGTTGCTGAAGGGGTTGGCACCTTAAGTTTTCCATTGCTGTTTCTTCAGTCTCGATTCTGAGCCAGTTTCCAGGTTTCCCGCGTGCGTTGTGCGTGGCATCGTGGAAGAACTTGGATCGTGGCCCTCGGATTCTCCTCGCACCAAAATCATGGGGCGAAAACTGCTATCCCACTCGCCCCCTGTTCCGCACGCACCTCGCCATGTGTCCTGCATGCATTGCGCATGGTAGGTGGTGGATGCAGAGGGCATGGGGGAGAGTGCCATGGCTAAAACCTGAGCGTCAATGGTTGGAGCCGAAGGGCGGCTTCGACCCCCAGCGTCATAGTGGGTGCAGAGGGGCCATATTGGAGGAGAGGGCAGCCGTTTCCCATAGGAGGAACCAGCCCCCTGCCCCGTTCCCCTACAAAAAGGGTCGGGGCAGCGTTCTCCTGCACACACTTCTCCTTCTCCTTCTTGATTCTTCTCAACTAGCCATGGAGCGAGGGCGAGGGTGTGGTGGAGCTCCAGTGGCGGCGACGAGGGCTTCTTCTCGATAGCACGCCTCTCCCCCTCCACACCTTGAGGCAGCGGAATCATTCGCAAGAAGAGGAGGAAGGGGGCGTGGCTTTGGTCGCCGCGGTGCTCAAGGAGGAGGAGGAGGGAGGGGCGATGCCTAGGTGGCGCCTCCACCGGCGGCTCCACCTCTGATGGAAGGCCATGTCGGGGATCAACCTCACGAGTTCATCATCAGGCTGTATAAGCCCTTGCACGGCCGCCTTCGTCTCCCAACCTTCTTTGCGCGGGAGATGGAGCTCGAGTGACCACGTGCCCTGAGGCTACACATGAGGGGGTGTGGGGACAGAAGCACAAGGGTTGATGTCAACTTCCCCGCCCCTCATGTAATGTATCTCTGTCGTGGCTGGAAGACCTTTGCCCGCTCCCACAGCTTCTCGGAGGGGATCATTCTCCATTTCAAATTAATGGAGAGTGGCTTGCTCTCCGTCAAGATCTTTGGGTGCTCGGGAGGCCACTTAGGGTGCTACGTGGATAGCTCAACCGACGACGAGAGCTCGTCCTCGAACGAAAGCGATAAGGAGGACAGTGATGGCGATGATGACGGCAGTGGGCGGAGGAGCGACGACTCTGACTCCGACCGATCGCCACTCGCACCATCTTCATCAGGCGGCAGCACCACCATCTGCATCTGCGCCTCTCTCCCCGGCAATGTAATTTGTCGGGGAGTTGGATGCAGAGGTGTGTATGGTGCTGCGAGGCTCCTCCAGGAGTCTTCCAGCTGGACCCCGACAGGCTTTCGCTCGGGCTGTAGCTCTGTTAGCCCCGCCGAGTCCTGCTGGCCCTGGTGATGATGGTTGACGGGGGCCGCCTTCCGCCGTGCTCTTCATCAAGGCGTTCCCTCACGCTTCTGTTCCATCCAGGCTACCTCACCTCGAGCCCGATGAGAGGGGCTAGGCCACCGCCCAGGCGCTCCTTTTGCCCTCCTTGCCTTCGACGGCTGCACCTAGGAGGAGAGGGACATGAAAGGGCATTACGGAGCACTTATCTTTTTTAAATCTTAAACTTGTAGGCATTTGCCAAATTTTAATTCAAATACTGTAATCCCTCGAGTCCATATTTGTGTTCTGTAATGCTTGTACTTGTATTTGCATGTCAATGAAAGAGATAAATCTTGACGGGAGCTCGCACATGTATACGTCCATGCAGAGGTGGAGTGCCTCTTTATTGTAGTTAAATGAGTTTTCCCAGCAGGATACCCTGCCGGCACCCGTTTTGTCTGCCGGAGTACCATGTCTGCCGGGGAACAGACCGAGGCGCCAGCCCCCCACTCACTCCCTTTTCAATAAGGGCCAGTGCACCCATCCAGGACGAAGTAGTGTTCGAAGCCAAGGATGCAAGGTTTCTCTATGCACAAGTTATAGCTTACACAACACTAATGGACAAGAGGTAAACTGATATGTTTGGCTTGCCGGAGACTGCGGTGCCGCGCAATCTTCTCGTCCCTTGTCAGAGTCAAGTTCATGGTAGGAACATGCAACTCCATGTAGATGAGAATGAATGCAAGATGCAGTCCTATCTATATGCATATGCAAATGCTCATGAAATGCGTATGCAATGATCTAGATTGCTTGTGCATGCATGCAATCTTAGTTGGGGCCCCCCTACAGCGCTTCTTTATTTTATCTCGCACGGGGTCATCGCCCCGGCTTGTACAGGGGGTTACATGCAACTTTAGCAAGGCCATGTACAATGGGTGGCTGCTGGGCAGGGCCCACCAGGCTCGGCGCCTTACGGGTAGAACTTACGGAGATGCTCAATATTCCATGAGTTTTGCAACTGTGTGCCATCTCCGGCCTCCAGACAGACTGTGCCAGGTCTGTGACTTGGACCACCCGATAAGGGCCTTCCCACTTTGGTGATAACTTGTTTGTACCCTTGGCGGACTGAACGCGCCTAAGGACAAGGTTCCTCAAAACACCGGGCATGAACCCTGCGGCTATGATAGCGACGCAGGGCTTGCTGGTAGCGTGCAGCACGTGTAGCAGCCTGGAGACGGTTCTCCTCAAGTACCACGGCATCGTCACGCCGGTGCTGATCTTGCGCTACTTCACCATAGGCAAGCACTCGAGGGGACCCGTAAATGAGTTCCGTGGTGATAACTGCTTCTGCCCCGTAGACCAGGAAGAAGGGAGTCTGCCCGGTAGCTCAATTAGGTGTCGTTCTGAGGGACCAGAGAACTACCAGCAGCTCCTTGATCCACCGCCTGTCGTGCTTCTGCAGCGTATCAAAAGTTCTTGTCTTGAGTCCACGTAGCACGTCAGCGTTCGCCCTCTCAACTTGTCCTTTGCTCCGGGGTGTGCCACAGAAGCGAATTAGATTTTGCATCCGAGGGTACAAACATATTGCATGAAGGTGTGGCTCGTGAATAGGCATGGCAATTTTACCCATAGACGTGGATACCCATGGATATCCGACCCGAATGGATAGGGTTTGGATATGCTTTTGCGGCCATGGGCGGCACCCAAACCGGACCCGATTGCTCGTGGGTAGGGCATGGATATCTTGTACCCATGGGTATACCCAAACCCAACTTGATAGTATGACTTAGTGGGCAAAAAACCGCTATCCCTACCCCACAGTCACATGTCTCACCGCAATTTTTAACTTATTTTTATCTAAACCATGCAAAAGAAATTGCACAATCCATGTCGTAACTTATATTAGTTGATATTCAATCCCCACCATAACATACTCCCGTGCCCCTTCCCTTATTTCATCTCCTCGTTAAATGACGCATCATTCTCATCTTTTAGAAAAATAATAAATGATATTAGGTTGTTAGTGACGTTGATTTACCATAAGTTGATGTTTACCATAAGTCAAACCTAGCTTGCCACAAGATGAAGAATTAAAGAGCTTATATTAACATTTTACTATGTCTTATCTATATGTCTTGACAGAACCCAGTGGCTATCCAATGCGTATGGATATCCATCGGGTTTGGACGTGGATACAATTTTTTACCCATGGATCTTTTCATGTATAGGCAAAGACTGTCTTTATGGATATGGATACGGATTTGGTATTGTTCAACCCGATCCAAGCCCGACCCATTGCCATCCTTACTCGTGAACTGGGTGCCGTTGTCTGTGATGATCCTTGCCGGAACTCCGAAATGACACACCAATTCTTTCAAGAACTTGATAGTTGACTGAGGAGTCACCTTTCTCATGGTAGTCACTTCCGGCCACTTTGTAAACTTGTCGATGGCAACGAACAAGAATTCAAAGCCCCCGATTGCTCGGGGGAAGGGGCCAAGGATATCGAGCCCCCAGACCAAAAATGGCCATGATAGAGGGATTGTCTGAAGGGCTTGGGCAGGCAGGTGTGTTCTCTTGGAATGGAACTAACAGGCTTCACATTTCGTGATGAGCTCAACTGCATCTTGGAGGGCTATGGGCCAATAGAATCCTTGTTGGAATGCTTTCTGAACTAATGTCCTTGATCCAATGTGTGAGCCGCATATTCCTCTATGAATCTCAGCCAGTAGTTCCTTTCCATCCTCCTGGAAAACACGTTTCAATTTCACGTTGTTGGGCCTCCTTCTGTATAGAGTCTCATTGACAAACTGATACATACTGGCCCTCCGGGCTACTCTTTCATCTTCATCATGATTGCCAGGGAGTTCTCCAGTTTGGAGGAAGTGGACAATATGCCTTGCCCAAGTTGGAGCCTGAGGATCGACAACAAGGACTAGCGGCACCTCCTCGGCTGCGGGAGTACCAGCCTCGTTCGCGGGGTCCATAGGTCCGGCTGGAGGGGGTGGTCCGGCGGGCTGTGAGGAGTTGTTTCCGGCAGGGTCTCTGCCGGGAGCGGATGGCTCTGCCGGGAGAGGCTTAGCATAGTCCATCTTTCTCCTCTTCCAGGCCATTGTGGCTGGTGATACGGAGGGTTGAGAGAGATGGAGAACAAAAGTTCCTAGGTCCACAAGAAGCTTCTGCGCAGCACACTTTGACAGGTGATCAGCTATGCTGTTTTCCGCATGGGGGACGTGCTCTATGTGCAACCCGTTAAAGTGCTGCTCCTATCTCCTTACTTCCTAAATGTATGCTTCCATCAATGGTCTTTGATAATATTTGTTGACTTGTCTCACCACGAGTTGTGAATCTCCTTGAATAATCAGCTTCTTAATTCCCAATCCTGCTGCAATCCTGAGCCAGACAAGGAGCCCTTCATACTCTGATGTATTGTTGGTGGCTTCTTCCCACGCAAAGTGCATCTGGACGACGTACTTCAAGTACTCCCCGGAGGGGCCAACAAGAGGAACGCCAGCTCCTGCTCCTTGTAGGGAAAAAGAACCGTCAAAATACATAATCCATTCTTGGGGGGATTCCTTGTCGGGGAGAGCTGTCTCTGTCCTTTCCTCATCAGGGGTTGGCATCCATTCTGCAATAAATTCTGCCAATTCCCTGCTCTGAATGGTTGAAGTGCTCTCAAATCTTAAATTTCAAACCAAAGCCCATTCCACTATTCTACCAGTTGCCTCAGCGTTTTGGAGTATCCTTTGCAACAGGAAATGAGTGACAACCATGATCTCATAGGCTTGCACTAGTAGAAAAAGGGCCTTTTGTCCCAGTTCTAGAGGGCCTTTAGTCCCGGTTCTGGAACCGGGACTAAAGGGTCGTTACTAAAGGTCCCCCCCCTTTAGTCCCAGTTCTTATACGAACCAGGACTAAAGGCCCTCCACGTGGCTGCTGCCTGGAGGTCCACCTTTAGTCCCGGTTGGTAACACCAACCGGTACTAAAGGATTTTTTTGAATTTTTTTCCGGATTTTCCAATTTCTGAATTATTTTAACCTCTAATCTCTAATCACCCCTCATCACTACTCAATTTAATCTCTAATTACCCCTCATCATTCCAAATCATCTAACTTCCCGAACGGTCACCCATCCTCCCACTCCCCCAACCTGAGCATGCTTAACTTCCGGGTTCTATTCTCCCTCGTTTCCAAGTCTGCACTTGTTGTTTTCCTGGAAATAGTAAGATGTCAATCCTATTAACCCTCAGGAGTTTAGCTTGAGCATGAAGTCACACATTTCACTGTTTGAGTTTGAAACTATTGTTCTAAAAAACAATAATTATTTAGTAACACTAATATTTCTTGAATAAGTAATTTGACCATTGTTTGACCACAGTTTGACCAGATTTGACCAAAATTCAAAAAAACTGAAATAATTATTTAGTAACACTAATATTCTTGAATAATTATTTAGTAACACTAATACTTCTTGAAAAATAGTTTGACCAGATTTAATGAAAATTAAAAAAACTAAAATTTGAGCATAACTTTTTTCCTTTTGGAATTTGAGGATTCTAAAAATTTGCAAACAGACCGTAGGCTGTCAAAATCGAATGCGGATTTTCGTGCTGAACATTTTGATATATTATACGTTTTTTTCTGACATCGTATGCAAAGTAATAGCCGTTTTACATTTTCCGTACACTTTTTGCAAAACATGTCCAAATTTAAGTTTCAAAATTTTCCTAACAAGTAGATGTGGTAACATAACTACATCTCGAAGGATTTTAACTTTTGAAGTTTTTATCATTTTCTTTTGCTTTTTACAAAACTGAAAAGGCGATACCAGGGGGGTAGGATTTGAAAATTGCACCATTAGTACCGGTTCATGGCACGAACTGGTACTAAAGGTCCCATTTGAACCGGGAGTAATGCCTGTACCGTGCCCTCGCCGCTTGAACCAGGACTAATGCTCACATTAGTCCCGGTTCGTGATGCAACCGGTATTAATGCTCTTTTCTGGCCGAACCAAAGCCCCCTTTTCTACTAGTGAATGGGTCCTTCGAGCAAGCCTTGTTGAGGTCTGTGAAGTCAATGCAAAGCCTCCACTTCCCATTAGCTTTCCGGACCACTACTGGATTTGCCAACAATGTAGGATGCAGTACCCCTTTGACCAAACCAGCTACTTCCAACTTCTTGATCTCTTAGGCCATGAACTGCTGCCTCTCGAAGGCCTGATTCTGTACTTTCTTCTTGATGGGTAGGGCATGTGAGCAGATAGCAAGGTGGTGCTTAGTTACCTCCCTGAGAACACCGGGGATATCAGATGGTTGCCAAGCAAACACATTGATATTCGCACATAGGAAGGCAACGAGCGCGATTTCCTATTTGTCGTCGAGGGTGGCGCTGATGGTGAAACTACCATCAATGCCAGCCAGCCCTGCCGGGAGCTTCTTCACTTGGGGTGCAGCAACCTTAGATCTCTTTCTGTTGGAACACTCTGGCACGTCGTTGACGGGTGCCGTACACTCGAAGGGGGTACGCTTCCCGGACTCCTTGCAGGAGGTCCTACAATCCCTCTTCTTCCCTTTGTTTTCCTTAGCGGGAACTGCTGCCTCCGCAGCCTCTGCTGCGACTGCATCCCGATACATCTTGTCCACACAGATAATTGCATCCTTCTCATCTGAGGGGATAGTGAGGACTCCCAATGGCCCAGGCATTTTCAGGGTGTTGCCATGAATTTGGCCAGGGCTGGTCGTCCAAGAATCCCATTGTACGGCAGGGGGAGATCAACCACATCAAACACAATCTTCTCAGTCCGAAAGTTCGACTCTCCCCCAAACATCACCGGCGACGTGATCTTCCCCTTAGGATGACTCCTGCCAAGGTTAACTCCTTGAAACGTGCCGGTGGCCTCTAACTCCTCTTCTCCTATCTGAATCTTACCGACCACTGCTGGGGAAATCATATTCAACCCGACCCCGCCATCCACTAACATCTTTGTGACCTTGAGGTTGCGAATTGTTGGGGAGACCAACAATGGCAAGCACCCTACCGCCATGGTGTGACAAGGGTGATCCTCCTCATCAAAGATTATGGGCGTGCGGGACCACTTGAGCAGCTTCCGGGCCTCTGGCGCTGGTTCCACAACTTTGACCTCTTGTGCCCATCGCTTGAGTTGGCAATGAGAGGTGCGCAAAGATGCACCTCCATCAATGCACATGGCGTTAGTGGCCTTCTGAAATTCCTGTTCACTAGTTTCCTCTTCACCCCCTTCATCACTAACATTATCACAGGTTTCCTTCTCTCAGCCCCTGGCAAGCTTTCCTTGGTTCCGAAAGGACTTGCCGGGGCAATTTGCTTCACCGCCCCAGCCCTTACCGCCAGCAACATTCTGACTTTTCTCCTTGTCACGCTTATCATATTATGCCCTCTGTCTCTTAACGAGCTACTAAACCTGATAACACTCCTCAAGGTCGTGGCCTTTGGTCCGATGGATCTTGCAGTACGGCCCATCACCTTTTCCAACTTTTTCCGTGGCAGCGGCCTCCCGGCAGGCAGTGCACGCAGCAACTTCCTTAACTGGGGCCTCAACCCTAGATTTCTTGCTGGTACTAGGTGTGCCCGAACCTTCCATAGTCATCACTGCCTTATCTCTTCGCTTCTTACTATGCTTCTTGCCCTTCCTCTAACTGGTTGATTCATCCTCATCCTCTGAATCAACATTGATGCAATCTTCCTCTCCGGGCAAGTTCCTTTCTTCTTCCATCCGGGCACATTTATCCACTAGTGTATATAGTTCTTTCACGGTCTTGGGCAACCGCACGTTCATTTTGGAACGAATGCGGCAGTTGTGCACATTAGACTGGAAAGCTGCTATAACAGCTGCCGGATGGATATTTGGAATGTTTCTATGAACTATACTGAATCTCTGCAAATACTTACAGAGGGTTTCTTCTTCCTTCTTCTCAAGAAGCTGCAGGTCGTTGGGCCTGTCGGGCTCTTGGTGGCCACCGGTGAAGGCACCGATGAACTCGTGGCACAGGTCTGCCCATGACGAAATGGAGTTCTCCGGCAGGTGCATCAGCCAAGACCTCACGTTGGACTTGAGGGCCAAAGGGAAGTAGTTGGCAAACATCTTCTCATCTCTTCCCCTGGCAGCCTGAACAACGATGGTATAGATGCTCAGGAACTCCGCCGGGTTCAGCCTTGCGTCGTACTTCTCAGGTATCTCTAGCTTGAACGTGCGATTGGATGGCCAATGGACCTGCTGCAACTCTCGTGTAAAGGCAGGGCAGCCAACCTCGAAGGGTAGGCACCCACCAACACCGAGTGCGGGCTCATCGACGTTGAGGCCATCACACCCGTGGGCCTGGCGCGGATCTTTGTGGCGCCGCTCGACGACAGCGCACGCGTCCTCCCGTTGCCTGTCTTTCGGGGTTCGACGTTGGCCTGGACGTGCTCGAGAGTCAAAAGAGGCCATCGAGACGTCGTCAGGGTCTTGATTCTGCTGTGCCCTCTCCGGCAGCCGTGGCGGGGACTGAACCGTGGGGATGACCCCCTTCATATGGCTAGCGGCGCCGGCGGTGGCTGTTGGTTGGGGAGGTAGCCGTGGGAAAGCTCGTCGTGAGCCCCCAGCTTTGGCGAAAGCGAGTAGGCTCTGGATGGTGGCACGCCACTCATCCATGTGCTCGGCCGCTGGCAGGAACCTAAGTAACAACTGAGCTCGCGCCATGGCCTCCATGGCCGTGCTTGGCATGGATGTTGATGACGTCGACCGCACCGTTGCCTGGCTCCGGTTCGCGCCTGCGGTGACGGTGACATTGCCGCGCCCATGCTATGGTGGGACGACCACCGGGGCAGCGGGGTCGTGTGGCGGTGGTAGTCCAAGATAACCAGCTCCGTTGAGCGCAGCGGCCTGGTTAGCTCGTCCGGTAGGAGGCGCATGCGCTGCGGCCGCTCCCGTGATGGGGGCGACCTGATGTGGAGCATCCTATGGACATCACCATGTCAAGAGTCCGTTTGGCAAGTGACACGTGCGACATCTACTTCACATACATAAAGGTGAATCATCTTCCTTACACGTGCTCACTTGACCCCTTCGAGGATGGTATACTACTTGACACTTCTCCTGTGTGCATGCATAGGTATTATCGGAGCTTCACAGATGTTGAGGAGGAGTGCAAGCGCCAAGGAACAACTAAACCATCCGCGAGGGAAGCCCGGAAGCAACGACAGAAGAAGACGAAGCTGCTGAAGCTACAACGGCCGAACATCCGGGCCACAGGCCGAACATCCGGCGCCTGTGCAGCCTCCAAGGAGCTGCACCAACAGATGTTCGAAGCATCAGTGGTCGGACATCCGGCCCGTGTGCCTGGACATCTGGCGCCCCACCAACCCCCGAACATCCAGCCTCTCCCCCGGAAATCTGGCATTGACGACAGAATGCACTAGAAGTTTGGCCACTTCAGCTCGGACATCCGGCCCGAGCCCCGGTGATAGAGGCAAAGGTGTCCCGTCTTTCGATGAGATGGTGGCTATCGTTTTGGAGGAAGTCGACTTTGACGATCCGACTACGAACGTGCGAGGACGTCGTGCCTTAGCAATCGCTAAAACAACTCCGAGAGGTTATTGACTATGCCGGAGCACGATCAACCTGACCACGAAGGTCCGTTTCCTGTAGGCAAACGAAGAACAAGCAAGAAACTGAGATCGCGATCTGGATATTGCGAATATAAGATGAAAGCTTTATTGATCAAGGTGGGGTTCTGTGACGCCTTGGTCTGGTCGTTGGACACAAACGAAGTACGCGAAGTTGCAGCTATGGCGAACTTTTAATCTAAACAAAACCCAAAGTCTAAACGACGCCCTAAGGGCTATATATATGGAGGAATAGGGGGGATTTCGTGGCCCGTGGAGGAGGGGTCCGGAACCAACCCTAACTCTTGTTTCCCCACACATACGGACTCTAAAAACAACCTATACTTAAGTATTTCGAAAATACATGGGCCTGGCCCAATAATAAGGTGACGCAGCACCTAAAATAGCCTTTGGACGAAATTTATGAAGTGGCATCTTGTATATTTCGTCCAAGGCTTCATACACTCCTTATGGTGGCTTCAAAGTCCTGAAATCATCACTTGTAACTCCGTTCTTGATCCCGTTGCGCCTGCCATCATCTCCATGCTTGAACTTGCTCCAAGGTTCATCTTTCTTGTACAAGCTAGGACCTTCATTTGTAAGCAAAACAAATGTATCCAATTTAGGCAGCATCATATTCTCATGAACATTAGAATCGTTACCAATAAACGAAAGTACCTGATAATTCAATTGGTGTGCGCGAGCTCTAGTAATTGGTCCAGTATGTATACCAGCAGGGGCTGTGGGTGTAACAATGGTATTGATGTCCTCATCATCCTCCCCTTCTTGAAATGAAGTCCTCCTCGACGAAAGTTCATCATCCTCACCCAAATAAGGCTTCAAATCTGCAATGTTAAAAGTGGGACTAACCCCAAAATCTGCAGGCAGCTCAAGTTTATAGGCATTATCATTTATTTTCTCTAACACCTTAAAAGGACCATCAGCACGTGGCATTAGCTTTGATTTGCGCAAATTAGGAAACCTATCCTTACGCAAATGTAACCAAACAAGATCTGCAGGTGCAAACACAACATGTTTTCTACCCTTATCTCCAGCAAGTTTATATTTAGCATTCATATGCTCAATGTTTTCCATAGTTAACTCATGCATTTTTAAAATCAATTCAGCACGTTCTTTAGCATCAAAATTAAGCTTCTCCGAAGATGGAAGAGGCAACAAATCAATAGGTGCACGAGGTAGGAAACCATACACAATTTCAAAAGGGCACATCTTAGTAGTAGAATGCAACGAACGATTATAAGCAAATTCAATATGAGGTAAGCATTCTTCCCACATTTTCTTGTTATCCTTCAAAACAACCCTAAGCATGGTAGACAATGTTCTATTGACTACTTCAGTTTGTCCATCAGTTTGGGGGTGACAAGTAGTACTAAAAAGCAGTTTAGTCCCCAACTTAGCCCATAAACATCTCCAAAAGTGGCTAAGAAATTTAGTATCACGGTCTGAAACAATAGTATTTGGCACACCATGCAAGAAAATAATTTCATGAAAGAACAAATTAGCAACATTAACAACATCATCGCTTTTATGACATGGTATAAAGTGTGCCATTTTCGAGAACCTATCCACGACAACAAATATGCTATCCCTCCCCTTCTTTGTTCGAGGTAAACCTAAAACAAAGTCCATAGATATATCCTCCCAAGGAACACTAGGTACATGCAAAGGCATATATAAACCATGAGGATTGAGTCGTGACTTAGCTTTTTGACATGTAGTG
Organism: Triticum urartu; assembly: GCF_056163025.1. Taxonomy (NCBI): domain Eukaryota; kingdom Viridiplantae; phylum Streptophyta; class Magnoliopsida; order Poales; family Poaceae; genus Triticum; species Triticum urartu. The sequence continues at coordinate 348,475,399 of NC_141874.1, read as the reverse complement.
CGGCGAGCAACAAAACGCTCAACATCCCGTCTCATCTTTGGCCAAAAGAAATGTGTAGCAAATATATCCTCCGTCTTCTTGACGCCAAAGTGTCCCATTAATCCTCCTCCATGCGCCTCCTGCAACAACAAAAGACGAACAGAGCTAGCTGGAATGCATAGCTTGTTAGCACGAAACACAAATCCATCGTTAAGAACGAACTTGTTCCAATTTCCCCCTTCCTTACAATTCTGCAATACATCTTTAAATTCAGCATCATGCACATATTTATCTTTGATGGTCTCCAAACCAAATATTTTAAAGTCAAGTTGTGAAAGCATAGTATAACGACGAGACAATGCATCAGCAATAACATTTTCTTTACCCTTCTTGTGTTTAATGACATAAGGGAAAGTCTCAATGAATTCAACCCATTTAGCATGCCTACGGTTCAGTTTTGCTTGACTTTTAATGTGTTTCAAAGATTCATGATCAGAATGTATAACAAATTCCTTTGGCCATAAATAATGTTGCCATGTTTCTAAGGTCCGAACAAGAGCATATAATTCTTTATCATAAATAGAATAGTTCAGACTCGGCCCACTCAATTTTTTAGAAAAGTATGCAACAGGTTTGTCATCTTGTAATAACATACCTCCTAATCCAATTCCACTAGCATCACATTCAAGCTCAAAAGTCTTATTAAAATTAGGAAGTTGGAGTAAAGGAGCATGTGTCAACTTATCTTTCAATACCGTGAAGGCTTCTTCCTGTGCGGTGCAACAAAAGGCACATCCTTCTTTGTAAGCTCGTTGAGAGGTGCAGCAATGGTGCTGAAATCTCTCACAAAACGCCTATAGAAACCAGCGAGGCCAAGGAAACTCCTCACTTGTGTGACCGTTTTGGGCTGCGGCCAACTCTCAATAGCTTCAATCTTGGCTTTATCAACTTCAATTCCCTGTGGAGTAACAACATAGCCAAGAAAAGATACTCGGTCGGTGCAAAAGGTGCACTTTCCAAGGTTACCAAACAAACGTGCATCATGTAGAGCAATAAAAACAGCACGTAAATGTTCCTCCAAAGATTTGCTATAAATCAATATGTCATCAAAGTAAACTACCACAAATCGTCTAATGAAAGCACGTAAAACTTCGTTCATTAACCTCATGAAAGTACTAGGTGCATTAGTTAACCCAAAAGGCATGACTAACCACTCATATAATCCAAACTTAGTTTTAAATGATGTTTTCCATTCATCTCCCAATTTCATACGAATTTGATGGTATCCACTACGCAAATCAAGTTTGGAGAATATTGTAGAGCCAATCAATTCATCAAGCATATCATCTAGCCTAGGAATAGGATGACGATAACGAATAGTAATATTATTAATGCCTCTACAATCAACGCACATACGCGACGTACCATCCTTTTTCGGCACTAAAATGATAGGAACAACACAAGGACTAAGGGATTCGCGTATATAACCTTTGTCGAGCAGTTCTTGTCCTTGACGCATAATCTCCTTCGTCTCCTCTGGATTGGTACGGTATGGTGCACGGTTGGGTAATGATGCACCGGGAACTAAGTCAATTTGATGCTCAATCCCTCGAATAGGTGGTAATCCCGGTGACACGTCTTGTGGAAAGACGTCAGCGAACTCCTGCAAAATGTTAGTGACAGCAGGAGGCAAAGAGGAAGGCACGTCCTCGAATGAAAATAATGCCTCTTTGCACACAAAAGCATAGCAAATAGATTTGCTAAAATCTAAACCATCAATATCAGATTTGGTGGCAAGTAAAAATGCACTTTTCAATTTAATTTCAGAAGCAACACTAGATGGTTTATTATTAGGTTGCATTTGTTGCTCAAATTCTTTTGCCACAATCTGATTTTCACTTTTATTTTTCTCCTGTTTTTATTTATTAGCTCTATTAATATCATCTTTCAAAATGGAATCAGGAGTCATAGGAAGTAAAGTAATATGTTTATCCTTATGAACAAGAGTATACTGATTGTTTCTACCATGGTGTACAGAATTTTTATCAAATTGCCATGGTCTACCAAGTAATAAGGAACATGCTTGCATAGGTACCACATCACAATCAACATAATCAGCATATGTAGAGATACTAAAATGCACACGAACAGTACGTGTTACCTTAACCTTGCCGCTGTTGTTGAACCATTGGATGTAGTAAGGATGTGCTTGTGGTCTTGTGGTGAGAGATAGCTTCTCCACCATCTCCATGCTAGCCAAGTTATTGCAGCTCCTTCCATCTATGTTGACGCGAACAGAACGTTCGTTCACAACTCCCTTTGTATGGAACAAATTATGCCTCTGATTTTTCTCATCTTGTGTAACCTCCACACTCAAAACACGTTCAGCAACTAAACATTCATACTTGTCAGCATCTTCAGCAGCCATGTATTGCGTCTCATGATCAGAATCCTCTCCACCGTGTTCTTCATGTGTAATAAGAGCCAAAGTCTCCTCATCATAGTCACTAGCGGACTCATACCCACCATCCTCAGTAGCAATCATCACACACTGAGATTGGCATTCTCTCGCAAAATGTCCTCTTCCCTTACAACGACGACAAATAATATCACTTGTGTGCCCTGTTGATGCCATGGAAGAAGAAGAGCTCTGCGCTGGTCCGGCAGGTGTGCTCTTGGCTGATAGTGGTGGTTGTGCCTGCTTTCTTGTATCATGGCTGGAGGTGGCACCTGATGGAGGTGCTGGTGGAGTGGAAGTAGAGGATGCACGTGGTGTCCATGATGAAGATCGACCTGCAGAAAAGTTAGTTCGCGCCAATGCCTGTCGATCCTGCACTTCACGTTCAGCTTTACAAGCAAGATGGAATAAACGAGTGATATTAGTATACTCCTTATACTCTAGAATGGTCTGAATCTCTCTATTTAATCCACCCATAAAACGTGCAAGCATAGCTTCATTCTCCTCAACAATACCACATCTAATCATTCCAGTTTGTAATTCCTGATTATATTCTTCTACAAAAAATTTTCCTTGTCTTAAGCGCTGCAATTTTTGAAGTAATTCACGTTGATAATATGGTGAAACACAACGAGTACGCATAGCAGTTTTCAAAGCAGCCCAAGTAGCTGGAATAGGATATAATCTACAATGTCCAGACCACCAAACACATGCAACTCTTTCATGGCCTCTTCAAATCTGTTTAGCACATCTTCCACCTGTCCACTCATCATTTGCTGAAACTTATCATGTAACTCTTTGTTCATCATGTTCTTCCTGTCAGTCTCGTCGGCTTGTGATCCTGCCATGGTTAACAGCAATAGAAACACACAAGAATATGATCCTACAGACTACTAACAAGAGGTGGTGGTGGATGTCACAAATTCGTCAAGCAAATCTCAAATTCTTACCAGTTCTTACCCAGCAGCAGGCGGTGATCGGCAACCGTCGTAGTCAAAACTCTCAAAGCTTGGATAGAGCGATTACCAGGGAGAGTCAAATGCACGACGTAGATGTATGTGGAGCTAGGAAGGCTTATAATATGGTAGCAAAAAGTTCAGCAATAATCAATTCAGAGATGCAAAGTTGAATAAATGCTCAACGACGGTACTATGCTGGTCCTAGGCTAGACCGTACTAGAGACGCGAGCCTAGAACACGAACAAAATCACGGCGCGGCACGTAAACAAGGGAGGAGCACTCTCTGATTTTTTTTCTTTTTTTCAACTTTTTTTGCACTTTTTTTGAGTTTGGAACTATTTTTCTTCCGCGGGTAGCACAGAGTCTCAGGAGTCCTACTCTGTCACGACTCGAAGTATCGTGTGATCTGGAACTCGAAAACAAAGCAACAAATACTGGACTTGGACTAGGACTGGTAGCGGAGATGAATTTGGTGGAACTCGGACTGGTGGCGGCGATGAATCTGGTGGAACTCGGACTGGTGGTTGTATATGGCGATGGTATAGCTGGACTCGGATTGGTGGTGGTATATGGCGATGGTATATGCGGACTCGGATTGGTGGTTGTATATGGCAGCAGCGATGTATAGGGTGGTGTGGTGGTATATGGGAATGATGATGACGATGGTGCGGCGGCGGTGTGACAACCTATGAATAGAACTCGAAACTCTAAGGGACTAGACGCTAAGACCAGCAACTCGACATGACGATGCAACCGCAAACTCAACAAAGCAAAACTCTAAAAAGACTATGCAAAGGCTCAGATTGGTTTGGATATGATGAACTAACCCTAATTTTTTTGGCTTTTTTCGTGGACTGTAGGTATGAAGAACAGACTCGATCTTAGCTATGAAAAACTGGAAAATCTCACCAAGCAACCTGAAAACTGATACCACTTGATAGAGGCAAAGGTGTCCTGTCTTTCGATGAGATGGTGGCTATCATTTTGGAGGAAGTCGACTTTGACGATCCGACTACGAACGTGCGAGGACGTCGCGCCTTAGCAATCGCTAAACCAACTCCGAGAGGTTATTGACCACGCCAGAGCACGATCAACCTGACCATGAAGGTATGTTTCCTGCAGGCAAACGAAGAACAAGCAAGAAACTGAGATTGCAATCTGGATATTGCGAATATAAGATGAAAGCTTTATTGATCAAGGTGGGTTCTGTGACGCCTTGGTCTGGTCGTTGGACACAAACGAAGTACGCGAAGTTGCAGCTATGGCAAACTTTTAATCTAAACAAAACCCAAAGTCTAAACGACGCCCTAAGGGCTGTATATATGGAGGAATAGGGGGGGATTTCGTGGCCCTTGGAGGAGGGGTCCCAAACCAACCCTAACTCTTGTTTTCCCACACATACGGACTCTAAAAACATCCTATACTTAAGTATTTCGAAAATACATGGGCCTAGCCCAATAATAAGGTGACGCAGCACCTAAAATAGCCTCTGGACGAAATTTATGAAGTGGCATCTTGTATATTTCGTGCAAGGCTTCATACACTCCTTATGGTGGCTTCAAAGTCCTGAAATCATCACTTGTAACTCCGTTCTTGATCCCGTTGTGCCTGCCATCATCTCCATGCTTGAACTTGCTCCAAGGTTCAACTTTCTTGTCCAAGCTAGGCCCTTCATTTGTAAGCAAAACAAATGTATCCAATTTTGGCAGCATCATATTCTCATGAACATTAGAATCGTTACCAAGAAACGAAAGTACATGATAATTCAATTGGCGTGCGCGAGCTCTAGTAATTGGTCCAGTATGTATAGCACCAGGGGCTATGGGTGTAACAATGGTATTGATGTCCTCATCACCCGGACATCCGCCCCCAGCCCGGACATCCAGCACCTGCGCGTGCACAGCCGGGCCAGAGGCCCAGCTATCCCCCCTCTCACTTACCCCTGTCGGATTTCGGGTTCCGGCAGACCCTTGAGGTTCAAACACTGGGGTGCGCGCGGAGCTTTCGTCTCCTACCTACCTGCACCCCTCCGCCTTGCTAGGATCTAAACTAAGGAAAGAACAACACAAGAGACACAGGGTTTATACTGGTTCGGGCCACCGTTGTGGTGTAATACCCTACTCCAGTGTGTGGTGTGGTGGATTGCCTCTTGGGCTGATGATGATGAACAATACAAGGAAGAATAGCCTCGCGAGGGTCTGTTCTTGGCTGGGGTGATGAACTGTTGGGAGGAGCCCAGTGGCCCTTCTCTCACTCTCTCTCTCTCTCTCTCTCTCTCTCTCTCTCTCTTTCTTTTTGCCCTCGGTCCTCTCTCCCCTGTCTGGCGGGTGGCCGGTCCTATTTATAGGGGCCCTGGTCCTCTTCCCAAATATCGAGCGGGAAGGGAGCCAACAATGGCGGGCTAATTTGAAGGGGGACAGCTAGTACTAGCTATCCTGACAAAAGTAATCTTCGCCTACGCAAAGCTCTGGTGATGACGCCGTCTTGGGCTCCACGGTGACCTCCGTCTCGTAGTCCTCCTGGTCTTGGTCTCATTGCACCGAAATGGCAACCTTTGCCTGATGCCTTGGTACTCCGCGGCTGCGCTTGCCCCCCTTACGCCAAAGTGGAAAGGAGGACACTGCGCGGGCTGGCACCCGCCTGGCGCCCTCGGTCGTCATGGCTTGCGTCACAGGCACCTCGTGAGGTACCCCGCCTTGATCTCTCCGCCTCCCCGTCAGCCAGCCTGACGAGGCCGTGCCTGAGGAAGCTCCGCGTCGTCCGCCCTACGAGGCTTGGCCCCTCGCGAGGGTCTTGGGTTTGTGTTGGCGAAGATGGGCCGCGCTGGGCCCCCTTTTGAGCCACGCCGCAGGCTGCAGGCAGGCAAGTCTGGGGATCCTCGTTCCCAGAACATCGACAGTAGCCCCCGGGCCCAAGGCGCGCTCGGACTTGGCCGTGCAGGGAGGCGGAAGGGCAAGAGCGAAGCGCCGTGGGCCCTAACAGTCTGCAGCCTTGGGCGCCGCATGGCGGTTGATTGGACGTGGGCGCCTTAGCAACTGCGCGAGTTGATTAAGGAGCGGCACGCACCTAGGCTTTGCTCCTTGCTTTCCCCGGTTGCTGCTCAGATCCCCTTTCTTGCGCCTCTCCTTCCTTCCTCCAAAATTTCCAGATCCGCTCCGATCGTGCGACCTAGGAAGCCATGGCGCCTCGCTAGCCCCTGGCCATAGCTTGGTACTCGCCCGCCCTGGACCCGCCGAACGTGTCGGAGGCGAGCCTTGCCCGGTCGCGCCGGATGGCGACGGCGCGGGGCATCAACGGGGCGAAGATGTTTAAAGCCGGCTCCGCCAGCCCTGAGGGTCAAGGGAGCACCTTCTATCCGCTCTTCGTAAGTGCCATTGCTGCTGGCCTGGTGCCTCCCTTCTCCGAGTTCTTCTTCTCTGTCCTCCACCACTATAAGCTGCAAGCCTTGCATCTCCGCCCCAACTCCGTCCTTCTCTTGGAAATCTTCGCCTATTACTGCAAGGCTCACGTAGGGGTGCAACCCTCAGTGGCCTTGCTGCGCCACTACTTCTACCTCCGAACCTCTCGCGGTACTGCTTCCGCGTGCGCGAGCTTCGTCGCGTTCGGTGGCGCCATTGCCATTTCGAAACCCGGGAAAAGGATTGAGGGCTTCAGGAGCAAGTGGGTCTTGGTGGATGCTGGGCACATCCACCCTCGGCTGATCTTGCCAACGGAGCAGCCCACGAGCTCCAGCAATTGGGGTCGAGCGGAGCTCACGGACCCCCGCGCGAAGCTGATGTTGGAGAAGATGGACGCGGATCTGAGGCCGGCCAATATGGCGGCGGCGAAGCTGACCGGCGCGTCGCTGCTGAGGGAATTCCTGGAGCACTAGCTGGCTCCGCTTCGGTAGTACTCACTTCCGATGTGGAGGCCCCGTCCGAGCCCCGCGGCCTTAGCCGACGGTGATCTGGATTCGGTCCTCCAATCTCTAGTCGGGGGCGATGTGGCGAGGTTGGAGGGTGCTCCTACGCCCTTGTTCCTCCGTGACGACTGGGAGCAGGTAGTGGAGTCCATGCCCGCCTTCAACGGGGATGGGCTCGTGCCCATGGAAACTCCCGAGGAACCGGTGGACGTGCCCTCCGACGACTCCAGCGAAGAGGAGGAAGGAGGGGAGCGGGAAAGAGGGCCTGACTCCGAGGCGACTGACGGAGAGTCGAGAGCTCCCCTCCCCCGGCGCAGGTCCCGCATTCTCCGCCTCTCTCCGAGCGATGACGACGAGGATGACGACGAGCAGGACGGCGGGAGCTTGCCCCCGATCCCGAAGAAGGACAGGACCGGGCTGATCTCCCGCGGGCCTGCCCCGGCCCCGGGGCGGACCGCACCTTCCGCTTCCAAGCTTCCCGAGGTTGACCCTTCCAGCCGGCTTTCAGGCTTCAAATTTGGTCGGAGGCCGCTTGAGCTCGCTGGCGACGACCCGTAAGCATTCGATTCCTGTCTTTATCTCTTGCTCTGCTTCTGAGGCTTGACGTCCGCATCTCTTGGATAGGCTGGCGCCCGCAGCAAAGAAGCCGAAGGGGGCTCCCGAGGTTCCATCCGTGGCAGCGCTCCTGCCAGCGAAGGAGGGTGACCGCGACGCACAGGCTTCTCCTGCCCGGTCGTCCTCGCGAGGCCTGGCTGAGCCGGCTGGGGCGAGCTCAGCCCCCACGGCCCAAGTGGCTCCCGAGGTGCTCTCGCCTGCCGCCACCACCACAGCTGTCGGGGCGCGGCAGACACTGCCTCAGGATGCTGCGGCAGCGCTGCCGCCTTCTCCTCCTACTCCACCGGCTGCTGTCTCTCCGACTCCTTCTGCCGTTCTGGATCGTGCTGTTGCTGAGCTGGACCGACTGCGGCAGGATCTTCTTGGCGCCGACCCCCGCTTGGTGGCCGGGCGCTTGGAGCTGGCTTCAAGATGGGTTCGCTCTGACGCTTCAATTCGGGCGGTGCTGGTCCAGGCCTCGACGGCATGCGACGAGGAGAAGCAGGCCGTCCTTGAGGCGAAGGCTGCTCGTGACGGAGCCCTGGGGGAGGTGGTCGTCATCCGCGGTTGCTACAAGGCGCTGGAGGACGAGTTGCAGGGCCTGCGGGACCAGCTCGCGAAAGAGGTCCGCCTTCGCCTAGAGCAGGAAGAAGGTGTGAAGGCTCGCGAGGCGGCCGTCATGGAGAGGAAGGTCAAGCTCAGGAAGCGCCGCGACCGCCTAGGCGTGCTGGAGCAGGAGTTGAGGGCGAGGAAGGCCGAGCTGGACGACAAGGCCCTGGTTCTTGCCGAGGACCACGTGGCCTTCACGGAGATGGAGGCGAAGGCTCGCTCCTCACTGAGGACGCTTTACGACAGCGGCCTGGAGAGCCAGCTGGCTGGCGCCGAGGACGGCCCCACCAAGCTGCTTCCCTTCCTGGTTCGCGCTCTTGAAGATGTCGCCCTTGGCCTTGGCCCCACGGTGGAGGCCGAGGCGCGTGTCCTGTCTTCTGCAGCACTGACGCGGGTGCTCACCCACATCTACCTTCGCGATCCCGACGTCGACCTCAATGGCCTGCTGGAGCCAGTAAGCGGCAAGCATGCCGTTGCCGCTGCCGAGGCCGTGAAGGGTCGCGCGGAGGTTCTGCTGGGGAAGTTCCGGGCCTTCAGCACCAAGCTGAGGCAAGGCGCTGCCGACCCCGCTGCTCCATGAGGCGAAGCCACTCCGCGGTGCTCCACCGCCGACAAGTGGCTCCGCTGTGGCTCATGTCCTGCTTTTAATTCCTGCACATGTATCGTGCCTCGAGGAGGCGTTTAAACTTGCGTTTGGTATCGAGATAACAGTGTGGACTGTAATATTTGCTTTTGAATTCCTTGAATTTATGTTTTTCCTTCCTACTTTCTTATGTTCTACGCCGGCAGAGCCCGGCCCCGTGCATACCTCACCCAGCATTAGCCCCGACCGGAAACCAGGACGGGACCAAAGGAGTGAGGGGCTACGTGACAAGTTAGGCTCCTGAGTCGCGATGCTCAGGAGTCCCCCTTGGCGCACGAACAGCAAGTAGGGAGGTGTGATGCGGGTGGATCTACCGTTCTACGTCTGCAGAGCCCGGCCGCGCGCGTGCCTCACCCAGCGCTGGTCCCGACCGGAAACCAAGACGGGGCCACGGAGTGAGGGGCTACGTGACCAGTTAGGCTCCTGAGTGGCGATGCTCAGGAGTCCCCCTTGACGCTCAAACGGCCTTCGTACCTTGGCTCCGCTCGGGGAGAGATGCGCGACGAACCAGGCCCGGGGGGACCTGGCTGGGCGGCGTGCGTCTGGGTGTGACCCAGGCGCAGCCCCCGTGCCCAGCCCCCTCGCGCGGCACTCCCGAGGGGAGGCGTTACGATGAGGCTAGACACTGAGCTCTGGGCTCCCTAAGGTTGATGCGGCCCGGGGGCCACCCTCAGTTGTTTATCACCAGCGCGGAGCATAGTGCTACCGTATGTGTACGGGCATAGCCGCTCCTCGGCAGTGTCGTCAGCCAGCACGGAGCATGGTGCTTCCACTGGTACGTGGGAGGGGGGCCCCTCTAGGAGGAGCCCCCGGGGCATGTACAGCCCCGCCCTGACACGTGGCTGGCACGGTAGGGCCTAGCGAGGTGTATCTGGGCACCCGTGAGCCAGCGCGGGACTCACGGGGCCCTACCTCTAGGAGGGTTGCGCCTGGCACTGGGCCTTATCTTGTGATGCGTTCCTGCAAATTTGGTTAGATGTCGGCACTCTACGTCCTCGGGTCCCGGCCCTCGAGCTGGTCTCAGCTGTCGCTGGTATGCCAGGTCGCGATGCCATGGACAAGGCCAGAGGGTGAGGGCTGGAGAGCCAGTAAGAGCCCTGAGTCGCGATGCTAAGGTACCCCCCCTTTAACGTGCAAGTGGTCGGCATGGAGAAGAAGAGGTGCCGTGGACCGGCATCAAATAATCAAGCATGGTGGGTCTAACGCATAATCAGAAATAAACGCAAATGGGATACTTGCCACTAGGCCTGGCCCGAGCGGCTTGGGGATCATGCAGCCTGAGGGGCGCCCCCAACAAGGTAAGCTAACAACATGGAATAAAAAAAGGGATACACGCCGCAGGGACGGACCCACGCGGCCTGGGAATAATGCAGCCCTGGGGGGGTGCTCCTAGCTGGAAGTAAAACTGGAAAGGTGTTACCCGATGATGTTGACGACGAAGGAGCGTTGATGTAGCAGGCTCGGTAGGCTGCGGGAGCCGATCCTCACGAGCCCCCGGGTCCAGGGGCCTCGGGAGGCTCCGGAGGCCTGCCAGGGCAGCGGAACGCCTGGCCTCTCGTGCCTCCGTGATGCCCCTCATGAGGCGCTGGTACGCGTCAGCCACGCTTGGCAGGCCGTAAGGCATGCGAACGTAGCTGTGGGGTGGGCCTCCGCAGCGCTCCACTCGCGAGGGCCAGAGGCGCTCTAGAGAGGCGACTCGGTTGAGCCCTGGTATGTCGATGCAGACGCGCAGCCCACCATCCTCGCCTGGATGGGGAGCCACTGCTGGTAGGCGGCGGCCGCCTTTCACGACTCTTGACTCCTGTAGCTCCTGAATGACCTTGCTGATGAACTCCTGAGGGTCTGGATCTCCTTGCCTTGCTCCTTCTTGAGGGAAACGTGCTTCGAAACACGCCTCCATGTGGTGCCCAAGCGCCTCCCTCGTGACCCTAGCTAGGTCGGTGGCCCTCCAGGGGAGAGCCCCCGAGCCCTGCCTGAGGAGGGCGCTGGGCGCGCTTTCCTATGCGATGGAAGGAGGTTCCCCATGGGCAGGCGCGGGCCCAGAGGGGCCTGCCTCCTGAGCGGTCGGGCTGGACGATGTCTTCTTCTTCTTAGGGGCGGTCTCGGGAGGCCTCCTGCTTCCACGATCTGGGTCTTCTAGTGACGCGGCCTGAAAGGCTCGTTCCAGGGAACACACCGCGTCCTTCTCTTCACAGGGCACCATGATGACTCCGCCACTTCCTGGCATCTTGAGGACGTTGTAGCCATGGTGAGTTACGGCCATGAACTTGGCCAGCGCTGGGTACCCAAGGATGGCGTTGTACGACAGGCGAATGTGAGCGATGTCGAAGTCGATGAGCTCGATGCGGTAGTTGTCGCGTGCCCCGAAGGTGACAGGGAGGCGGACCTGCCCAATCGGGACCGTGGAGCCATTGGTGATACCGGAGAAAGGCTTGGTTGGCTGAAGCTGGCTGTAGGGCACTTGGAGGTTGTTGAATGTTTCCACAGACAGGACGTTGAGCCCTGCCCCGCCATCGATGAGGGTCTTGGTGACCACCACGTTGCTGATGATTGGGGAACAAAGCATCGGAAGGACTCCGGCTGTAGCCGCACACTTGAGCTGATCTGCCGAGCTGAACGTGATGGCGCACGCTGACCACCTGAGAGGGCGCGTGGCTTCGAACCTGGGGAGGACCGCGTTCACTTCGCGGGCGAACTGCTTGAAGATGCGCTGAGAGGCTGGGGCTTGTGCCCCGCCCAAGATGCAGGCGATCGCGCGCGGCTCCTGGAAGCCCCCAGCCCCCTCGTCCTGGTGGCGGTCTTCGTTTCTTCTTGGCTGCGGCGGCAGCGGTGGGAGGCCTGCGTTGCCTTGCGGGCGATCCTCGCGAGGCTGATCCCTCCAGTCCCCCTCGCGAGGCTGATCCCTCCAGCATCCCTCGCGAGGCGGGTCTTGCCAGCGATCCTCGCGAGGTTGGTCGCGCCACCATTGGCGTGGGCCACGGTCTTCCCAGCGTCCTGCGTTCCTTCCTCCTCCTCGGCCGTAGCCCCGGTCACTGCGGTCAGGGCGACGGCCGATCCTTCCTTCTCACACGGCTCAAAGATCTTGACATTTGTTGGTGTTGTGGGTGTGGAGGTCGTGGTACACACAGTACCGGCCGCCCTTGGAAGGTTCGGGCTGATCTCTGCCTCGCTTCGTGTTTGGTTCTGCCGCGAGCATGGTAGCCCCCTTGCGCTTCACATCCTTGGTCTTGGGCTTCTTCCCTTCTGGGTCTGCGGCAGGCAGCTCGAGGAGGGAGAGACGCCCTTCCTCGGCCCTGGCGCACTTGGTTGCCACGTTGAACAGCTCCAAGGAGGTGCACAGGTCTTCATGCATCGCCAGCTCCTCCTTCATCTTGACGTCGCGCACGCCGTCGGAGAAGGCCGAGATGATGGCCTCCTCGGTCACCTTGGGAATCTTGAGGCGCACGTTGTTGAAGCGCTGGATGTACTTCTGTAGGGTCTCCCCGGGCTGTTGCTTGATGCGGCGCATGTCGCTTACGGCGGGTGGCCGATCGCGAGTGACTTGGAAGTTGGCGATGAAGCGGGTGCGCATCTCGTCCCAGGAGGAGATTGTGCCTGGAGCCAGGTGCGGGCCCCGTCCTTGAGTGCCATGGGGAACCAGTTCGCCATGACCTTCTCGTCTCCGTTGGCAGCTTCGATGCCCAGCTCATAGAGCTGGAGGAACTCTGCAGGGTCAGCCGTGCCATCGTAGCGAGGAGGCAAGTCTGGCTTGAACTTGCCGGGCCACGCGACGCTGCGTAGCTCGGCGGTGAAGGCGCGGCAGCCTGTTGTGGCCACGGGAGGCCTTGGATGATGGGGAGCTTGGTCTTGCATGTCCCCACGCGCTGCAGCTGGGTGCAGCGCGGGGTCTTGACGCGCGGGAGTAGGAGCATGGTCGCGACGTGCTCGAGCAGGGAGCGCCCGGGCAGCTTCTTGCGGGCGAGGGACTTCTTCACAGCTCTGCTCTTGCTGCGCTGGCGCCTGCTGGAGCGGGTTCCGCCCAGGGGCCACGCGCCTTGGATCCATGGCGCCTTCCTGAGGAGGATGCGGTCGGGGCGCCGCCGGAGCTACATTGCCTGCGCGGGGCGGGGTGCGGTGCAGCGGAACGGACGGCGCAGGAGAGCCCCCTGTGGCGCTGACGAGCTCGGCGACGCGGTCAAGCCATTCTTCGTAGACGTCGTCGACGGGGCGGTAGAGCAGGAGCTCGTTCGCCGCGATGAGTGCAGCTCGAGCCTCCAGGGGCGCGCGGAGCGCGCGGGACGAAGAACCAGCTGGGGTGAGCGAGGGAGTTGCGGTGCGGTCGTCTTGCCGCACGGACGGATGCTGGGACGATGCTTGCCGCTCGTCCCCCGCCGGGCCGGTGGCAGAGTTGATGGCAGGTGATGGGGAACGGCGCGGGCGCCCGCCGACAGGGGCCGTCTGGGCGACGCGGGAAGTGAGCGCGGCGTGGCGCTCGGCGCGGGCCCGACGAGCGTCAGACATGGGCGTGATGGTCGGAGTAGAACAGGGTGGTGGAAGACGAATCCCGGCGCACCCCTACCTGGCGCGCCAAATGTCGGATTTCGGGTTCCGGCAAACCCTTGAGGTTCGAACACTGGGGTGGGCGCGGAGCTTTCGTCTCCTACCTTCCTGCACCCCTCCGCCTTGCTAGGATCTAAACTAAGGAAAGAACAACACAAGAGACACAGGGTTTATACTGGTTCGGGCCACCGTTGTGGTGTAATACCCTACTCCAGTGTGTGGTGTGGTGGATTGTCTCTTCGGCTGATGATGATGAACAATACAAGGAAGGACAGCCTCGTGAGGGTCTGTTCTTGGCTGGGGCGATGAACTGCTGGGAGGAGCCCAGTCGCCCTTCTCTCTCTCTCTCTCTCTCTCTCTCTCTCTCTCTCTCTCTTTCTTTTTGCCCTCGGTCCTCTCTCCCCTGTCTAGCGGGTGGCCGGTCCTATTTATAGGGGCCCTGGTCCTCTTCCCAAATATCGAGCGGGAAGGGAGCCAACAATGGCGGGCTAATTTGAAGGGGGACAGCTAGTACTAGCTATCCTGACAAAAGTAGTCTTCGCCTGCGCAAAGCTCTGGTGATGACGCCGTCTTGGGCTCCACGGTGACCTCCGTCTCGTAGTCCTCCTGGTCTTGGTCTCATTGCACCGAAATGGCAACCTTTGCCTGATGCCTTGGTACTCCACGGCTGCGCTTGCCCCCCTTGCACCAAAGAGGAAAGGAGGACACTGCGCGGGCTGGCACCCGCCTGGCGCCCTCGGTTGTCATGGCTTGCGTCACGGGCACCTCGTGAGGTACCCCGCCTTGATCTCTCCGCCTCCTCGTGAGCCAGCCTGATGAGGTCGTGCCTGAGGAAGCTCCGCGTTGTCCGCCCCGCGAGGCTTGGCCCCTCGCGAGGGTCTTGGGTTTGTGTTGGTGAAGATGGGCCGCGCTGGGCCCCCTTTTGAGCCACGCCGCAGGCCGCAGGCAGGCAAGTCTGGGGACCCCCGTTCCCAGAACGCCGACAACCCCTTCCTGGGCTAGACTATATATACTCCTCCACCTCCATCTAGTTAGGGTCAGCAAAGGATTAGCTCATTTGAGATAGAGCTTTGCTCATCCATACGGATCTACTCCACGAGAGAGAGACCGCGGCCCCTCTATGGAGAAGATCCACCTTGGATTCAAGACCCCTCACGGGAAGATCCCCTCATGGACTCAAGATCTCATCATGGAGATGAACCTTACCTTGTATCTTTCATCATGTACCTTGTGGATCTTGTGTGTTTGATTGTCTAGTGGATGTGTGATTGGACTTGTTCTTGAGTGTTTCCCCCTTGTGATTTCTCTCCGTTCTTCCCCGTGTTCTTCGTGTTCTTAGTTGGGATCCGCTTCTTTCATAAAAGATCAGCCGTATAGGTTTCCACCCTACATCATCTTGGTATCATGAGCCACGTTGATTACGATTTCGGAGCTTCCCTTCTTTGTTTTCTAGCCTAATTTTGTTGATTTCGCCCTAAATTCAAAAATCCCCACCACAAAATAGCCCCCAATTTTTTTGTGATTTGTTGGTTTGATGAAGTTTTGTTGATTTTGATCCATGGATTTGCTTGGTTTCAAGTGGATCTAGCATCACCCCAAGTTTCCCCACCTTCCATCCATGAAATCCATCAAATTTTGCCCCCGAAATCATCAATTTCCGCCCCCAATTCGAAAATTTCCGCCCCAAACGAGATCTGGAATCGTTGGGCCGGACATCCTGGCCCCAGACCGGACATTTGGGCCATACAGACGGACATCCGGGCCCCCAGCCGGACATCCGGCTCCTGGAGCATAAAATCCGCACGGTTCTAGACATCAGCCCCGGATATCCGGCCCCTAATCCCGGATGTCCGGCCCCTGGGAATTCAGCCTGCCCCGTTTCACCGTTTTGTCTATAACTAATTCATCCAGAGTCTGTTTTTGACGTTCTTTAGCTCGTTTTGAAGCTATTGACATCCCCCATCCCATAAAAATACTACCATCACCATTTGACTCCATCAAATTTTTGGAATTTTGGCATCTTTTCCTAGGGCTTCCACCATATCATCCGCATAACCACCACCGACTTCCGCAACCTAACCCTTTTTGTTCCTTATAGCATTTGAGGTCGTTTGAGTTGTGATTTGAGTCTCCTAAGGTGTTTAGGCTACTTAGGGATGATTTCTTCTTCATCAACCACCACCATAACTTCCGCATAGGCTTGCCCACCATACACTTCCGCCACCCCACCTTAACCCACTTTTGTTTGTGTTGTGAGTTGTGTCTCCTACGGTGTTTTGATTACTTAGGGACCATGCTTTCAACTCCAGCACTGTGTATTGCCCATCATACCCTCCATTTCTGCATTGCCTACTCACAAAACCCACTAGTTGCATTTCTGCAATCCCATTGAGCTTCCGCAACCACCACCGCTTTCCCACTACCACCATTTGACATTTGTCATTTTCAGATTTTGAGTTCGCGGTTTTTTTCCATTTCCTAAGGTGTTTCGGCTACTTAGGGACGAGTATCCATCATCTTGGTATCTCCATCAAGATCACCGCCACTCATCATCGCCACGAGGTTGTCATCGACATTGACCACTTCACCATGATCCGTCCATGGCTTACAAACGAAAAACCGTCGACGGTAACCTCTATATCATCTTGGTATCGTGGTATCCCTCCATTGTATTTTCCCTTGCCATTGCATTGATAACCCCTAGCCCATTATGCGTCACTTGCCTATCAAGACTAGCCATTTGAGTATTGCTGGTAACGTTACTTGTGCACATTAGTGATCTACACCATACATTGCATACATACCATATCATATTGGTATCATATCATCCCTTGTGTCACAAGATTGTTCTCGTATATACCCAATTGCTATCGTGGTTTGTGCATTTCGCATTGTGGCCTTATACACAAAAAAAGAATAAGCTTTTAAACAAAAGAGAAAGAGCAAAGAAGCTTGTAATCAATAGCCATAGCACCATACCACATTGCATATAAGATTGTCATATCCGATCATCTTGGATCATCTTCTGCTAAAGCACCGGAACATCATACACATAGCATACTTGGTATAGAACGTCCTTACATTTTGCATCTTATAGGTTGTGCACAAGTGTCGTATCTGCCTATTGAGCAATCATGCTAGCGTTTCTCTTGAGTTGTGCAACACGAGCGTTTTCCGTGGATTCCAGATTTTGTGCTTATTCCATGGTTGCACGACCCCATTTATCTATCCGTGTGTGTGTTTCCGTGTGCCACATATTGCTATTGGTCTACTTGTTCCACTTGTGAATTTGTGGATCTCTTTCAACATTATTGCCTCTTGCTAACATTTTACATTAAATTTTTGTGCCACTATCCTCATCGAGCTACTCCATAAGCTTTAGTTTGTAGGTGTGAGTGAACAAGTCCGGTACCAATTCCACTATTCTTTCATCTCACATTGTGTGAAATGGGATACATCCTCAACTATGGGAAAAGGTAACTTGGTATTGTTTATCTCACTTCCTAATCACCTCTACTCAAGTCTTGTGATGGATAGGCAAGGCATTTCACCTTCGATCTACAACAACAACGACGAGTTCGACGCCACGAAAAACTCCACCGACACCAAAATGCATGCTCAAATGGAGGAGATCAAAGATCTCATCAAGTCCTACAAGCGATCTTCCTCATCTTCGAGAAGACGCTCAAGAGCACATGCCTCCGAGCTACCATCTCCGACAAGATCACATCGACATCGAACCATTACCACCACGAACCTGAAGGTCAAGAGCTTAACACCAACTACCGCTCATCGACTTCACCATCTCCCTTAGCATCTTCGCCAACTGACTTCAAGGCATCTTCGCCTTCGGATATACGACATCTTCGCCAACAAGCACCCCAAGACTACGCTCAAGAGAATCTCCCCAAGCTATAGTCCGCAACTTCCACGAGATACTGCGACCTCGACATCGACCATGAGATTCATTTCTATGGAACTCTAGAACCCGAGGAGTATCTCGAGTGGGAACGTTTGATGGACGACTACCTCAAGCTACATCAAGTTCCTCCTGGAGATCAAGTGAAGTGCGCCACAAGAAACTTCCACGGCTACGCGTACACATGGTGGCTTCACACACCTTCGAAAAGCTACGACATGATTTGGCCCAAGACAAAGAGAGCTTTGCGGCGAGAGTTCATGCCTCCAACCTACACAGAACAACTTCAACGCCAATTGGAGAACACCATCGAAGGATCCAAGTCCATCGACAAGTACTTCAAGGAGATGAAGATTTCCTTGCGACGAGCCAGCGTGGATGACCCCATTTCGATGAAGTTCCACTTCATGATGGGATTGCACAACAACATCTCCAAGACGATCTTCCTTGAGAACTACAAGTCCCTCGACGACAACTACATTGGTGCTGTCAAGGCAGAACAAGAACTCATGAAGGCTAAAGCTTCTCCACCCCAAGCTCACTTCACGATGACCAAGCTCCATGAGAATGAGCATGAGGCTAGTACCACCATGATGTCCATGCCCGACAAGCTCCAAGACGATGCTCCCAAGTTTGACTTCACCGCCTGTCGGTGTCAAAACCGGCGGATCTCGGGTAGGGGGTCCCGAACTGTGCGTCTAGGCCGGATGGTAACAGGAGGCAGGGGACACGATGTTTTACCCAGGTTCGGGCCTCTGGATGGAGGTAAAACCCTACGTCCTACTTGATTAATATTGATGATATGGGTAGTACAAGAGTAGATCTACCACGAGATCAGAGAGGCTAAACCCTAGAAGCTAGCCTATGGTATGATTGTTGGCCGTCCTATGGACTAAAACTCTCCGGTTTATATAGACACCAGAGAGGGCTAGGGTTACACAGAGTCGGTTACAATGGTAGGAGATCTACATATCCGTATCGCCAAGCTTGCCTTCCACGCCAAGGAAAGTCCCTTCCGGACACGGGACGGAGTCTTCAATCTTGTATTTTCATAGTCCAGGAGTCCGGCCGAAGGTATAGTCTGGCCATCCAGACACACCCTAATCCAGGACTCCCTCAGTAGCCCCTGAACCAGGCTTCAATGATGACGAGTCCGGCGCGCAGATTGTCTTCGACATTGCAAGGCGGGTTCCTCCTCCAAGTACTTCATAGAAGATTTTGAACACAAAGGTAGTGTCCGGCTCTGCAAAACCAGTTTCCACATATTGCCATAGAGAGAATAATATTTACACAAATCTAATCTACTGACGTATTCCGTAGCGTGACATCACACTACGGCCAAGTCTTTATTCGAATCACTTTATTGTCCCACCTCAGCGCATTTAGCGAGGTGGTTTCCTTGGCACGTCTTGTTAAAGCAGAGATCGTGTCCCCTTATTCCGGGATTCTCATCAATACGGGTGTGGGTAACCCAATCGCGCCATTGATTACGGCGCTTGGGAGATAAGCGAGTTTTACCAGGCTGGTGGGGGCGCATAGTCGCGTCCACCCATATAAGGGGATAAGGATCCACCTTTTCATCCACGCCCTCTTCCTCCTTTGCCTATCCATTTCCGCGCACTCGAGCTCCAGCGCCCAAGTCCGCACACCCCACCTCAACCTTCTCCAGCCATGTCCGGAGCGGGAGGCAAGTGGATAGTCTCCTCCATCACAGAGGGACACATCAAAAAACCAAGGAAGGCCGGATACTTGTCTAACGACATTGCGCACCGGCTTCCCGAAGAGGGGCAGCTCATCCCCACCCCTAGGCCCCATGAGAGGGTGGTGTTCCTCCCCCATTTCCTTCGCGGACTGGGCTTCCCTCTCCACCCATTTGTTCGGGGGCTCATGTTCTACTATGGCCTGGATTCCACGATCTGGCCCTGAATTTTGTCCTCAATATCTCGGCGTTTATCGTCGTGTGCGAGGCTTTCTTCTGCATCCGCCCCCATTTCGGCCTATGGCTCAAGACTTTCAATGTCAAGCCGAAGGTGGTGCACGGCGCCCAGGCGGAGTGCGGAGGCGCCATGGTGGGCAAGATGCCCAACGTCCTATGGCCCGAGGGCTCCTTCGTGGTGTCCCTAAAGGGGTGGCAATCGGGGTGTTTTTACATCACCGAGCCGCGCGAACCTGAATGGGTCGCAGCCCCCGAGTTCCAATCCGGACCCCCTACGCGGCTCACCTCTTGGAAAGAGACGGGCCTGTCGTGGGGTAAAGAAGGAGAGATGATCGGACTCCAAACATGCGTCCAAACCCTGGTGGACAAGAAGCTCAAACTTGTCACCGTAGTCCAGGTTATGTTCATCTGTCGGATCCTCCCGTGTCAACAACGGGCTTTCAACCTGTGGGAGTTCGACCCGGCACAACACTGAACTCTGAGCAGGCTCTTCAACACGACGTACGAAAATGCCTGGAAGGTGCTTTTCAAGGGCGCCGAGGCCCCCGCATCCGCTACCGAGGATCACGGATTCAGCACGCAGCGTCGCGCTCGTGCGGTAAGCTGTTTTTACCTTTTACAGGGTATTAGTTTTTCATAGTTTGACTCCATGCGGGAACTAAGCTCCCTTACCTTTGACAGGATTGGCAGCAGACGTCCGGACATATCAACTGTCCGTCTCCTTTGCCCGAAGGCCTAGCGGACGCTCGCTTGGCGAAGCTGCTGGTTCCGGCACCCTATGTGGTGCCGGAGAAGAAGGCCAAGAAGAAGGCCACGGGGACTCGAAAGAGTGCCCGGCGCCTGGGGGTGTCAGATTCATCATCCGACAACTCCAAGACGCACTCCTCCTGTGAAGACGAGGAGGAGGAAGAAGAGACCTCTCCCCCTCCAGCGGGGGGAGAGAAGAAAAGGAAGGCCACCCCAACTGGGGAGGTCGAAGGGTCCAAGAAGGGGAAAACCCTTCTGGACGGCTCCACCAATGCCAACGACGGTGAAGAGGAGTGGCCGCACAGGGCCAAGACCCTGGTGAGATCGTAAGTGTCCGGATACCAGAGTGATTCATAGTATTCCTCCATTGCATAGCTTTTCCGTATGGCGAACATGTTTATGCAGTCCACCCAAAGACCGGCTCGACGTGCCGTCGAGCGATTCCCTGGATTCGTTGGATGTGAATTCGCTTCCGACGGCTACCTCCCCCCACCCTACGGACGACGCCGAGGTGCTGTCCCAACAGGTTCCAAGCCAGGAGGAGGTGGCCCTGGAGGCGCCGCAAGGCGACCTCCCGGACTCCAGGCGTGAAGGGGGTAGAACCCCCAAGGGCTCTAAGTCCGGCTTTGAGCCGGACACCGTGCCGGAACCTTCAACGGTTCCGGACTCCGGTAGGCAGCCTCCTTCCAAGAGGAGCAAGCCTACCGAGCCGGTGACCTCCGTCCAACCGGAGGCACCGGATAATTTGCTGGAGACGCTTAATGGCGCCTCCATCGACGAGGAGCACCGCACTATTATGAGTGCCGTGATCTATAAGGTTCAGTCCGCCAAGAGCAGACTGACCGAAGCCTGTGCCAGCCTTCTAACAGGCTTTGAGGTAAGTAAAGAATAAAAAATAGTACCGCATAGACAGTAGCCCCTGATGCTCTGTTCGGCGTTCGGAAAGAAAAGCCGAATAGAGGATCTAATAACATTCGCAGGAGTCTAACATAATCAAGTCAATATGCATATGCAGGCTTCGCTGCTGGCCTCCGCCGCACTGACTGCGGAGGTGGAGACGCTGAAGCAAAACCTCGCGCGGTCCGAGAACGAGCTCAGCCATGCCAAGAGGCAACTCGAGGAGAAGGAAGGTAAGTAATACCTTGTGCAAGTATATAGAGAAGATGTGGTTGCAAAAAATGACAGGATCAACGTGCTATTATAGGGGCCATGACCGATGTGGCAACCCTTAAGAAAGCGCTGTCCGAGGCCGAAAACAGAGCGGCCGCAGAGCGTACAGAGAGAGGGAAGCAGGAGGCGCGGGTGGAGGAGGTGCAGAAAGAGCTCCAGGCTCTCGTGAAAAAACATGAGAGTTTGGAGCTTGACTCGAAGACGCAAGCGGCCGAGCTTGCGCAGCCCTCGAAAGCGTGAAGTCTGCCAAGGCCGAAGCCCAGAAAGCCCTCCAAGAAATTGGAGATATGAAGAAGATAGCGGCGGGTAAGGCATTCATTATGCAAAGCAAGCACGTGAAAGTCAATTACTTGTTACTTACCCGAGTCCGGAGCTCTCCAGGAGCATTTGCAGATTTGCCCCGTAGTGCGCCTGATGCCGCCGCCTTCTACCGATTCGAGGAGGGGAGCTCGACAGAGAAGGTGTTCTGGTCTCAGTATGCTGAGGCCGGACACCTGGTGCCTTTGAGCGACCAGCTGAAACAAATGGTCGAGCTCCACAAGGTTGCCGAACAGGCCATAAAGGGCCTCATGGTTCAGCTGTGGCCTGGAGAGGCTCTGCCTGGGAGCTACTTCGGGCTGGTGAGGCGGCTGGTGGATTCCTGTCCACGGCTTGAAGTAATCAAGTGCTCCATCTGCATCGAAGGTGCCCATAGGGCGCTTGCCCGTGCTAAAGTGCACCGGGGCAAGATGGATGCGGAGAAGCTGGTGAAGGACGGGCCGCCGCCGGGCAAGGAGCATCGCGTCCCGGAAGCGTATTATGAGGGCATCCTGAAGGGTGCCTGCCTTATAGCGGATGAATGCTCCAAAGATGTAATTTTTGAGTAAACTCGCATTTGTGATCCTGTACACTGAAAACTTGTTTATATGCGCTAAGCAATGCTTTTGAATTTAAAATATTACCTTCTGTGCGGCCGTTTATCAAATTTGAGAGATGGAGAGTCATCGGCTTCTGCCCCCATGCCACGAGTGCTGGGGTGTTCGGGATAAACATGAGCGCTCTTTTTCCCATTTTTGGGTCCTTCGAGGGAGGTGCTCAACACAACGAACAAGGCAATCAGACTATAATGCTTGAACACTCTCACTTAGCCATAGAATTCTATAATTTTAAATTTTGGCGAAGCCCCTAATGTTCGGAAGACCGAGTTCGGGGCGCTATCCATGCCTAGGCCGGACAAAGCCGACTCCTCGCTCTAAACGGCATAAGTCTTTAGGGACTCGAAAACCTCTCGAACAGCGACCAGCTCTCACCTCATCATGACGGTCAGTTTTAGCTTTCTCTACTGAGGTGCTTAGCCCAGCTCAACTGGGGCACAATTGCAGTAGTTCTCCTAGTGCTACCTTGAGCCGGGCAAACCCAACTATTGACCCAAGACATGATTCGGAGCCGATGCATATAATGCTATAAGTTCGGGGTGCCGCACTTGTGAAAGTGTTCGGACTTCTCACACCGTATTGTGGGGTACTTAAGCCCCTAGCGTATTGGCCGTACCAAAGTGTACAGGTGCAACATGTCATTAATGAACATATATTCGTAAAAAAGGTAATGCAATAATAGACGGAAGTTATGCATTGTTTATTTAAAAAAGCTGCGATCAAAGCAGAACGATACAAATAGTGCAATAAGCAAAAGACGGGACTATTTAACATGTCCTTTCCAGGGGCGAGCTGCGGAATGGCATGTGAAACATGTATACTACTCGTTATAGAGACCACCTTAGAGTTCCATAGCGCGGCGTAGCTTTCTGCTTCCCTGGGTGTATCGTTTGTGCGGCAATTATACTGCCGGACAAGCCTTCCGAAGAATGGAGTCCTGAAAATAAGAGAAAATTAAGAAATCGGCAGCCCCTAGTGCGGTTTAAGCCGCGTTTCGGGCATGCCGTGATGGTGCCCCTTCCCCTGTGCCCATGGTATTTCCAGAGCGTAGTTATGTACGCGCAGCACTGGTTTCGCAAGTTCACGAGGGCTGGGGTTGGGGCCACATTGTTACGCTTGCTCTGAACGTGCCGGGCGGTCTTGGTGTAGGTTACTCTGGGCGCGCTTGATGGTGTCTAGACGTTTAATGGCCGGACTAGAAAATTGCCTTGAGAGGCTGCTTTGTACTTCCGCTGCGATAGCCACCGTATGCTCCTCCGTTCGGAGAGAGCGTTCAGTGTTTCCATTGACCGTGATGACGCCTCGAGGACCTGGCATCTTGAGCTTGAGGTATGTGTAGTGCGGCACCACATTGAACTTGGCAAATGCGGTTCGCCCGAGCAGTGCGTGATAGCCACTGCAAAAACGGGACTATGTTGAAGATTAACTCCTCGCTACAGAAATTATCCGGAGATCCGAAGACCACTTCAAGTGTAACTGAGCCCGTACAGTTGGCTTCTACACCTGGTATGACGCCTTTAAAGGTCGTTCTGGTGGGTTTAATCCTCAAGGGATCGATGCCCATTTTCCGCACTGTATCCTGATAAAGCAGGTTCAGGCTGCTGCCGCTGTCCATAAGGACTCTAGTGAGGTGAAATCCGTCAATAATTGAGTCTAGAACCAATGTGGCGAATCCGCCATGATGGATGCTAGTGGGGTGGTCCCTTCGATCAAAAGTGATCGGGCAGGAAGACCATGGGTTGAACTTTGGGGCGACTGGCTCCATCACGTATACGTCCCTTAGCACACGCATCCGCTCCCTCTTGGGGACGTGGGTTGCGTATATCATGTTCACCATCCGCACTTGTGGGGGAAAACCTTTCTGTCCACTGTTGTTCGGCGACCGGGGCTCCTCCTCGTCATCGCTATGTAGCCCCTTGTCTCTGCTTTTGGCATTTAACTTGCCTGCCTGCTTGAACACCCAACAATCCCTGCTGGTGTGATTGGCTGGTTTTTCGGGGGTGCCATGTATCTGGCATGAGCGGTCGAGTATTCGGTCCAAACTGAACGGGCCCAGAGTATTTCTTTTGAATTGCTTTTTCCGCTGACCGGGTTTAGAGCCTCTGAATCCGGCATTAACTTCCGCATCCTCAGCGTTGTCGCCGTTAATGCGGCGATTTTGCTTGTTGCGACACGACCTGCCACTGCTGTCCTTGGTATCCGAATTACCAGGGCTCTTGGTCATGTTATTGCTGCGAGCTAGCCAGCTGTCTTCTCCCGCGCAAAAGTGGGTCATAAGAGTCGTGAGGGCTGCCATAGAGTTCGGCTTTTCCTGTCCTGGTGCCGTGCAAGCCACTCGTCGCAGATGTTATGCTTGAAGGCTGCTAGGGCCTCTGCGTCCGGACAGTCGACAATTTGATTTTTCTTGGTTCGATGTTCACGGGTTTGAAACCCTCGGGGATGTGATGATCCATTACTTCATCTGTGAAGCATAGTGGGTGTGCGGCACCTCTGTATTGGGCTATATCACGACGCAGCTCAAACGAGCTTTGTCTACTGTGTTCGGCCCGGCCGGATTTACTGTATCTGGCGTGACGAGTACCGTCTCGTGCCGTGGGGCGCCCACGTGATCCGTAGATCGATCTTGTTTGCCTTGCCTTTTCCTCCAATATGTCTCGCAGGTCTGGCGCATTTTCCCATGACTTGGTATTTTTTGAGCGGCACCGGGGTGCGGCTTGAGTGGAGGGCCGAGAGGCCTCTCTGTCGTGGCCACGGGGTGGCCGGTCGGCCGCATCATGTGCTGGTGATGTAGGTTTAGGTGCTTCCTCCTCCAATTGGGGTAGCAACCTGCGCTTTGGGTAGCTCTTGGAGGGGCGTTTGAGTTCATACTCTTCGGCAGCAAGGACTTCAGTCCATCTGTCGGCTAGCAAATCTTGATCAGCTCTAAGCTGTTGCTGTTTTTTCTTGAGGCTGCTCGCCGTGGCCATAAGCCTACATTTGAAACGCTCTTGTTCGACGGGATCCTCCAGCACGACAAATTATCGTCCTCGACCTCTCTGTCTGCCGCTCTCTCATGAGGGCTGGCTTCTCTATCCTCCTGTGCTGAATCTTGCTGGAGGTGGTTGTCTTCGGCACTGTCTGGGGTGTTATTTTCTCCCGTGCCGAAATCACCGTTTTTGTTTTGGCAGGATTTAGAGCGGTGTCGCTAACGCCGACGCTTAGGCTGCTTCTTGGAGGGGTCATCCTCTGCTGTTCCATCGCCATTGCCTTCTTTTGGGGTGTCCACCATGTATATATCATACGACGAGGTGGCTTTCCAGCGCCCTATAGGCCCTGGTTCTTGATCGTCTCCTGCATCGGCGTCCATACCGTCGATGTCTTCGGAGTCGAAGTCGAGCATGTCGGTTAAATCATCGACAGTGGCTACGAAGTGGGTGGTGGGTGGGCTTTGAATTTCTTCATCATCCGCATCCCAACCTTGCTGACCATAGTCCGGCCAGGGCTCTCCTGACAAAGAGAGAGACTTTAGTGAATTCAGAATATCGCCGAAGGGCAAGTGCTGAAAGATGTCTGCGGCGGTGAACTCCATGATCGGCGCCCAATCGGGTTCGATCGGTCGGGGCGCGGAGGGCTCGGAGTCTGGAGAGGAGTCCGACTCCTTGGAGTCACGGGCTTCGCAGAGAATAGGGCTGGTGTTTGGCTCGATCGCCGTAGAGATTGCAGCCCCTGAGGTGGTGTCTAACCACCCATCCTCGGTTGGTGTGATCGACTCCAAGCTAGGGGTCGGAGCGGACACAGGTGCGGCCTCCAGGGCACTGTTCGGCGGCAGAGCTAAATCATGCCCATCGTGATAGTGCGGCGCACTCGACTGTGGCTCGAATCCGTCGAAGATCAAGTCTCCGCGG
Organism: Triticum urartu; assembly: GCF_056163025.1. Classification (NCBI taxonomy): domain Eukaryota; kingdom Viridiplantae; phylum Streptophyta; class Magnoliopsida; order Poales; family Poaceae; genus Triticum; species Triticum urartu. The sequence goes on along the minus strand of NC_141874.1, from coordinate 348,449,147 downwards.
ATGTCGGCCGTGTAGTTCAAACTTCCAAAGCTGACCTGATGGCTAGGGCCGTAGCTTTCGATCTGCTCCAGATGACCAAGCGAACTGGCCCGCAGTGCAAAGCCGCCGAATATGAAGATCTGTCCGGGGAGAAAAGTCTCACCCTGGATCGCATCGCTGTTGATGATCGGAGAAGCCATCGGGCCTAAAAGTGACGACACAGAGGAACTCTCAATGAAAGCACCAATGTCGGTGTCAAAACCGGCGGATCTCGGGTAGGGGGTCCTGAACTGTGCATCTAGGCCGGATGGTAACAGGAGGCAGGGGACACGATGTTTTACCCAGGTTCGGGCCCTCTTGATGGAGGTAAAACCCTACGTCTTGCTTGATTAATATTGATGATATGGGTAGTACAAGAGTAGATCTACCACGAGATCAGAGAGGCTAAACCCTAGAAGCTAGCCTATGGTATGACTGTTGTCCGTCCTATGGACTAAAACTCTCCGATTTATATAGACACCGGAGAGGGCTAGGGTTACACAGAGTCGGTTACAGTGGTAGGAGATCTACATATCCGTATCGCCAAGCTTGCCTTCCACGCCAAGGAAAGTCCCTTTCGGACACGGGATGAAGTCTTCAATCTTGTATCTTCATAGTCCAGGAGTCCGGCCGAAGGTATAGTCCGGCCATCCGGACACCCCCTAATCCAGGACTCCCTCACCGCCATCCCTCTTTGTGTCACTGATGATGCCAAGCCTACTTCGACTCTCTTTCAAGAAAGTGCGACGACGACTACGACTACAGAGACGATCAAGGAGCAACCTTTGGAGGCGATCGACATGGTGACGAGAAAGGATGATGCTTCCATCTTAGGAGACGAGAGTGATGATGTGCCATCTTCGGCCTTCATCCATGGCGACGGCGATGAGATGGTTGAGCATGGGATTTTCCCATCGACCATGGCGACGTATGATGACTTGAGTGATTTTTGCCACCATATTGAGAGTGAGAGTGACTTCACTACTAGCCCCATATATGATGTGTTGCCACAATTCCCATGTGAGGAGAGCCACAACCCCCACCACTTGAATGAGATGAGTGACTCCACCGTATGTGACTTTGAGTGCACCTACCTTGAGGCACTGAGTGAACCACCACATATAGAGTGAGATAGTCGATAGGTCTCATGAGGCCATTTGCATTTCTAACAACTTGACATCTACCTCTACCGTGTCTTCTCATTTGGTCCTAGGTCCCATATATGATGACGCACCGATTCGCGATGACTTCGTCCTTCCTTTGGACAAGACGATGACCATGGTGGAATATGATGCACCCCCACATGGTTCCATCAAGTTGATGATGATGACCACCATTTGGTCTTTCCCACCTCACCTACACCACTTGAGTGGAATGGAAAAGGTAACATAGATGAAGTTGATGCTCTTGTCCCACTAGTGGACATTCTTGACATTGATTGCTTGCATGATGTTGATCAACCTATTTCCATGCTTCATGATAGTGTGACTTCCCCATGCGATGATTTACCCATTTACGATGAGTCTGATGATTGCCATGTGGAGTCTATTAGTTGTGATGCCATGTTACATAGGATTTGTTGTGACAATTCTTTAGGTCACATCATGTTTGACAACCCGCTTGACTTGTCATATGCTATGCATGAGATCAACAATATGTCATATTTGCAATCTCTTCATAGTAACTATGCATATGCCATTAAAATAAACCCAATCTACACTTATGGCATAGATGACAAGCCCATGGTTATTGGCATTTGTTTCTCTTGTGATGATATTGATGCTCCCTTTGCATCATTCATCTCATATGCCATGCCATGACCACCTATCCTCGGATATGCATTGTTTTGGGTGTTGCCCATTTTCTCCATATGATGCTTACAATATTGCTCACGAGGAGACCCCTATAGTTTCCTCATACATATTACGAGATTTTGATCCATCCCATCCATTGCATGATCCCAATACTTGTGTGCACAATATGCTCCCCACGAATAAACATGCTATTGGTGTTCCATATACTTGCATTCTCAATTTGTGTCCCCATCATGTTATACACAATAACTATTCTTTCATGATGGATGACATGTTCTTATACCATGCATCAAATTTCTTTGAGCGATTCTTATCTTGTGCTAACTCTCATGTGCACATACAAATCATGATGGATGATGTGTACATTTACCACACAAACAATTTCTTTCGTTTGTGTTTCTTTTGTGTAGGTACCCATGAATACTTGTCAACCTCGCAATCCCACGAGTTGATAAAACAAGCTCTAGGGAGCAATGATGGCTTGGGATCCCATGGATTGTCTTTCCCACCGCTCTCTTCGCGCAAAGACTTCGCACATTCATTCTGCATGGCCCTCACATGGTTATGGGTTATTGTCCATTACATATTATATGCCTATCTTGCCATGTTCACTTTGCATGATATGCTCATTACTATGCCTTTGCCATGCATTTGTGACCCATGCTTTGCATTACACATGACGATTGATTCTCATACTTGTATGTGTATTTGCAAGCTTGGTGGAGATATTACTTGCCATTGCCATGTTTGCTTTGTGCCCCATTCCTATGATGATACTATGATCATGCTTTGTGTTCATGCTTGCGATATGTCATGTGCATTGTCTATGCCTATTATTTGCTCACATGACATGATTGCCATGATTTCCTCTAGTATGTTGCATCTTCGCACTACTAGCTTGCACGACTTGATTACTATGATTGCTTGCCTTGTTGCATCACCGATGATTCATACTTGCTCATTTCATGCGGTTGATGACAACCATTACCATGCTTTGCACATGATTGTTATTTATTCTGGTCATATATCTCCATGTGTTGCCTCTCTCATGCTAGATGATTTGCCATGTATTGAGTGCAACTATGCCTTAGTCTTGATAATGAGTTTGCCCCCATAGCATTCTCGCATATATTTGGAGATTTTGACATATTTCTTGTGAAGCATGCTTGTCTTACCTCTTTGCACCATATACCTAGTGCCATGAATATTTCCATTGTTGCATCATATTATTCATGCACTTGTGCTTCTAATGGTTATGTGCAAGAGAAGAGAACCATCATGATGGATGATGTGTGTATCTACCATGCGCATACGTTCTTTCTTTTGTTGTGTGCATGTGTAGGATACTTGGACTTCGTGTCAACTTCCACATCACGTGAGTTGACAATCCGAGCTCTTGAGAGCGAACCACCTTCTACCATGACGATTCTACATCACACTTGCTTGTACTTCGTCATTGTGCAGGATGCACAAGGACACGCCTACAAGGTGACATCTTTCTTGAGCATGGATACGATAGATCATACTACTTGTGTTGCTTGCACCATGAGACATATTGTTCATCTTGGACCACTTGATTTCTCACATGTTAGAGATCTTGCTTTGACTTGTCATTTTCACCGTTCCATGCATCTTGATATATATGCCTGGTGTGTTGCAACCAATTCTTGGATTACTTTCTCCTCTCATATGTTTGGTTGCAACAATGTCATCACTTCACATATGCCATGTCCTATTGATTGCTACATTCTTGCCTTGATTGCCTCACACATGATGAACAATTGCTCTTTCCATTATGTTGAGTGCCACATGATATTCACCACACCCCATGCACATTATGCTTGGATTGTCTTGCAGTTGACCAATGTGTTTAGACACTTCATTTTATTTGGTGTTGTGAATGTTTCCTATGCCTACCATAGACATTTTATTGAGCAATTTGTGAATGCTTGCTATGAACTTGAGGTAGATGCTTCTTCTCTTGTCACACATATTTGCATCACTACCTCACATTCACATGCTTGTCCCCGTGATTTCCTTGCTTGTGCTTGATTGATATTCTTACATGCCATGTCACAATTCTTTGTCACACCATATGCTTTGCATGATAACGACACTGGTTTGGTGAATAACCTCTTCAATGCTCGGTTTTGCACTAACGCTAACCACATTTTTTTTCCAAGTGTTTGTTGTCCTTACTCCTTTTGAAGGAATCACAAGACGGTGCGACATTGGAGAGTGCCCATTTCGAGATTCAAGATGACAAGTACTTGGTGAACATCCACTTCTACACGGCGAAGCCATCTCTTTCCCATGGTGATTTGGTTTTCGATCCGAGGTCAGATCTTTCCCAAGGGAGGGGAGATGATGTGGAGCATCCTATGGACATTACCAGGTCAAGAGTCTGTTTGGAAAGTGACACGTGCGACATCTATTTCACATACATAAAGGTGAATCATCTCCTTTACACGTGCTCACTTGACCCCTTCGAGGATGGTATACTACTTGACACTTCTCCCGTGTGCATGCATAGGTATTGTTGGAGCTTCACGGATGTTGAGGAGGAGTGCAAGTGCCAAGGAACAACTACACAATCTGTGAGGGAAGCATGGAAGCAACGACGGAAGAAGACGGAGCTGCTAAAGCTACAGCAGCCGGACATCCGGGCCATAGCCAGACATCCGGCGCCTGTGGAGCCTCCAAGGGGCTACACCAACAGACGATCGAAGCATCAGCGGCCGGACATCCGGCCCATGTTCCCAGACATCCGGCGCCACGCCAACCCCCGGACATCCGACCTCTCCCCCGGAAATCTGGCATCGACGACAGAACGCACCAGAAGTTTGGCCACCTCAGCCCGGACATCCGGCCCGAGCCCTGGACATCCAGCGCCTCCTGAAGCCTCGGACATCCGGCCCCCAGCCCGGACATCCGGCACCTGCACCTGCGCGTGCACAGCTGGGCCAGAGGCCCATGTATCCCCCCTCTCACTTACCCCTTCATGGACTAGGCTATAGGTACTCCTCCACCTCCTTCTAGTTAGGGTCAGCAAAGGATTAGCTCATTTGAGATAGAGCTTTGCTCATCCATCTACTCCACAAGAGAGAGACTGTGGCCCCTCTATGGAGAAGATCCACCTTGGATTCAAGACCCCTCACGGGAAGATCCCCTCGTGGATTCATGACCTCCTCATGGAGATGAACCTTACCTTGTATCTTTCCCTTTGTTGTTCATGTACCTTGGGGATCTTGTGTGTTTGATTGTCTAGTGGATGTGTGATTGGACTTGTTCTTGAGTATTTCCCCCTTGTGATTTCTCTCTGTTCTTCCCCATGTTCTTCGTGTTCTTAGTTGGGATCCGCTCCTTACATCACGACCGTAGGGCGATAGCTCAACCCGGGACAAACACCGTTGCTGCGCCTGTGCTCGTCGACGGGAAGAGGGGGCACGGATGGAGTGACCCCCTCGCCCGCACCTTGCAATGCTTGACCATCGACATGCTGCTGGTGTTGTTCTCCTCTGGCAGCTCTAGCCCCCGTGTCAGCCGCAGGGGAGGCGGTAACTGTGCACCCTACTCCAACCATGCCCCAAGTGGTGCCCACCTCTTAGTGAGCTCCCGTGTCCCCCGCGGTGTTGGAGGCCGCGGGTAGAGTAGCTTTCGAAGTGGATGGATGGGCGGAGGTGCCAGATTTCTTTTTGGGCACCATGGTCGATGGCGCCGTCGAGGATGACAACATCGATGAAGATGACATGCGGTGTACCCTTTCAGGTTCGCGCAAGCGCTCCCCCTACCTGGTGCGCCAAACATGTCGCGGGATTTCTGCGACCACCTATGGGACCGGGAGGCCCCTTGTTGGTTCTGCGGGGGGACGGCGCATTGCACAAAGAGCAAACCAGCGTACGACCGCACGACAGAGAGCACACAATCGATTTAGCCAGGTTCGGGCCGTCGCGAGGTGTAAGACCCTACTCCTTCTTTAGTAGATTGATGGGAGAATGGTTGTGGTGGTGCGTAGTACACTTGCCCCGCAAGGTATTCCTGAGGCAACCACGTGTATGTGGTGGCTTGGGGTTGTCAACTTTCCAACCTTTAACCCCTCTTACGAGTGCCATGGGCCTCCTTTATAGATTAAGGGGTCAACACATTGGCAAAGTGGTCATTATCCACTGATATGATAGCAGACAATGTTATCATACCTAACTCTGTGGGCTGACAGGGTGCATTAAATGCACCGCTTAGTGTCACATCACCGGGTGCCCGGCAAGGCCTGCCGGGCTATCTTGCCAACTCCGCTCCTGCTCTCTTAACACGTCGCATGACGGGTGTCATCTGTAGGCTTCTCTGTAGGAAATGGCTGACATATGGCGAATGGCTGCCACTTAATCACCTTGCGGCTTGACACCGCACTGATTGATGACGTGGGTCGTGCTTTGAGCGGTAGGTGGGGCGCTTCTGTCCCCGTGGACCCCGGCATGCTCTGTTGGGGGAGGGGGGGAGGGGTCTCGGTTGCTTGCTTTTGGGTGGTGGCTTCGCCTCTTGTCAGGCTCGCCAGCCCGGCAAGGGAGACCCTTCACTTGTCGATACCTTGCTCCTCAGGCTCAATCCTTGGTCTATTTGAGTTGTATGTTGGTTCTCCGATTCTCTTGGTTTTCCAATCTTTGACTTAAGCTAGTGCTTCAATCTTGATCTTGTGCCTGTGCATGGCTGGTCAACAGACCCTGGATTTGTTGCACCGACACGAGGGGAGGTGCGCCATGGTTGCCCGGCCTCCTCGGCCGTGCTTCCACTCGGTCGAGGTGCTCCCGGAGTTCATCCTGTGGTCGGAGAGGCCAGCCGGCACCTGGCTCCCGCTCCCTCGCTTCTTCACGGGTGAGCTGCCGGCCGTGGGGCCTGACGGCCTCTTGCTATAGGCTGGTGGCTATTGCAGCAAGGCTTCGTGGGTCGGGGTCGAAGTTTCTGCCGCCGGGAACATGTCCTTGGCCTGCGGCTGGTAGGCATTTGCCTGCGCGCGAGGCGTGAGCGAGAGGTGCACCCTCCACTTCAAGTACGATGGCGTCGCGACCCTCTACGTGAGGGTGCTTGGGGATGACAGCCGTCACGTAGGGTGCTGGCCCGAAGACGACTGCAGCGACGATGAGCTTGGCCTTGATGACAGCCGTGACAATGCTGAGGGTGAGCTCGCCCTTGGCAATGGCCGCGGCTCGTTCAGCGGCGGCGGCTCCTCCAGCGAGAGCACAAGCAGTGGCGGCTACAACCAGCCGCCACGTCGCCGGGGTCGCTTTGAGGAAGGTGGCGGGTCGTCTCATCGGCATGCTCCGGTGAAGCAGGAGGAAGGCTCGCGCGTGCCACTTTTGTTTAGCCTTTCCTTTCTCCTGCATTTTAAAAAAGGAGAGGGCCTTGCTGGGGCGTGTAATGAACCATGGTACTTATGCCACTATGCTATGCTTATTGTTCTGATATATGCCATGATGTTCATGTCCCGGGTAGGTGCGGTAGGATAACTTAGCTTGATATACTCGAGGTAGCCTCGCACCTTGCGATGGTGCTCCTTCCAGCATCTCGTGAGGCACCCTTGCTACCGACTCGGGGGTCGCTGGCCTTAGGAGACATCGTGAAGCTGCAGAATTGTTAGAAATTTTTGGTGGGTGTCCTGTTCTTCCTCACGAGTCCTCAGGCGTGGGCTAGTCATGGCTTAGTGCATCACATCGCGGTACCTAGGGGGGCATGGACTTAAGAAGATGCACAAATCACAAGCTCGTTTGAGGGTGTCTCGCGAGGATAAAAAAGCCATGCCCCTGGGGGACAGGGCTATGGCGAAGTGTGTTTGCGGCGTGGGGCATGCCCAACGCCGCGCACGCACACACCTGCCCAGCCCTTGCGCGCGAGACACACGAGGAAGAGCGACGGGAAACGGTCGCTCCTCTTGGGCCAAGACCAAAGGGCAAGAGAGAACACGATCGGGGAATCCAACTTGGCAATCGAAAATGCAAGAACTCCAAATTCCATTAAAAGAAATGGGGGAAACCAACTACAGAAAGCAAGCAAATGAATAGCCTTGTCTGGCACCTGGACTAGTCTTCTCACCAGCGCGGAGCTAAGTGCTGCCACTAGGACGTGGGAGGGCGACTCTTCGGAGACTCCGGGGCGTGTACAACCCCACTCATTATTACATGAGAGTGTCACGAGCGAAGACCTTCACAGGCACTGGGCCCTGCTTCATGGGTAGAACTTCCAGAGGTGCTGGATGTTCCGGGCGTTCTGGATGGGGATCCCATCCTGCATCTCCAGGTGCACGGCGCCAGGCCTAGAGACGCGTGCAATCCTAAACGGGCCCTCCCACATGGGTGAGAGCTTATGTAGCCCTTCCCTGGAGAGCACCCGCCTCAGGACAAGATCACCCACCTCGAGCATCCTGGAGCGGACGCCACGTCAATGGTACTGCCACAGTGCCTGCTGGTACCTTGCCGCCCAGAGCGAGGCTTGATAGCGGCGTTCCTCCCCCAACACGAGGTCCATCCCCCACGTGGCGTCCTAGCGTGCCTCAACAAACGCCAAGACCCGCGTGGAGCGATGCTTGACCTCGTGAGGGAGAACCGCTTTGGCTTCGTAGATGAGGAACAACGGAGTCTCTCCCATAGACTTGGTGGCGGGGGTGCGGATGGACCACAGGACGGACTGGAGCTCGTCGAGCCAGCCCCTGCCATAGGCCTCGAGCTTGTTATTGAAGGTTCTTGTCTTGAGGTCTCTCAAGACCTCCGCGTTGGCGCGCTCAGCTTGGCTGTTGCTCCAGGGGTGTGCCACTGAGGCGTAGCATATCTGCGTTCCAAGGTTAGCACAATACATTCGGAAGAGGTTGCTAGTGAACTGCAAGCCGTTGTCAGTGATGATACAATTAGGGACCCCGAAGCAGCTCATGAGGCCCTTGATGAACTTGATTGCTGAGCCGGCCGGGATGGTGCGGACGGCTACCACCTCCGCCCACTTGTGAACTTCTCGATGGCGACGTAGAGGTAGCAGTAGCCCCGGGGCGCTCATGGGAATGGTCCCAAGATGTACAGCCCCCAGACTGCGAACGAGCATGTGAGAGGAATGGTATGGAGGCCCCGAGCGGGCTGGTGGATCTGCTTGGCATGGAATTGGCACGCTTCGCAAGATCTCACCAGCTCAGTGACATCATTATGCGTTGTGGGCCAATAGAACCCGCTGCGGAATACCTTGCCCACAAGGGTGCATGATGACCAGTGATGCCCGCAGTCCCCGCTGTGTATGTCGGCCAATAGCTCATGTCCCTGCTCCCTGGAGTTGCATTGTAGAGAAACATCATTGGCTGTTTCCTATAGAGCTCACCGTCCTGGATGTAGTAAGCAGTGGCCTGTCGAGCCACAAGCTCCGTGTCCTCCTCCTTCTCTGACAGGGTCCCTTGAAGCAGATATGGCTTGAACTCTTCGGTTCAACACCCCTCATGAGGTTCCAGCACAAGAACGAGGCGGGCTCCTGAGGTCGGGCTACAAGTCGGGGCGCCCGACGGAGGGGCCTCAGGGAGGTCCTCGCGAGGCGGTGTTGGTGCTGCTATGGGCGGGGCTGCACACGGCTTGAAGAGCCACTCCTCAAAGACGCCAGGCTCTTGAGGCAGTCGCCGGGACGCCCTCTTGGCGATGTCGTCTGCTTCCTTGTTTGTGCCGCGTGTGACATGCTACAGTTCCAGACCCAAGAATTGTTTTTCAATTTTGCGTACCTCTGCAAGGTATGCCTCAATCTGCTCGTCCTTTGGCTCGTATACTTTGTTGGATAAGTTGACGAGGAGCTGAGAGTCGCCCTTGATGGTAAGTTGCTTCACTCCCAAGGCTGCCACGGCCTTGAGGCTGGTGATCAGGCCCTTATATTCCGTGATGTTGTTGGAGACCTTCTCGCCCTGCTGGAAGCAGAGCTGCAGGGCATAGCAGAGCTTGTCCTGGGTGGGTGAGATGAGCACGGCTCCAGCCCCCACGCCCTGAAGCGCGAAAGCCCCGTCAAAGTACATGACCCAACCATTTGGTGCTTAGCTTCCTGATGAGAGTGGGCGGTCCTCGCCTGTTTTGGGGCTGGGAATGTCTGTCCATTCCGCCACAAAATCAGCGAGTTCTGCCCCCTTGATGACCCTGGTGGTGCTGAACTCTAATTGGATTGCCTACAATTCAATGTTCCACTCGGCGACTCTCCCTGCAACATTGGGGATCCGGAAGACCCTTTCCAGGGGGTAAGCTGAGACGACCTTGATTGGATGGCCTTGGAAGTAGTGGCGTGGCTTGCGGGAGGTGACAAGGAGCGCGAGCAAGAGCTTCTGCGGCATGGAGTAGCGCGCCCACACGTCACGCAGTACCGTGCTGACAAAGTACACAGGGTGCTCAATGAGGGCGGAAGTGTTGGTGGAGTATTGCACCTCCTGAGGCTGGGGGGCCTCAGGAGTTCAGTCGCTTGTTGGGGCAGCCGCGGCTTCAGCAGCATCATTTTGTGGGGCCTGGTTGTCTGTTGGCGCCGTCGAGCCCTCAACGGTGCTGTCCTAGAGCCACATCGTCTTGGCGGGGCACGCGGCATCGCTTGGCGGGCTCCCATCCTTGCACCCCTCTCAGACAGCCATCAGTGCCGCACTGGCTGAGTGAGGTGTGGGGGCCAGGTACAGCACCAGGGGCTCCAGAGGACGTGGTGCTACTATCACCGGCGGGCGGGTGAGGTATCTCTTGAGATCTTGGAATGCTGCGTGAGCCTCCAGAGTGCACTCAAACATGCCCTTCTTTTTCATCAGCTTGAAGAATGGGAGGGCGCGCTCCCCTAGCTTGGAGATAAAACACCTAACGAGGTTACACAACCCGCTAGTTTTTGCATCTCCTTGAGAGTCTGTGGTGGGCTCATCTCTTCTATCGCCTTGACCTTCTCTGGATTTGCCTCAGTTCCCCTGTGTGACACAAGAAAACCCAGCAACTTGCCGGAGGGAACGCCAAACACGCATTTCTCTGGGTTGAGCCGCAGGTCCACCGCGCGTAGACTGGCAAATGTTTCCTCTAGGTCCTTGACAAGGGTCCTTGCCTCAGCGTTCCTCTCGAGCTGCTGGCCCAGGGCGATGTGCATCAGCCGCTGGAACGTCGCCCCGGCGTTGCGCAAGCAAAACGGCATGCAAGTGTAGCAGTACACCCCACAAGGGGTCAAGAAGGTCGTCCTCTCAACATCTTGTACCACCATCTTGATTTGATGATAGCCGGAGAAGGCGTCCAGGAAGCACAGCAGGTCACACTCGGCGGTGTAGTCGATGATCTGATCAATGCGCGGGAGCGGGAAGGGGTCTTGAGGGCAACCCTTATTGAGGTTGGTGAAGTCGACGCACATGCATTCCTTCCTGCCTTTCTTGGGAACGACGACCGGGTTCACCAGCCATTCCGAGTACCGCACCTCCCGAATGACACCAGCTTCTTGTAGTTTGCTGTTTTCCTGGACGATGAAAGACTACTTCTCTGTGGATTGCCGCCGCGCCTTTTGCTTGACGGGGCGCACATTGGGGCACACCCTCAGGTGGTGCTCGATTATCCCCCTCGGGATCCTGACCAGATCCTTGGGTTCCCAGGTGAACACCTCCTTGTTCGCGTGCAAGAAATTGACCAACGCCCTTTCTTGATCTGAAGGAAGGTTGGCGCCTATGGTGAAGGTGGCGTCGGATGCCCCGTCTTCGTCAACCAGCACCTGCTTTGTCTCGGGACGATCTTGAGAGAACAACTGCTTCTTCTTAGGCGGCACAGCTCCTAGGGCCTTCTGGGCCCCTTCCTCGGCCGGGCGCGCTGCCGCTACGGCCCTGTAGGCGAGCTTGAGGACCGTCAAGGCTTCCTTGGTGTCACTGGCCACAGTGAGGACGCCGTTGCTCCCCGGCATCTTCATGAGGTTGTAGGCGGGGTGAGTTGCCGCCACGAACTAGGCAGGACTAGGTACCCGAGGATGGTGTTGTACCGGAGGCCGATGCGGGCAATGTCGAAGTCGTTGAGCTCGGTGCGGTAGTTATCGCTGGTGCCGAAGGTGACGGGGAGGCAGATCTGCCCTAGGGGGCAGGTGGAGCCGTCGACGACTTCGGAGAAGGGCTTGGTGGGGCGGGGCCGGCCGTGCGGCACATGAAGCAAGCCAAAAGCTTCCCTAGAGAGTACGTTGAGGCCAACCCCGCTGTCGATGAGGGTCTTGGTAACTGAGGGAGTCCTAGACTAAGGGGTCCTCGGGTGTCCCGCCTGTTAGCCATGGGCCGGACTGATGGGCTGTGAAGATACGAAGACCGGAGACTGCACCCGTGTCCGGATGGGACCCTCCTTGGCGTGGAAGGCAAGCTTGGTGACTAAATATGTAGATTCCTTTCTTTGTAACCGACCTTCTGTAACCCTAGATCCTCCCGGTGTCTATATAAACCGGAGGACTTAGTCTGGAGGGAGATACACACTATCATAACCATACAAGCTAGGCCTCTAGGGTTTAGCCATTACGATATCGTGGTAGATCAACTCTTGTAATACTCATATTCATCAAGATCAATCAAGTAGGACGTAGGGTATTACCTCCATAGAGAGGGCCCAAACCTGGGTAAAACATTGTGTCCCATGTCTCCTGTTACCATCGACCTTAGACGCACAGTTCGGGACCCACTACCCAAGATCCGCCGGTTTTGACACCGACATTGGTGCTTTCATTGAGAGTTCCACTGTGCCATCATCAAGAGGTTCGATGGCTCCTTCAACCATCTACAACGATGCTGCCCAAGGGGGAGTTTTCCTCCCCGGACAAATCTTTGTGTTCGGCGGCTTCGCTCTGCGGGCCAACTCGCTTGGCCATCTGGAGCAGATCGAAAGCTACGCCCCTGGCCATCAGGTCAGATTGTGGAGCTTGAACTATGTTGCGGACATCCATGGAGACTTGATCTTCGCCGGATTCAAGACCGCGGCTACCACTCCTGGTCACCCCGAGGGACATGACCTAAATTTGTCATCGGACCGCATCCAGGAGACAGCTCCCATAACGGCTCTGACCTTAGATCCAGAGCAGATTGCGCCATCCAAGGACGGGAGGATAGACCCCACCGCATAGGCCACAGATTCCATGGCATTGGAGCCACACATAGACTTGATCTCACACGATACCTGTGCCACCGGAACTCCGGACTCATTTCCGGTCGTAAGTTCCGAATTCAGTGCCGCAGACATCTTCCAGCACTCGCCTTTGGGTGACATGCTAAACTCATTAAAGAACTTGTCCTTGACAGAGGACTCACAACTGAACTATATCCAGTTCGAACTAGGGGCTGACGATGGATAATTTTGCTCCCCACCCTCCACCCACTTCATAACGACGACTGAGGATTTACCCGACACACTTGATTACGACTCCGAGGACATCGACGGTATGGACGACGATGCCAGAGAAGAAGAGGCCCAGAACCCGCCGTTCATCGGACGCTGGACAGCCACTTCCTCGTATGATGTATACATGGTGGATGCACCAAAGGAGAACGGCGGCGATGACAAGGAAGATCCAGCTGAGGATAAACCTTCTGAAATACAATCCAAGCATCGGTGTCAGCGGCCCCTCTCTAAGTCACGCCATAGTAAAGACAGCAACACCGGCACAAGAGAAGATAACACTCCAGAAGGTGCCGAAGACAACGAAGACCCCGTTGAAATAGCTAATGAACAAGATGAACGGGAAGATGGGCAGGTTAGCCTTGGTAAACAGGCCACACAAGAAGACTCAGAGGACGGAAGTTAGACGGAAGTTATGTTCCGTTGTTCGAGGATGAGGTGAGCGTCGGCACCGACGATTTCATCGTGCCTAAGGAACCTCTTGAGCAGGAGCGCTTCAAGCGCCAGCTAATAGCCACTGCAAGGAGCGTGAAAAAGAAGAAGCAGCAGCTTCAAGCTGATCAAGACCTGCTCAATGACAAATGGACCGACGTCCTAGTAGCCGAAGAATACGGCCTCAAGCGCCCAACCAAAAGCTACCCAAAGCGCAAATTGCTACCTCAGTTTGACGAGGAGGCGCCGGAATACAGACCACCATCGTACAATGCGGCTGACGGACCACCACGTGGTCGGGACAAAACGGCAACTCACATCGAACACCAGCCCGCCCCGCCTCATCGCACAAGTAGGGGTAAATTAGCCCACGGTCATACATATGACCTCCAGCAAAACCTGAACAATAAAGCAGGACACATCGGATCAATCTATGGATCTCGAGGACGTGCCTCGACACGCGACGATGGCCACCTATTCGGACGTGACAAACTTAGTCATGCGCGGGCTGAAAACCACAGACGGACTCCATCAGAGCTACGTCACGATACGGCCCTATATAGAGGCGCCGCACACCCTCATTGCTTCACTAATGAGGTCATGGATCATGAATTCCCAGAAGGGTTTAAACCCATGAATATAGAATCATATGATGGAACCATGGACCCCACGTTGTCAATCGAAGACTTTATTCTCCACATTCATATGGCCCGTGGTGATAACCTCCACGCCATCAAACACCTCCCTTTAACTCAAGGGGCCAGCTCAGCACTAGTTAAACAGCCTGCCTGAAAATTCTATCTGCAGCTGGGAGGACTTGGAAGAAGCCTTCCTCGACAACTTCCAAGGTACATATATCCGGCCACCAGACGTCGATGACTTAAGCCACATAGTTCAACAACCTGGAGAGTCCGCCAGGAAATTCTGGACTAGGTTCTTACCTAAAAAGAACCAAATCGCCGATTGTCCGGATGCCGAATCCCTAGCAGCCTTCAAACACAGCATCCGTGATGAATGGCTCGCTCGCCACCTCGGCCAAGAAAAGACAAAATCCATGGCGGCCTTCACGACACTCATGACCCGCTTTTGTGCGGGCGAGGACAGTTGGTTGGCCCGTAACAAAAACAATGCAAGCGATGTCGGCACCCCTGAAGTTAAAAATAACAAAGACAAGTCTTGACGCAACAGATACAAGTGTCAAAACAACAATGACAACACCGAGGATATGGCGGTCAATGCCGGATTTCGTGGCTCTATGTACGGTCAGCAGAAGAAGCCGTTCCAAAAGAACAATTCAGGCCCATCCAGCTTGGACCGCATACTTGATCGTCCGTGCCAGATTCACGGCACCCCGGACAAACCACCAAATCATACAAATAGAGATTGCTGGGTTTTTAAACAGGCTGGCAAATAAAATGCTGTCGGCGTTCTGGGAATGGGGGTCCCCAGACTTGCCTGCCTGCGGCCCACGGCGTGGCTGGGCTGGCATGTCTGTATGGCCCATATTCATCGACAAGGCATTCAAGACCCTCGCGAGGGGCCAAGCCTTGCGAGGTGGACGACGCAAGACCTCCTCAGGAGCGGCCTCGCTAGGCAGGCTCGCAAGGGGCGGAGAGATCAAGGCAAGGCAAAGCTCGCGAGGTCCTCATGACGTGATCCATGACGATCGAGACCAGGCGGGCGCCAGCGCGCGCAGTGTCCTCGTTTCCTCTTTGGTGACAAGGGGGCAAGCGCAGGCGCGGGGTACCAAGGCATCAAGGAAAGGTTTCCATATTGGTGCAACGAGACCAAGACCAGAAGGACGGCAAGACGGAGGTCACCATGGAGACCAAGTCAGCGTCACCACCAGATCCTTTGGCAGGCGAAGACCACCTTTTGTCAGGATAACTTGTACTAGCTGTCCCCCTTCGAAGTTGTTGGCTTCCTTCCCACTCAATATTTAGGGAGAGGACCGAGGCCTATATAAGTAAAAGTAGCCACCATAGTGGGGAGAGGATCGACCTCATCACAAGTGGATTCAAGACCCTACAAGGGAAGATCCCTCGTGGATTCAAGACCTCGTCTCTGGATCGGGAAGAACTACCGCCTCTTGTATCGTCCTTTGTTGCGTTTGAATCTTGTATCACTCTTTGTGTTCATTGATCTAGCACATGTGTGATTGTTCTTGTTGATTTGAGTGTTTTCCCTCATGATTTCCCTTGTGTTTGTGTTCCTATAGGATCCCCTCCATTTCGTGAAAGATCGGCCCTAGGGTTTCCACCATACATCATCTTGGTATCATTAGCCTTGGTTGATCACGAATTTGGAGCCCCTAGCCTTTGATTTCTAGCCTAATTTTGTTGTTTTTGTCCCAATTTTGAAAATTCCCAACAAAAATAGCCCCTGAAAATTTCATGATTTGTTGGTATAATGAAGTTTTGTTGATTTTCACCTGTGGATTCTTTGTATTACAAGTGGATCTCACCATTCCCCACCATCACCACCATGAAACCCATAAAAAATCCTCGAATTCTTCAAATTTCTCCCCGTTTTCGAGTTCATACCGAACCTCACCCACGAGCAGTTGACCTACCCGGATCATTCGGACCCAAACCCGGATCATCTGGAATCGCCCGAATCATTCGGTTACCTCTGCAGAAACTGCATTTCTATAGTTTTTCTACACCGCCACCGCATACCCATTTCAACCACCACCTTTCCACTTCTGCTCAACCCCCGACATATACAACTGTACCACCATTTGACTTTGGTTTTGGAGAATCTGAGTTGTGGCTATCCTCTTCCTAGGGTGTTTCGGCTAACTAGGGACGGTTCAACATCGACAGCACCGCCGCTCATCTTCGACACAGACTCGTCATCGACAACAACCACTCAATTGTCGGATTGCGGGTTCCTGCAAATGCTTGAGGTTCGAACACTGGGGTGCGCACGAAGATCTCTCCCTAGCTCACTCTCACAATGATCTCAAGGCCTAGCTCGCCGAACCCAAGGGACAAGTAACATGAGAGTTTATACTGGTTCGGGCCACCGTTGTGGTGTATTACCCTACTCCAGTGTGGTGTGGTGGATTGCCTCGTGGGCTAAGGATGAACTAGTGTAGCGGATGAACAGCCTTCTGAGGAGAGGTGTTCTTGAGCTCGTGAGCTGGTGAGATGGCCTTGGTGGAGTGGATCTGATCCAAGATGAGCCCATCCTCGACTATGGTGGTGGCTAGTCCTATTTGTAGAGGCCATGGTCCTCTTCCCAAATTTTTAGGTGGGAAGGGATCCCACAACGACCAATTTCGAAGGGATACAACTAGTACAAGTTATCCTGACAAAAGGTGGTCTTCGCCTGTCAAAGGCTCTGGTGGTGACACCGCCGTGGGCTCCGCGATGACCTCCGTCCTGCTGGTCTTGGTCTTGTTGCATTGATATGGAAACCTTTGCCTGATCCCTCGGGACTCCTCGCCTGCGCTTTCTTCCTTAGCACCAAAGAGGAAACTAGCACTCTGCGCCAGTTGGCGCCCGCCTGTCCTTCGTCATCATGGCTCACATCACGCGGACCTCGCGAGGTGTCCCTTGCATAGATATCTCCACTCCTCAGGAGCCAGCCTAGCAAGGCTGCCCCTGGGAGGTCTTGGTGTCGTCCGCCTCGCGATGTTTGGCCCCTTGCGAGGGTCTTGAGTGGCTGCTAATGAAGATGGGCCGTACCAGGCCGTTGGTGTAGCCACGCCCTGGGCCATAGGCAAGCAAGTCTGGGTACCCCTGTTCCCAGGACGCCGACAATAGCCCCCGGGCCCAAGGCGTGCTCGGACTTAGCTTCGAGGCAAAGCCAAAGGGCAAGTGCGGAGCGCCGTGGATCTCAACCTCCTGCGGCCTTGATTGACGTGTGGTGATTGATAGGTCATGGGTGTCTCCGCTTTGTGATGCTGCCTCGGCAACTGTCCTCGATTGACAAAAGGCTGGCGCATGCCATAGAGCCTTCATTGCCCTCCTTCACCTTGCTAAAGATCCCCTTTCTCTTCCTTGCTCCGTGAGACTCCAGATCCACACGAAACCATCTCTGAGCTTGCAGCCAATGGTGTCCGACAAGGCGAAGGCCGCAGACTCACCTTCCTGGTACGAGCCGGCCTTGAGTGCGCCTAGCATCTCGGAGAAGAACCTCACCGCCACGCTCCTGATGACGGCGAACATCACCAACAAGGGGAGAAAGACCATGCTTTGGGCTGGCTCTGACAAGGCGGAGCCCTCAGGCAGTACCTTCTATCCCTTCTTCATGAACAACGTCGTCGCGGGGCTGGTCCCTCCTTTCTCCAACTTCTTCTATGCCGTCATTAGCCACTACAAGCTACATGCCCTTCATCTCCATCCCAACTCCATCCTCCTCTTATCGATCTTATCCTTCTATTGTGAGGCATTTGTGCGGGTGATTCTGTGGCATTGCTTCGCCACTTCTTCTACCTCCAGCTCAAGGAGGGCCATTTCTCAGGGTGCGCCAACTTTGTTGCGGCCAATAGGACCAACACGATCTCGAAGGCCGGGAAGAAGGCCGAGGGCTTCAGGAGCAAGTGGGTCATGATGGACGCCAAGTGCGTCCACCCGCGGTTGGTACTGCCGATGGACATGCCCTCGCCTCATGACAGTTGGCTCCGCGGAAAGCTTACCGACCCTCGGGCAAAGCAGGTGCTAGAAAAGATGACCGCCAACCTGAAGCCTGATGACCCGAGGGCGGAGAAGCTGATGGGGGCCATGCTCATGAAGGAGTTCCCAGTGCAACGCGTCGGCCCGCTCCAGGCGCGCTTACGCCCCCTGTGGAAGCTTGGGGCCGAGGGGGACGACCTCCGTCTGCGCCCAGACATCTTGTCCGAAGAGGGGCTGGGAGCGGCCATCCGTCTCCTGGTTGGGGACGATCCAGGCTACCCACTAGACTCCCATCTTCGTATGTACCATCGCCCATATGGGGAGAAGGTAGCTGCCTCCAGTGCCTTCTGAGGCCACGGAGGAGGTGACCCTAGTACTGGTGTCTTTTGATGATTCCGGCGAGGAGGTGAGGCCCGACTCAGAGGCGACCCTGGAGGGGGAAGGGGAGACTTCTCCCCTTGCGGCGGACCTCCTCCGTGCCCTTCCCGATGATGATGAGGCCGGCGACCATCCGGTGAGGGAGCCCCAGGCCCCTGCCGGAGTTACTACGAGGTCCAGCGCCCCCGATGAAGCCGTCGGCCGGGGTCCCAACGAAGAGCAGGTCGACGCTGGTCTCCTGAGGTGTTTCCCCTGTTCTGACATCGTCCGGTGCTGCCGCAGGGCCGGCCGCCACAACCTCGTCCGCTCCTGGTACTCGCGGGCCAGTGGCCCGGGCTACAAGGCCTCCGGGCTCCGTGCTTTTGAAGAGGACGAGGGATTACGCCGCCATGGACCAGTAAGTTCCTTGCCTTGATTTTGTTCCTGCTTCTGCCGCTGCTTCTTGACACTCTTCTTTTGCGCCATCAAGTCGACGCTGGCGGCGAAGAAGAAGAGAGAGGGAGCGACGACACACCCTTAGGTGCGGAGAGGCAACAACTGTGCCTACGCCTCTCCGGCCCGGTCATCCTTGCGAGGCGCAGAGGACCGTCCTTAGGAGAAAATGGACTCACCAGCCCAGCCAGCTCTGGAGGCATCCGCCCCCAACTCACCGGCCGAGGTCCCAAAGTCTTAGGAGCCCTCGGCCCCTTCTTCTGCTGTCGCTGACTCACAAGCGGTGATTCTGCCTCCTCCTCCTCCCGCATAGCACCGGTCTGTGATCCAGCAGCTTGACCAGACTCTCTGGAGGAGGCTCTTGTCGTGATGACCCAGCTTCGGTGTGGCCTTCGAGGCACCGACCATCGTTTGGCATCAGGGCGCCTGGAGTTGATCTCGGGGTGGCTATGGTCTGATGCGTCCGTGAGGGCGGCCAGGGGTCAAGCCATGGCGGCTTCCGAGGAGGGCAAGCGGGCCGTTGACTAGGCCGTGGCCGCCCGCGAGGAGGCGTTGAAGGATGCCGAAGCCGCCAAGGAGCATTGCCGGGTGATGGAGGCCGAGCTGGAGACCATGCACAATGAGCGCGCGGCTGAGTCTCGCAATTGCAAAGCGGAGGAGGGGAAGATGAAGGCCCGAGAGGATGCGGTCGCCAGTCGTGACGCTGAGCTGGAGCAGCTAGCGCAGGCGCAGGCCGCGGAGCACGACATCCTAAAGAAGCTAGAGGAGGAGGTGGAAACGGAGAGAGCCCAACTAGAAATTAAGGCGAAGATGCTTCTGAGAATCGCGAGGCCTTCAAGTCTCTTGAGGTGAGGTCCCGCAAGGCACTATAGGGGCTCTACGAGAAGGGTTTGGAGGAGCCTTTGGTGAGTGATGATGATGGCCCCGCCCAACTGCTTCCTCAGCTCATCATGGTGCTTGAGAATGTTATTGACAGAATCGGCCCCATGGTGGAGGGGGAAGCGCGCACGCTTTCCTCATCGGCCTTGACGCGCGTCCTCAGCCACCTTCACCTTCACGGCCCCAACGCCGAACTTTGTGTCCTGCTCGAGCCTGTGGATGAGAAGTGCTGCAAAGCCACTTCAAAAGCCATGAAGGGCCAGGTGGAGGCTATAACACCCACGATACGGCTATATCTCCCACGTGTCGGAGCACGACTTAGAGGCATAACCGCATAGTTGGCATGTCGCAAGAGGGGTAATCTTTACACATCCCATGTACTGAATAAGAAAGGGATAAAGAGTTGGCTTACAATCGCCACTTCACACAATACATAAATATAGCATTACATCATCCAGAATACAATCAAGGTCCGACTACGGAACCAAAATAAAAGAAGACCACCCCTAATGCTAGATCTCCGATCGCCCCGACTGGGCTCCGCTACTGATCAACTGGACAACAAAACAACACAACGAACACGATCTTCCTCGAGCTCCTCCTTGAGCTCAGTTGCGTCACCTGCACTGGTATCATCGGCACCCGAAACTGGTTTTGGAAGTAACCAGTGAGTCACGGGGACTCAACAATCTCACCTCCTCGTGATCAAGACTATTTAAGCTTATGGGTAGGGAAAAGGTAGTGAGGTGGAGCTGCAGCAAGCACTAGCATATACGGTGGCTAACTTACGCAAATGAGAGCGAGAAGAGAAGCAAAGCATGGTCCATAAACTATCATGATCCAGAAGTGATCCTGAAACTACTTACATTCAAGCATAACACGAGACCGTGTTCACTTCCCGGACTCCGCCGGAAAGAGACCATCACGGCTACACACGCGATTGATGCATTTTAATTAAGTTAAGTGTCAAGTTCTCTACAACCGGACATTAACAAATTCCCATCTGCCCATAACCGCGGGCACAGCTTTCAAAAGTTCAAAACCCTGCAGGGGTGTCCCAACTTAGCCCAACACAAGCTCTCACGGTCAACGAAGGATATTCCTTCTCCCAGGAAGACCCGATCAGACTCGGAATCCAGGTAACAAGACATTTCGACAATGGTAAAACAACACTAGAAAAGCCGCCCAAATGTGCCGACAAATCCCGATAGGAGCTGCACATATCTCGTTCTCAGGGCACACTGGATTGTCCAAGATTCCGGTAGGCCAATCCAGAGTTGCCCCTGGTGGGCACCGGCTACTGACAGGTTGGACAAACACTCAGAGGAGCACTGGCCCGGGGGTTTAAAATAAAGATGACCCTTGAGTCTGCAGAACCCAAGGGGGAAAGGGCTTAGGTGGCAAATGGTAAAATCAAGGTTGGGCCTTGCTGGAGGAGTTTTATTCAAAGTGAACTGTCAAGGGGTTCCCATTATAACCCAACCGCATAAGGAACGCAAAATCAAGGAACATAACATCGGTATGACGGAAACTAGGGTGGCAAGAGTGGAGAAAACACCAGGCATAAGGCCGAGCCTTCCACCCTTTACCAAGTATATAGATGCATTAATTAAACTAAGAGATATTGTGATATCCCAACAAATATCCATGTTACAACATGGAACAAACTCCATCTTCACCTGCAACTAACAACGCTATAAGAGGGGCTGAGCAAAAGCGATAACATAGCCAAACAAAGGTTTGCTAGGAAAGGTGGGTTAGAGGCTTGACATGGCAATATGGGAGGCATGATATAGCAAGTGGTAGGTATCGCGGCATAGCAAAAGGGCGAGCAACTAGCAAGCAAAGATAGAAGTGATTTTGAGGGTATGGCCATCTTGCCTGAAATCCCGCAAGGAAGAAGAACGAGTCCATGAAGAAGACAAACGGACGTAGTCGAACAGATCCTCGCAACTCCGGAACGGAACCAAAGCTAACGAGAGAAGCAACCCGGAAAGAAGCAAGCAACATAGTAAACAACCAGCACATAAACATGGCATCATGCACAACCACGTATGATGCATGTCCGGTTTAAATATACATGGCATGGCAAAGTGCACAAACAACACTACAAGTTAAGTGGAGCTCAATATGCATCGGGATGCATATTGACAAAACACCACATTCTATTATTTAGTTCACTCCCGATTAGGTACTCAACAAAATTAAATGTTGGTTAACATGGCAAGAGGTGAAACATGAGTAAAATACAGAGTTAGGAATTTCAAATGAGGCCGGAAACAACAACAACAATGCCGTAAATCCCCATATGCATTTGGCAAATAAAAGCAAACAACAATTTTAAACATCTTAATGTTGTTAACATGATGCGGATGACATGTTTAAATTTTATGCAAGTTTTATTAAAAGTTGACATGAGCGTGATGACAGCATTTGTCGCCGTGGTAGAAAGAAAGGTGTGCCACGGCGATGAAACAGAAATGATGCCGCGACAACATTCCGATGATCCGATAGCTCACGGGGATACCGGTGCAAAAGGAAGTGGGTGCGAGTGTGTCATGCAAGAAGATGGGGTGCTCCCGGTTCCAGGTTCCCACATGACGGCGGCAAGGCAAAAGAGGGGCTTCGTGCAATGGACAACTCAAACATGGAGCAACACACGGTTCAACTCATACATCGCAAGCATTCGTCCACGGGCGTTGTCTCAGTGGTATACCTTCGAAGCATGTGTTTCGGGTGAAACGAGTTCGTAGGGGGAAGTAGACGTTCTCGCGACGGCGGTAGTGGAAGTAGTCTTCCTCACTTCGTAGATGTTCACGCTCCGTAGGTGTTCGGGGTCAAAACAAGGAACTTGACGTCCAGGGTCTTCGAGGGTCGATTGTACATGTTCTGTAGACGTTCGAGCGGCGGTAGTGGTACACGTTCACAGAGTAGTCGTACACGTCATCGGTAGTTTGTTCACTTAACGACCTTCAACGGCGGTAATCAAACTTGGCGATCCGACGGGTTACACTTGTCGTCGTGGGAACTTGGTGAATCCAAGGTCTTCGAGGTCGACGGTAGTTGTACATCTCATAGTGGAACTTCACGGATCCGACGACTCCGACGTAGTGGTACTTGGCGTCTCATCGTGTAGTCGTTTGTCGTAGTCGGACTTGACAAAATGCACACCGGCTATAGTCGTGGTACTTGGCAGCAGAAAACACACAACGTGGGCACACGAACTTGCCGTAGGTAAGTTCTCCGGGGACTGCCTTCGAGTTTGCCAGCGTGTGAAGCAGGGAAAGCGGCGGCAGCGGCAGGACATGGCAACAAGGCGAGGCGGCGCTGCTGATGGGGGGGGGGGGTTCGATGAGATGGGACATGCAGGCACGGGAAACAACGGGGATCCACCGGATCTAACGAGGGGATCCGGTCCCCGATGGTGTGAGTTGAACAGGACGACGACGAGGCCTTTGAAGCTTCGCCAGAGGCGTGCGGGCGCGGCGACGCTGCCGAAGAAGATGCAAGCGATGAGGAGGGTTCGAGATGGAGATGCCTGCATGGCGAGGAGTGCTCGGTCTGCGGCTTGCGGCTTGCTCGCCGGCAATGACTGGAGGCGGAAGTCACCGGCATAGGGAGGTGTGGTAGCAGGCCGGTGCCGTGGTGGTTGAGCACCTGGAGAGAGAAAAATTAGAGGAGAAGAAAGAGAGAGGGAAGGAGAGAGACAACAAGAGGCGGGCGGAGGAGCTGCGGCCTCTTGAGGTCGAGGTCGCCGACAGGGCCTGGAGTCGAGGTGGGAGAAGACAACGCAGGAGGAAGGAGGCGCGCGGAGGACGAGCTATGGCGCCTGGGTGACGCGGGTAGCCTCCGGCGGCACCGGATCGAGGCGGAGGAGGTAACAGGACGCCAGATTTAGAGGTGGGGCGGCGACGTGGTGTAGGGTCGGGCGAGGTGCAAACGCTGCTCTCTCCCTGTCTCTCTCTAACAGCGCACGCACAGGAGGGAGGAAGGGATCCAGCGGGAGGCCTCCCCTGGCGCTAGGGTTCGGGAGGGAGTGGGCCGGATGGAAGTGGATGGGCCAGCCTGCTAGGAGGCCTAAGTGGCCAGCTGGGCTCTGCTCTCCCTCTATTTACTCTATTCAAAAACAGCATAAAAAGAGGAAGAAAAGGGAAGAAAAGAAAAGGGTAGAGAAAGCGTTTGGGCACGGGGATAAATTTCTCGGACTCGAAAAAATGCGCATGTTCCAAGAAAAATGGACTGGGCATTTTTGAAAGTTTAAATTCAAACTCATTTGATTTAAAATCAAATGGTTTGAATAGGAAGTGGGGGTTAGGAAGGTCCAAAAATGCTCGTATTTTTGGTGGAGCTCCGGAAAATGGAGAAAGGATAAATAGCAAAGTTAGAGGCCAAGAGTTGTGATAACAAAGGCATTGGGATTTTTCAAGTGTGTTATGGTGAATTTCAAATTAAAGAAATATTTTAATATAGCTCCCTACTATCGGGAGGATATGTTATAAAGAGAAGTCACCCTTCCCTCGATTTAAATAGATCAGAGATCTATGCAACTTATTTAGTTGAGTTTTAGAACGGGTTGCATGATGACATGATGCAATGCAAATGATGCAATGATGAATGCAATGAACCAGACAAGTCACACGACGGAACCCGGAAACCCTGGAAGGTATCTAAAGCTCCGGTCTTGGGGCGTCACAGAGGCCTTGCTGAAGAAGTTCCTTGCCTTTGACCCCGCGCCTCCAGCTGATGGTGCCGCCGATCCCTCGACCAAGGCCGATGGCACGGGTGACTGCGACCCTGCCGACGAGTGGGTGCTTCCGGACGATGGCACCCAAGGCGGAGGAGGAGGCTCCCTGGTGCTTCTTCCTACTTTTAATTTCCTGTGACATGCGACGTGCCTCGTGGAGGCGTTAAAACTCTTGTTTGGTGTTTAAGGAACAACATGTTTTACTAGCATCTTGTTAAGATTCCGCAACCTCCTTCCCGTTTGCTTGATATTCTACGTCGGCAGGGCCCGACCGCGCGCATACCTCAGTCATCGTTAGACCATCCGGTTCACCAGGACGGGACCAAGGGGTGAGGGGCTATGTGGCCAGTTAGGTTCCTAAGTCGCGATGCTCAGGAGTCCCCCTTGACGCACAATCAGCCTGCGAGGAGGAGGTGCGAAAGTAGGCCTTAGTGTTCTACGTCGGCGGAGCCCGGTCCCACGCATACCTCAGCCGCTGTTAGACCATCCGGATCGCTAGGATGGGACCAAGGGCTGAGGGGCTACATGACCAGTTAGGCTCCTGAGTCGCGATGCTCAGGAGTCCCCCTTGACGCGCAAACAACCCTTCATACCTATCCTCGCCGAGGTCCCACTCAGGAGGGGCGCGTGATGACCAGGTCCGAGGGACCTGACAGGGCGGCGTATGCTAGGCGTGACCTGAGCGTAGCCCCCCGTGCCCAGCCCCCTCGCGCGACTCTCCTGAGGGGAAAGTTTTGCGGTGGGGCTGGACACTGTACGGGATGGCTCCCTGATATTAATGCGGCCAAGGGGCCGCCCTTAGTTGTTTATCACCAGTGCGGAGCATAGAGCTTCTGCACTTGCACGGGCATAGCCACTCCTCGACCGTGTCGACTGCCAGCACGGAGCATGGTGCTTCCACTGGTGCGTGGGTGAGGGCTCCCTCTGAGTGGACGTGGCTTGCACGACAGGGCTAGACGAGGTATGTCTGGGCACTCGTGAGCTAGCGCGGGACTCATGAGGCCCTACCTCAAGGCGGGTTGCACCTGGTCTTGATTCTTGATGGCTGCGGTGGTCCTGCGAGATGGTTAGGCAACCTACGCCGGACGAATCTCTTGAGGTGATCACGTGAGAATGCCAAACATCAACGACCCCAGGAGGTGACGTGAACGGGTCGGCCCGCCAGAAGAGCTCAGTCGATGGGTTTATCGAAGCTGCAGGGACGGACCCGAGCACAGACGCCATGCCTAGTCTTCTCATGTGAAGAATCCTGAAGAAAGAGACCGGTGCGTGGCTCCCATAGTGGGCCCTGTTGAGCTGGTTCAGATAGAACAATACATGCCACTGGGACGGACCCGAGCGGCCTGGGGATGATGCAGCCTGTGAGGCGCTCCCAATAGGGTAAGCTAAAGACGCAAAAGGATACACGCCGCAGGGACAGGCCCATGCAACTTGGGGATAATGCTTCCCGAAGGGCGCCCCTAGCTGAATAAACTAGAAAGAGTCACCTGATACCGTAGCTGGAGTGGTGTCGGGGTAGCTGAAGGTGCGCGCCGGAGAAGTTGCTCCTCATGAGCCGCCAGGGTCCTAAGCCTCGGGAGGATCTGCAGGCCAAGGTGGCTCCTGACGAACTGTCGTGATCTCCACCAGGACAAAGTGGTGGTTGGCCTCCTGAGCTGCCAGAATGCTCTACAGGTGGCGCTGGAAGGTGACAGCCGTGTTTGGCAGGCCGAGAGGCATGCGAACGTAGCTGTGAGGAGGACCCTCAGACCGTCCAACACGCGAAGGCCAGAAACATCCCTGAGATGCAGCCCTATTGAGCCCTGGAATGTCGACACAGACGAGCAGCCCGCCGCCCTCGCCGGGGTGGGGAGCTACGTTGGGTGGTGGGCGACGGTCGCCACGTACGGTCCTTGCCTCTGGAAGTTCCTGGATTGCCTTGGTGATGAACTCCTGAGCACTAGGCGCTCCACGCCTCGTGCCCTCTTGAGGGAAACATGCGGTGAAGCACGCCTCCACATGGTGCTCAAGTGCCTCCCTCGTGATGTTGGCTAGGTCTGAGGCCCTCCAGAAGATAGCCCCCGAGCCCAGCCTAAGGAGGGCGCCGGGCGCGCCTTCCCATAAAAAGGAAGGAGGCACCCCATCTTAGGGCGCAGGTCCTGAGGTGGTGCTGCTGGAGACGTCGCCCTCCTGAGGCCCTTGACGGAGTCGCTCCTTCTTGTTCTTGGGGTTGGCCACAGGAGGGTACATGGTGCCTTTGTTGTCATGGTCTTCGGTTGCTGCAGCTTGATAAGCGCGCTCGAGGGATCACACCGCCGCTCCCTGGCATCTTGAGGACGTTGTAGCCGTGGTGGGTCACTGCCATAAACTTGGCCAAGGCTGGTTACCCAAGGATGGCGTTGTACGGCAGGCAGATGTGGGTGATGTCGAAGTCGATGAGTTCGGTGCGCTAGTTGTCACACTGACCGAAGCTAACAGGGAGGCTGTAACACCCACGATGCGGCTATATCTCCCACGTGTCGGAGCACGACTTAGAGGCAAAACCGCATTGTAGGCATGTCGCAAGAGGGGTAATCTTTACACATCCCATGTACTGAATAAGAAAGGGATAAAGAGTTGGCTTACAATCGCCACTTCACACAATACATGAATAAAACATTACATCATCCAGAATACAATCAAGGTTCGACTATGGAACCAAATAAACAAAGACAACCCCTAATGCAATAGATCCCCGACCGCCCGAACTGAGCTCCACTAGTGATCAAAAGGAAAACTAAACAACACAACGAACAAGATCTTCATCGAGCTCCCACATGAGCTCAGCGGCGTCATCTGCACTGGTATCATCGGCACCTGCAACTGTTTGGAAGTATCGGTGAGCCACGAGGACTCAACAATCTCACACCCTCGCGATCAAGACTATTTAAGCTTATGGGTAGGAAAAGGTAGTGAGGTGGATCTGCAACAAGCACTAGCATATATTGTGGCTAACTTACGCAAACGAGAGCGAGAAGAGAAGCAAAGCACGGTCGTGATCTAGAAATGATCAAGAAGTGATCCTGAAACTACTTACATTCAAGCATAACAGAAGAACCGTGTTCACTTCCCGGACTCCGCCGGAAAGAGACCATCACGGCTACACACGCGGTTGATGCATTTTAAATAAGTTAAGTGTCAAGTTTTCTACAACCGAACATTAACAAATTCCCATCTGACCATAACCGCAGGCATGACTTTCGAAAGTTCAAAACCCTGCAGGGGTGTCCCAACTTAGCCCATCACAAGCTCTCATGGTCAACGAAGGATATTCCTTCTCCTAGGAACACCCAATCAGACTCGGAATCCTGGTTACAAGACATTGCAACAAGGAACAATTGTATTCGTGCCCCTAGTTGGGTCTCGCTCGACTGATTTGCCCCTATTTTCTCAACAATTGCGGTTTTGCCCACATCACTTCACTTGCCTTGTGTTTTTGCCCTTCCGAGGCGGTTCCGACCAATCACGGTTTGCCACGTGGCGATTGCTCACTGGTCGGAACCGCCTCGGAAGGGCAAAAACACAAGGTGAGTGAAGTGAGCTGGGCAAAACCACAATTGTTGAAAAAATAGGGGCAAATCAGTCGAGCGTGACCCAACTAGGGGCATGAATACAAAAAATACCTTTCAACAATGGTAAAACAAGACCAGCAAAGCCGCCCGGATGTGCCGACAAATCCCGATAGGAGCTGCACATATCTCGTTCTCAGGGCACACCGGATGAGCCAGACGTCGTGTTGGCATAGACCCTGGTTGCCCAGGGGGCGCCGGACATAGCTTAGGTTGGACCAACACTTAGAGAAGAACTGGCCCGGGGGGTTAAAATAAAGATGACCCTTGGGCCTTGGTGGAGGAGTTTTATTCAAGGCGAACTATCAAGGGGTTCCCATTAAAACGCAACCGCATAAGGAACGCAAAATCAAGGTACATAACACCGGTATGATGGAAACTAGGGCGGCAAGAGTGGAACAAAACACCAGGCATAAGGCCGAGCCTTCAACCCTTTACCAGGTATATAGGTGAGTTAATTAAATAAGAGATATTGTGATATCCCAACAATAATATGTTCCAACAAGGAACAAACTCCATCTTCACCTGCAACTAACAACGCTATAAGAGGGGCTGAGCAAAGCGGTAACATAGCCAAACAACGGTTTTGCTAGGACAAGGTGGGTTAGAGGCTTGACATGGCAATATGGGAGGCACGATATAGCAAGTGGTAGGTATCGTAGCATAGCAAAAGAGCGAGCAACTAGCAAGCAAAGATAGAAGTGATTTCGAGGGAATGGTCATCTTGCATGCAAAGTTCTCCGAGTTGACGTAAGCTTGATCCTCGTAAACATACTCAATGGGTACCTCGATCAGGAACTCGTCTCCCGGCTCTACCCAAAGCAAGAACACAAGCAAAGGAAACCACAATCAACCACGGTGCAATGCGCAAGCAACATGATGCAAAACATGGCATGATATGCAAGATGTGATATGCAATGCATAAGCCAGCTCCGGAAGGAAAAGATTGAACCAGGCCTCAACTTGGCAAAACAAGTGCGCCGCTGGAAATATGAGTTGATTTCGGTCGAAATCGATATAAAGATCACCGGAATCGGATGCACGGTTTCCAAATGGCAAGCAAAACAATAATGGCATGATTCTGTGATTAACAGCAGAATGCCATCTAAAATGCAACAAGAATCAAAGCTACATCACTCCAACATAGCAACAAAGCACATGGAAGTGATATACTCAAGATGCTTGACAAAATATGAACACTGATCTACGGCTAAATCACACAAGAGCAGGTTCAAACAAGCATGGCAAATGGGCAAAAGATATCAGCATCACAGACTTAGTGAAAACACTAACATGCCAGGAATTAACATCAGGAAGCAATGATTAGAGCAAGATAACAACATGCTACAGGAATTGAACATAGCAAACAAAGGCATGGCATGAATCTACTCAAAGCATATAACAAAAGTCCCTTACTGACCATAAGCCAAAAAGGAACAGAAGATATGATGGCACCCATGTAAACATAGCAAGTTTCGTTAACAGATTCAGACTTAGCAGAAAACTGGACATGGCAAAAATAGAGTTACGTAGGCATGTTTGCGAGCTTGATGCACTCATCTCAAGGCCTTGCATGACAAACTAAGCATACACCCAGCAAGAAGACATGATCAAGAAGCTAAACATGGCAAGAACAAACTCATAGCATGCATGGAACAACTACAACAACCTATGGCAAAATTGATTAACATGTAAACAATCTGCCAGGAACATTTTATAGCAAAAATAAAGCAAGATTGAGTCATGCTAGGGGACACCATAATTGCAAACAAAGACATGGATGGATAGAGCATAACAATATCCCAAATCATCCTTACTGAACATACTCAAAGGAAGCATGGATCACTCTGTACAACATGAATACATGGCATAAATATAACAGCAGAGCAAAGACTTAGTGAAATTCTAAGTCTCTGGAATCAGCAACATCACGAGAGCTACTTTGCATGCTTGTGCTATTCACCACATTGATCACAAAAATACATGGCATACACCCCTGTAAAGATGGCATGGCATAGCCCAAAACACATGTAGAGCTCATGCTCATATGCAGCACACAATAATCATGGAAAAAATGACAAATGCTCATAATCTAATAAGAAACAACACCTAAAATTATGAAGCACTCTTGCAACAACAATTTGGGCATCAAGATGGACTCAAACAAGCATGGCACAATGGAATGAAATGAAGAGGACATCCAGGTTAAAAATTTGATATATCATGCATGCAAAACGGAGCTACAGGTGAGGAGATATGGCATGATGAATAGTGCAACAAAATGTAAGATTTTTGGGACTTAGAAGATTTTCACCTCGCGGAAAAGTCAACGGGCGGACAAGGATATCCAGGACGGAGCGGATCGGGACGGGACGCCGTGTTTGGATGGATGGGTGGGTGGATCTGGTCCAGGCGGGATGGATCCGGCCGGCTCGCACTCCGACGAGCTCCGGCGACGACGGAGGAGGACGACGGTGATTCGGGGACGACGGAGCAGGTCGCCGGCGGGCTCCGGCGAGACGACATGGAGGAGGGGCCGGCTCGGGCCCCCTGGAGGCGCGCGGGAGGCGGCGAACTCGACGGCGGCGGGCGGCGTTGCCGGGCGGTGCACGGAGCAGGTGGCGGGGTCCGGCGGGCGGCGCGCGCGGCGAGCTCGCCGACGGGAGGCGGCGCGGCGAGGCGCTCGGGGAAGGCGCGCAGCGAGGCACGGGGGAGGCGCGGGCCGCGAGGGCCGAGGATGGGCCGCGCAGGCCAGCATGGAGGGCGGCGGCACGGCGCCATGTGGCAGCCCCCGATTGGCGCGGCGGCGGGCACTAGAGGACATGTCCGTCGGTGGAGAAGAAGAGTCCGGCAGCGGAGAGGGAAGAAGGTTAGGCTTTGTACCGCGAAATTTCGAGGGGAGTCACATATTTATAGGTAGAGGGAGCTAGGAGAGTCCAAATGAGGTGCGGTTTTCGGCCACGCGATCGTGATCGAACGGCTGAGAGGATGGATGGGGTTTGGATGGGTTTTGGGCCACTTTGGAGGGGTGTTGGGCTGCAACACACACGAGGCCTTTACGGTTCCTTGGTTAACCGTTGGAGTATCAAACAGACTCCAAATGGCACGAAACTTGACAGGCGGTCTACCGTTAGTGAACCAAGGCCGCTTGGCAAATTTCGGTCCAATCCGAGAACCTTTAACACCCGCACAGGAAAAGAGGCAAAAGGGAGCGCCGGAGGACATAAGAGTGCCGGATTGCAAAACAGACAACGGGGAAAATGCTCGGATGCATGAGACGAACACGTATGCAAATGCGATGCACAAGATGACATGATATGAAATGCATGACACACAAACAAATGACAAGTCAACAACAGCGAATAACTGGAAGACACCTGGCGCAACGGTCTTGAGGCGTTACTACACTCCACCACTATGAGAGGATCTCGTCCCGAGATCTAGAATGGCACCGGAGGGAAAAGGGAGAGGAAGATAAGAGGTAAAACTAAGTTGCTCCTTTGACAAACGAGTGAAACCAAAGAACCTTGAAAGTTTAAACTATTTCGAGAATAGAATACAACGGAGATGAACAAAGTAGAAAACACTTCGTTAGGAAAGAGGAACAAAGAAGAACAAATTCGGGCAGCACTCCAGTTGAAAAGTGATATAAAACTTGATAAGATGAAAAGAACTTGAGTAGAGGGCACAACACTCCGGTTAAATGGATAAGAAAAGGAAAGAAAATGATCTTGACAAAACAAGAAGATGGTTTGAAGGTAGCAACATCACAATGCCTCCGAAACAGAAGAATAGAAACTAGATCGTTAGGGACGAAAGAAAGTAGAAGAAAATGATAACTTCTACCACCAATGAATTTGAAAGCATCCTTAGAAGGAAGGATTGAATGGATTTGTTAGAAAATGAACAATGAAAAGAATAAAATTGTTGTGGCCTTATGGGAAACATCTCAAAATCTTGAGGTGAAATTCTCCCACTAGAGGAACGATAGATTGGATTGATATGAACAAGGAGACGAGAAGCTTATTTCACCGGGAGGATAAATGAAGAACTTGGGTCATTTATGAGCACCATAAATAGCAAAATCCTTAGGGAAAAAAGCTTTGGATGAAATATAACCCAAGATAATTCCAATGAAGAGATTAATGGATTTAAAATACCTCATTATTGATAACTTGTGAATCGTGAAACATGAAGGGAAATTATCAAGAATAACATAACACCACCTCAAAAGATAAGGTATAAAGAATTGCACTACGGATTGCAAGATGAAGAATACTTGAGCTCCTCTGAAAAGAATCTCAATGAAAACTTCAAGAAGGAATTAAATCCTTGATGAACCATCATGTAGAACCTTCATGAAGAACTCCGGTAACAAAAGGATGATCACACGAAAGGAAAGAGAAGTTGAAAACACAAGGTGAATCCTTGCAATGATTTACATTAATCTTCGTGGTGATATAATTGCGAGAGCTTGGAACTCTTGGAAAAGAAAAGATAAAGCATCTCGAACCGAGAATGTGATATGATGAACCACTCCGGAAAGCAGAAATTGAATTTACTCGATGAAACAAGAATAAGAATTACATTATGCTTATCCTTCACCAATTTAAATTGATGACAAGCAACAGATTTGGCATACTACTTATTCTCATAGAAAGGATTAAGATAGGTATAGCGACCACTTGAGAAGGTCTTCAATGATCCACCGGTAGAATTTGGAAAGCACAAATGCCATTGATATGATAAACGAAGGAAGAAGAATCTTGGATGAACCACCGTAAGAATTGAAAAAGAAAGAAGAAAAGATAAGGAAACACCGGGAATAATTAGCAAATGAATGAAGATGCTTGGGGGAATTTAGGTACAAGTGAAACGAAGAGATCATGAGCTGATTAGAGAATACTTGAATGAAGCACCGGTAAGATTTGGAGAATGAGAGCTGAAAGCTGGAATGATTCTGAGATGATGGGCTCCGGAGAATCAAACTGAGAAGAGTCCTGGATTGCTCCGGATGGGTGAAAAGAATTCTCATAATCAAAACAATTATGAGAGGATGGCATCAAGCTTGAACCACGAGTCTTGAGAGAACGGGTAAGATTTGGAGGAAAAACTATTCTTCGGTCTTCAAATGTTGAGAATGATGACGAGAAACACCACCATGAGTTGTTGAGATACTCCGGGATGACGAATAGAAAGGTTGAGCCAATGGTGAAAAGAATTTGACAGATCTTGGAGAAAGGCATTTGACTGATGATAACTCATTCTTACGTCAAACTTTGAAAGATTTGAGAATAACCTCGGTAAAATTAGAAGAGTTAGGTAAGATCCTGGGGAAAGACCTGTGGGTTAGGGCCCACTCAAAAGATACACTGTTGAACAATTTGAAAGAGAGATTGCACCGGTTGAATTAAATGGCTTGAATGAGATAAGACCTCGAAATATCTTGAACGGATTAGGAATGAAAACACGAACCTTCTGAGATATCTTCAGCACTCCGGAACAAAAAGAATAGCGGGAGGTGAATGATTAGGGGTGCACCGGCATGAGAATGCATTTGAAACGAGGAAAAATGACAAAGCTTGGATTGAAACCACCAGAGAAGAAAGAGAACGGAGAAAGACGAACTTCAAGCTCCGTTAGGATCTTCATGAGAAACACCGGGTAAGAACCTTGACTGAAAAGAATGGAGAGACTTCACATCAATAAGATGGATACTTGATTCAAAAATCTGAGTCCTTGAAGAAAAAGGGTGAGAGGGCGGGAAAACAAAGGAAACTTGGGACGGATGAAACAAACAACGTTGAGAAGACTTGAGTTGATCTTGCGGAATGATGAAATGATTGTATCCACTTGAAGAGGAGCACGTCGGTTGAAAAGGATTGACATGACAATCTCAATGATCAAGAAGGATTAGTATCCACATAGAAATATGAGAACACCACTTAGGAAAGGTATGGAATCAACATTTGACTTCGAAGCAACTCGAATACCACAATGAAAACAAAACAAAGGATTGACTTGCAAAATAAGCCGGAACAAACATATGATAGAGATTTCATTCGAAGTTTTCGTGGTGGGGCCCACACGGGCTCGATCGTACAACACCATCATGTACAAGGTAGTGCATATGACATACGAAGTGTCCCCAAGTCAGCATAGCCAAGGACTCTTTAAGACACAACGAGACCACTGTAAAACCAACCGTGGATGGGCGGACCACTAGACATCGAACCCCAATATCATATCATGCATCTGTCGGAATGATATCCTAAGAGCTACTTGAATTCCCACTTATAAACTCCCGAAACTTTCTAGTTATGCAAACAGGTGTTGGGGATACAGGGGAAGCATAAGATCTCACCCAAAACTAGCAAATCCTACATCCAGCTGTATCCATCCTTCAACACATAACCAAGAAACCTTCGGAAATCATTTACCTCAACCTTCAAAAAGCATCGGTTATACGAGTTATGGCAATACTCCCGAACTCCCGCCCCAGTACTGGGTGGCGTCGAGGTTATCTCACCAACAATTGCATGAAAGAGATTTTTGATGTCGGCGAAACTCAGGTATTCCAAAACTGCAACGATAAAATTGTGACAACAACACCTCGGAGCTCAACTCCCCAGGACACTGCCACAACCCTAAATGTCAGGAGGCACCAAGAACAATGTTCTCGTCACAAAACCATCGAAACGATTCCAAGATACCCGCGTGATCCTAATTTTTTTAGTGAAATTTGAGGAGAGAAGAGTCAAAACTCTACGTCAGGATGCCTCACCAGAGCGACGAAGGGACTAAGGAGTAAAAATAATCCTACTCTCCGATATATATAATCATATAAGACTCAAAACATTTTTCAAGGCTCAACAACGCCAGCGATTCGATCAAGCAGGGGGCTCCTAAGTCGGGGAAGGCTCTGATTACCAACTTGTAACACCTACGATGCGGCTATATCTCCCACGTGTCGGAGCACGACTTAGAGGCATAACCGCATTGTAGGCATGTCGCAAGAGGGGTAATCTTTACACAGCCCATGTACTGAATAAGAAAGGGATAAAGAGTTGGCTTACAATCGCCACTTCACACAATACATGAATAAAACATTACATCATCCAGAATACAATCAAGGTCCGACTACGGAAGCAAATAAAGAAAGACAACCCCTAATGCAATAGATCCCAAATCACCCCGACTGGGCTCCACTACTGATCAAAAGGAAAACTAAACAACACAACAAACAAGATCTTCATCGAGCTCCCACTTGAGCTCAGCGGCGTCATCTGCAGTGGTATCATCGGCACCTGCAACTGTTTGGAAGTATCTGTGAGCCACGAGGACTCAGCAATCTCACACCCTCGCGATCAAGACTATTTAAGCTTATGGGTAGGAAAAGGTAGTGAGGTGGAGCTGCAGCAAGCACTAGCATATATGGTGGCTAACTTACGCAAATGAGAGCGAGAAGAGAAGCAAAGCATGGTCGTGATCTAGAAATGATCAAGAAGCGATCCTGAAACTACTTACATTCAAGCATAACACAAGAACCGTGTTCACTTCCCGGACTCCGCCGGAAAGAGACCATCATGGCTACACACGCGGTTGATCCATTTTAAATAAGTTAAGTGTCAAGTTTTCTACAACCGGACATTAACAAATTCCCATCTGCCCATAACCACGGGCACGGCTTTCGAAAGTTCAAAACCCTGCAGAGGTGTCCCAACTTAGCCCATCACAAGCTCTCACGGTCAACGAAGGATATTCCTTCTCCCAGGAAGACCCGATCAGACTCTGAATCCCGGTTACAAGACATTTCGACAATGGTAAAACAAGACCAGCAAAGCTGCCCGGATGTGCCGACAAATCCCGATAGGAGCTGCACATATCTCGTTCTCAGGGCACACCGGATGAGCCAGACGTCGGGTTGGCATAGACCCTGGTTGCCCAGGGGGCGCCGGACATCGCTCAGGTTGGACCAACACTTAGAGAAGAATTGGCCCGGAGGGTTAAAATAAAGATAACCCTTGAGTCTGCAGAGCCCAAGGGAAAAAGGCTAGGTCGAAAATGGTAAAACCAAGGTTGGGCCTTGCTGGAGGAGTTTTATTCAAGGCAAACTATCAAGGGGTTCCCATTAAAACCCAACCGCATAAGGAACGCAAAATCAAGGTACATACCACCGGTATGATGGAAACTAGGGCGGCAAGAGTGGAACAAAACACCAGGCATAAGGCCGAGCCTTCAACCCTTTACCAGGTATATAGGTGAGTTAATTAAATAAGAGATATTGTGATATCCCAACAATAATCATGTTCCAACAAGGAACAAACTCCATCTTCACCTGCAACTAACAACGCTATAAGAGGGGCTGAGCAAAGCGGTAACATAGCCAAACAATGGTTTTGCTAGGACAAGGTGGGTTAGAGGCTTGACATGGCAATATGGGAGGCATGATATAGCAAGTGGTAGGTATCGCAACATAGCAAAAGAGCGAGCAACTAGCAAGCAAAGATAGAAGTGATTTCGAGGGAATGGTCATCTTGCATGCAAAGTTCTCCGAGTTGACGTAAGCTTGATCCTCGTAAACATACTCAATGGGTACCTCGATCAGGAACTTGTCTCCCGGCTCTACCCAAAGCAAGAACACAAGCAAAGGAAACCACAATCAACCACGGTGCAATGCGCAAGCAACATGATGCAAAACATGGCATGATATGCAGGATGTGATATGCAATGCATAAGCCAGCTCCGGAAGGAAAAGATTGAACCAGGACTCAACTTGGCAAAACAAGTGCGCCGCTGGAAAGATGAGTTGATTTCGGTCGAAATCGATATAAAGATCACCGGAATCGGATGCACGGTTTGCAAATGGCAATCAAAACAATAATGGCACGATTCTGCGATTAACAGCAGAATGCCATCTAAAATGCAACAAGAAACTAAGCTACTGCACTCCAACATAGCAACAAAGCACATGTAAGTGATCTACTCAAGATGCTTGACAAAATATGAACACTGATCTACGGCTAAATCACACAAGAGCAGGTTCAAACAAGCATGGCAAATGGGCAAAAGATATCAGCATCACAGACTTAGTGAAAACACTAACATGCCAGGAATTAACATCAGGAAGCAATTATTAGAGCAAGATAACAACATGCTACAGGAATTGAACATAGCAAACAAAGGCATGGCATGAATCTACTCAAAGCATATAACAAAAGTCCCTTACTGACCATAAGCCAGAAAGGAACATAAGATATGATGGCACCCATGTAAACATAGCAAGTTTCGTTAACAGATTCAGACTTAGCAGAAAACTGGACATGGCAAAAACAGAGTTACGTAGGCATGTTTGCGAGCTCGATGCACTCATCTCAAGGCATTGCATGACAAACTAAGTATACACCCAGCAAGAAGACATGATCAAGAAGCTAAACATGGCAAGAACAAACTCATAGCATGCATGGAACAACTACAACAACGTATGGCAAAATTGATTAACATGTAAACAATCTGCCAGGAACATTTTATAGCAAAAATAGAGCAAGATTGAGTTATGCTAGGGGACACCATAATTGCAAACAAATACATGGATGGATAGAGCATAACAATATCTCAAAATCATCCTTACTTAACATAATCAAAAGAAGCATGGATCACTCTGTACAACATGAATACATGGCATAAAAATAACAGCAGAGCAAAGACTTAGTGAAATTCTAAGTCTCTGAAATCAGCAACATCACGAGAGCTACTTTGCATGCTTGTGCTAGTCACCACACTGATCACAAAAATACATGGCATACACCCTTGTAAAGATGGCATGGCATAGCCCAAAACACATGTAGAGCTCATGCTCATATGCAGCACACAATAATCATGGAAAAAAATGACAAATGCTCATAATCTGATAAGAAACAGCACCTAACATTATGAAGCACTCTTGCAACAACAATTTGGGCATCAAGATGGACTCAAACAAGCATGGAACAATGAAATGAAATGAAGAGGACATCCAGGTGAATAATTTGATATATCATGCATGCAAAACGGAGCTACAGGTGAGGAGATATGGCATGATAAATAGTGCACCAGAATGTAAGATTTTTGGGACTTAGCAGATTTTCACCTTGCGGAAAAGTCAACGGGCGGACGAAGATATCCGGGACGGAGCGGATCGGGACGGGCGCCATGTTTGGATGGATGGGCGGGTGGATCTGGTCCAGACGGGATGGATCTGGCCAGCTCGCACTCCGGCGAGCTCCGGCGACGACGGAGGAAGACGACGGCGATGCGGGGATGGCGGAGCAGGTCGCCGGCGGGCTCCGGTGAGACGACATGGAGGCGGGGGCGGCTCGGGCCCCCTGGAGGCACGCGGGAGGCGGCAAACTCGGCGGCGGCGGGCAGCGTTGTCGGGCAGCGCGCGGAGCAGGCGGCGGGGTCCGGCGGGCGGCGCGCGCGGCGAGGCGCTCGGGGAAGGCGCGCGGCGAGGCACGGGCCGGCATGGAGGGCGGCAGCGCGGCGCCACTTGGCAGTCCCCGATTGGCGCGGCGCGCGCGGCGGCGGGCACAAGTGGACATATCCGTCGGTGGAGAAGAAGAGTCCGGTGGCGGAGAGGGAAGAAGGTTAGGGTTTGTACCGCGAAATTTCAAGGGGAGTCATATATTTATAAGTAGAGGGAGCTAGGAGAGTCCAAATGATGTGCGCTTTTCGGCCACGCGATCGTGATCGAACGACCGAGAGGATGGAGGGGGTTTGGATGGGTTTTGGGCCACTTTGGAGGGGTGTTGGGCTGCAACACACATGAGGCCTTTACGGTTCCTCGGTTAACCGTTGGAGTATCAAACAGACTCCAAATGGCACGAAACTTGACAGGCGATCTACCGGTAGTGAACCAAGGCCGCTTGGCAAATCTCAGTCCAATCCGTGAACGTTTAACACCCGCACACGAAAAGAGGCAAAAGGGAGCGCCGGAGGACATAGGAGTGCCGGATTGCAAAACGGACAACGAGGAAAATGCTCGGATGCATGAGACGAACACGTATGCAAATGCGATGCACATGATGACATGAGATAAAATGCATGACACGCAAACAAATGACAAGGCAACAATAGAGAATAACTGGAAGACACCTGGCGCAACGGTCTCGGGGCGTTATAGAGGCGGACCTGCCCTATCAGCGTGGTGGAGCCGTCGGTTACTGCTAAGAAAGGCTTGGTAGGCTGTAGCTGATCGTATGGCACCTGGAGACTATCGAATGTCTCGACGGACAGGACATTGAACCCAGCGCCACCGTCGATGAGGGTCTTGGTGACTTGAACATTGCTGATGATGGGTGAACAGAGCATCAGGAGGGCGCCGGCGGTTGCCGCGCACTTGAGCTGGTCTGACGAGTTGAAGGTGATGGCGCACTTGGACCACCTAAGCGGACGCGTGGGCTCGAGCCTGGGAAGGGCCGCATTCACCTCGCGAGCAAACTACTTGAAGGTACGCTGAGAGGCTGGGGCTTGAGCACCACCCAAGATACAGGTGATGGCGCGTGGATCTTGGAAGCCCCTAGCCCCCTCGTCTTGATGGTGGTCGTCGTTCCTTCTTAGTAGGGGCGACAACAAAGGGAGGACGGCGTTGCCCTGCGGGCGGTCCTCACGAGGCTGGTCTCTCCAGGCGCCCTCGCGAGGTTAGTCCTGCCAGCGGTCCTCATGAGGCCGGTCACACCACTCCTGGCGGGGGCCGCGATCGTCCCAGCGTCCTCCGCTTCGTCCTCCTCCTCGGACGTAGCCTCGGTCGTTGCGCTTGGGGCGTCGACCAAAGAGCCCATCTCGGATGGCCCTAAGCTCCTGACACTCGCTAGTGTTGTGGCTATAAACATTGTGGAAGGCGCAAAATGGGCAGTTGGCCTTGGATGATTCGGGGTGGTCGCGACCTTTCTTCATCTCTGGCTCTGCCGCGAGCACGGCAGCCCCCTTGCACTTCACGTCCTTGATCTTTGCCTTCTTGTCCTCCTGGTCAGCAGCTAGGAGCTCAAGGAGGGAAAGGCGCCCTTCCGCAGCCCTTACGCACTTGGTCGCCATATTGGACATCTATAGGTACGTGCATAGCTCCTCGTGGATGGCGAGCTCTTCCTTCATCTTGACGTCGCGGGCGGCATCAGAGAACGCAGAGATGATGGACTCATCCGTCACCTTCGGAATCTTGAGGCGAACATTGTTGAAGCGCTGGATGTACTTCTACAGGGTTTCCCTTGGTTGCTGCTTGTTGCGTCGTAGGTCGCCCGCGGCCGGCGGGCGATCGCGAGTGCCCTGGAAGTTGGCAACGAAATGCTCGCGCATCTCGCCCCAAGAGGAGATCGATCCCGCAGGCAAGTTTAGGAGCCACGAGCGTGTGCCATCCTTGAGGGCCATGGGAAACCAGTTCGCCATGACCTTCTCGTCTCCATTGGCTGCCTCGATGCTCAGCTCATAGATCTGCAAGAACTCCGCGGGGTCGGGGGTGCCGTCGTAGCGCGGAGGCAGGTCTGGCTTGAACTTGCCTGGCCAGACGATGGTGTGCAGCTTAGGAGTAAAGGCACGGCGGCCTGCTGTGGTCACCAGAGCCCGTCGCGGCGGAGGAGCCTGATCCTGGTATCCACACGCCACCGTAGGCGGCACGCGGTCTGGACGCAATGGTGCTGGGAGCGCAGGAACGTTTCTCTTGCAGCCTCGGGACTTCTTGGTAGCTTCCTTCTTCATGCGCGGGCGCCCGGCGTGGCGGTTCACGCCGACGGACCATGCGCCTTGGTGCTAGGGCGCTGTCTTGATGCGGAGGCGCTCCGTGAGCTGTGTGTCTTGGTGCGAGGGCGCCATCTTGATGCGGACGTGGCGGAGGCGCTCCATGAGCTACGTCACCCACAGTTGGGGGTGGACGAGGCAGCGAGAGAGATAATGCGGGAGAGCCTCCGGCAGTGCTGATGAGCTCGGCGAGGCGGTCCAGCCAGTCTCATAGAGGTCGTCGACCGAGCTGTAACGCAGGAGCTTGCGTGCCATGAGCAGCGCGTCCATGGGTGCGTGACGAGCGTGGGACAATGAGTCGGCCAGAGTCGCGACGGGGTGGTGGTACGTCTGTCCCACCACACAGAGGGGTGCAGCAATGAAGCTTGCTACTTGTTTGCTGTCGGGCCGGCGGCGGCGTTGGCAGCGGGTGATGGAGAACGGCGGGGAGGTCCACCAACGGGCGCCGTCTGAGTGATGCATGCAGCGAGTGTGGCCCGGCGCTTAGCACGGGCTCGGCAAGCGTCAGACATGGATGCGGTGGAGCAGTGGAGCGTGGATCAACGGAAGAAAGGCTTCAGCGCAACCCTACCTGGCGCGCCAAATGTCGGATTGCGGGTTCCGGCAAACCCTTGAGGTTCGTACACTGGGGTGCGCCCTAGCTCACTCTCGCAACGATCTCAAGGCCTAGCTTGCCGAACCCAAGGGACAAGTGACACGAAAGTTTATACTGGTTCGGGCCACCATTGTGGTGTAATGCCCTACTCCAGTGTGGTGTGGTGGATTGCCTCGTGGGCTAAGGATGAACTAGTCCAGTGGATGAACAACCTCCTGAGGAGAGGTGTTCTTGAGCTCGATGAGCTGGTGAGCTGGCCTTGGTGGAGTGGATCCGATCCAAGATGAGCCCATCCTCGACTACGGTGGCGACTAGTCCTATTTATAGAGGCCCTAGTCCTCTTCCCGAATGTTTAGGTGGGAAGGTATCCCACAACAGCCAATTTTGAAGGGAGACAACTAGTACAAGTTATCCTGACAAAAGGTGGTCTTCGCCTGTCAAAGGCTCTGGTGGTGACGCTGGCGTGGGCTCCATGATGACCTCTATCCTGCCGTCCTGCTGGTCTTGGTCTTGTTGCACTGATATGGAAACCTTTGCCTAATCCCTTGGGACTCCTCGCCTGTGCCTGCTTCATTAGCACCAAAGGGGAAACTGGCACTCTGCGCCCGCTGGCGCCCGCCTGGCCTTGGTCGTCATGACCCACATCACGCGGACCTCACGAGGTGTCCCTTGCATAGATATCTCCGCTCCTCAGGAGCCAGCCTAGCGAGGCCGCCCCTAGGGAGGTCTTGGTGTCGTTCGCCTCGTGAGGGTCTTGAGTGGCTGCTACTGAAGAAGGGTCGTACCAGGCCGTTGATGGAGCGACGCCCTGGGCCGCAGGCAGGAAAGTCTGGGTACCCCCATTCCCAGGACGCCGACATCAACCATTTTAGCACCATCAACCATAATCAAGGACGGTAACTTCGACGACATCTTTGTCTACTCCTTGCCATTGCATTGATAACCCCGTAACCCATTTGGCGTCACTTTCCTGTCGAGACTATCCATTTGAGTATTGCCGACAACGTTACTTGTGAACATTGCGATCTTAGTTTCCCATTGCATACATATATGATCTCTTGTGTCACAAGGTTGTCACTGCATATACACAATTGCTACCTTGGTTTGTCAAGTTTTGCATAAGTGGTCACAAAAAGTGCTCAAAAGATAAAGAGCCAACAAGCTTTTAAGCAAAAGAAACAGATAAGCAAAGAGCTTTTAAGCAAGAACCATAGCATCATACTACATTAAGATTGTCATACTCGATCATCTTGGATCATATCACCACAACATCATACATATAGCATACTTGGGATAGAAGTTGTTTCATTTTTTCTTAGTAGGTTGTGCACAAGTCTCATATCCGTCTATTGTGAAATCGTCCTATCGTCTCTCTAGCATTGTGCAACAAGAGCATTTTTCGTGGATTCCACATTTTGAGCTCCCTCTTTGTTTGCACGCCCCATTTATATTTCTGTGTGTGTGTTTCTGTGTGCTACATTTTGCTATTGGTCTACTTGTTGCATTTGTAAATTTGTGAATCAGTTTCAACATTATTGGTTCTTCCTAACATTCGCATCAAATTTTGAGCCACCAAGCTAGACGATAAGCTTTATTTGTGTAGGTGTGAGAAATTGATGAGATACGATACCAATGTGCTATTTCTGTGCTACACTATTGAGTGATCATTGATCCATTCTCAACATCTGTTAAGGTACACTTGGTATAGTTCTTTTCTTTCTTCCACTCACATATTTGCTTGCAATGATGGATAGGCAACTACTTCTTTGAACCCACTCTTCATCGAGCAAGATGATGACTCGAACACCTTCATCAGCAAGAACCACCTCTTTGGCGCACAAAGAGCTTTGCACCAAGAACAAGAAGCTTTGAGCATCCGTGTCGACTTACCCGCCACCAACTTGCGACAATCCGAGCAACATACAAGAGACTAGTTCGACACTAAGCTCGATGCACAAAAAGAGGAGAGCAATGCAAGGATGGACGAGATCCGCGCCTTGTTGATCAACCGTTCTTCTACCTCTTCGTCGTACTCAAGACGAAGCCACTCAAGTAAACATTCTTCGCAATCTTCTTCGGATGCAAGTCCTCCTCGAGCTCGTTCGCATCGTCGCCAAGACCATGAAGTTCATCAAGCTCCACAAAACACATTCCATGGCAATGGTTTACAAGGCCGTCTCCGTGAACGCCAATGGCAACAAAGCCAATGAGCCTCCGAT
Source organism: Triticum urartu (assembly GCF_056163025.1). NCBI lineage: Eukaryota > Viridiplantae > Streptophyta > Magnoliopsida > Poales > Poaceae > Triticum > Triticum urartu. The sequence goes on along the minus strand of NC_141874.1, from coordinate 348,405,299 downwards.
CCTCAAAAAAGCTAGTGAGCCTCCGGTCCAAGAGTAAGCTCCAATCCGCCAAGATCGACAAGAACAACAAGATGGTGATGTCGTTCAACAAGAAAGACAATGTCATGAGGAAGAATCCCTTGAAGCCCAACAAGCTATACACAAATCGACTCAAGCCTTCAATGCGTGAAACTATCAAGTACGTCTACAAGAAGAGGCCCTCCAATGATAGGGCCTAGAAGAAGCCGCTCGTCGTGAAGAGCTTCAAGAAATGAGGAACCGTGCAAGAATTCCACAACCTCAATGACAAAACAATCAAGTGGAGCATGAGGAGCAACCGGCTCAAGATCCTCCTCCATGGAAAGAGCGTCCTCATCGTCACCATCAACCCCAACACAATGAAGAGCACCACTACGGCAAGCTCAAGTTCACCATGCCCAAGTTCTCCGGAAGCAACGACCCCGAAGAGTACCTTTCATGGGCGTTGAAGGTCGACAAGATCTTTCATTTGCACAACTATGAGGAAGAGAAGAAGATCGCCATGGTATCCCTTGAGTTCCAAGATTATGTCCTCATTTGGTAGGAGCAAGTCATTGAGCCATGTGCAGCAAGGGATGAACCACCCATCACAACATGGAATCAAATGAAGGATGTCATGCGAGCGTGCTTTGTGCCAACATACTATAACCACGACCTCTTCAAGAAGTTACAACTCCTCAAGCAAGGCACAAAGACCATTGAAGAGTATTACAAGGAAATGGAGATTGCCATGATTCGAGCTAATGTCATGGAAGATGACGAGCAAACTATGGAACGTTTCTTGAATGGACTCAATCATCCTATCAAGAAGATTGACGACTTCCAACCTTACTCAAACCTCATCGAGCTAGTGCATAAAGCTACCTGATGAGGACATCAATACCATTGTTACACCCACATCCCCTGCTGCTATACATACTGGACCGATTACTAGAGCTCGCGCACGCCAATTGAATTATCAGGTACTTTCGTTTCTTGGTAACGATTCTAATGTTCATGAGAATATGATGCTGCCTAAATTGGATACATTTGTTTTGCTTACAAATGAAGGGCCTATCTTAGACAAGAAAGATGAACCTTGGAACAAGTTCAAGCATGGAGATGATGGCATGCGCAAGCGGATCCAGAACGGAGTTACAAGTGATGATTTCAGGACTTTGAAGCCACCATAAGGAGTGCATGAAGCCTTGGACGAAATATACAAGATGCTAATTCATAAATTTCGTCCAAAGGCTATTTTAGGTGCTGCGTCACCTTATTATTGGGCCAGGCCCATGTATTTTTGAAATACTTAAGTATAGGCTGTTTTTAGAGTCCGTATGTGTGGGGAAACAAGAGTTAGGGTTGTTTTCGGACCCCTCCTCCAAGGGCCACAAAATCCCCCCCTCTTCCTCCATATATACAGCCCTTAGGGTGTCGTTTAGACTTTGGGGTTTTGTTTAGATTAAAGTTCGCCATAGCTGCAACTTTGCGTACTTCGTTTGTGTTCAACGACCAGACAAAGGCGTCACAGAACCCCACCTTGATCAATAAAGCTTTCATCTTATATTCGCAATATCCAGATTGCAATCTCAGTTTCTTGCTTGTTCTTCGTTTGCCTGCAGGACACAGACCTTCGTGGTCAGGTTGATCGTGCTCCGGCGTGGTCAATAACATCTCGGAGTTGGTTTAGCGATTGCTAAGGCGCGACGTCCTCGCACGTTCGTAGTCGGATCGTCAAAGTCGACTTCCTCCAAAACGATAGCCACCATCTCATCGAAAGACAGGACACCTTTGCCTCTATCAAGTGGTATCAGATTTTCAGGTTGCTCGGTGAGATCTTACAGTTTTTTCATAGTTTAGATCGAGTCTGTTCTTCATACCTACAGTCCACAAAAAAAGCCAAAAAAAATTAGGGTTAGTTCATCATATCCAAACCAATCTGAGCCTTTGCATAGTCTTTTTAGAGTTTTGCTTTGTTGAATTTGCGGTTGCATCATCGTGTCAAGTTGTTGGTCTTAGCGTCTAGTCCCTTAGAGTTTCGAGTTCTGTTCACAGGTTGTCACGTCGCCGCCGGACCATCGTCATCATCATTGCCATATACCACCACCCCACCATATACATCGTCGCTGCCATATACAACCACCAATCCAAGTCCACATATACCATCACCATATACAACCACCAATCCGAGTCCGCATGTACCATCGCCATATACCACACCCAGTCCGAATTCCACCAGATTCATCGCCGCCAACAGTCTGAGTTCCACCAGATTTATCTCCGCTACCAGTCCGAGTCTAGTATTTGTTCCTTTGTTTTCGAGTTCCAGATCACGCGATACTTCGAGTCGTGACAGAATAGGACTCTTGAGATTCCGTGCTACCCGCAGAAGAAAAATAGTTCCAAACTCAAAAAAAACTAAGTCTGGAAGATTCTGGCTAGGCAGTTTTTAGACCATTTGTAGACTTTTTCAAAAAAAATTGTTGCGGAGCAAAAAAAGAGGAAAAAAGTGAAAAAAAAAGTGAAAAAAAGAAAAAAAAATTAAGAGAGTGCTCCTCCCTTGTTTACGTGCAGCGCCGTGATTTCGTTAGTGTTCTAGGCTCGCGTCTCTAGCACGGTCTAGCCTAGGACCAGCACAGTACCGTCGTTGAGCGTTTATTCAACATTGCATCTCTGAATTGATTATTGCTGACCCTTTTTGCTACCATATTATAAGCCTTCCCAGCTCCACATACATCTACGTCATGCGTTTGACTCTCCCTGGTAATTGCTCTATCCAAGCTTTGAGAGTTTTGACTACGACGGTTGCTCATCACCACCTGCTGCTGGGTAAGAACTGGTAAGAATCTGAGATTTGCTTGACGGATTTGTGACATCCGCCACCACCTCTTGTTAGTAGTCTGTAGGATCATATTCTTGTGTGTTTCTATTGCTGCTAACCATGGCAGGATCACAAGCCGAGGAGACTGACTGGGAGAACATGACGAATAAGGAGTTGCATGATAAATTTCAGTAAATGATGAGTGGACAGGTGCAAGATGTGCTAAACAGATTTGACGAGGCCATGGAGAAGATAGATGGCATGGAGAAGACGTTCGAAACAAAGCTCGATAACAAGTTTAATGAATTTCTCGCGCGTCTTCCACCACCACCACCGGCTGCCCCTAACGCACCTCTCCAACAACAACAATAACAACGCCGCTTTCCAAATCAAGTGGGACGAGCACAGCACATTCCCATTGACCCTGGGCAAACTTCTGGTGCCGATGTTGATGCTTCTGCCGCTCCTGCTGCTACTGCAGAGGTGGAGGACCATTTCTAGGATGAGGTTGACCAAAATCAGAACTCCGAGCAACCACCAGCACCACCACCACCAGGTCATCCTAATGCATATCATCGCAACGGTAGGGCTGCACCACCACCTGAGGTACATGACCATCTCCCTAAACTAAAATTGAATATTTCACCATTTGAGGGTAGATATGTTCCTGATATATATCTTACTTGGGAGTTAGAAATTGAACAATGATTTACATGTTTACAATATCCCGAGGAGAGACGTGTTCCTGCTGCTGTTTGTGCTTTCACTAGCTTTGCATGTGTTTGGTGGTCTGAACATTGTAGATTATATCCTATTCCAACTACTTGGGCTGCTTTGAAAACTGCTATGCGTACTCGTTGGGTTCCACCATATTATCAACATGAATTACTTCAAAAATTGCAGCGTTTAAGACAAGGAAAAAATTCTGTAGAAGAATATTATCAGGAATTACAAATTGGCATGATTAGATGTGGTATTGTTGAGGAGAATGAAGCTATGCTTGCATGTTTTATGGGTGGATTGAATAGAGAGATTCAGACCATTCTAGAATATAAGGAGTATACTAATATCACTCGTTTATTCCATCTTGCTTGTAAAGTTGAACGTGAAGTGCAGGATCGACAGGCATTGGCGCGAACTAACTTTTCTGCAGGTTGATCTTCATCATGGACATCACGCGCATCCTCTACTTCCACTCCACCAGCACCTCCATCAGGTGCCACCTCCAGCCGTGATACAAGAAAGCAGGCACATCCACCACTATCTGCCAAGAGCACACCTATCGGACCTGCGCAGAGCTCTTCTTCTTCCATGGCATCAACAGGGCACACAAGTGATATTATTTGTCGTCATTGATGAAACTATGTACCTAGGGTAGGGGCACGGACCTGTCCAAAGAGCCCTACCCAAGGACATCCCTAGGAGAAGTCACCTTTCAATCGACTTGAAGGTATCTCACTCGACGGGTTCAAGACACTTGACCAAGAAGCTACCACTCGACCATGAAGCTAGCCACTCGACCGCCAGGAGATCTGAAGTCACTCTGCAGGCAAACGGTCGGCTATTAAGTAGTCTTTATGGTCATTGTAGCACTCTATTAGGGGCGTTACCAGTAACGCCCAACCTTAAATGTACCTTAAACCCTGCATTACTGAGGGCAGGAGAGGGCCGGCGAACTCTATATAAGCCACCCCCTCCTCAGTATGAAAGGTTCGCACCCCTGTTATTCACACGCCAGTAATCCAGTCGACCGCCTCCGGGCACCGAGACGTAGGGCTGTTACTTCCTCCACGAAGGGCCTGAACTCGTACATCTTGGTGTGTTTACAACTTCCCAATAGCTGAGATCTAGCCTCTCCATACATACCCCCCTACATCACTGTCAGAGTTAGAACCACGACAGTTGGCACCCACCGGGGGGCAGGAATCTTAGCGCTTGATTGGAGAAGTTGCGATTTTTCCGATCCCTTTGATCATGGCTTCGTGCGGAGTTTTGGTGGAGGGCCGCGAGACCCGCCTCGGTGCGCTCACGTTCATCGCCGACGACTCCGCCTGGCTTCAGGAGGCGCCACTCGACATCGACGCGCTCCCCGTCCGCGGTGCGACGCATTTCCGCGCAAGCGTTCGTGGCGTCCTCCTGCGGTAGCCGTCGACCCTGTATCGGTCGGCCCCCGTATTGTCTCCCTGCTCTGTCTCCCACCGGCGCAAGCGCTCCGGTCGGTCGAGACTTCAGAGGTGGGTGAGGCATTCCGTGGCTCGCCAGTCGGCCGCCCCGCAAGTCGTGGCAATCGAGCCCGACGAATCCCTCTGCGGCCTGTTCGACCTGTCAATTGGCTCCGCGGAGACCGCGTCCGAGTGCGACCGCAGCGACCCAGCGGCTGAGGTCCTGGCGGTCGATGGAACGCACAGTCCTCCCGGTTTCCCTCACGCTGGTGGAGGCGCGGGTGGGGGCGACCCGTCGCATCCCCACGATGAGTATCTCCCCGAACCTCTCACATTGTTGCAGCGAGAGGAGCTTCGCCGCCGGAACACGAACGCACTCCGCACTCCTATCGTCGGAGAGTCCCCCGAGGCCCGGGCCTTGGAGGACGCGTGCTTGGCTAACTTGGCCGAGCGCACTCGACTGGAGAATCTCCAGCGAGCACTCGACGAGCAAGCGCGTCAGCGGGCTCCCGAGTCTAGTCGACGTCAGCCCTTCCCGCCGACGCAGGTATACCGAACCCCAGTTTAGAATTTGGCCGCCGCGGCCCGTATAGCAGAATCGATTCAGCCCTCCCAGTCGGAGGCTGGCAGGGGCTTGCTACAGATCAGAGCGTTGCTCCGGGCGGCGGGAAACCAGAACTCCTCTGTTTCTTAGTCGCGGAATAGGATCCACAATCGATCCGTTGCAACAGATACAGTCCAGTCGGCTCACAGCCCGCGGTCGCCCCCGAGGCGTGAGGGACATGGCGACCGGCATGATCAGTACAGAAGGAATGAGCAGTATGATCACCGATCCGATCGTGATGATCGACGTCGAGTGCCAACCCCTCCCCCGAGGAGTGGGTCATATGCGCCTCGACATCGAGATGACAGGCGCCCTCATAGCGTTGGGCAAAGGATTCCCGTCGACCCCAGGGACCCAGGCTTTGACGCGAGATCTGTCCTTGTTCAAGGCTTGGTTGACAGGAACAGGGCTCATCGGGAAGGCCAGAACAGAGATGCGCCCGCCAGTAGTAGAATACGTGTTTCAGGGCCAGAGTGTTTCAGTCGAGCCATCCGAGCCGCAGTGATTCCTCCCAATTTCAGGCTGGCGACTGGAATCAGCAAGTTCAACGGTGAATCTAAGCCTGACACTTGGCTCGAAGATTACCGAGTGGCTGTACAGATTGGCGGGGGCAATGATGAGGTGGCCATGAAGCATTTGCCTCTCATGTTAGAGGGCTCAGCCAGAGCGTGGCTAAATCAGTTGGCGCCCAGCAGCATTTACACTTGGGAGGACCTCTCCCGAGTGTTTGTCACAACCTTTGAAGGAACATGCAAGCGACCTGCAGGCCTTACAGAGTTGCGGTCTTGCGTGCAGAAGCCGAATGAAACTCTGAGGGAATACATCCAGAGGTGGATCACACTGCATCACTCGGTTGAGAATGTGCCAGACCATCAAGCAGTTTGTGCCTTCAAGGAAGGCGTTAAATATAGAGAGTTGAATCTGAAGTTCGGTCGAACTAGAGAGATGTCTCTGAATCGGATGATGGAGATTGCCACCAAGTACGCTAATGGTGAAGACGAGGACCGACTCCGGAGTGGCAAGCACAAGGCAGTCACCCAAGAAACCGGAGGAAACTCCAGTCGGAAACAGAAGCGGAAGGCCGAGCCAGCCGCCCCTGGGGAGGCCCTGGCCGTAGCCCAGGGAAACTTCAAGGGAAAACCCAAGGGCACCTGGAAGCCCAAGAAAGTCAAGGATCAGGATGGAAACGATGTTTTGGATCTGCCATGTCACATCCACACCAAGAAAGATGAAGAGGGTAATTTTATTTACCCAAAGCATACCACTCGACAGTGCCGGCTCCTAATCCAGCAGTTTCAAGGCAAACAGTCCAAGGATAAGGAAAAAGAGTCAGACAGAGTCGAGGACAAGGAAGATAGCGACGACGGATACCCCCAAATCAATTCCACCCTGATGATTTTTGCTGATGTCGAAAGCAAAAGTTGACCGAAAGTCATCAACCGTGAGGTGAATATGGTTGCTCCGGCAACACCCAGTTATCTGAAGTGGTCTCAGACTGCCATCACGTTCGACCAGTCTGATCACCCTACGCACATTGCCACCCCTGGGAGGCAAGCTTTGGTGGTCAATCCAATTGTCGAAGGCACTCGACTGACCAAAGTCCTGATGGATGGTGGCAGCGGCCTGAACATACTGTACGCCGAAACTTTGAAAGGAATGGGCATTCCGATGTCCAGACTAAGTACCAGTAACATGAGCTTCGACGGAGTCATTCCTGGCAAGAAAGCCGAATCACTCGGCCAGATTGCTCTTGATGTGGTTTTCGGCGATTCAAGGAATTACCGCAAGGAAAAGTTGACATTCGAGGTTGTGGACTTCCAAAGTGCTTATCATGCCATTTTGGGCAGGCCAGCTTACGCACGCTTCATGGCTCGACCATGTTACGTGTACCTCAAACTGAAGATGCCTGGCCCTAAAGGTCTGATCACTGTTACAGGCAACCGAAAGAAAGCAGAAGAGTGTTTTCAGAAAGGCTCAAAAATCGCTGATGCTCAGATGGCAGTGGTCGAGCTGCAAGAGTACCAAAAGATTGCCGATCCGAGTGAATTGCTACGAGCCAAGAAGCCTGCTTCAGAATCAGCTTTTCAGTCGTCTGGTGAAACAAAGCCAGTCCACATTCACCCGACTGACCCCGATGCTGCCCCGACTCACATCTCAACGACGCTCGACTCCAAATAGGAAGAAGCGCTCGTCCAGCTCCTCCGTGAGAACTGGGAGATCTTCGCATGGAAGCCCTTTGACATGCCTGGAGTTCCCAGAGGGCTCGCTGAGCACCGTCTATGAGTCGACCCAAAATTCAAGCCTGTGAAGGAACATCTTCGACGGTCTGCCGTCCAGAAGAAGCAAGCCATTGGCGAGGAGGTAGCTCGGCTCTTAGCAGCGGAGTTCATCCGAGAGATTTACCACTCCGAGTGGCTCGCCAATGTCGTCATGGTCCCCAAGAAGGACAAGTCACTTCGCATGTGCATTGATTTCAAACATATCAATCGGGCCTGCCCGAAAGATCATTTTCCTCTCCCTCGCATCGACCAAATAGTCGACTCGACTGTGGGGTGCGAGAGATTGTCTTTTCTAGATGCCTATTCCGGGTACCATCAGATCCGTCTGTATGGACCCGACGAGATCAAAACAGCTTTCATCACTCCATTCAGATGCTTCTGTTACGTCACCATGCCGTTCGGCCTCAAGAACGCCGGAGCCACGTTCATGAGAATGATTCAGAAGTGTCTACTCACTCAAATCAGTCGGAATGTGGAGGCATACATGGATGATATTGTGGTCAATTCACGGAAAGGTTCCGACCTGCAGACTGACCTTGCTGAAACCTTTGCCAACCTCAGGAGGTATGATATCAAGCTCAATCCGTCAAAGTGCACGTTAGGAGTTCCAGGCGGAAAGATACTCGGTTTTCTCATTTCCGAACGGGGGATCGATGCCAATCCTGAAAAAGTTGGCACCATACTCTGGATGAAGCGTCCTGTACGCGTGCACGATGTCCAAAAGCTTACAGGCTGCTTGGCCGCTCTAAGTCGATTCATTTCTCGTCTCGGTGAAAAGGCGTTGCCTCTTTACCGACTGATGAAGAAGTCTGACAAGTTCGAGTGGACTCCAGAAGCTGACGCAGCATTTGCAGAGCTCAAAGCTCTGCTCTCCACCCAGCCGGTGCTTGCTGCCCCAATCAGCAAAGAGCCTCTGCTGCTTTACATTGCAGCCACAGGACAAGTTGTCAGTACAGTACTTACGGTCGAGCGGGAAGAAGAAGGAAAGGCCTTCAGAGTTCAGCGCCCAGTCTATTATCTGTCTGAAGTTTTGACCCCTTCAAAACAAAGATACCCTCACTATCAGAAGCTTGTATATGGGATTTACAGGACCACGAAGAAGGTTGCACATTACTTCTCTGACCACTCCATTACAGTCGTCAACAACGCCCCACTGTCAGAGATTCTGCATAATAGAGATGCAACTGGTCGAGTGGCCAAGTGGGCGATTGAACTCCTTCCCTTAGATATCAAGTTTGAAGCAAAGAAGGCTATCAAGTCCCAAGCAATCGCAGATTTCATCGCCGAGTGGATTGAACAGCAACTTCTGACTCAAATTCACTCGGAGCACTGGACCATGTTCTTCGATGGATCTAAGATGCTGAATGGTTCCGGTGCTGGGGTAGTTCTAGTCTCCCCCCGAGGAGATAAGCTCAGATATGTTCTCCAGATTCACTTTGATTCCTCCAATAATGAAGCAGAATATGAAGCACTTTTGTACGGGTTGCGCATGGCCATTTCACTCGGCGTCCGTCGCCTCATGGTCTATGGTGACTCAGATTTGGTGGTTAATCAGGTGATGAAGGAGTGGGACGTCAGAAGTCCGGCTATGACTGGTTATTGCAATGCAGTGAGAAAGCTAGAAAAGAAATTCGAGGGGTTGGAGCTTCATCACATCCCCCGACTGAAAAATCAGGCAGCTGACGATTTGGCAAAGATAGGCTCCAAGAGAGAAGCCATTCCCAGCAACGTGTTCCTGGAGCACATTCACTCACTGTCGGTCCAAGAAGATCCTTTTACATAAGAAGCCCCGCAGCCGAAAAGTGCCACAGATCCAACTGAAGTCGAAGTTCCTGCTGTGGTCGACCTAATCACGGAAGTCTTGGCAATCACTCCCGACTGGACGATACCGTACATCGCGTATATCCTAAGGAAAGAACTCCCAGAGGACGAGGAAGAGGCTCGACAGATCGTCCACCGATCCAAGTCCTTCACAGTCATAAAGGGGCAGTTGTATAGAGAAAGCGCGACGGGAATTGGTCAGAAGTGCATAACACCAGAAGAGGGTCGGATAATCCTTGATGATATCCACTCGGGGACCTGTGGTCACCATGCGTCCTCTCGGACCATTGTGGCTAAAGCATACCGAGCGGGATTTTACTGGCCTAGAGCAAATGAGATGGCAAAAGAGATAGTCGACAAGTGTGGAGGGTGCCAGTTCTATTCCAACATGTCACACAAGCCTGCGTCAGCCCTGAAGACCATTCCACTCGTCTGGCCCTTTGCTGTCTGGGGACTAGACATGGTTGGTCCACTGAGAACAGGCAGAAGTGGTTTCACTCATGTGCTTGTGGCAGTCGACAAGTTTACCAAATGGATTGAAGCTAAGCCTATCAAGAATCTTGATGCTTGCACTGCTATCAGTTTCGTCAGAGGGCTAACATTCAGATATGGAGTCCCGCATAGCATCATCACTGACAATGGGTCAAACTTCGATTCGGACAAGTTCAGAGATTTTTGCGCCTCTCAAGGCACTCGAGTCGACTACGCATCGGTCGCCCATCCCCAGTCGAATGGACAAGCTGAAAGAGCAAATGGTCTAATTCTCAAAGGACTAAAGCCTCGACTGATGCGTGATCTCAAGCACGCGGCAGGTGCTTGGGTCGACGAGCTTCCGTCAGTTCTGTGGGGATTGAGGACCACCCCTAACCGGTTGACTGGAAGAACTCCATTCTTTCTGGTTTATGGAGCCGAAGCAGTTCTGCCAAGTGATATTCTTCACAACGCGCCCCGAGTCGAGCTTTACACCGAAGATGAAGCAGAACAGGCCCGGCAAGACGCAGTCGACCTCCTAGAAGAAGAGAGGGAGATGGCCATGATCAGATCGACCATTTATCAGCAAGACTTGCATCGATTCCACGCCCGGAATGTGAAGAGCCGAGCCTTCCAGGAAGGAGATTTGGTCCTCCGAGTGGATCAACAGAAACCACACAAACTTGCTCCTACTTGGGAAGGCCCCTTCATCGTCACCAGAGTCCTCCACAATGGAGCACATCACCTCTACAATGTTGATCACCAGATCGACGAGCCACGAGCTTGGAATGCGGAACTACTCCGCCCCTTTTACACTTGAGTTCTCCCTTGGACGAGATGAAATAAGAAAAAATTTCTGCAGTTCATTTTTACCAAAGACAAGAGCGTCCCAATAATTGCTGTCACTCTTGTTTGCATACGAAATCCCCCAGTGGGTGACTTAGCTGCGAATCCGTTTCGCCTAAGTTTGAAAAATCCTACCGAGTGGAGAGCAATTCTCCCACTCGGGGGCTTAGCTGCAGTCCAGTACTCGCCTAAGTTCTCTCACTTAGAGGATTAGCTGCAGTCAGGCACTCGCCTAAGTTTGAAAAAATCCTACCGAGTGGAGAGCAATCCTCCCACTCGGGGGCTTAGCTGCAGTCCAGTACTCGCCTAAGTTCTCTCACTTAGAGGCTTAGCTGCAGTCAGACACTCGCCTAAGTATGTAAAAATCCTACCGAGTGGAGAGCAAACCTCCCACTCGGGGGCTTAGCTGCAGTCCAGTACTCGCCTAAGTTCTCTCACTTAGAGGCTTAACTGCAGTCAGGCACTCGCCTAAGTTTGAAAAAATCCTACCGAGTGGAGAGCAAACCTCCCACTCGGGGGCTTAGCTGCAGTCAAGTACTCGCCTAAGTTCTCTCACTTAGAGGCTTAGCTGCAGTCAGGCACTCGCCTAAGTTTGAAAAAATCCTACCGAGTGGAGAGCAATCCTCCCACTCGGGGGCTTAGCTGCAGTCCAGTACTCGCCTAAGTTCTCTCACTTAGAGGCTTAGCCGCAGTCAGACACTCGCCTAAGTATGTAAAAATCCTACCGAGTGGAGAGCAAACCTCCCACTCGGGGGCTTAGCTGCAGTCCAGTACTCGCCTAAGTTCTCTCACTTAGAGGCTTAGCTGCAGTCAGGCACTCGCCTAAGTTTGAAAAAATCCTACCGAGTGGAGAGCAAACCTCCCACTCGGGGGCTTTGCTGCAGTCCAGTACTCGCCTAAGTTCTCTCACTTAGAGGCTTAGCTGCAGTCAGACACTCGCCTAAGTTTGAAAAAATCCTACCGAGTGGAGAGCAATCCTCCCATCGGGGGCTTAGCTGCAGTCCAGTACTCGCCTAAGTTCTCTCACTTAGTGGCTTAGCTTCAGTCAGACACTCGCCTAAGTATGTAAAAATCCTACCGAGTGGAGAGCAAACCTCCCACTCGGGGGCTTAGCTGCAGCCCAGCGCTCGCCTAAGTGATTAGAAATCCTACCGAGTGGCGAGCCAGACTCCCACTCGGAGGCTTAGCTGCAGCCCAGCGCTCGCCTAAGTGTTTAAAAATCCTACCTAGTGGAGAGCAAACCTCCCACTCGGGGGCTTAGCTGCAGCCCAGTGCTCGCCTAAGTGTTTAAAAATCCTACCGAGTGGAGAGCAAACCTCCCACTCGGGGGCTTAGCTGCAGTCCAGTACTCGCCTAAGTTCTCTCACTTAGAGGCTTAGCTGCAGTCAGGCACTCGCCTAAGTTTGAAAAAATCCTACTGAGTGGAGAGCAAACCTCCCACTCGGGGCTTAGCTGCAGTCCAGTATTCGCCTAAGTTCTCTCACTTAGAGGCTTAGCTGCAGTCAGGCACTCGCCTAAGTTTAAAAAAATCCTACCGAGTGGAGAGCAATCCTCCCACTCGGGGGCTTAGCTGCAGTCCAGTACTCGCCTAAGTTCTCTCACTTAGAGGCTTAGCTGCAGTCAGACACTCGCCTAAGTATGTAAAAATCATACCGAGTGGAGAGCAAACCTCCCACTCGGGGGCTTAGCTGCAGCCCAGCGCTCGCCTAAGTGATTAGAAATCCTACCGAGTGGCGAGCCAGACTCCCACTCGGAGGCTTAGCTGCAGCCCAGCACTCGCCTAAGTGTTTAAAAATCCTACCGAGTGGAGAGCAAACCTCCCACTCGGGGGCTTAGCTGCAGCCCAGTGCTCACCTAAGTGTTTAAAAATCCTACCGAGTGGAGAGCAAACCTCCCACTCGGGGGCTTAGCTGCAGCCCAGCGCTCGCCTAAGTGTTTAAAAATCCTACCGAGTGGAGAGCAAACCTCCCACTCGGGGGCTTAGCTGCAGCCCAACGCTCGCCTAAGTGTTTAAAAATCCTACCGAGTGGAGAGCAAACCTCTCACTCGGAGGCTTAGCTACAGCCCAGTGCTCGCCTAAGTACAAGACACAACTCAATCCGCGAGTCGACTGCTACCTTCCCCTTCGGAGCTGCGCCGCAAATATAAGGTTATTCCGAGTGAAGATCAATATCCACTCGACGAATCAAACCATGAAGATATTCAACAAGAAATCAAAATCAGATAAAGCCTACAAGGTCCCAGACCTTAGATCAAAGTACTCAAGCCCTCGTCTCGGCGGAGTTTAACGGTTACAAATCCACTCGGCATTCCGAGGCAAATTTAAAGTGAAGCATAAAAGTTTTTCATTCCTCAGGAGGAGGACTGGAAGGGGCGACGAACTCGTCCAGGTCGATCCCATCTACAATACGAGTGGCAGCAGCAATAAAATTCTCCATGAAGTCCTAAAAGTTGCGCTTCCTGGTATTGGCAACTTGGATGGCAGCCAGCTTTTCTTCTCGCGCCTCCTTGCAATGGATGCGGACCAGAGACAGAGCGACATCAGCACCACATCTAGCAGAAGATTTCTTCCATTCCGCCACTCGACCCGGGACTTCATTCAGTCGGACCATCAGGGACTCGAGGTCATTCTGAAGTGTCGTTCCGGGCCAGAGTGATGTGTCGATCCGCGACATCGCAACCTTCAGCCGAGCAAGATAATCAACGACGCTGGTAACACGAGACTCCAGTCGGAGCACGTTCATAGCAGCCTCGTCCTTCACGAGAGAATTGGCGGGATCCAAGCCTGGCTCCACTCGACTGGTTTCCTCTTCGAAGCTCTGGCAGAATTCTGCAAACACGATTCAAGAATAAGACAGTGGTCGTACGCGGGCTCGGCAACTACAGGACAGCCGGGTTGGAATAATTACCTTCGAGCATGACGAACAGCTTCTTGGCGAGTCCACCGAGATAAGCCTCCAGATCTTTTGCCTTCCCCGCCAGCTCACCCGCCTTGTCATGCAGAGCCATCTTTTCTTTCTTCAGTCGACTGGCATCTCGATTAGCTGTCTCGAGAGCAGTTTTCAGTCTAGAGTTCTCCTGTTCAAGAGTTCCGACCAAAGCCAGCTTCTCTTCTGCGAGCTTCGTTTTGCTCGAGGCCTCCTTCTGCGCCTCTACAAGGTCTTGATCCTTCTTCTTCAGAGCTTCCTCCAGTTTATCTGCGGCGCGTTGAGTGGAACCAACATCAAGAATGGACAAGAAAGAAAAGCCACCCGTTAAGAATGGAGAACCTCACCAGCCATACCTTTTGCTTCTTCTTGCGCCTTCTTCAAATTCTCCTGAGCAAGCTTCAAGTTAAGGTTGAGCTGGATCTGCTGATTCTCCAACTCAGTATAGCGAGCTACAAGTTCGCAAGATTTCTGTAAAAAGAAAAATCAGTGGACAGACGTCCAAGATAAGTTGCTTCCGAGTAACTAAGAGACAATGATGACGTTTCTAAGACCACAGCCGAATCAAAAACATTCGACAGTAGTCTCGGGGACAACACCCAGTGGGTGCACTCAGCGTGCCCCCACTGGTTCGACCAAAAAAAAGAGAAAGAGAGAAAAAGTCGACTGCCTGCAGTCGAACAGATACAGTTCCACTCGACCTGGCCCGACCAAACCGAGTGAAGAAATACAGATACAGCAACACAATGTAAAGACTACAGTCGACTGCCAGCAGTCCACCGTAGTCTCGGAGACTACACCCAGTGGGTGCACTTAGCGTGCCCCCACTCGTCCAAGAATTGGCAGACACACCCAGTGGGTGTACAGATACAGATACAAAAGATCTTCGGAAAAGAGACTCTTCAAACAGCATATCATAGCAGACCAAGTGTTGAGTCGACTGACCTGGACGTTGCTCTGAAGAGCCGAACTCGCGTCATAGGCTGCTTGGCTGGCCTCCCGAGCCATCTTCACTTGCTCCATCATGATCCCCGCCTGGCGTATAGCCTCCTTTGCAGCAGCCGCTTGGTCCTCAAGGACGGGGTACGCAGCAAAAAGTGAAGACGGATCCACAGTCGACGACGAGGGCCGCGCACTCGCTAGAGGGACGGCGAAGGTCACAGAAACCCGAGTGGTGTCACCACCATCCCGAGCCATAGCCTCGGACGCCGGAGCGGATTGGGGGGTCTTGTCAGCCGAAGCCCTCTTGTGCCTCCTCACTCTCAACGGACCGTTGTCGTCGTCATCCGGGAGGTCGATAACATGAGGAGGGGCTGCAAGAGAAACATTCAATCGACCAGAGTTGCAATAAATGATCAGTCGACTCAAAGCAGAACGTCAGTAATCGTACCAGGGTTGGAGGTAACAGCATCCTCCATCTCTTGGTCGTCGTCCTTGGCAGAGACCTCAGAAGTAGCAGCGCTACAAATCTCGAAAGTCAGTCAGTTGGCTCAATGAATCGACCAAGGATCTGTCCATGGTCGACGAAGGAAAGCAAGTTTCAATATTACCTGGAAATGGTAGGGACAGCTATCTTCATCTTGGGCAGAGCCTTGGGCGGCATGGCCAGCGTCGTGCATGGGTGCTTGGGAACCTTCCCAGTCGGCATAGGAGAAGAGGTCCGAGGGCGTTTCGACAACTGCCCAACAGAAGCAGTCGCCTTGCCACGTTCCCGCGCTGGGTCGTGTGTGTGCTTGGACCGCCCCTCTGGGCGAGGGGGTTCGACCTCCTCCTCCTCCTCTTCGCTGGAGTCGACGTTGTCGTCTCCCTCTCCTTCACCGTCGGACTCCCACTCGCCTTGGTCGTCCCCACTCTCACCTCCGCTCGCCTCCCCTTCTTCAGTTGGCTCCTGAGCCCCGTTGGGCGTCGAGTACATCTCGGTGGTCGCCTGGAAAGCAATAGACAAGACGAAAGTCAATCGACCAACTCAAAGAAGACCAATGCAGAAAACAAGATTTCAGTCGGGAGCATAAAGACACACATGGTCCACTTCATACGAGTTGTCGAGTGGAGTTACCCTCCTGGCTCCTCGGGGGTTGTCTTTGTTCCCCGTGATGCTCGACAGCCACCCCTCCAGCATCTCGTCGGTGACCTCCTCCGGGTGGATCCGAGTGGTGTCATCGAGACCCGAGTACAACCACATCGGGTGGTCATGGGCCTGGAGCGGTTGGATGCGCCTCTGGAGGAAGACCTCCAGTAGGTCCATCCCAGTCACACCCTCACAGACAAGCTCGACCACTCGACCGGCCAACACTTTGACTTGGGCCCTTTCCTCCGTCTTCACTTTCAGAGAAGCGGGTTTTTCAGCTCGGTCGAGGGAGAAAGGAGGAAGACCAGTTGACTGTCCTGGGGTCGCCTGGTCCTGACAGTAGAACCAGGTCGCCTGCCAACCACGGACCGACTCCGGGAAAGTAAAGGATGGAAAACAGCTCTTCCCCCTCATCTGGATCGCCAAGCCCCCGCACAACTGGATCACCTGCGTCCTCTCGTCACTTGACTAGGCCTTCTTGACCGATTGAGAACGGCAGGTAAAGATGTGCTTGAAAAGTCCCCAATGGGGGCGGCAACCCAAGAAAGCCTCACACATGGAAATGAAAGCGGCAAGGTATACAATGGAGTTGGGAGTAAAGTGGTGGAGCTGCACTCTGAAGAAGTTCAAGAAGCTCCGGAAAAAAGGATGGGGCAGCAGAGAAAACCCTCGGTCGATGTGGGTGGCTAGGAGCACACACTCACCGTCGCGGGGTTGAGGTTCGATCTCTCCCCCGGAAGACGCGCGGCTTCGTGGGGAATGACTCCCCCCTCGACCATGTCGTCGAGATCCTCTTGCCGGAGCACCGACGGCATCTAGTCGCCCTGGATCCAACCTTTGGGCAGAGCGGTCCTAGTGGAAGATCCGCCCCGAGCAGACCTCTTCCCTTTCCCCGCCGCCGCCGCCTTCTTCGCGCGCTCCAGAGCAGTCGTCTTGCCCTTCACCATCATCGCCGGCGAAATCTCGAACGGGCTTGCGGCGCTAGGGTGAGAACGGAGGTGGCGGAAGGACTTGCAGAGGGAGAGAGGAAGAAGAAAGCAGAAGGGGGCGCACTGTGTGGAAACCCCGAGCCGGCAACTTATAAGGGACCGCTTCCGAGTGGCTGACTGGTAGGCCCAGGCTATCCAGTCAAATCCAGCAGCAGACGCGCGCGCAGTACATGGCGAAAAAGGCGACGCGGGGACCGAGGAGCTTCCGCTTTATCGCTTCCGATTACTACGGCCGCTTCCGTCCCGCGCGCTTCCCAAAATCCGAATCCTGCGACATCCGCGGGCCACAGAACAACTTGTCAAAATAGAAGACCCCGATCACGCCGGCGCTCAGTATGTCACAAGTAAAGAAATTCACTCGACGATAGGCCTGGAATGGATCAAGGCGACTGAAAGAGGTTGATAACGTCATCCGTGACGATTGGCCCAAAACGAGGCACTCGTGTAGCCCAAAGAACCAGTCGGGAAGATCCCCAACTCTTTCCCCACTCTAACCTCGATCCATTCGGGGGATAATGATGAAACCCGTCCAAAGAGCCCTACCCAAGGACATCCCTAGGAGAAGTCACCTTTCAATCGACTTGAATGTATCTCACTCGACGGGTTCAAGACACTCGACCAAGAAGCTACCACTCGACCATGAAGCTAGCCACTCGACCGCCAGGAGATCTGAAGTCACTCTGCAGGCAAACTGTCGGCTATTAAGTAGTCTTTATGGTCATTGTAGCACTCTATTAGGGGCGTCCTTAAATGTACCTTAAACCCTGCATTACTGAGGGCAGGAGAGGGCCGGCGAACTCTATATAAGCCACCCCCTCCTCAGTATGAAAGGTTCGCACCCCTGTTATTCACATGCCAGTAATCCAGTCGACCGCCTCCGGGCACCGAGACGTAGGGCTGTTACTTCCTCCGCGAAGGGCCTGAACTCGTACATCTTGGTGTGTTTACAACTTCCCAATAGCTGAGATCTAGCCTCTCCATACATACCCCCCTACATCACTATCAGAGTTAGAACCACGTCAGTCGTTGTAAGGGAAGAGGACATTTTGCGAGAGAATGCCAATCTCAGCGTGTGATGATTGCTACTGAGGATGGTGGGTATGAGTCTGCTAGTGACTATGATGAGGAGACTTTGGCTCTTATTACACATGAAGAACACGGTGGAGAGGATTCTGATCCTGAGACGGAATACATGGCTGCTGAAGATGCTGACAGGTATGAATGTTTAGTTGCTCAATGTGTTTTGAGTGTGCAGGTTACACAAGCTGAGCAAAATCAGAGGCATAATTTGTTCCATACAAAGGGAGTTGTGAAGGAATGTTCTGTTCGCGTCATCATAGATGGAGGGAGCTGCAATAACTTGGCTAGCATGGAGATGGTGGAGAAGCTATCTCTCACCAGAAGACCACGTCGACATCCTTACTACACCCAATGGTTCAACAACAGTGGCAAGGTTAAGGTAACACGTACTGTTCGTGTGCATTTTAGTATCTGTACATATGCTGATTATGTTGATTGTGATGTGGTACCTATGCAAGCATGTTCCTTATTACTTGGTAGACCATGGCAATTTGATAAAAATTCTGTACACCATGGTAGAAACAATCAGTATACTCTTGTTCATAAGGATAAAAATATTGCTTTTCTTCCTATGACTCATGAATCCATTTTGAAAGATGATATTAATAGAGTTAATAAAGCAAAACAAGAGAAAAATAAGAGTGAAAATTAGGTTGTGGCAAAAGAATTTGAACAATAAATGAAACCTAATAACAAACCATCTAGTGTTGCTTCTGAAATTAAATTGAAAAGTGCATGTTTACTTGCCACAAAATCTGATATTGATGAGCTAGATTTTAGCAAATCTGTTTGCTATGCTTTTGTGTGCAAAGAGGCATTATTTTCATTCGAGGATGTGCCTTCCTCTTTGCCTCCTGCTATCTCTAACATTTTGCAGGAGTTCGCTGACGTTTTTCCACAAGACGTGCCACCGAGATTACCACCTATTCGAGGGATTGAGCATCAAATTGACTTAATTCCCGGTGCATCATTACCCAACTATGCACCATACCGTACCAATCCAGAGGAGACGAAGGAGATTATGCGTCAAGTACAAGAACTGCTCGACAAAGGTTATATACGCGAATCCCTTAGTCCTTGTGTTGTTCCTATCATTTTAGTGCCGAAAAAGGATGGTACGTCACGTATGTGCGTTGATTGTAGAGGCATTAATAATATTACTATTCGTTATCGTCATCCTATTCCTAGGCTAGATGATATGCTTGATGAATTGAGTGGCTCTACAATATTCTCCAAAGTTGATTTGCGTAGTGGATACCATCAAATTCATATGAAATTGGGAGATGAATGGAAAACAGCATTTAAAACTAAGTTTGGATTATATGAGTGGTTAGTCATGCCTTTTGGGTTAACTAATGCACCTAGTACTTTCATGAGATTAATGAACGAAGTTTTACGTGCTTTCATTGGACGATTTGTGGTAGTTTACTTTGATGACATATTGATTTATAGCAAATCTTTGGAGGAGCATTTGGAACATTTACATGCTGTTTTTATTGCTCTATGTGATGCACGTTTGTTTGGTAACCTTGGGAAATGCACCTTTTGCACCAACCGAGTATCTTTTCTTGGCTATGTTGTTACTCCACAGGGAATTGAAGTTGATAAAGCCAAGATTGAAGCTATTGAGAGTTGGCCGCAGCCCAAAACGGTCACACAAGTGAGGAGTTTCCTTGGCCTCGCTAGTTTCTATAGGCGTTTTGTGAGAGATTTCAGCACCATTGCTGCACCTCTCAACGAGCTTACAAAGAAGGATGTGCCTTTTGTTTGGGGTATCGCACAGGAAGAAGCCTTCACGGTATTGAAAGATAAGTTGACACATGCTCCTTTACTCCAACTTCCTGATTTTAATAAGACTTTTGAGCTTGAATGTGATGCTAGTGGAATTGGATTAGGAGGTGTGTTATTACAAGATGGCAAACATGTTGCATACTTTTTTGAAAAATTGAGTGGGCCTAGTCTGAACTATTCTACTTATGATAAAGAATTATATGCTCTTGTTCGGACCTTAGAAACATGGCAACATTATTTATGGCCCAAGGAATTTGTTATACATTCTGATCATGAATCTTTGAAACACATTAAAAGTCAAGCAAAACTGAACCGTAGACATGCTAAATGGGTTGAATTCATTGAGACATTCCCTTATGTCATTAAACACAAGAAGGGTAAAGAAAATGTTATTGCTGATGCATTGTCTTGTCGTTATACTATGCTTTCACAACTTGACTTAAAAATATTTGGTTTGGAGACCATCAAAGATCAATATGTTCATGATGCTGAATTTAAAGATGTATTGCAGAATTGTAAGGAAGGGAGAACTTGGAACAAGTTCGTTCTTAACAATGGATTTGTGTTTCGTGCTAACAAGCTATGCATTCCAGCTAGCTCCGTTCGTCTTTTTTTGTTGCAGGAGGCGCATGGAGGAGGAATAATGGGACACTTTGGAGTCGAGAAGACGGAGGATATACTTGCTACACATTTCTTTTGTCCAAAGATGAGACGGGATGTTGAGCGTTTTGTTGCTCGCTGCACTACATGTCAAAAAGCTAAGTCACGAGTCAATCCTCATGGTTTATATCTGACTTTTGCCTGTACCTAGTGTTCCTTGGGAGGATATATCTATGGACTTTGTTTTAGGTTTACCTCGAACAAGGAAGGGGAGGGATAGCATATTTGTTGTCGTGGATAGGTTCTCGAAAATGGCACACTTTATACCATGTCATAAAAGCGATGATGTTGTTAATGTTGTTGATTTGTTCTTTCGTGAAATTATTCGCTTGCATGGTGTGCCAAATACTATTGTTTCAGATCGTGATACTAAATTTCTTAGCCACTTTTGGAGATGTTTATGGGCTAATTTGGGGACTAAACTGCTTTTTAGTACTACTTGTCACCCCCAAACTATTGGACAAACTGAAGTAGTCAATAGAACATTGTCTACTATGCTTAGGGCTGTTTTGAAGAATAACAAGAAAATGTGGGAAGAATGCTTGCCTCATATTGAATTTGCTTATAATCGTTCATTGCATTCTACTACTAAGATGTGCCCTTTTGAAATTGTGTATGGTTTCCTACCTCGTGCACCTATTGATTTGTTGCCTCTTCCATCTTCGGAGAAGGTTAATTTTGATGCTAAAGAACGTGCTGAATTGATTTTAAAAATGCATGAGTTAACTAGGGAAAACATTGAGCGTATGAATGCTAAATATAAACTTGCTGGAGATAAGGGTAGAAAACATGTTGTGTTTGCACCTGGAGATCTTGTTTGGTTACATTTGCGTAAGGATAGATTTCCTCATTTGCGCAAATCAAAGCTAATGCCACGTGCTGATGGTCCTTTTAAAGTGTTAGAGAAAATAAATGATAATGCATATAAACTTGAGCTGCCTACAGATTTTGGGGTTAGTCCCACTTTTAACATTGCAGATTTGAAGCCTTATTTGGGTGAGGACGATGAACTTTTGTCGAGGACGACTTCATTTCAAGAAGGGGAGGATGATGAGGACATCAATACCATTGTTACACCCACATCCCCTGCTGCTATACATACTGGACCAATTACTAGAGCTCACGCACGCCAATTGAATTATCAGGTACTTTCGTTTCTTGGTAACGATTCTAATGTTCATGAGAATATGATGCTGCCTAAATTGGATACATTTGTTTTGCTTACAAATGAAGGGCCTAGCTTGGACAAGAGAGATGAACCTTGGATTAAGTTCAAGCATGGAGATGATGGCATGCGCAAGGGGAACAAGAACAGAGTTTCAAGTGATGATTCCAGGACTCTGAAGCCACCATAATGAGTGCATGAAGCATGGGACGAAATATACAAGATGCCACTTCATAAATTTCGTCCAGAGGCTATTCTAGGTGTTGCGTCACCTTATTATTGGGTCAGGCCCATGTATTTTCGAAGTACTTAAGTATAGGCTGTTTTTAGAGTCCGTATGTGTGGGGAAACAAGAGTTTAGGGTTGGTTTCGGACCCCTCCACCAAGGCACCCTACAAGCTATACACAAATCAACTCAAGCCGTCAATGCGTGAAACTGTCAAGTACGTCTACAAGAAGAGGCCCTCCAATGATAGTGCCTAGAAGAAGCCGCTCGTCGTGAAGAGCTTCAAGAAATGAGGAACCGTGCAAGAATTCCACAACCTCAATGACAAAACAATCAAGTGGAGCATGAGGAGCAAGCGGCTCAAGATCCTCCTCCATGGAAAGAGCGTCCTCATCATCACCATCAACCCCAACACAATGAAGAGCACCGCTACGGCAAGCTCAAGTTCACCATGCCCAAGTTCTCCGGAAGCAACGACCTCGAAGAGTACCTTTCATGGGCATTGAAGGTCGACAAGATCTTTAATTTGCACAACTATGAGGAAGAGAAGAAGATCGCCATGGTATCCCTTGAGTTCCAAGATTATGTCCTCATTTGGTAGGAGCAAGTCATTGAGCCCTGTGCGGCAAGGGATGAACCACCCATCACAACATGGAATCAAATGAAGGATGCCATGCGAGCGTGCTTTGTGCCAACATACTATAGCCACGACCTCTTCAAGAAGTTACAACTCCTCAAGCAAGGCAAAAAGACCATTGAAGAGTATTACAAGGAAATGGAGATTGCCATGATTCGAGCTAATGTCATGGAAGATGACGAGCAAACTATGGAACGTTTCTTGAATGGACTCAATCATCCTATCAAGAAGATTGACGACTTCCAACCTTACTCAAACCTCATCGAGCTAGTGCATAAAGCTACCTGATGAGGACATCAATACCATTGTTACACCCACATCCCCCGCTGCTATACATACTGGACCAATTACTAGAGCTCGCGCACGCCAATTGAATTATCAGGTACTTTCGTTTCTTGGTAACGATTCTAATGTTCATGAGAATATGATGCTGCCTAAATTGGATACATTTGTTTTGCTTACAAATGAAGGGCCCATATTGGACAAGAAAGATGAACCTTGGAACAAGTTCAAGCATGGAGATCATGGCATGCGCAAGGGGATCCAGAACGGAGTTACAAGTGATGATTTCAGGACTTTGAAGCCACCATAAGGAGTGCATGAAGCCTTGGACGAAATATACAAGATGCCAATTCATAAATTTCATCCAGAGGCTATTTTAGGTGCTGCGTCACCTTAATATTGGGCCAGGCCCATGTATTGTCGAAATACTTAAGTATAGGCTGTTTTTAGAGTCCGTATGTGTGGGGAACCAAGAGTTAGGGTTGGTTTCGGACCCCTCCTCCAAGGGCCACGAAATCCCCCCTCTTCCTCCATATATACAGCCCTTAGGGCGTCGTTTAGACTTTGGGGTTTTGTTTAGATTAAAGTTCGCCATAGCTGCAACTTTGCGTACTTCATTTATGTTCAACGACCAGACAAAGGCGTCACAGAACCCCACCTTGATCAATAAAGCTTTCATATTATATTCGCAATATCCAGATTGCAATCTTAGTTTCTTGCTTGTTCTTTGTTTGCTCGCAGGAAACATGCCCTCGTGGTCAGGTTGATCGTGCTCCGGCGTGGTCAATAACCCCTCGGAAGTTGGTTTAGCGATTTCATAGGCACGACGTCCTCGCACGTTCGTAGTCGGATCATCAATGTCGACTTCCTCCAAAACGATAGCCACCATCTCATCGAAAGATGGGACACCTTTGCCTCTATCACTACCAAGGCAGAGAGACAAGTGCAAGATGACTACAAGTATGCGAGGTTCTCTTCCAAGTTCTATGGCTCCTCATACAGTCAAGCTTCAATAACTATGATGCCTCATTCCGCGACAAAACATTCTGCAAGCAACGGCGACAAGTCAAGCTACAAGAAAACTTCGACATCTTCAAGTCGTCCCCCCACTACAAGCAACTTCAAGTTGAGAGCTTCATCATCATCTACGCCAATCGATGAGACCGTCAAGACGAGTTCCATCAAATGCTTCACATGTGGAGGCCGAGGCCACAAGACTTTCGATTGCACCAACCGGCGCACCATGATCGCCAACGACAATGGCACATATGACTCCATGAGTAAAGACAAAATGGATCCTCTTGAGCATGTGGCAATGCACTGGCAAATGAATGAAGATGAAGATGACCAAGTCTTTTGCGACAATGATTCGAGTCCTACTCTCGTTGTTTCCCTGGTATTGACACTTCAACACCACCAAGAGGAAGACCAACGATGTCATATCTTCCACAACAAGGCAGGCATCAATGGGCGTTCCATGAAGGTCATCATCAATGGAGGAAGTTGCCACAACTTGGCAAGTGAAGAGCTATGTTCCAAGCTACAATTGGTCAAGATGAAGCATCCTCATCCCTACAAGGTCCAATGGCTTAGCATCTCCGACACCATTCAAGTGGAGCACACCATGCAAGTCTCCTTCATGATTGGCGCATACGAAGACACTTTGGAGTGTGATGTGGTTCCTATATCCGTTTGCCACCTCCTACTTGGACTACCTTGGAAATTCGAATATGGTGTCATCGACAATGGAAGAACAAATCACTATAACCTCAAGATGAAAGGAAAAGAGTACGTGCTATGACCTATGTCCCCAAGCCAAGTGATGACCTACAAACAAGCAACCACCCATCATGGAGAAAATAGTGAGAGAGTGTCACCAAAAAGAGAGTGACCGCCACAAGCCAAAATTGAGTGCTTCCACGATGAGCGACAAGAAAAATTAGTCCTATTCGCCACCAAAAGTTACAGGAGAGAAGTGTGTGAGAACCCATCAAGTGTTATGCACTATGTCCTATTGTGCAAAGATGAAGTGGCAAGGACTAATACCTCTCACAATCTACCTTTAGTGTTGTCTTCTCTGCTGCAGGAATTCTAGGACGTTTTCCCGGATGAGCTACCTCTGGGACTACCTCCACTACGAGGCATCGAACACCGCATCGACTTCATTCCCAGCGCACCCCTACCAAACAAGGCACCCTACCGCGTCAACCCCGGAGAAACTAAGGAAATACAAAGGCAAGTACAACAACTCACTAACAATGGGCATGTACGTGAAAGCTTAAGTCCTTGTGTCGTATCGAGTATTCTTGTGCCCAAGAAAGATGGTACTTTTCTCACATGCTCTGATTGTCGTTCCATCAATGCTATTGCCATTCACTATTGATATCCTATTCCTTGCCTTGATGATATGCTAGATGAGCATAGTGGAGCCACCATTTTCTCTAAAATTGATCTTAAAAGTGGATATTACCAAATCCACATTCAAGAAGGTGATGAATGGAAAACAACTTTCAAAACCAAGTTTGGCTTGTACGAATGGCTAGTTATGCCTATGGGCTTATCCAAAGTACCCGGCACCTTTAGGCGCGTGATGCATTATGTTCTTCGCCCATACATTGGCATATTTATTGTGGTCTAATTTGATGATATTCTTCTGTTTAGCATGTCTCTAAAAGATCATGTCACCCATCTTAGAACCATTTTGCAAACTCTAATAAAAGAGCTCATTTATGCTAATATGGACGAATGCCTTTTTGGTGTTGATAAGCTTGTTTTCTTGGGCTTTGTGTGTCATCTAAGGGTGTTAATTTAATTGAAGCTAAAATTGGTGCCATTAAAAACTGGCCACAACCCACTAACTTGCAACAAGTGTGTACTTTCCTTGGCCTAGCCGGTTTCTATAGTAGATTTGATAAGGACTTTAGCACTATTGCATCCCCTTTGCATGCCTTGAGTAAAAATAATGCACCATCTCTTTGGGGACCATCCCAAGATACCGCATTTAAGGAGCTTAAGAATTTACTTACGCATGCTCCTTTGCTTGCTTTGCCCAATTTTGATAAAACTTTTGAAGTTCGTTGCGATGCTAGTGGCAATGGTATAGGAGGTGTGTTAATGCAAGAGAAACGCCCAATTTCCTACTTTTGTGAAAAACTTTCCGGAGATCAACTCAATTATCCCATCTATGACAAAGAGCTATATGCTTTAGTGCAAGTCTTGTGTGAGTGGGAACATTATCTTTGCCATCATGAATTTGTCATCCATACGGACCATGAAACACTTAAATACCTTAAGGTTTAAACTAAATTGAATAAGCAACATGCCAAATGGAGTGAGTTTATCGAGTCTTTTCCTTATGTCATCAAGTGCATTAAAGGTAAAAAGAATGTTGTGGCGGATGCTCATTCCCACAAATGCATGCTTGTCACTCAAGTTGAATTGAATGTTATTGGCTTTGAGCACATAAAAGACTTGTATGCGCATGATCCTACTTTTGCTATTCCATATGCCAAATGTTTGATGCATACATCTTGGGAACGATATTACATCAAGGATGATTATCTTATGGGAGCTAACAAACTATGTATCCCCGAGTCTTATCTTTATTTGTTTCTTTTGCAAGGGGCTCATGGTGAAGGACTTATGGGCCAGTTTGGACACAACAAGGCATTTGCTGCACTCTCCAAGAACTAATTTTGGCCCAAGATGTTCCACGTCATCTCCTGCTACACCAACTGATTCTCTACATGTCGCAAAGATAAGTCTAAAGCTCAATCCCATAGTCTCTATATGCCCCTTCCTATTTTGTATCATCCATGGGAAGATATTAGTGTGGACTTTGTGCTTGGTTTGCCTAGAACTCAAAATGCAACGGATTCCGCGTTTGTTGTTGTGGACCGTTTTTCTAAGATGGCACATTTTATTCCATGCATCAAGATAGACGATGCTTCACATGTTGCCAATCTCTTTTGTAGGGAAATCTTGCGTCTACATGGAGTGCCCAAGACTATCGTGTGGGACCGCGACGTCAAATTCCTAAGCTACTTTTAGAAGACACTATGCGCCAAGCTCGGAATCAAGCTTTTATTTTCCTCGGCATACCATCCACAAACCGACGGCCAAACGGAGGTCACGAACTGGACGCTACCCACTCTCCTACACGTGTTGATCCAGAAGAACATCAAGCAGTGGGAGGAGTGGTTACCCATCGCCGAGTACGCCTACAATGGTGCAAGACATTCGACTACCGGCAAGTCCCCCTACGAGGTCGTTTATGGCTTCAATCCTTTGTCCCCATTGGACATTTTACCTCTACCACTACAAGAGCACATCATCATGGACGCGAGCTCTAGAGAGAGCTATCTCAAGAAGGTGCATGAAGAGACAAGGCACACCATCGAGCGCCAACTACAACGCCTTGAGACCAAGGTCAACATCAACAAGCAACCCATGGTATTCCACATTGGAGATCTTGTGTGGCTACACATTCACAAGGACCACTTTCCCATTGAACGCATGTAACATCCCAATTTTCAATTTGGATGTTATACATAGGTCATCATATGCATATCATATTTTATTTGCATTTTGGTGTGATCCTAGAAATCTTAATCAACTCAAGGACCCAAGGAGAGAGTTGGAGGTTTCCTTTAATTTCATATTTGAATTTTATCAAATTTGAAAAGAGGGTCATTTTGATTTTAATGTTTTTTCTCTCCAAAATATTTCCAATATAAAAATAAAAGACTGGAGATAAAATGGCTTCTCTGGAATAAGAGGAATATTAGAGGGAAGATTTTAAAATCTAATAAATATATTATCGGATTTTTAATCGAGGTTTTATTTGAATTAGAAAAATATGCATTTTTCAAAATTGCATTTTTATGCTAGAAAAATGTTCACTTTGTTCTAAATATTTTATTTAGACGGTGAAAATTGTTTTTGGCATTTTTAGAATCTTTTTATATTTATTTAGGATTTTTCTTCAGCGGAATTTATAAAAAAACTCTTCGCCGCCTGACTGGGCCGGAGGCCCAGCCGAGCTGGCCGGCCCAGCCTCTCCGCCGACTCGGGACGGGAGTCTCGAGGTTCGCCGCGCCGCCGCCGTGTCCGACGCGGACACGAGCGCCTCGCCCCACTCCCTTGCCCAAGCCACCGCCCGCCCCTGGCCTTTAAAGGCCGAGGCCCCGCCGCCACCACCGCCACCACCACCGCAGCCCTGCCGTCGCACTTCATCATGCCACCGCACTTAGCCGCCGCTGCCGCCGCGCTGCACGCCGCCGCGCCTCTGCCCCTGCCATCGGCCCACCGCCCCGCCGATGCCGTCCCGCACCGTCGCCTGCGGCACCTCACCTAGTCCCGCCACCGCCCCGCCGGAGCCGCCGCTCGCCGTTGTTGACCCACCGTCGCGAATCGGTAAAAGAAAAACCGCCACCGGTTTTTTTTGGTTTAGATCTAGTTTGGTTTATATATATATATATCGGTCTTTCCTCGGTTAGATCTATTCTGTGAACGTTCATTCATTTAGTTCTTATAATGAACGAATTCGGTCGTTTGTCTCTGTTAGCGGACATTCGTCTGATAGATTTTCCTTTTTCTATTTTATTTTCACCAGGGACATATCCACGATTATTTTTATCATAGTTTAGCCCCTGATCTTCAAACCTTCGCAACTTTTTGACCTTTCGTCCAAATCCAGTGAAACCAACGCCAAAATCTTCGCCTCGAATCCCTCTTTGCAGTTAACCAACCTGAACATGATTTTGAAAATTTAAAATTTAGTTGCAAGCAGATTTGAATTCGAACTTCTTTTGATCGTAGTTTGAGTTTCGTAGCTCCTATTTGAGTGTTTCTTTTTGCAAATCGAAGCTCCTCAATTGAACTTTCAGTTTGGACTTTCTCATCTGAGTTTTACTCTTGCATCTATTTCTTGAGTGCTTATGTATTCTATTTTTTGTTTGCGATAGAGTTTCCGGAGTGCAAAGTGTGCTACTACGAGTCACTAGGGTTTTCAGATCGTCAGCATGGCAAGTAACACTTTGATCATACCTCTTCATTACCTAGTTTTTATGCATTAGTTTCAATCGTCAAACACTACATGGTTGGATTTGATAACTTGTGGGTATTGGAAAGTAGTAATTGAGGTAGTAACTATTGCCCTTTTTATTTAAACCCTGGGAGTTACTTCTACATTATGCTTATGCTGCTAAGCTATGCTAGTAGACGTGGTTTGGTCTGAGTGATACATGACAGTTGTGAGTATTATTATGAACTAAGGGTTTATTTAACATGGCTACTTTAACCCACATCTAGGTGGATTGTTTGTGGGCACCTGGGGCAATCCAGTGCTGTCCAAGGAGATCCCGGGGAATCCGTGTGATCATCCTATGGTTCGCCACCCAGGCTCAAATAGATCATAAGATCATTCATGCAGGAAACTTCCGTGTGTAGCCACAAGCCATTATGGGCTCTGGCATAGTTGAGTAAGTTGTGGGATTTCCATGTTGGGCTACCAGATGTAGGGGGTTGTAGGTGTACCGGCTTATCTATCGGTTAAGGGGACCTCTTCTTAAAGATTGTGTCTCGGTCATCCGTTTCTCAAACATCATGCAGTGCGAGAAATACAATGGAGGAGATCAAGTCTTGTGGGGAAAAGTGTGCAAAGCTCTGCAGAGTGTACAAACTAATCATGATTAGCCGTGTCCCTGGTTATGGACATCTTTAGTATCTGGTGCTTGAATTATTATGTTGATCCCATCACCTTATTTAATTAACTTGTGGGGTTAATGATTACTTTAATTGGGATTGAGATGGGGTTTACCATTCTCAATGTTTATCCACTACCATGATAGTTAAATAAAATATATTCCTTGGTTGTAGGGAAAAATTGGCTTTTCGCAAAAACATAATAACCATAGAGCCTCCACTAGCCAAATATGAATATAGTTGTAGCTGTTACATGTTCATTGCTCTACAATGTTATTTTGACAGCATATTCCATGTGCTGACCCGTTTTTGGGCTGCAACGTATTATGTTGCAGACTTTTCAGATGAGGAGTAAGGTGCGCTAGGTCATTGTTTTGCACTCGGCTATGCCGTTGGAGTTGATGGACTCGCTTAATCTTCCAAGCCTTCCGATGTTATCTTATTAGTTGGCCTTCAACCATATTATTGTAATAAGTACTCTCTTTTGAGACATTCGATGTAATAAGTGTGTGATTGCAACTCTGTTATAAATCCTTGAAGTATTGTGTGTGTCAGCATTACCGATCCAGGGATGACACTTATGCATAGAGATTCGACCGTTTGAGGTTGGATCTCTACAAGATGGTATCAGAGCACACATTGATTGTAGGACGAGACCACTAAGATAAGCCATAGGTCACTCTTATCTACTCATTTCGGACTCCTCTCCATTCTCCACTCTATAGATGGCGGACACAAGGAACAAGTTTGCTCAACCGGATGAAGACACACCTTTTGGACAACACTTGAAGGAAGTCACTAGGTACCTGAACATTGGAACACCAAGCTTCACCGGGACCTACACCGCCACTTTACCAGAAGAGGAGCCTTGGATGATTCGAGTTCATGTTCCAGGAAGGACATTCATGCCAGTTACATTGCCCATAGAGTTTTCCTTTGATGCACCAACCTGGGCTCTAGGAAAGAGCATGGAAGCCCACATCGCCATGGGCCGCATCGGCGAAGTTTATCACAAGGATCTTAAGGACACAATCTACCAGATATGTGGGCACCGAGATGAGCAATGGGAGATGATCAGCACCAGGAGGGATAGATCCATTGCAGCATTCATCCAGGAGTTAAACCAGCAACTTCGTCGCCAGGAGAACCAAATGTGTGCAAGAAAGATAGATCTGAAGAAGTTGATGACTAGGAACATGGAGCTTGAAGAGGAACTCAAGTCTACACGTGACGGATACGAGGAGGAAATCGCAATACTGTTAGAAAAGGATGACGACCTGACGAGGAAGCTAGGAGTATTCATAGGAGACCCCGTGCCAGGAGGAGATGATGACCATCCCAAGGACTACATCATCATCGATGACACTGACTCCGACCCTGACAGTAGTGATGATGATTATGAAGACGAAGCTGGAGCGGATATCATGGAGTCTTCCACCGATCAAAATTTCTAGATGACCCCCATATCATCAGTAGTATTTCCCCATGTATATAGTAGTAGTCCAAGTATTTTGTAATGGTAGCCAGATCGATTGTATGCCCTTGATTGAATTGAGTGGTGTGATATGAATGTGTTTGTATCATGTGCATATGGGTAGAGTTTTCTCTTTAGACCTCATTCAATTATAATCTCTCCCCTCTAAACCATTAGATGCCTCCGAGACATGACCCCGGATTTGTCTTCCCACCGGAGCTCACTCAGGTGATCCAACAGCAGAATGCCTTGATGCAGCTACTAGTTCAGAACCAATGCAACAACAAAAACAACAATCCACCGCCACCACCTCCAGTGGACAACTTAGCCCGTTTTCTGAGGTTGAATCTGCCGGTGTTTTCCAGTAGCACCGAGCCCATTGTTGCTGATGATTGGCTACGCAGGATTGGAAGGGAGTTTACCACCACAGGTTGCACAGATGCGGAGAAGGTGTGCTTTGCCGCACACCAACTGGATGGACCCGCAGCCTCATGGTGGGAGAATTACACAGCCACTTTCCCCAAAGCTAATGTCACCTGGGATCAGTTTCAGCAAGCATTTCGTGCAGCCCATGTCTCAACTGGAGCTATGAATATGAAGAAGCGTGACTTCCACAACTTACGCCAGGGAAACCGTACTATGGGGCAGTACGTGGATGAGTTTAGCAAGTTAGCCCGCTATGCTCCAGATGATGTGGCTACAGATGCCGCGGAGCAGGAGAAGTTTATGGAAGGGCTGAATGATGAGATGAGTATGCAGTTGATGGTGGCAACATTCACTAACTATCAGGAGTTGGTAGACCGGGCCCTTATGATTGAAAGCAAACAACAGCAGATAGAGAGCCGCAAACGGAAGTATGGATAGGGGAAGTACAATTCTGGAGCTCAGCAAAAGCCTCGCTTTACCCCTAACCCTGGAGGTTACACCCATAACCATGGAGGCCATACTCACAATGGAGGTAGTTCCCATAACCACAGTGGGCATAAGAATGGAAACGGGAATGGATCAAGCAGTAGCCAGAACCGCCCCAACCCGGCAACGCCCGCCAAGAAGGACCTGAGCCATGTTACCTGTTACAAGTACGGGAAGACTGGGCACTAGGCCAATGACTGTTCTGACTTGAAGAATGGCAATGGAAATGGAAGCTCTGGGAAGAAGCCCAACCCTTTCAATAGGGGACAGGTGAACCACGTTAACGTGGAGGAGGTTGAAGAGCAGCCAGATGCAGTTATAGGTATGTTTTTGGTTAAGTCATTTACTGCAATTGTTCTTTTCGATACTGGTGCATTGCATTCATACATTTCGAAGGGGTTTATTGATAAATATAAGTTTCCCACCAAAGTTCTTAAGGCACCTATGACAGTAAGCTCTCCAGGAGCAGAGTATATGGCAAGCCAGGGATGTTTTCAGATGCCATTGACCATAGGTAGACACGTTTTCCCCTCAGACTTAATAATTCTGGAGTCACAAGGGTTGGATGTGATACTCAACATGGATTGGCTATCGATGTATGGAGGGAACATCGATTGCGCCAGCAAGTCAATTCTACTCACCACCCCAGAGGGAAAAGGATTAAGTATGTGTCACGACATGCGCCGAAGACGACCCAAGTGAATTCCCTCTGAGGAGTTGTTCAGGAGGAAGTGCATGTTGTGATGGATTACCCGGATGTATTTCCATAGGAACTACCAGGCATGCCGCCGGATCGAGACATAGAATTTTTGATAGAGCTATTGCCAGGCACCGGACCGATATCAAAGAGACCGTATCGGATGCCCGCAAATGATCTGGAGGAAATTAAGAAGCAGATGAAGGAGCTACTGGAGAAACATTACATTCGATGAAGTTCATCACCGTGGGGAGCCCCAGTGCTCTTGGTTGAGAAGAAGGATGGATATTTGAGAATGGTTGTTGATTATCGTGCATTGAACAAAGTGACGATTTAGAACAAATACCTGCTACCGATGATCAAAGACTTGTTTGACCAGTTGCAGGGAGCAAAAGTATTCTCCAAGATCGATCTACGATCAGGATATCACCAGCTGAAGATCCGAGAAAAGGATATACCTAAGACAGCTTTCACCACAAGGTACGGGCTATATGAGTACACGGTCATGTCATTTCGATTGACTAACGCCCCTGCTGACTTCATTGAGTATGACGAATAAGGTGTTCATGGAATCTTTGGATAAGTTTGTAGTGGTGTTCATTGATGATATTCCGGTATACTCGAAAAATGAAGAGGAACACAAGGAACACTTGCGCTTAGTTCTCGAGAAGCTCAGGGAACATCAGTTGTATGCCAAGTTTAGCAAGTGTGAGTTTTGGTTGAAGGAAGTTGGATTTCTTGGACATGTTATATCAAGAGAAGGTATAGTAGTAGACCCCACCAAGGTTCAATCTGTAACTGAGTGGTTGGCACCCACCTCAGTTGGGGAGATCCGTAGTTTTCTAGGACTTGCGGGATATTATCGGAGATTCATTGAGAATTTTTCCAAGGTTGTGAAGCCTATGACAAAGTTGTTGAAGAAGGACACCAAGTTTAAATGGACGGATGACTGTGAGAGGAGTTGAAGAAACGTTTGGTTACAGCCCCAGTGCTGATCCTTCCGGATATACGCAAGGATTTCCAAGTGTATTGCGACGCTTCTCTCTTAGGACTTGGAGGAGTACTTATGCAGGACGGAAGAGTTGTTTCATATGCCTCCCAACAACTTTGACCGCATGAATTGAATTATGCCATACATGATTTGGAGTTAGTAGCCGTGGTGCATGCGCTCAAGACCTGGAGACATTTTCTTATTGGAAACCGATGTGATGTGTACACAGATCATAAGAGTTTGAAGTACATTTTCACGTAGAAGGAGCTAAATCTCAGGCAAAGGAGATGGTTGGATCTTATAAAGGATTATGATATGAAATTGCATTATCACCCAGGAAAGGCCAATGTCGTAGCAGACGCCTTAAGCCGGAAGAGTTATGCCAATACCCTCGTAAGCGGAGGATTTCCACAGGAGTTAGTTGACGATCTCAAGGAACTTCGTTTGGAGATAGTTCCATGAGGTTTTGTCGCAACAATGGAGGTACAGTCTACATTATTGGGGAAGATTCAAGAAGCTCAGAAGGATGATAAGGAAATCGCTGAGATAAAGGAGAAAATGAGCAAAGGAAAAGTCAAGGGTTTCCGTGAGGACGAGCACGAGACCTTATGGTTTGAGGATCGTATATATGTGCCCAATAATGCGGATATCTGGAAGTTAATACTTCAGGAAGCTCATGATTCGCCATACTCGATACACCCCAGAAACACCAAGATGTATTTGGATTTGAAGGAACATTTCGGGTGGACTGGTATGAAGAAGGATATTGTAGAGTATGTAGCGGTATGCAATGTATGACAGTGAAGGCAGAACATCAGAGGCCAGCAGGGTTACTGCAGCCTATGCCGATAACCGAATGGAAGTGGGACAAGCTTGGCAGGGATTTCATCACCAGTTTGCCCAGGACCCAATCGGGATACGATTCAATCTGGGTAGTAGTTGATCGTTTGACCAAGGTAGCTCACTTTATCCCAGTGAATACCACCTATACAAGCGTGTGAAGTTGGCCAAAATATATATTACCAGGATCGTATGTCTGCATGGAGTTCCGAGGACCATTGTATCAGATAGAGGGACACAATTTACCTCAAAGTTTTGATATCAGCTGCACCAGACTTTGGGTACCAGGCTAGAGTTCAGTACAGCCTTTCATCCGCAGACAGATGGACAGACAGAGAGAGTCAATCAGATTCTAGAAGACATGTTGAGAGCTTGTGCGCTAGATTATGGATCTGGTTTGGATGATAATTTGCCTTACGCAGAGTTCTCATACAACAATAGTTATCAGGCTAGTTTGAAGATGGCTCCTTTCGAAGCTTGTATGGAAGAAGATGCCGGACACCATTAATGTGGGATGAAGTTGGAGACCATCGGTTGTTTGGACCGGATTTGATCAAAGAGACCGAAGAGAAAGTTAAGTTGATTTGAGACAGACTGAAGGTAGCTCAGTCCAGGCAGAAGAGTTATGCAGATACTAAACACAAGGAGATAGTCTATGATATTGGAGACCGAGCATATCTTCGAGTGTCACCTCTACGAGGAGTTACACGTTTCGGAGTTAAGGGAAAGTTACCCCTGAGATTTGTAGGACCGTACCATCTTTTGGAACGTATGGGAGAGGTTGCCTACAAGTTGGAATTACCCGAAGGATTGCCAGGAGTTCATAATGTGTTTCACGTTTCCCAGTTGAAGAAGTGTCATGCTGAGATGGCCGATATTCCTCTCAGAGATACAGTGCCCCTGGAAGCAATTCAGTTGGATAGTGATCTGACCTACGAGGAGAAACCCGTCAACATTCTCGAGTTTGCCAGCCGGGTTACGCCCAGCAGGGTTATCAAGTTTTGCAAAGTTCAGTGGAGTCACCATACCGAGGACGAAGCCACCTGGGAATGAGAGGAAGATCTACGGAAAGACCACCCACACCTATTTTCTAGCCAACCCGAATCTCGAAGGCGAGATTCATCTTAAGGGGGGTAGGTTTGTAACATCCTAATTTTCAATTTGGATGTTATACCTAGGTCATCATATGCCTATCATATTTTATTTGCATTTTGGTGTGATCCTAGAAATCTTAATCAACTCAAGGACCCAAGGAGAGAGTTGGAGGTTTCGTTTAATATCATATTTGAATTTTATCAAATTTGAAAAGAGGATCATTTCGATTTTAGTAATTTTTCTCTCCGAGATATTTCCAATATAAAAATAAAAGAGCGGAGATAAAATGACTTCTCCAAAATAAGAGGAATATTGGAGGCAAGATTTTAAAATCAAATAAATATTGTATTCGGATTTTTATTCGAGGTTTTATTTGAATTAGAAAAATATGAATTTTTCAAAATTGCATTTTTAGGCCAGAAAAATGTTCACTTTGTTCTAAATATTTTATTTAGATGGTGAAAGTTGTTTTTGGCATTTTTAGAATTTTTTATAATTATTTAGGATTTTTCTTTGGCGGAATTTATAAAAAACTCTTCGCCGCCCGACTGGGCCGAAGGCCCAGCCGCGCCGCCTCTCCGCCGACTCGAGGCGGGAGTCCCGAGGTTCGCCACGTCGCCGACGTGTCCGAGGCGGACACGAGCGCCTCACCCCCGCCCCCTATCCCGAGCCACCACCCACCCCGCCACCACCACCACAGCCCCGCCGCCGCACTTCGCCGCGTCGTCGCCGCACTTAGCCGTCGCTGCCGCCACACCGTCGCCCCACCGCCCCACCAACGCCATCCCGCGCCGCCTCCCGCGACGCCTCGCACCGGCCCACCACAGCCTCGCCGGAGCCGCCGCACACCGCCGTTGACCCGCCGCCGCGAATCGGTAAAAGAAAAAGCATCGCCGATTTTTTTCGGTTTAGATCTAGTTCGGTTTTTTTATATATATCGGTTTTTCTTCGGTTAGATCTATTCTGTGAATGTTTGTTCTTTAAGTTCTTATAACGAACGAATTCGTTCGTTTGTCTCTGTTAGTGGACGTTCGTCCGATAGATTTCCCTTTTTCTGTTTTATTTTCGCCAGGGACCTATCCGTGATTGTTTTTATCGAAGTTTAGCCCATGATCTTCAAACCTTCGCAACTTTTTAACCGTTTGTCCAAATCCAGTGAAACCAACGCCAAAATCTTCATCTCGAATCCCTCTTTCCAATTAACCAACCGAAACATGATTTTGAAAATTTAAAATTTAGTTGCAAGCAGATTTGGATTCGAACTTCTTTTGATCGTAGTTTGAGTTTCGTAGCTCTGATCTGAGTGTTTTTTTTTGCAAATCAAAGCTCTTTAGTTGAACTTTCAATTTGGACTTTCTCATCTAAGTTTTACTCTTCCATCTATTGCTTGAGTGCTTATGTATGCTATTGTTTGTTTGTGATAGAGTTTCTGGAGTGCGAAGCGTGCTACTACGAGTCACTAGGGTTTTCAGATCGTCAGCATGGCAAGTAACACTTTGATCATACCTCTTCATTACCCAGTTTTTATGCATTAGTTTCAATCCTCAAACACTGCATGGTTAGAATTTGATAACTTGTGGGTATTGGGAAGTAGTAGTTGAGGTAGTACCTATTGCCCTTTTTATTTAAACCCTGGGAGTTATTTCTACGTTATGCTTATGCTGCTATGCTATGCTAATAGACGTGGTTTGGTCTGAGTGATACATGATAGTTGTGAGTATTATTATGAACTAAGGGTTTATTTAAGGTGGCTACTTTAACACACATCTGGGTGGATTGTTTGTGGGCACCTGGGGCAATCCAGTGCTGTCCAAGGAGATCCCGGGGAATCCGTGTGATCAACCTATGGTTCGCCACCCAGGCTCAAAGGAATAATAAGATCATTCATGCTGGAAGCTTCATGTGCAGCCACAAGCCATTATGGGCACTGACATAGTTTAGTAAGTTGTGGGAATCCTTTCCATGATGGGCTAGCAGATGTAGGGGATTGTAGGTGTACCGGCCTATCTATCGGTTAAGGGGACCTCTTCTGAAAAACTGTGTCTCGGTCATCTGTTTCTCAAACATCATGCAGTGCGAGAAATACAACGGAGGAGATCATGTCTTGAGGAGAAAAGTGCGCAAACCTCTGCAGAGTGTACAAACTAATCATGATTAGCCGTGTCCCTGGTTATGGACATCTTGAGTATCTGGTGCTTGAATTATTATGTTGATCTCATCAGTTTATTTAATTAACTTGTGGGGTTAATGATTACTTTAATTGGGATTGAGATGGGATTTACCATTCTCAATGTTTATCCACTACCATGTTAGTTAAATAAAATATATTCCTTTGTTGTAGGGAAAAATTGGCTTTTCGCAAAAACATAATAACCATAGAGCCTCCACCAGCCAAATATGCATATAGTTGTAGCTGTTACATGTTCGTTGTTCTACAGTGTTATTTTACCAGCATGTTCCATATGCTGACCCATTTTCGGGCTGCAACATATTATGTTGAATACTTTTCAGACGAGGAGTAAGGTGCGCTAGGTCGTTGTTTTGCACTCAGCTATGCCGTTGCAGTTGATGGACTCGCTTAATCTTCCAAGCCTTCCATTGTTATCTTATTAGTTGGCCTTCAGCCATATTATTGTAATAAGTACTCTCTTTTGAGACATTCGATGCAATAAGTGTGTGATTGCAACTCTGTTATAAATCCTTCAAGTGTGTGTCAGCATTACTGATCCAGGGATGACACTTATGCATAGAGATTTGACTGTTTCAGGTTGGATCGCTACAACGCAATTCCAAGCTTCTACCTCGAGCCGATGGACCCTTCGAGGTGCTCCAATGCTACAGCAAAAATGCCTACAAGATCGACATCCCACGCGACAAGTACAATGTGAGCCATATCTTCAACGTCAAGGATCTCTCTCCCAACCATGGTGACGAGGATTTCGATCCGAGGTAGGATCTTTCCCAAGGGGGGAGATGATGCGGAGCATCCCAAGGTCATCCCCATGGACCAATGACTCGTGCATGTGCAAGAGCTCTCGAAACCGAGGTGACATCTCTCCTCTCACAATTACCATTTGAAACGCATGAGACATGCCTACTACCTCAAAGGGAGAAACTTTGCATACTCAGGTACCAAGTAGTTAGCCATGGAGAAGCCAACGAGCAAGATCAACCGAAGGGAGAAGAGGAACGTGAAGATGGAGAAGAAAAGGGCCAAGTTTGCACTAGCTCGGACGATCCGGGCTATCATCCGGATGATCCGGCCCCAGCCTGGACGATCAGGATAAGTGCCACCCGAGACCAACAAGCCTCCGCGCGAAGGCGGATGATCCGGACCGACGCCTGAATCATTCGAAACCACCCGGACGTCCAGACCATCTCTCGATCATCCAGACCCCCCTCGACGGCTGCGACACATCCGGACGATCCGGACAGCCTCCTGGATCATCCGGACCCCTCGCACCCGGATCATACGGGCCACCATCCAGATCATCCACCTGCTTGTGTGTTTTGGGCCGAAGCCCATCTGCCCTTTTGTCCCTCTAGCCTATATAAACGACTCCACCTCCACTTTTCTAGGGTTCGCAATAGTTTAACACATTTGAGAGAGAGAGGGCATTGCTCATCCACTTGACATATACTCCATTGGAGACCAAGGCCTCCACGGAGGAGATCCCAAGTGGATTCAACACCCTGCAAGGGAAGATCCCCTCGTGGATTCAAGACACCGTCTCCGAATCGGGAAGAACTACCGCCCCTTGTATCGTCATTTGTTGCGTTTGAATCTCGTATCACTCTTTGTGTTCATGGATCTAGCACATGTGTGATTGTTCTTGTTGATTTGAGTGTTTTCTCTCGTGATTTCCCTCGTGTTTCCCCTCATGTTCCTCGCAGGATCCCCTCCATTTTGTGAAAGATCGGCCCTAGGGTTTCCACCCTACATCAAATTGGTTCGCTCATTTTGGATGACGCCGCGGTCAAATTGCCAAGGCCGTGCATGTGGAGATGGCAAACGTACATAGGAACCACATCACACTCCAAAGTGTCTTCATATGCTCCGATCTTGTAGGAGGCTTGAACGGTGTGCTCCAATTGGATGGTGCCGGAGTCGCTAAGCCATTGGACCTTGTAGGGAGAAGGATGCTTTATCTTGACCAATTGTAGCTTGGAACATAACTCTTCACTTGCCAAATTGTGGTAACTTCCTCTGTTGATGATGACCTTCACGGATCTTCCATTGATGCTCGCCTTGGTGTGGAAGATATGGCAACGTTGATCTTCGTCTTGTTGATGTTGATGTGTCAAGACCTTGGAGACAATGAGAGCGGGGCTCGAATCATTGTCACAAAAGACTTGTCCATCTTCTTCTTCATTCACATGCCAGTGCAAGGCCATGTGCTCAAGCACTTCCATTTCTTCCTTACTAATCGAGTCACAGGTGCCGTCGTCGTTGCGATCATCTTGCGCCAAGTGGGGGACTCAAATGTCTTGTGGCCTCGGACTTGACATGTGAAGCATTTGATGGAACTTGTCTTGATGGTCTCATCCGGTGGACTTGTAGATGATGAAGCTCTCGGCTTGAAGTTGTTTGTAATAGCAGGGCGACTTGAGGTTGTCGAAGTTTTCTTGTAACTTGACTTGTCGTCGTTGCTTGTAGTAGGTTTGGTCGAGGTAGAAGGAGGTGTAGTCGTTGAAGCTTGATTGTATGAACCGTATGGCTTGGAAGAGTACTTCGTGTCATGGGAAACCACAACCACCTATGGATCCAAAGAGCCCCTTTTGGTTCAGCGGTGGGATGGGCACATTGCACAAAGAGCGGAGAAGCGTAACACAGCACGACAGAGATCACGCGGGCAGTTTTACCTAGGTTCGGGCCACCGCGAGGCGTAAAACCCTACTCTTGCTTTGGTGGATTGTTGGTGGAAAAGCGAAGCGCTCTTGCCCGGCAAGGTTGCTTCGAGGCGAGAGTGGCTACGCGCGTATGAGTATGAGAAGGTATGAATCCTTTCTACAGTTGCCATAGGCCTACTTTTATAGATCAAGGGTCACCACAATGGCAAATCAGTCTTTACGTA
This sequence comes from Triticum urartu, assembly GCF_056163025.1. Taxonomy (NCBI): domain Eukaryota; kingdom Viridiplantae; phylum Streptophyta; class Magnoliopsida; order Poales; family Poaceae; genus Triticum; species Triticum urartu. The sequence goes on along the minus strand of NC_141874.1, from coordinate 348,364,681 downwards.
CGGATTAGATAGCAAACAGTGCTATCATACCTAACTCTACAGGCTGACAGAGCGCATTAAATGTGTCGCTCAGTGTCACATCACATCTCGCCCGGCAGGCCCTACCGGACTATTTTGCCAGCTTCGCACCTGCTTGCTTGACACGTCCCAGGACGGGTGTCGCTTGGAGGTATTTTTTTATAGGAAGTGGCTGCCATGTGGCAGAGAGCAGCCACTTAGTCACTTAGGAGCTTGACACCGCACTGACTGATGACGTGCGTCGCTGTGGGGTGGTGTGGTGGAGTAGTTTGCCTCCGTGAGCCCCGGCAGGCCTGTAGGGGCGATATTTGAAGGTTCGCTTCGAGGGCAACCCCAACCTCGCCAGGCTCGCTTGCCCGACGAGGGAGGTCCTTCTCGTAGTGGAATCTTGTCTCTCTGGCTAGCCTTGGTCTTCTTGATCTGCACATTGGTCCTTCAGAAAATTGATCCCTCATGTCTTGATCTGACCTTGGTGTTGTACTCTTGCTCTTCGGCCTGTGCATGGTCTGGGCAACGGACCCAGGGTTTGTTGCACCGATAGGAGCCCCCGGGCCTGGCTCAAACGCTCTATCGGGCATCATCGGGGTAGGCCCTAACCAGTGCACAGGTAGGGCTGCAAAAACTGCTGGCCCTTGAGGTCTTCTTTGCTTCTTCACTAACTTGATCCCAGGCCATTTTCTGGTTTTCCCGTGCATCGTGTAACATAAATCATGGTGGGTCCACTCTTGTAATGGCCCGTGAATGACTTTGATGCACAAGCGAGTATCCTTAGCCACGTATGCTACATGCACCAAGTGGGGTAGGTAATGGGGGCGTGTGGTGCTGGAGAGCATCAAGGCAGGGGCCTGGTCTTCTCGGATTGGTGGAGGAGGGCGGTGGTTACTCGTCGCGGGACCGGCTCCCTTCCTCGGCGCGCCTATAAAAGGAGGGGCGGGGGAGGAGCGGAGATATTCATCCTCACACCCCTTCTCCTGCATACTTTGCTTTCTGCTTGCCATGCCAAAGGGGACAGCCCGGGGCCTATAGCTTGAATTTGATAACGTCGAATGCTCGCGCTGATGCTCGGGGAGTGAGTCTAGTCCAGGCCCGGAGGAGGCGCGGCGGATGAGACGTTCGTGGTGTGGGAAATATCAAGCTTTCCCATTCTGGTGAAATGCTTGTCTCCTCTGCCCTGGTCGGCCGTCCGTTGGGGAGCGTGGCATATTGCCGTGAGCCGCTGCCGCTTGTTGGCCTGACCGGGTTCTTGGAGTCCTCGACGCCCGTCCGGGAAGCAGGGTAGGGGTCGTTGATTATCCCAGCACTACTCCCTCCAGTAGAACCGGGATCGATGCTGAAAGGGAGGGGCGCCTTCCTGCCCTCCAAGGTGGTGAGCGGCGTGCCCCGAGCCCCCTGGCCGTCTTGGCCCTTGGCCGCTTCTCCGGGGAAGGTGCAAGGCCGAGAGGTCGGTGCTTCCCTGGAGCGGTGGTGATGGAGAGAAAGCGAGGGAAGATGGAGAAGGCGGGTGGTAGGGCGTCAGGTCGGAGTACGATGGCACCGACACCTTCGTCGCCTACTGGCGACCTTCTGCCTCGTCTTTTGGCTCTTCCCCTCCATCCCCGGCACCAACATCACTAGTATCTTCGGGTGATAGTCGGGGAGGGATGTTCCCTTCATGCCTTCGTCCCTCCTCCAGTAGTTTTCCAACTGGGCTTTGTTGGATGACTCCACCGGCGCCCGAGCTGGGGCTTCTTGTTGATCCTGGAGGTGGTGACCAGGGCACCGCCGAGCTGCTACCCATGCCCCTCCTTCGCAGCCTCGCCACTCCCGATCTTGTCAGGCTACGCCCGACAGGCCATGACGGGACCGGGATGGGCTCCTGCTTGGGTGCTTCTTTGGTCCTCGCCTCTTCCCACCATAATACCTCGCAGAGGGAAAACGAAAATAGGAGATTATGGGGCACTTATCTTTTTTAAATCTTAAATCTGTAGGCACTTGTGACCTGTAAGGTTGTACTTGTTTAATCAGCATAATGAAAAAGATAAACCTTGCCAGGGACACATGCATGTATATGTCCATGCAGAGGTGGGATGCCTCCATATTTTTAAATAAACGAGTTTCCCCCGGTAGGGCATCCTGCCAGTATCCTATGTTTTGTTGCCTGGGAACTAAGCCTACCGGGCACAAATCATGAAGAGGGACCAGCCCCCCTGCCAACCTTTTTTTTCATCAAAGGCCAATGCGCCATCTTGACCGAAGCAACATTCGATTCAAGGGATGGGAGCACCTAAGCTTCAAAAATTGGTGAGGTTTTCTTATATGCACACGTCTTCACTTACAGAACATGTATGGATAAGAGACAGAACTTATCTGTTTGGCTTGCCGGAGATCGCAGTGTAGGCTTCATATTTCCATCTCCTCTTGGAGGCCAAGTCCACGGTAGGAGCCTGTAGTATATGCAAATAAAAATGATGCCAGATGTGATCTTATCTACATGAACATGCGATGCTCATGAAATGCTTATGCATGCATTGATGTAGGGTGGAACCCTATACAGCCGATCTTTCACGAAAGTAGCGGATCCCGCGATGAACATGAAAAACACAAAGGGGAATCACGAAGGGAAACACAAGAGAAATACTCAAACCAACAAGATATTGTCACACATATGCTAGATCCGAGTACACATAGAGATCACATGGTCCAAATCCAACAAGGGACGATACATAGGGTAACCAGTTCTTCTCCGTGAGGAGGTCTTGAGGTCTTCCCGTTAGGGGTCTTGAATCCAACTGGATCTTCTCCAAGAGGTGCCGGTCTCTCTCGGTGGAGTAGATCCGGATGGATGTGTCACAGCCCTAGAATATCTGAGTATAATAGTTGCATTAGTGAGCCTACATCATGTTTAAATTTCAAGGAAATTGAAATGAGGAATATTCAAAGCCCCAGAAATTATTCTAAAGAAGGGCAAGAACACTTTAAATTGCATTCAGTGATTCCAAATTGCCTTAAAAATAGTTTTGAGAATTTTGGCAAGGGATATATACCAAACCAAAATTTTGGAACATTTTTAAGGGATTATTTGGTCTCTGAATTTAAAAGAAAATTCTATTTGAATTTGAAAATATATTCAAATATATATGGGATATGTTTTCAAATGCTCTGTGATAATTTATGTGCCTCTGGAAAAGTCCATGAGGCAACATAAAAATACTCAGAGGATGTTTTGGCATTGTTTGAATTTTGTTTGAATTCAAAACAGTGGCAAAGGATTAAATAAAAGAAAACAGAAGGGAAATAAAACAGAACAGAACTTACCTGGCAGCCCACTTACCTGGCAAGCTGGCGGTCCGGTAAGACAGCCCAGCCCACCAGGGGCAGAGGCGTCTTCCACCTCGCGCCAGTCGGACGCAGGGCGCGTGCTCGCTGCACGTCGGCCACATGCCACGCCACCTCCTGCTTCCGCCGCTTCTCCGACGCGGCTGTGAACGCCACGCGCTAGCCCCGTACCCCCCTCACTCTCCTCCCGTGCCTTCCCCCTCCTCTGCTCTCTCTTCCGCCCGGACCCAAACGCATCAGAGAGCGCCGCCGTGCACCGCCGTGGCCACAACCACTCCCTCACTCCCTCTCCGTCCCAGGCGTCTCCGCCTCGCCGTCTTCGTCCTCTCCACCGAGTCACGCGGCGCCAGAAGCTCTGCTGCGCTGCCACCGCCACCGTTTCCTTGTCGGCCACCAAAGATCATCGTCGTCGATCTGCCGCCCCGAGCGCCTCCTCGAGCCCATGGAGCTTCTCTTCGACCCCCAGTGAGGTCTTTCACCATCTCCCCTTATCCCCGTGGCATGTAGCTCACCCTAGCATCACTCTCCGCCGTGCCCGCGAGCTTCACGCCACCGGCGAAGTCGTCACCGTGGCTAGAGCAAGCCCAGCTTGCCCCTGAGCACGTCATCGCGCTCGTGCTGCTCCCAGGAGCCGAACTAGCCCACCCGTTCGTCCCACCGTGCACCACAACACCGATTCCAAGCACTCCTGAACTCCGGCCGCTGCTGCCAAGCTCGCCGGCGTCATTTCCGGCCTCCCCACACCCAACCGCCTGCACCACTCGACGCGCGCGAGCTCCAGCTACTCATAGATGGGCTTCGCCGTTGATTTGGTCACCGGAGGAAGATTTCCGAGCCTCGCCGCCGTGTCTGGCCTCGCCGGTGTCGAGTCGCCGGCAGGTTTGACCTGTTCGACCGGGGGGTTTGACCTCCCTGGGGTCAACACACGTGGGCCCGCCCTTGACTAGATTAGTTTAGGCTCTAATTAACCCACACCCACTGACACCGGGCCCCACCCCCTAAACTAACCCCTAGTTAAATTAGTTTAACAAAAAAATAACTCTCTGTTAGTACAGAGCCTATGACATACGGGCCCCAGAGTCAGGTTTGACCTGGACCCGTCCTGTTGACTAGATGATGTCACAGTGACGCAGTGATGAGGTCATAAATTCTTTTCTGGATTTTAAATAAATCAGAAATGATTTGTTTAATTCAGAAAATATGCAAAACTTTGAGAAATCATAGAATTTCAACCGTAACTCCAAATAAGATAAATGATATATGAAAAATTATCAGAAAAATCCAAGGAATCTGTTTATGGCATTTTCATGCATGTTTGAGCAAGTTAACCTCATTGTTTAGTCCAAAACATGATAATGCACTATTTGAATTCATAGTTTGAATTTGATTTTGAACCTTGAGTTCAAATCAACCCAAAACCTTTCTGTTACTAGTTGCATTAGCTCAAATCACAACATATTGTCATGTCATGATCATGCATCATATTGTGCATTGCATTGATTGTGCTCTTCCTTGTTTGCCGGTAATTGTCCCCTCTCGGTAGACGCTGCTCCGACGCTGTGATCGTTGACACTGATGAAGACTCAATGTTATCTTTAGAAGTGCAAGGCAAGCAAAACCCCCTTGTTCATTCCGATACAATCCCACTCTCTCGCTCCTGCTCTCTTTTACTTCATTAGGGCAACACCGATTCAACTGTTACATGCTGCGGTAGCTGAACCTTTTCCTCTGCATGACCTGTCATTGCCACAGTAAATAGTTGAAACCCACTAGCATGAGTAGGAGTTGTTTGAGCCCTGATGTGCCTACTCATTCATGCTTGTTTGTCATGCCTGCTACTGCTTAGAGTTGAGTCTGGTCCGATTCATCGGGAATGAAATGGAACGTGGTGAACATGTCCTACCGTTGAGAGCTAAGTGTGTGAACACGGTTTGGTAAAGGTAGCGGTGAGAGGCCATGTAGGAGTACATGGTGGGTTGTCTCATTGCAGCCGTCCTCAGGAACTGAGTCCTGTGTTTGTGATCCATGAACAGTTACTACCACACATTGGGTTCCGGTAACTCGGCCCCTCTCGGCTTATTAATCAACTCGATCTCTGTCCAGGAGTTGCAACTAGTTTCTGGTGTTTGTAGGTAGTGTTAGTAGTCTACCAAGTGGCAACCGGTACAGGTGGGCTTGGGATAGACTAGGCACCGTGGCACGGTGTACCAAGTGGCACCCGGATGGTGGGCTTGGGAACCCTGCTCACATCGTTTGGGGCCGTGAGCGACACCCCGGCCGGATCTCCTTGCGGATGGAACCCGAATAGGGGATAAACCTGGACTAGAGACTTGTTGGTTAGTCAGGTCGTGGCCGACTCCCTCGCCCGGCTTCCGCTTGAAGGTTGCCGAGGTACATGACGTGTACAGGGCGATAAGTGGCGAGAGCGTGTGTGAAGAAGTACACCCCTGCAGGGTTATCACTATCTATTCGAATAGCCGGATTCCTCGGATATGGAAACTTGGACCCCTTGCATAGTTCATAGACAAGTGAAAGTGGATACTCTAAAACTCGCAAGATAAGCGTGAGTGCTATGGATGGCGTTCTTGCTGGGAGACGGGAGTGGATCCATAGTGGTGTATTAGTATGGTGAATTTGTCGACTCGTGTGCTCCACCTCAAAAGAGTTACTTGCAGTCATAGTTCAGGTTAGCCACTGAGTCAAAGCTGGCTTGCTGCAGTTAAACTCCACCACCCCCGTTTGTTGATACCGATGCATGTGTAGCTAGTTCTGATGTAAGTCTTGCTGGGTACATTTGTACTCACGTTTGTCTAATTTATGTTTTGTAGAGAGACTTCAGTCTCACTAGTAGTTCCACGTGGACTTAGACGTTTAGCTTGATACCTCAGCTACGATCTTGTGCCCTCGGCAGGATCTGGTAGATAGTCAGGCTTCTCCGCCTTTTTCATTTATAGATGTTTGTACTCAGACATGTTAAGCTTCTGCATGTGCTTTGATTGTATGCTATGATTGTTGGGTCATGAGACCCATGTTTGTAATATCTCGCTCCTCGGAGCCTAATGAATAAATACTCTGAGTCGTAGAGTTATGTTGTGATGCCATGTTGTATTGCACATATTGAGCATATTGTGTGTATGATTGAAATGCTTGGTATGTGTGGGATCCGACAACCTAGTTGTTTATCCTTGGTAGCCTCTCTTATGGGGAAATGTAGTCTTGTGCTTCCATGAGCCATAGTAGTCCGCTACAGCCCGGTTCACCGGAGTCCTGCTAGCCCAGCGCTTCTGCTCCGGAACACTTGACTGGCCGGCATGTGATTCACTTCGTTCCTGTGTCTGTTCCTTCGGGGAAATGTCACGCGGTGACATCCGGAGTCTTGCCTAGCCTGCTACAGCACGGATCACTGGAGTCCTGTTAGCCCAGTGCTACAGCCCGGATTCACACGCTGTTGACCGACATGCTCGATGTTGATTCACGTATGCTTGTCCCCGTAAGTTGGTGCCACTTTGGGTTCACAACTAGTCATGTCGGCTCGGGTTCTTTGTCATATGGATGCTAGCGACACTATCATATACGTGAGCCAAAAGGCACAAACGGTCCTGGGCCATGGTAAGATGACACCCGTGGGAATACCGTGCGTGAGGCCGCAAAGTGATATGAGGTGTTACCGGCTAGATCGATGTGACTTGGAATCGGGGTCCTGACAGCTTTGGTATCATAGCCTGACTGCCTGTAGGATTACCAAGCCAAGCTAGTCGAAGTTAAGTCTAGAAATGCTTTAGTTATATAAGGGAATTGATTGAGGAAGGGAACGTAGGGCTCTTTTTACTCCTTATCCTCATGACCTTCTGATCTGAATCATCTTATCTTTCTATGGGGTTAAGAATTAGGCTTCTCTTCTATCACTCAGGATGACGTGTTACTAAACCATAGTTGCCTACGATTGTTGAGTTCAAGCCTCAGTTCAGTTCCTACTACTTCCATATGTTTATAGCTGGCCTCAGAACCTTCATATTGTGATGTTAAGAGGTTATGCCACCATCTTTGCAGGTTGTCTCAAATCATTTTGAGCATTTACAGTCGTTATGCTGTCGAGTCATCCCAGGTTTCTAAAATAGTCTGATGCATTTGCAAATCCCTTCTTTTCGTTCCTGATGTCCCTTTAGGCCAGTTCAACCACACTGATCGGTGAGTTGAGGTACTTTATTGCCTCGACATATATGTTGGAGCCATTATTATGACCCTAGGCATCTTAGAGAACCACCCATAATCTAGCCATGCTTTATATTCCCAGTGTGATGATTCTGGCCACCATTCTCGAGAGCATCCCGTGATGCTACTTAGTAGTACTAGTAGGTATTCTACTCCTGGGTTTCTGATCCCGAGATTCACCCTACTTACTTCATGTTGATAGTTTTGCTCATTCCTTTAGGATATTAGTAACCTTTGTGATAGTCCTCGAGGTTCATGGTATATCCTTCTTCCAAATATCATAAACTGCTTATGGCAGAAGTTCTGTTGAATCAAAAGATCACAACTAGAGTGATCTTGATGAGTTATCCATTCTGCATTGTGAATCTGCCAGTCCTACCTTTCTGCATGGATTACATGGAAGAAAAATGTTGAACTTGTTTGACATACCAAATCTATGCATCCGCAACTCATAAAACCATGTGTTCCTTTGAGTTGTCTCTCTTTAGTTGTATTCTGACCTCTGTCCATCAATTGATAGTCAGGACTAGTTGTGCATTCGTGTTCATCGATGCCTACTATTCTTGTGGTCCGTCAAGCCATCCTATTCAGAATGACTAGGAGAAACAAACTCCAGCACCTTATCCATATCTAGGATTGGGTCAAAGCAGTTGTAATCCGCAAATCAAATGCCAATCCAGTTTTTGATTCTGTTCTACCTTGGAGTATTACCATCTTTATATCAAGATTGTCATGGAAATTACACACCATCCTATGAACTCTTGATACAGTGATACTTCTTGCCATCATTGTTCATTCCCCGGTTCCCGTGTTTTTATAACCGGAATGCCGGCAAGTGAGCCATGATGTGTGAAACCAATACTCCTAGCAACTTCGTTGCTTGGTAGTTAATGGACAATATTCTCATTCTTAGCATGTTGGTTATTAAATCAACATCCTAAGATTGATCGTGCTACCTAGTCCTTATTTCTGGTGCGCTCTTCGATCAATGAGTTAGGATTGTGTCAATTCCTCACTCTTTTTGATCATATCATCTTGCCATGAAAAGCAAGATTGTTCTCGAGCTTAATAACATATCGGTGGTTCATGATTTTCCGAATATCTCTCGAAAGTATTACCAGGTTGTCACCTGACCGCTATGTTGAGTTCGTGATCATGTTGGTTTTCCTCCAAACCACCCATTCTCCAAGAATCTGTGTTGGATACCCTGAGCTAGTTGGTTAAGCTAAACAACAACTTGGAGAGTTGGAAGATGAAAGCTTGACTGACTTAGTTCATGATAAGGGATATCTTTTTGTGTGTGTGTGTGTTGAAGAAACATGATATCTTCATCGATTGGTCCCTATAATCAGTTACTGGACCTATTGTCTTATCAACTTTGATTTGAGTATGGGCTATCGTCAAATCAAATCAGAACCAACGATGTTCGTAATGTTGTCTTACTCGTGGTTGGTTCCTCGAGCATACACCATTACATCCTTTGGGTCTGACCAATGCTATCACTGTGTTTACATGATGGTGGAAGTCCAGTGATATGGAAATTCCAATGAGTTGCTGTTGAACCCATCAGCAGCAATTTGTCTCCCCCATGATTCATGTTGAACATCAACCTAGTATTGGGAACTTTGTAAGCAATGCCTTCGTGTTTCGTTCATGAAGCTTATGCTTGGATGGAAGAAGTGACTTCCTCAAATTCATGTGCATTTGGAGCAAGTTGCCGCCATAAGTTCGAGAAAGATTGTTTTGTTTCCTCTGGTACCATCCGAAGTTAGTTATGCATGTGCGAATGTATTATATGGTTTGGTAGATTAATTACCTCCACTCCACATGTATTCCCTAGCACACCAAGCCACTGACTGATTTGTTCTAGGAAAAGGAGTTAAGTGCTAATCCATGGTAATGCACAAGACTTCGATATCCCCGATGATGGTTCCCCACTTGAACACGGTAGTGTTTTATTATAAGACTACTACGTGGTCATGCTTGTCTTGGATAATGTGTTCACAAGTTTTTAGCAGAACCAGCTCGTGTTTTGGAGCTTGCTATCGTAGTTCATTTCCCGAGAATCTCGCAACATCATCTCGTCGAATTGTGTTGCAAACTTTCATTTTTCTTTCTAGACTTGATGAGTCTGGAATATCCTGACACCAACCAGATCTGAATCTCAGGCAGATATGATGGTTGGGACGTTTCTCAAGAACTATAATATTGGTCTCTCTGTAACCCGGTACAGTGGATGTCGTGGCCAACACACCCGGCCGGAGGACTTATTATTGTAGTATCTTGATTGAGAAAGTTGACCACCTCCCCATCAGGATTTCGTAGGATTATTCCAATAGTTGTTCCTTATGGATTTTTGTGTTCCCGAAGTCCGACCTTTTACTTGATGTCCTAGATATCAAACCATATCTATGAATGGATTACGCTAGCACATCAAGGAGAACATTAGAAGCGGAGTGCTAAATGTCTCTCGGTCGATCATCCAGATTCTGTTTCCTTAGCCTCGCTAAGGGGAAGTCTGAGAAGGTGTTATCTTCCTTTGTATCCGCATTGTCCATCACTATTCATCATGGTAGTAAGATTTTATGCCAGGATCCTCGACACGGATGTTGGTAGAACCTTGATGAATATGGAAATGCTCAAGTTCTTGAGAGCACGCGCAAGCAAAATCATCCCTTGCGTTGTCTTCAACAAGGTAGTTCACATCATCCATTCTAGACCGAGTGTGTCGTTCTCCCGAACTCCATCAAACCATTGTTCGTAAATTTCCTTAGGCCGGTATAAAGAGTTTCAATGATCTCTGAATCAAAAGTAATTCTTTTTGCCACTTAAGGGAATATTTCTGCGAGTCACCTTCCTTAAGATGTCTCGTTATGGTATCATGGCAATTATCTCCTCGCTACTTCGAAACCATGCACTATCCTACTCCAGCATGGAATTGTCGCCTACCAATTTGAACCTTTGTCATATGTTTTCCATCCATCATCTCTGATATGTGTTTTGCGTCTTAGCTCAAGGGATGTTTCTACGTCTCATTCCGTGAGTTGATCTTGTGTTCATTAAGATCGATGATCCATTCTTGTGAGGTTGTCTTGCTCTCTTGTCGCCATGTTGGATGAAGTTCTCGAGGGTAAGGATTTCATGATCAAAGATGATGATCGAATCAACATTCTTATGAAGTCCAACATGGATCATGAAGACCGTGTCAGTTCCGTGTCCCCTCTGTCTTCTCACCTCACGTCTTGAATCTTGGGGCAAAATTCTTGTTTTAGTGGGGGTGAGTTGTCATAGCCCTAGAATATCTGAGTATAATAGTTGCATTAGTGAGCCTGCATCATGTTTAACTTTCAAGGAAATTGAAATGATGAATATTCAAAGCCTCAGAAATTATTGTAAAGAAGGGCAAGAACCCTTTAAATTGCATTCAGTGATTCCAAATTGCCTTAAAAATAGTTTTGAGAATTTTGGCAAGGGATATATACCAAACCAAAATTTTGGAACATTTTTAAGGGATTATTTGGTCTCTGAATTTAAAACAATATTCTATTTGAATTTGAAAATATATTCAAATATATATGGGATATGTTTTCAAATGCTCTGTGATAATTTATGTGCCTCTGGAAAAGTCCATGAGGCAACATAAAAATACTCAGAGGATGTTTTGGCATTGTTTGAATTTTGTTTGAATTCAAAACAGTGGCAAAGGATTAAATAAAAGAAAACAAAAGGGAAATAAAACAAAACAGAACTTACCTGGCAGCCCACTTACCTGGCCAGTTGGCGGCCCGGTAAGACAGCCCAGCCCACCAGGGGCAGAGCCGTCTTCCACTCGCGCCAGTCGGACGCAGGGCGCGTGCTCGCTGCGTGCCGGCCACATGCCATGCCACCTCCTGCTTCCGCCGCTTCTCCGACGCGGCTGTGACGCCACGCGCCAGCCCCGTACCCCCCCCTCACTCTCCTCCCGTGCCTTCCCCCTCCTCTGCTCTCTCTTCCGCCCGGACCCGAACGCATCAGAGAGCTTCGCCGTGCACCGCCGCGGCCACAACCACTCCCTCACTCCCTCTCCGTCCTAGGCGTCTCCGCCTCGCCGTCTTCGTCCTCACCACTGAGTCACGCGGTGCCAGAAGCTCTGCAGCGCTGCCACCGCCGCCGTTTCCTTGTCGGCCACCAAAGATCGTCGTCGTCGATCCGCCGCCCCGAGCGCCTCCCCGAGCCCACGGAGCTTCTCTTCGACCCCCAGTGAGCTCTTTCACCGTCTCCCCTTGTCCCCGTGGCATGTAACTCGCCGTAGCATCACTCTCCGCCGTGCCCGCGAGCTTCACGCCGCCGGCGAAGTCGTCACCGTGGCTAGAACAAGCCCAGCTTGCCCCTGAGCACGTCATCGCGCTCGTGCTGCTCCCAGGAGCTGAACTAGCCCACCCATTCGTCCCACCGTGCACCACAACACCGATTCCAAGCACTCCCGAACTCCGGCCGCCGCTGCCAAGCTCGTCGGCGTCATTTTCGGCCTCCCCGCACCCAACCGCCTACACCACTCAACGCACGAGAGCTCCAGCTACTCGTAGATGGGCTTCGCCGTTGATTTGGTCGCCGGAGGAAGATTTCTGAGCCTCGCCGCCGTGTCTGGCCTCACCGGCGTCGAGTCACTAGCAGGTTTGACCTGTTCGACCCGGGGGTTTGACCTCCGTGGGGTCAACACACGTGGGCCCACCCTTGACTAGATTAGTTTAGGCTCTAATTAACCCACACCCACTGATACCCGGCCCCACCCCCTAAACTAACCCCTAGTTAAATTAGTTTAACAAAAAAATAACTCTCTGTTAGTACAGAGCCTATGACATGCGGGCCCCAGAGTCAGGTTTGACCTGGACCCGTCCTGTTGACTAGATGATGTCACAGTGATGCAGTGATGAGGTCATAAATGCTTTTCTGGATTTTAAATAAATCAGAAATGATTTGTTTAATTCAGAAAATATCCAAAACTTTGAAAAATCATAGAATTTCAACCGTAACTCCAAATAAGATAAATGATATATGAAAAATTATCAGAAAAATCCAAGGAATCTGTTTATGGCATTTTCATGCATGTTTGAGCAAGTTAACCTCATTGTTTAGTCCAAAACATGATAATGCACTATTTGAATTCATAGTTTGAATTTGATTTTGAACCTTGAGTTCAAATCAACCCAAAACCTTTCTGTTACTAGTTGCATTAGCTCAAATCACAACATATTGTCATGTCATGATCATGCATCATATTGTGCATTGCATTGATTGTGCTCTTCCTTGTTTGCCGGTAATTGTCCCCTCTCGGTAGACGCTGCTCCGACGCTGTGATCGTTGACACTGATGAAGACTCAATGTTATCTTCAGAAGTGCAAGGCAAGCAAAACCCCCTTGTTCATTCCGATACAATCCCACTCTCTCGCTCCTGCTCTCTTTTACTTCATTAGGGCAACACCGATTCAACTGTTACATGCTGCGGTAGCTGAACCTTTTCCTCTGCATGACCTGTCATTGCCACAGTAAATAGTTGAAACCCACTAGCATGAGTAGGAGTTGTTTGAGCCCTGATGTGCCTACTCATTCATGCTTGTTTGTCATGCCTGCTACTGCTTAGAGTTGAGTCTGGTCTGATTCATCGGGAATGAAATGGAACGTGGTGAACATGTCCTACCGTTGAGAGCTAAGTGTGTGAACACGGTTTGGTAAAGGTAGCGGTGAGAGGCCATGTAGGAGTACATGGTGGGTTGTCTCATTGCAGCCGTCCTCAGGAACTGAGTCCTGTGTTTGTGATCCATGAACAGTTACTACCACACATTGGGTTCCGGTAACTCGGCCCCTCTCGGCTTATTAATCAACTCGATCTCTGTCCAGGAGTTGCAACTAGTTTCTGGTGTTTGTAGGTAGTGTTAGTAGTCTACCAAGTGGCACCCGGTACAGGTGGGCTTGGGACAGACTAGGCACCGTGGCACGGTGTACCAAGTGGCACCCGGATGGTGGGCTTGGGAACCCTGCTCACATCGTTTGGGGCCGTGAGCGACACCCCGGCCGGATCTCCTTGCGGATGGAACCCGAATAGGGGATAAACCTGGACTAGAGACTTGTTGGTTAGTCAGGTCGTGGCCGACTCCCTCGCCCGGCTTCCGCTTGAAGGTTGCCGAGGTACATGACGTGTACAGGGCGATAAGTGGCGAGAGCGTGTGTGAAGAAGTACACCCCTGCAGGGTTATCACTATCTATTCGAATAGCCGGATTCCTCGGATATGGAAACTTGGACCCCTTGCATAGTTCATAGACAAGTGAAAGTGGATACTCTAAAACTCGCAAGATAAGCGTGAGTGCTATGGATGGCGTTCTCGCTGGGAGACGGGAGTGGATCCATAGTGGTGTATTAGTATGGTGAATTTGTGGACTCGTGTGCGCCACCTCAAAAGAGTTACTTGCAGTCATAGTTCAGGTTAGCCACTGAGTCAAAGCTGGCTTGCTGCAGTTAAACTCCACCACCCCCGTTTGTTGATACCGATGCATGTGTAGCTAGTTCTGATGTAAGTCTTGCTGGGTACATTTGTACTCACGTTTGTCTAATTTATGTTTTGTAGAGAGACTTCAGTCTCGCTAGTAGTTCCACGTGGACTTAGACGTTTAGCTTGATACCTCAGCTACGATCTTGTGCCCTCGGCAGGATCTGGTAGATAGTCAGGCTTCTCCGCCTTTTTCATTTATAGATGTCTGTACTCAGACATGTTAAGCTTCTGCATGTGCTTTGATTGTATGCTATGATTGTTGGGTCATGAGACCCATGTTTGTAATATCTCGCTCCTCGGAGCCTAATGAATAAATACTCTGAGTCGTAGAGTTATGTTGTGATGCCATGTTGTATTGCACATATTGAGCATATTGTGTGTATGATTGAAATGCTTGGTATGTGTGGGATCCGACAACCTAGTTGTTTATCCTTGGTAGCCTCTCTTATGGGGAAATGTAGTCTTGTGCTTCCATGAGCCATAGTAGTCCGCTACAGCCCGGTTCACCGGAGTCCTGCTAGCCCAGCGCTTCTGCTCCGGAACACTTGACTGGCCGGCATGTGATTCACTTCGTTCCTGTGTCTGTTCCTTCGGGGAAATGTCACGCGGTGACATCCAGAGTCCTGCCTAGCCTGCTACAGCCCGGTTCATCGGAGTCCTGTTAGCCCAGTGCTACAGCCCGGATTCACACGCTGTTGACCGACATGCTAGATGTTGATTCACGTATGCCTGTCCCCGTAAGTTAGTGCCACTTTGGGTTCACGACTAGTCATGTCGGCTCGGGTTCTTTGTCATATGGATGCTAGCGACACTATCATATACGTGAGCCAAAAGGCGCAAACGGTCCCGGGCCATGGTAAGACGACACCCGTGGGAATACCGTGCGTGAGGCCGCAAAGTGATATGAGGTGTTACCAACTAGATCGATGTGACTTGGAATCGGGGTCCTGACAGGAAGAGCGAGGCTCTATCTCACATATAAGCTATGATAATGCTAACCCTAGAAAGATGGAGGAGGAGGTCTATATATAGTCTAGAGTTACGAAAGGGTAAGTGGGCTTCAGCCCAACACGCGGGTGGCATACAGGCGTCGGACATCCAGCCTTCATCGGTTGTCCGGTGGCTCGCGGAGGATCGGACGTCCAGCCAGGGTCGGTCGTCCGCTATTTTGGCTATGTTGGCACTTGGTCGGTTGTCCGTTCGGAATCAGATGTCCGGTGCGCCGGACGTCCAGAGATCTCCATTCTTCCATGTTTTGGCTCGGGTGTGGTGGCGCCGGTCGTCTGGAGGGGGTCATTCGCCTAGGACCTGGAGTGCGTCGGACATCCGGGTGCTGGAGCATCTTCTCGCAGGGACTTGGTCGGATGGTGGATGCTCCAAGCGTCGGTCGTCCGGTCGGGGTCGGTCGTCCGACGGCTGGGGACTTTCAGGCTGCACTTCTTCTCCTCGATCCTTGTACTTGGTGTCCTTGTCATCTTGTTCGTTGAATGTAGTTGATCCATGGCTTTCCTCCAAGTACCTGATCACACATAGGGTCTCCGCATGAGGTAGTAGCCATGTCTCATATGTAGGAAGTGGAAGTTCGGAGAGGAGCATGTTCACCTTATCTTCGATGGCCTTTGCTCGGGCTTTTGTCATTGGTCCAAGTGGTGTTGTGGGAGACGTAGGTAGGTCCATGGGGATGACCTTGGGATGCTCCACATCATCCCCCCCATCGGAAAGATCCGACCTCGGATCGAAATCTTCATCACCATGGTAGGGCGAGAGATCCTTGACATTGAAGACGTCGCTCACGTTGTACTTGTCGCGTGGGAGGTCAAGCTTGTAAGCGTTGTTGTTGTAGCATGCTAGCACCTTGAAAGGTCCATCGGCTCGTGGTAGAAGTTTGGACTTTCGTTCGTTGGGGAATTTTTCCTTGCGAAGGTGTAGCCACATGAGATCTCCAATGTTGAATATCATGGGTTGCTTGTTGAGGTTGAGCTTGGTCGCGAGTCATTGTACTTGGTGCTCAATGGTGTGTCTTGTATCTTCATGCATCTTCTTGAGATAGTTCACTCATTCGCTCGCGTCCATATTGATACTCTCTTGTAGTGGTACAGGAAGAATGTCCAATGGGGACAACGGGTTGAATCCGTAGACGACCTCGAAGGGGGACTTGCCGGTAGTCGAATGTCTTGCGCGGTTGTAGGCATACTCGGCGATCGGTAGGCACTCTTCCCATATTGATGCGCTCTTAGTGGTAGAGGAAGAATGTCCAATGGGGACAATGGGTTGAATCCATAGACGACCTCGAAGGGGGACTTGCCGGTAGTCGAATGTCTTGTGCGGTTGTAGGCGTACTCGGCGATCGGTAGGCACTCTTCCCACTCCTTGATGTTCCTCTTGATCAACACGCGTAGTACGGTAGAGAGTGTTCGGTTCGTCACTTCCGTTTGGCCATTGTTTTGTGGATGGTATGCCATGGATAATAGTATCTTAATTCTGAGCTTGGCCCATAGGGTCTTCCAAAAGTAACTCAAGAACTTGACGTCGCGGTCCGAGACAATCGTCTTTGGCACTCCATGTAGGCGTACGATTTCCCTACAAAAGAGAGTTGCAACATGTGAAGCATCGTCTATCTTGTTGCATGGTATTAAATGATCCATTTTGGAGAACCAGTCCACAACAACAAACACGTAATCTTTGCCATTTCTAGTTCTAGGCAAGCCAAGCACAAAATCCATGCTAATATCTTCCCATGGGTGATATGGAATTGGAAGGGATGTATATAAAAATGAGATTGAGCTTTGGACATAGCTTTGCGACATGTCGAACATCGGGTGGTGAAGTGTGAGACGTCGCATGACATCTTGGGCCAATAGTAGTTCTTGGAGAGCGTAGCAAATGTCTTGTCACGTCCAAAGTGTCCCATTAATCCTCCTCCATGAGACTCTTGCAGAAGTAACAAACGAAGAGAAGACTAGGGGATGCAATGTTTGTTAGCTCTCATAGGATAATCATATTTTATGTAATAGCGTTGCCAAGATATATGCGTCAAACATTTGGCATAAGGAATAGCAAAAGTAGGATCATGTGCATACAAGTCTTTTATGTGCTCAAAGCCTATGACATTCAATTCAAGTTTGGTGACAAGCATGCAGATGTGGGAAAGAGCGCCCGCCACAACATTTTCCTTACCATTAATGTACTTGATGACATAAGGAAATGACTCAATGAATTCACTCCATTTAGCATGACGCTTGTTCAACTTAGTTTGACCCTTAAGGTACATAAGCGTTTCATGGTCGGTATGGATGAAAAATTCATGAGGGCGAAGATAATGTTCCCATTCATGTAAACCTCGCACTAAAGCACATATCACTTTGTCATAGATAGGGTAATTGAGTTGCGCTCCAGAAAGTTTCTCACTAAAGTAAGCTATGGGGCGCTTCTCTTGCATTAACACACCTCCTATTCCATTACCACTAGCATCGCAATGAATTTCGAAAGGTTTGTCAAAGTTGGGTAATGCAAGCACATGGGCATGAGTAAGCAAATTCTTAAGCTCATTGAATACGGTATCTTGGGATGGTCCCCAAACAAAAGGCGCATTCTTCTTACTCAAAGCATGCAAAGTTGAAGCAATGGTTCTAAAATCCTTCATGAATCGACGATAGAAACGGGCTAAACCAAGAAAACTACGCACTTGTTGCAAGTTGGTTGGTTGGGGCCAAGTTTTAGTAGCATTGATCTTAGATTCATCTACATGAACACCCTTAGAAGATACAACGAAACCCAAGAAAACAAGCTTATCAACACCAAAAAGGCATTTGTCCATATTAGCATAAAGGTGCTCTTTTCTAAGAGTTTGTAGCTCGGTTCAAAGGTGGGTGACATGGTCTTTTAGAGATTTGCTAAAGATAAGAATATCGTCAAAGTAGACCACAACAAATACACCAATATAGGGTCGAAAAACAAAATGCATGAGTCTCATGAAAGTATCGGGTGCTTCGGATAAACCCGTTAGCATAACAAGCCATTCATATAAGCCAAATTTGGTCTCAAATGTGGTTTTCCATTCATCACCTTCTTGGATGCGTATTTGATAGTAGCCACTTTTAAGATCAATTTTAGAGAAAATTGTGGCTCCGCTAAGCTCATCTAGCATATCATCTATGCATGGAATAGGGTAACGATAATGCACGGTAATAGAATTGATAGGATGGTAATCGGAACACATGTGATATGTACCATATTTCTTGGGAACAAGGATTACCGGGGTGACACAAGGGCTCAAACTTTCTCGTACATGGTCGTTGTCGATGAGTTGGTGTACTTGCCGTTGGATCTCCTTAGTTTCCTCGGGGTTGACGCGGTAGGGAGCCTTGTTAGGAAGAGGTGCTCCGGGAATGAGGTGGATTCGGTGCTCGATGCCTCGTAGTGGAGGTAGACCCGGAGGTACCTCGTCAGGGAAAACATCTTGTAATTCCTGCAATAGAGAAGATAACACTAAAGGTAGATTGTGAGAGGTGTTAGCTTTTGGTGCGTCATCCTTGCACAAAAGGACATGGTGCATGACACTTGATGGGTTCTCACACACTTCTCTCATCTCACCTTTGGTGGTAAATAGAACTAAGTTCTTCTTGTCGCTCATCGTGGAGGCACTCAATTTGGGCTTGTGGCGCTCACTCTGTTTGTGGTGGTTCGCTCTCTCACTATTCTCTCCACGATGGGTGGTCTTCTTGTCGGCGATCACTTGGCTTGGAGACATAGGTCGAAGTACGTACTCCTTTCCATTCATCTTAAAGATATAGTGATTCGTTCGGCTGTTGTAGATGACACCTCGATCAAATTGCCATGGTCGACCAAGAAGAAGGTGGCAAACAGACATTGGAACGACATCACACTCCAAAGTGTCTTCGTAAGCTCCGATTTTGAAGGAGACTTGCACTCTATGCTCGACTTGGATAGTGCTGGAGTAGCTTAGCCATTGAACTTTGTAGGGATGTGGGTGCTTCTTCTTGACCAATTGGAGCTTGGAGCATAGTTCTTCACTTGCTAAGTTATGGCATCTCCCGCCATCGATGATGACCTTGACGGACCTTCCATTGATGATGGCCTTGGTATGGAATATATGGCATCTTTGGTCTTCTTCTTGTTGATGTTGAAGAGTCAAGACCTTGGAGACAACGAGAGCGGGCCTTGAATCTTCGTCACAAAAGACTTGATCCTCTTCATCTTCATTCACTTGCTGGTGCATGGAAACTTGCTTAAGTGCTTCCATTTCTCCTTCACTCATGGAGTCATATGTACCATCTTCGTTGAAGATCATGGTGCGCTTGTTGGTACACTCAAAGGACTTGTGGCCTCGACCTCCACATGTGAAGCATTTGAGGGAACTTGTCTTCATGCTCTCATCGGTTGGGGTAGAGGATGATGAAGCTCTTGGCTTGAAGTTGCTTGTTGTAGGAGGACAACTTGAATTTGTCGAAGTTTTCTTGTAACTTGACTTGTCGCCATTTTTTGTAGATGGCTTGGTTGAGGTAGAAGGTGTTGGAGTCATTGAATCTTGGGTGTTGGAGAAACCATTGGACTTGGATGAGAACTTGGCATGCATGAAGTCATCTTGCACTTGACGTTCTGCTTTCGTACCTTGATGCACTAGCTCGATGAGGTTTGAGTATGGTTGGAAGTCGGCGATCTTCTTGATAGGATGATTGAGTCCATTCAAGAAACGTGCCATAGTTTGCTCGTCATCTTCCGTGAAATTAGCTCGTATCATGGCAATCTCCATTTCCTTGTAGTATTCTTCAACGCTCTTGGTTCCTTTCTTGAGGACTTGGAGTTTCTTGAAGAGGCCGCGGTTGTAGTACGTTGGCACGAAGCGTGCTCTCATGACATCCTTCATTTGCGCCCAAGTAGTGATGGGTGGTTCACCTCTTGCCTCTTGGACCTCAATGACTTGTTCCCACCAAATGAGGATGTAATCTTGGACCTCAAGGGACGCCATCACAATCTTCTTCTCTTCCTCATAGTTGTGCAAGCGGAAGATTTTGTCAACCTTCAATGCCCATGAAAGTTACTCTTCGGGATCATTGCTTCCATTGAACTTCGGCATGGTGAACTTTAGCTTGCCGTAGCGTTGCTCCTCATTGTGTTGGGGTCGAGGGTGATGATGTCCTTGACGAGGAGGATTTTCTCCCTCGACTTGCTCTTGTCTTGGAGGATCTTCATTGTCTTCTTTCTCTTGGTGAACTTGAGGTGCTTGCCGAGCTTGTGGATGAGCTTGAGGAACTTGACGATGCACTCTTGATTGATAAATCCTCTCTTGAACTTCTTCGCGAAGTGCTTCTTGATGCTCATGATTTTGCCGGTTGCGTGTGGCTACGGCTCGACTTGAATCTCGAAGGGTACCTTGCACCTCAAGTGCTTGAGCTTCTCGCAATTGTTGTTCTTGAAGTTGTGCCTCGGCATCTTGTGCATCTTGGTGTTGTTGCGCTCGTTCTTCCTCTTATTGATGGGATTGGCATTGTAGTTCCCGTGCTTCCGCGAAAGTAGCTTGGTTTTGACAGTGTCGTTGCTCTTGAGAGTCGTTGTCATGTAGAGGATTGCGGTTTGCTTAACGATCTTGGCACGCAGCACATCAAAGAGTATTCAATGTCGGTGTACTTGATTCGGAGATGGTGTCGTCGGAGTGTCGACTTGAGCGGCTCCGTCTTGAGTAGGACAAAATGGAAGAAGAGCGAGCAACAAAGCACGAATCTCGTCCATTGTTGCAGCATTCTCTTGTTTGTGGTCGTCGATCTTGTTGTCGAAGTAATCTCTTGTACGTTGCTTGGAGAGTCGCAAGTCGGTGGCGAGGTTGACGATGCGTTCGTTCATTGCTTGTTTCTCTTGATGCAAAGGTCGTTGTGCACCAAAGAGGTGGCTCTTTGTGATGTAGGAGGACATGTCGTCGTCTTGCTCGATGAAGAGTGGGTTGGTAGAAGTACTTGGCCTATCCATCATTCCAAGCAAATATGTGAGTGGGAGAAAGAGAAGAACTTATACCAAATGTACCTTGACCGATGTTGAAGATGAATCAATGATCACTCAAATGTGGAACAAGGAAATAGGACAATTGGTACAGATTCTTGTCGCTTTCTCACACCTACACAAATAAAAGTTTATGGTGGAGCTCAGTTAGGATGGTGGCACATAATTTGATGCAATTGTTAGTGCTCTTCAATAATGTTGGAAAAGATTCACAAAGTTGCAAATGCAACATGTAGACCAATAGCAAGATATCGTACATGGAAACACATACGTGAATAGTAAGTGGGGTCGTGCAACCAAGGAATGAGCCAAAATGTGGAATCCACGAAAATGCTCTTGTTGCACAACACTAGAGAGACTCTAGCATGATTGCACAATAGGCGGATACGAAACTTGTGCACAATCTACTAAGTAAAAATGCAACGACTTCTATCCCAAGTATGCTATATGTATGGTATTCCGATAATATGATCGAAGATGATCAAGTATGACAATCTTAATGTAGTATGATGCTATGGTTGTTGCTTAGAATCTCTTTGCTTATCTTTCCTTTGTGCTTAAAAGCTTGTTTGGCTGTTTATCTTTTGAGCTCTTTTCTCATGCAATGCTTCATGAACCAAGATAGCAAATTTGTATGCGATGATAACTTTGTGACACAAAAGATCATACCAAGATATGGACCAATGATATGATATGTATGCAATGGGAAGTATGATCACTAATGTGCACAAGGTACGTTGCCGGCAATACTCAAAGGCTACTCTCGATGGGTAAGTGACGCAAAATTGGTCTATGAGGGTTATCAATGAAATGGCAAGAGTGTGTAATGATGGGGTATCATGATACCAAGATGAGGTTACTGTCGAGGGTTACTTGTGTGTAAGCAAGAATGGATGATGGTGAAGTTGTCGATGATGAATCCGTGGAGGAGATGAGCGGCGGTGATGTTGATGTCGAACCATCCCTAAGTAGCCGAAACACGTTAGGAAACGGGAAGCGCAACTCAAATTATCAAAGCAAAATGTGGCAAAATTGTGTCGGAGTGCGAAACGAGTAAGCAATGGTGGTTGCGGAAAGCGAAGGTGGTATCGGTGTGCGTATGCGGAGGTGGAGGTGGAGAGGTAGTGGTGGCCGAACTGAACGTTTTCAGTTTCCCCAGGAAACTTCAGACATCCGGTGGAGGTCGAACGACCGGTGAATGGTCAGACGTCCGGTGCCTGGGTGATTTCGGCCACAGGATGAACAACTAGGGTTCAAGGTGGGAGAGGCTAAATTGATTAAATCCGAGCGATTTTGTGGATGGAAAAGGTGGAGACGAAGGGGAAAAGCTAGATCCACTCATGGCAAAGCAAATCCATGGATCAAATCCAACAAAACTTCATCAAACCAACAAATCACAAAAATTGGGGCTATTTTTGGTGGGGATTTTCGAAATTGGGGAAGAACACAACAAAATCAAGCTAGAAAATGAAGAGGGGAGGCTCCGAAATTGTGATCAACGTGGCTCATGATACCAAGATGATGTAGGGTGGAACCCTATACGGCCGATCTTTCACGAAAGGAGCGGATCCCGCGATGAACACGAAGAAAACAAAGGGGAATCACGAAGGGAAACACAAGAGAAACACTCAAACCAACAAGATATGGTCACACATATGCTAGATCTGAGTACACATAGAGATCACACGGTCCAAATCCAACAAGGAATGATACATAGGGTAACCAGTTCTTCTCCATGAGGAGGTCTTGAGGTCTTCCCATTAGGGTCTTGAATCCAAGTGGATCTTCTCCGAAGAGGTGTCAGTCTCTCTCGGTGGAGTAGATCCGGATGGATGAGTGAGGCTCTATCTCACATATAAGCTATCATAACGCTAACCCTAGAAAGAGGGAGGAGGAGGTCTATATATAGTCTAGAGTCACGAAAGGGTAAGTGGGCTTCGGCCCAACACGCGGGTGGCATACAAGCATCGGATGTCCGTCCATCATCGGTCGTCCGGTGGCTCGCGGAGGAACGGACGTCCTGTCAGGGTCGGTCGTCCGCTGTTTTGTCTCTGTTGGCGCTTGGTCGGTCGTCCGGTCGGAATCGGATGTCCGGTGCGCCGGACGTCCAGAGGTCTCCATTCTTCCGACGTTTTGGCTCGGGTGTGGTGGCCCCGGTCATCCGGTGGGGGTCGGTCACCTGGGACCTAGAGTGCGTCGGATGTCTGGGCACTGGAGCGTCTTCTGGCAGGGACTTGGTCGGATGATGGATGCTCCAGGCATCAGTCGTCCGGTCGGGGTCGGTCGTCCGACTGTTGGGGAATCTCAGGCTGCACTTCTTCTCCTCACTCCTTGTACTTAGTGTCCTTTCCGTCTTGTCCGTTGAATGTAGCTGATCCATGGATTTCCTCCAAGTACCTGATCACACATAGGGTCTTCGCATGAGGTAGTAGCCATGTCTCATATGTAGGAAGTGGAAGTTCGGAGAGGAGCGAGTTCACCTTATCTTCGATGGCCTTTGCTCAGGCTCTTGTCATTGGTCCAAGTGGTGTTGTGCGAGACGTAGGTAGGTCCATGGGGATGACCTTGGGATGCTCCGCATCATGCATGCAACTTGTCAAGGCCCCCACCGCTTCATTTATTTCTCTGTTGCTCAGGGTCTGCGCCTGGCTTTGTACAAGGGGTTACATGCAACTGAGGCAAGGCCTGTACAAAAGGGTGGCTACCGGGCAGGGCCTGACAGCCACACCTTATGGGTAGAACTTGCGGAGATGCTCAATATTCCATGAGTTTGGCAATTAAATGCCATCTCCGGTCTCCAGACGGACTACGCCAGGTCTGGTGACTCGTACTACCCGGTAAGGGCCTTCACACTTTGGCGTCAACTTGTTTGCACCCTTGGTAGACTGAACGCGCCTAAGGACAAGGTCGCCTTCCTCAAAACACCGGGCTTGAAACCTGTGGCTGTGATAGAAAAGCAGGGCATGCTCGTAGCATGCAGCAAGCGTAGCAGCCCGAAGACGGTTCTCCTTGAGAAGCACAGCGTCATCACGCTGGTGTTGAACCTGCGCTACTTCATCGTAGGCAAGTACTCGAGGTGACCCGTAAATGAGTTTTGTGGGCATAACTGCTTCTGCCCCATAGACTAGGGAGAAGGGGTCTGCCCGGTAGCTTGATTTGGTGTTGTTCTGAGGGACCAAAGAACTACCGGCAGCTCGTCAATCCATCGCCCGCCACACTTCTGCAGGCTATCAAATGTTCTTGTCTTGAGACCTCGCAACACTTCAGCATTCGCCCTCTCAGCTTGTCCATTGCTTCTGGGATGCGCAACAAAGGCAAATGAGATCTTGCTTTCGAGGGCATGAAGGCGCGGCTCATGAACTGGGTACCGTTGTCGGTGATGATCCGGGCAGGGTCCCTGAAGTGGCACACCAATACTTCCAAGAACTTGATAGCTGACTGAGCAGTCACCTTTCTCATGGCTTGTACTTCCGGCCACTTTGTAAACTTGTTGATGGCAACGAACAAGAATTCAAAGCCCCTGGCAGCTCGGTGGAAAGGGCCGAGGATATGGAGCCCCCAAATCGAAAACGGCCATGACAAAGGGATTATCTAAAGAGCTTGGGTAGGCAGATGGATGTTCTTGGAATGGAACTGGAAGGCTTCACATTTGGTGACTAGCTCGACCGCATCTTGGAGGGCTGCGGGCCAATAGAATCCTTGTCAGAATGCTTTCCCAACTAATGCCCTTGATCCAATGTGGGAGCCGCACATGCCCTTGTGTATTTCTGCCAGCAGTTCCTTTCCTTCTTCTTGGCAAACGCACTTCAATTTCACACCGTTGGGCCTCCTTCTGTATAGTGTTTCATCGACAAACTGATACATACTGGCCCTCCGGGCTACTCTTTCAGTTTCTTCTTGCCCTTCGGGAAGTTCTCCGGTTTGGAGGAAGTGGACAATGTGCCTTGCCTAAGTTGGAGCATGGAGCACTTGGAGGAACTTCCGCAGCAGAGCATCCACATGGTCCTTCACGGCTTCGGCGGCGGCAGCGTAGTGCACCTCATCCACAGGCTCGATAAGGGCTCCGAAGTCGGTGCCGAGGTCGCAAAGATGGAGGTGGCTGAAGACGTGCGTCATAGCAGAAGCGGAGAGCGCGCGGGCTTCCCCCTCCACCATGGGGCTGACTCCGTCAGCAACACCCTCAAGCACCTCGACAAGCTTGGGGAGCAGCTCGGCGGGGCCTTCCTCAGCAGGCACTAGCGGCTTCTTCAACCCCCTCCCGTAGAGATCTCGTAGCGCTTTGTGGGACCTCTCCTCAAGAGAGTCAAAGGTGGCACGATCACTGGCAAGGATTTTCACCTTGGCCTCCAGCCCGACCTTCTCCTGCTCCACCTCCTTCTTCAGCTTCTCCGCGCAATCACGCTCTGTGGCCTGCTTCCAAGCTTACTGCTCTAGCTCGGTGTCATGGCCAGCGGCCGCATCTGCCCGAGCCTTTAGCTCCTCCTCCTCCGCCGTGTGCTGACGAGCCTCAATAGCGCGCTCATTGCGCAGGCTCTCCAGCTCAGCCTCCGCCACCCGTCATCGCTCCTTGGTAGCCTTAGCATCCCCCAACGCCATGTCACGGATGGCCACGGCCAGGCCAGCAGCCTGCTTATGTTCCTCAGAGGCCGCCAAGGTGTGGCTCCATGTCGCTCTGACAGACGTGTCGGATCGCAGCCACCCCGAGATCAGCTCCAGGCGGTCAGACGCCAGGAGACGATCGGCACCTTGAAGATCGTCGCGAAGTTGGGTCAGCGCGGAGAAAGCCTCCTCTAGAGTACCAGGCGAAGCAGAAGGTGGCACCGACATCAGGATCAGCAAGTTAGCGACAGTAGCATGGGCCGCGGGCTCTGGAGCCTTTGGGACCTCAGCAGGCGAGCTGAGGGCAAGCACCTCCGGAGCCGGCACGGCCACGGAGACCGCTTCCTCCTGAGGTTGGGCCCCTGGGTCTTGTAAGGACATCCCTGCCGCAGAAGCACGAGGGTCATCACCGCCCTCCTGTGCGGGGGGCAGTGTGGCCACGGCGGGCTGCTGAGCTGCAAGGACCACAACCGTCTCCTTCTTCTTCTTCACCACTGGCGCATGCCTAGCCATTCCAAGAGGGTATCTGGGCAAGACGAAGGGAGAGCAATGAAAGCCCTGCGGCGGGTGCCAACCTTTTTTGTCAGGCAAGAGCAGTTGCCGAGGCAGCGTGGGGAAGTGCAGGCGCCCACGTCCCATCAATCGCCACGTGTCAACCAAGGCCGTAGGCGGTTGGGGCCTACGGCGCTCCGCACTTGCCCTTTGGCTTTGCCTCAAAGCCAAGCTCAAGCGCGCCTTGGGCCCGGGGGCTACTGTCGGCGTCCTGGGAACGGGGGTACCCAGACTTGCCTACCTGCGGCCCACGGCGTGGCTCCATCAGCAGCCTGTTACAGCCCAATTTTAGCAGAAACGACACAAGACCCTCGCGAGGGGCCAAGCCTCGCGAGGTGGACGACACCAAGACCTCCCTGGGGGGCGACCTCACTAGGCTAGCTCCCGAGGAGCGGAGATATAAATGCAAGGTGCACCTCGCGAGGTTCACATGACGTGAGCCATGACGACCAAGGCCAGGCGGGCGCGAGCGGGCGTAGTGTACAAGTTTCCCCTTTGGTGCCAAGGGGGTAAGCGCAGGCACGGAGTCCCGAGAAATCAGGCAAAGGCTTTCATATTGGTGCAGCAAGACCAAGACCACCAGAACGACAGGATGGAGGTCATCGCGGAGCCCACTACAGCGTCACCACCAGAGCCTTTGCAGGCGAAGACTACTTTTGTCAGAATAACTTGTACTAGTTGTCTCCCTTCAAAATTGGCCATTGTGGGATCCCTTCCTGCCTACATTTGGGAAGAGGACCAAGGCCACTATAAATAGGACTTAGCCACCACCCTAGAAGAGGAGGAAGAGAGAGGGAGAGGAAGGGAGAGGGAGAGGAAGACAGAGGGGAGAGATCGGATCATTCAGGCCATCCTCACACCCACCAGCTCACCGAGCTCAAGAACACCTCATCTCCTGAGGCTGTTCATCCACTGTACTAGTTCATCTGCAGCCCCTTGAGGAAATCCACCAGAAAGCTGGAGTAGGGTATTACACCGCAAGGTGGCCCGAACCAGGATAAACTATTGTGTATCTTGTCCCTAGGGTTCGTCGAGCTAGGCTATGGAATCGTTGGGCCAACAGGTTGGGGAGAACGAGCTCTTCATATGCACCCCCAGTGTTCGAACCTCTCAAGGGTCTGCGGAGCCAGGAATCCGACAGGTACGTGGACACACTCTCCCCCTCTTGTTGCTATGCATCTCCTTGATAGATCTTCCGTGAGCGTAGGATTCTTTTTGAAATTGCATGCTAGGTTTACCAACAGTGGCATCCGAGCCAGGTCTATGCGTAGATGATATGCACGAGTAGAACACAAAGAGTTGTGGGCGGTGATAGTCATACTACATACCATCAACGTCTTATTTTGATTTGGCGGTATTGTTGGATGAAGCGGCCTGGACCAACCTTACATGACCACGTTCATGAGACCGGTTCCACCAACAGACATGCAACTTGTTTTGCATAAAGGTGGCTGGCAGGTGTCTGTTTCTCCAACTTTAGTTGAATCGAATTTGACTATGGCCGGTACTTGTTGAAGGTTAAAACAGCAAACTTGACGAGACACCATTGTGGTTTTGATGCGTCGGTAAGAATGGTTCTTACTATAAGCCCGTTGTCGGTGTCAAAACCGGCAGATCTTGGGTAGGGGGTCCCGAACTGTGCGTCTAGGCCGGATGGTAACAGGAGGAAGGGGACACGAAGTTTTACCCAGGTTCGGGCCCTCTTGATGGAGGTAAAACCCTACGTCCTGCTTGATTAATATTGATGATATGGGTAGTACAAGAGTAGATCTACCACGAGATCAGAGAGGAAACCCTAGAAGCTAGCCTATGGTATGATTGTTGTTGTGTATGTTGTCCTACGGACTAAAACCCTCCGGTTTATATAGACACTGGAGAGGGTTAGGGTTACACAAAGTCGGTTACAATGGTACGAGATCTGCATATTCGTATCGCCAAGCTTGCCTTCCACGCCAAGGAAAGTCCCTTCCGGAGACCCCAAAAGCCCCTACACCGACATTGGTGCTTTCATTGAGAGTTCCTCTGTGTCGTCGCCGTCAGGCTTGATGGCTCCTACGATCATCAATAGCGATGCAGTCCAGGGTGAGACCTTCCTCCCCGGATAGATCTTCGTCTTCGGCGGCTTCGCACTGCGGGCCAATTCACTTGGCCATCTGGAGCAGATCGAAAGCTATGCCCCTGGCCGTCAGGTCAGATTTGGAAGTTTAAACTACACGGCCGACATCCGCGGGGACTTGATCTTCGACGGATTTGAGCCACTGCCGAGCGCGCCGCACTGTCACGATGAGCATGATCTAGCTCTGCCGCCGAACAGTGCCCTGGAGGCCGCACCCGCATCGGCTTCAACCCTTAATTCGGAGCCAACTGCACCGATCGAGGATGGGTGGTTGGACACCGCCTCGGGGGCTGCGATCCCAACGGCGATCGAGCCGAACACCAGCCCCGCACTCCGCGAGACTCATGACTCCAAGGATCCGGACTCCTCTCTGAACTCCGAACCCCTCACGCCCCTGCGATCGAATCCGATCAGGCGCCGATCATGGAGTTGACTGCCGCGGACATCTTTCAGCACTCGCCTTTCGGCGATATTCTGAAGACACTAAAGTCTCTCTCTTTATCAGGAGAGCCCTGGCCGGACTATGGTCAGCAAGGTTGGGATACGGACGATGAAGAAATTCAAAGCCCACACACCACCCACTTTGTAGCCACTGTCGATGATCTAACTGACATGCTTGACTTCGATTCCGAAGACATCGATGATATGGACGCCGATGCAGGAGACGATGAAGAACATGCGCCTATCAGGCCCTGGAAAGCCACCTTGTCATATGACATATACATGGTGGACACCCCAAAAGAAGGAGATGGCCATGGAACAGCGGAGGATGACCCCTCCAAGAAACAGCCTAAGTGCCTGCGTCAGCGGCGCCGCTCAAAATCCCGCCAAAACAAATATGGTGACTCCAGCATGGGAGATAATAATACTTCGGAGAGTGCCGAAGAAAACCCCCTCCAGCAAGACTTAGCACAGGAGGATGGAGAAGCCAGCCCTCATGAGAGAGCGGCAGACAGAGAGGTCGAGGACGACAATTATATGCCTCCCTCCGAAGACGAGGCAAGCCTCGACGACGACGAGTTCGTCCTGCCAGAGGATCCCGTTGAGCAAGAGCGTTTTCAACACAGGCTTATGGCCACGGCAAGAAGCCTCAAGAAAAAACAGCAACAGTTTAGAGCTGATCAAGATTTGCTAGTCGACAGATGGACTGAAGTCCTTGCGGCCGAAGAGCATAAACTCGAACGCACCTCCAAGAGTTACCCAAAGCGCAGGTTGCTACCCCGACTAGAGGAGGAAGCATTTAAACCTGCATCACCTGCACTCGATACGGCCGATCGGCCACCTCATGGCCGTGATAGAGAGGCCTTTCGGCCCTCCACTCAAGCCACACCCCGTACCAAGGCACGGGAAAATGCGCCGGACCTGAGAGATATGTTGGAGGACAAGGCACGGCAAACAAGATCGATCTATGGATCGTGTGGGCGCCCCACGACTCGAGACGGTAACCGTCACGCCGGACACAAATTCGGCAGGGCCGAACACAGTAGACAAAGCTCATTGGAGCTACGTCGTGATATAGCCCAGTACAGAGGCGCCGCACACCCACTATGCTTCATAGACGAAATAATGGATCATCAAATCCCCGAGGGTTTCAAACCCGTAAACATCGAATCATATGATGGCACAATAGATCCCGCGGTATGGATCGAGGTTTATCTCCTTCATATCCACATGGCCCGCGGTGATGATTTCCACGCCATCAAATACCTCCCACTCAAGCTTAAAGGACCAGCTCGGCATTGGCTTAACAGCTTGCCAACAGAATCAATCAGTTGTTGGGAGGACCTGGAAGCCACATTCCTCGACAATTTCTAGGGCACTTATATGCGACCCCCAGACGCCGATGACCTAAGTCACGTAATTCAGCAGCCGGAAGAATCGGCCAGGCGATTCTGGACACGATTCTTAACAAAGAAAAATCAAATAGTCGGTTGTCCGGACGTTGAGGCCCTAGCAGCCTTCAAGCACAATATCCGTGACGAGTGGCTTGCCCGGCACCTTGGACAGGAAAAGCCGAAATCTATGGCAGCACTCACGACACTCATGACCCGCTTTTGCGCGGGAGAAGACAGCTGGCTTGCTCGTAGCAACAATATGACCAAGACCCCTGGTAATTCGGATACTAGGGACAGTAGTGGCAGGTCGCGTCGCAACAAGCAGAAGCATCGCATTAATGGCGACAACGCTGAGGATACGGCAGTTAATGCCGGATTCAGAGGCTATAAATCCGGTTAGCAGAAAAAGCCATTCAAAAGAAATCCTAAGGGCCCGTCCAGTTTGGACCGAATACTCGACCGCTTGTGCCAGATACATGGCACCCCCGAAAAGCCAGCCAATCACACCAACAGGGATTGTTGGGTGTTCAAGCAGGCAGGCAAGTTAAATGCCGAAAATACAGACAAGGGGCTGCATAGCGATGACGACGAAGAGCCCCGGCCGCCGAACAACAGTGGACAGAAGGGTTTTCCCCCACAAGTGCGGACGGTGAACATGATATACGCAACCCACATCCCCAAGAGGGAGCAGAAGCGCGCGTTAAGGGACGTATACACGATAGAGCCAGTCGCCCCAAAGTTCAACCCATGGTCCTCCTGCCCGATCACCTTTGATCGGAGGGACCATCCCACTAGCACCCGTCACGGCGGATTCGCCGCATTAGTTCTAGACCCAATCATTGACGGATTTCATCTCACTAGAGTCCTTATGGATGGCGGCAGTAGCCTGAACCTGCTTTACCAGGATACAGTGCGGAAAATGGGCATAGATCCCTCGAGGATTAGGCCCACCAAAACGACCTTCAAAGGCGTAATACCAGGTGCAGAGGCCAACTGTACAGGCTCAGTCACACTTGAAGTGGTCTTCGGATCTCCGGATAATTTCTGAAGCGAGGAGTTAATCTTCGACATAGTCCCATTCCGCAGTGGCTATCACGCACTGCTCGGACGAACCGCATTCGCCAAGTTCAATGCGGTACCGCACTATGCATACCTTAAGCTCAAGATGCCAGGCCCTTGGGGAGTAATTATGGTCAACGGAAACACCGAACGCTCCCTCCGAACGGAGGAGCACATGGCGGCCCTCGCAGCGGAAGTACAAAGCAGCCTCTCCAGGCAGTTCTCCAGTCCGGCCATTAAACGACCGGACTCCGTCAAGCGCGCCCGGAGTAACCCACAACAAGACCGCCTGGCACGATCCGAGCAGGCATAGCAATGCGGCCCCAACCCCAGCCCTCGCAAAAAGGCGAAGCCAGTGCTTCGCGTACATAACTACGCTCTAGAAATACCATGGGTACAGGGGGAGGGGCACCATCACGGCACGCCCGAAACACGGCTTAAACCGCACCAGGGGCCGCCGATTTTTTAATTTTCTCTTACTTTCAGGACTCCATTCTTCGGAAGGCCTGTTCGGCAGTTCAATTGCCGCACAAACGATGCAAGAACCAGGGAAGCAGACAAGCCACTCCGCATTACGGAACTCTCAGGTGGTCTCTATCACGAGCAATATACCTGTTTCGCATACCTTTCCGCAGCCTGCCCCTGGAACGGACATGTTAAATAGTCCAACCTTTTGCTTACCGCATTATTTGTATCGTTCTGCTTTGATTGCAGCCCTTTTTAATAAACAATGCATAGCTTTTGTCTATTTTCGCATTACTCTTTTTCTATAAATATATGTTCCTTAGCGACATGTTGCACCCATACACTTTGGTACGGCCAAAATACGCCAGGGGCTTTAGTATCCCTCAATATGGTGTGAGAAGTCTGAAGACTTTAACAAGTTCGGCACCCCGAACTTATAGCATTATATGCATCGGCTCCGAATCATGTCTTGGGTCAATAGTTGGGTTTGCCCGGCTCCTATGTTTTGGTGCCTTACGTTCCGCTATATTGGCTAAGGTAGCACTAGGAGAACCACTGCGATTGTGCCCCAGTTGAGCTGGGTCGAGCACCTAAGTGGAGAAATCTAAAACTGACTGTCATGATGAAGCGAGAGCTGGTCGCTGTTCGAGAGTTTTTTCGAGTCCCTAAAGACTTATGTCGCTTAGAGCGAGGAGCCGGCTCTGTCCGGCCAAAGGCGTGGATAGCGCCCCAAACTCGGTCTTCCGAATACCAGGGGCTTCACCGAAATTTAAAATTATAGAATTCTATGGCTAAGTGAGAGTGTTCACGCATTATAGTCTGATTGCCTTGTTCGTTGGGCTGAGCGCCTCCCTCGAAGGACCCAAACATGGGAAAAACAGCGCTCAGGTTTATCCCCAAACACCCCAGCACTAGCGGCATGGGGGCAGAAGGTAATATTTTAAACTCCAATAGATAAACAGCCGCACAGAAGGTAATATTTTAAATTCCAATAGCATTGCTTAGCGCATATGAACAAGTTTTCAGCGCACAGGACAAAACGAGCAAGTTTCACTCAAAAATTACATCCCTAGAACATTCATCCGCCACAAGGCAGGCACCCTTCAGAACATCCTTATAATAATTCTCGGGCTTGCGATGCTCTTTCCCCGGCGGTGGCCCGT